>NC_060244.1:10873258-11497678 GCF_021155785.1 Neodiprion fabricii
GAGGAACTAGAAAGGTATTATGTCATTTATGTAGCCGTGATGCCTTAAAGATGTTCAGCAGCTACCATTTAAGTAACTACTTGATAGTGTTGTAGATTATGTTAAAACTCAATCCTTCCTCAAAATATTAGGGATTCTGAAACTGATAATCCATCATCGAACAAAAGCCGAGCAGCAAAGCAGTTACTTGGAGTTGCCAAACAGTTTGGGTCAATTGGTAAATCTGTAAGTCGGAGACTATGGTCAATGGCGAAAAGGCCAAAGAGTCCACCTTCTGCTTCAGGGGCTTCTGGTGCTCTTTGTGTTCAAATAAGAAGTAAACGGCATCAATACGCTGATCAAATGCTTCAAAATTATCTACAATGTGCGAGTGCAAGGTGTGTTATATCAGTGTAAATAATTACTGCTCAAATTACCTTACAGAGTTTGTTAGCAATTAATAGTTTTGCCTAATCAATGCCTAAATTATTTGCTAGTGCGGCGGAATAGTAATTGTAGAATGTTAATGCAGGTATTTACGTGAACAGCGGGTTTCGGATACTGGAAGTGAAATGAATTACGGAGCTGGAAAGTCCAAGTTCTACGCTGCGAGCGACAGAGGTAGCCATGTCAGTGTTAGCAAGCTACTTCCAACGAACCCGAACAGCAAAGACCGCACTCTTTATCTATCTCGGTAACGGAACTAGATAGTACTGAATTATTAAAAAATATGCATTGCTGGCTAATTATTATTTAACTGATGACAATTCTTACAGATCGACGTTCTACAACAATCAACCATTTTCCGGGGATGTAAGATCTGAAAAATGGAATAACAGTATCGCAATTGAGGTTAGCTACTGTATTTATTATATATGTAATAAAGTTCGTCACTCAGGCACATTAGAGACTATGTTTCTATATATATGGCATGTTTGAATTCACTTCTCTTGTATTTATTATACCAATTAATATTCGGTATAACTTTGGAGCGGATATCCTTGTATCTATTGTAAATATCCGTTGATTGAATAGGTGAATGCCATCAGGGTTCCCTTGTAATTCAAGACAAGTGGATTAATCGTAAACTGTTCTGTTTTTTAGGATGAACGGACTGTAAGACCGTGCCGTAACGGGGATTGTCAGTTTTTTGGCTCTGCTGAAAATCAGTACTACTGTTCAAAGTGCTCGGTGGAGCAACCTTACCGCTAACTTGCAGTGCTTACTCCGATGACAATAATTTATGTCTTGCTAATAAGTATATATCAGCGTATTACACAAAATCAAGGTACAGATGATAACACTAGTCTCCTAAATCGGAAATCCTAACCAATCGCAGCTATAACATTATACTTATACATATATTTGTAACATACATAGGTATATAAGTACGCGAGGTCATTTTTCGTTCCATATTTTTCTCACAATATTTATTGTTAATATTTATATTTTTGGCAGCTCATCAATCGTACAGGATCAGTATAGGCGTGTTATTCATAAAATGATCGAATTTAAAGTGGAAATCAAATAAGAAAATGACGAATTTTAATATTTGTCATGTCAAGTTCTAGAATTTCTTGAAACTCTACAGTTGATCTTTTTTAGTATTGTGTTTCTTTTCTGTACTGAAAGTATAAGTCTTCAACAACCTCCATTCATCTCGCGACATCCTGGTGACAATAAATTCATTCATTCATCAACTAGAAATTATAATCTCTAAACTCATAGATATTATAGTATTTAAGCCCACCTTGAGTATTGGATAGCCGTTAGTAATTTGATATTGCATATATCTACATTTATATAATTCGATGAAGATCGTGATTTTATTTTCGTAGTCTCAACTGTTTTAAGCTTAATTGATTTAAGTTTTTGCTAAGTGAAATCCATTTTCTCGTTCGAATTTTGCTTTATGCGCCCCGATATAACCTATAATCTATAAAGAATATAAATATTAATGAATGACATTGTTATATGCGCATTATTTATGTGCCTTGCATAACGCTGCATAAAGCCACAGTTTTATTACCATAGCGCAAGCGTCAGTACAAATTTTGTGTTCTGTTTAAAATTTTAAGCTTACTCATAATGCAAAACTTTGGCGCTGAGTAGAGATATGCTTTCTGTGGTACTGACATTTTTGTAGCTCTGAGCATTAAAAGTAAAACTTATTATGGAAATGAAAGACAAATCAATGTATAGAACAAGAAAAAAAAATGAATAGGATGTAATATAGAGCTGAAGTCAAACGTTCGATTGCATATCTTCGAACATTTTGCAAACGAATTGGATTAAAATCAAACCAAAATTGGAGTGATCTACTCTTACTAAAAATTACAAGAAAAAAAATAATAATTTTATATACGCATAAGTTTGTTTATGGAAAAAAAAACTTATCTACGCTAAACGTGTTCAACTTGATCAGTAGCCTAACTTGTAAATTTATTGAATTGAATCTGAAGAGATGAATATCAATTCAAACACGGAATTAAAAACCTGCTCGGCTTACATGCACAAATGTTCTTCGAACTAGTCAAATATCGCAATTGAAGTGACTTTTACTCGAAAAAGTGTCATCCATATACTTACCTTCGCACGTGTAACTTGTACAGGTTTTTTTTTCCTCGAAGATACAAAAAATCGGTATCTATAAATAATTATAGACTGCAATAGGTTGTGCATTGCGAACCAAAATCAATATTTAAAAACAATCTTTCATCATTACGGTGTATTACCGTGTATGAGACGTATTCTAAAGGCTAAGGACACGAAGATTCATATTTTCTTATCATTATCACACAGTTCGTGTGACGATTAATGTAGGTTTAGAAAACACATCCAGACGGAAGAAAATTATTGAGGAGAATAGCGATAGGTTCGATATACATCGTGTAATATATATTCTCTCATAATAAGCTCTCAAGCTTTAGTATTAACGTAATTTTAAGTGTGGTATCACTAATATAAATTCTAGGGTGGCCTTTATTTGGTGTTGCAAAAAATTTCCTCAGAGTGGCTCCAAATGTATTTTGTGAAAATCTCTTTAAAAGATCAGCTCTCTATTTCAATAACAAGGGTTGGGACAAGAACTAACTATTGCTCATTTAAATAACATGTGTTCTGGTGATGTATTTACTTCAAATTTTTTGTCATCATGTTCTGGGTGTCAAAAGAATCCGGGACTTGGCATGTCTCTCGAATTACACCCTCTGTAAGCCTCTGGAAAAAACTGGAAGTCGCCTGCATGTTGGATTATTACGCTTTAAACAATTAGTTTTTGGGTATCTTCTGATTTTCACGTCTAGATCGTGTTAATAAAAATAAATCATGGTATACGAAGAAAATGATTATTTACATCAAATATAATCGTTTCAAGCGTAATAATGAAATATGCAAGAGACTTTCGGTTTTTTCCATAGGCTTACAGAGGGTATTATTCGAGAGATGTACCAAGTTCCAGATGCTTCTAGCACCCAGAAAGTGATAATAAAAAATAGAAGTTGGCAACATCATAAACACGCATGTCATTTAAAAGGACTGAAGTTAGTCCCCAGAAAAACACCCTCCCATTGAGATGAAGAGCTGACCATTTACACAGATTTAAAAAAATATTTTTTGTGCCAATTGGGTGGCGTCTGCTGAAAAATTCGCCCGTGCTCTAAATAAGGACCACTCCGATAAATACACGAGTATAAAGATCGATGTATTTTTGAATCAAAGCAATATTTTAACGCTTTTAAATATAAGTTTCTAAATTATTCTTCGTACGTATGTTATTGTCTCTGATACTACAGATTCTTATCAGTTTTGTTGTTAACAATATTGCGTGTGTATTTCCTTTTTGTTTTTCGATTGCACCTCTTTGTTCGTGTTTGCGGTGTCGATTTTGTTTTTTCACGGATTGAATTTATTGCTGCTAATTAATAATCGTTAGGCTTACGGAATTGAATCAAGCTTCTCGTCCCTCGAATTTTCAATAGTTTCGTTACACTCGCTATTCTGCACATCCGTACCGTTGTTATCAAAGCCTTGATCAATTCATACATTAAGATTTCGTTATAAGTACCCTTGAACCAAAAGCACACACTTCGAGCGGAACATTGAAGCTTGAAAACTATGCATATTTCTTGAAAAGTATATTTATAACAATGATTGTCCTGTGATTATTCTACACATTGTATACATACATATGTACTCGAATCCGTTGGTACGTAAAATTTAATTTCATACACAATTGTTCAAGCAAAAAACCCTGTCTGTAAGAAATAAAGAATATTTTTATATAACACCGATATTAAAATATTGACTATACGTCGCAGATCCATTTACGATGACTGTCGTGCCTTTTAAAGGTTCAATTTTCAAGTTTCCCCGCTTGTCCGTTTCCAGCGGAGGAGGGACAGTTTTCATGTTAGCACCCCGGATATGAAAAATTGAATTTCCACTAATTCCCCACATTTTGAAGCTTAGAGAATCTGCATCTCTGATCATTTTCATATCGATTCCTGAACTTGCGTCTACGATAAGATTTTAAGTAAAATGATCGAGCTCTTCCAGTTTACGAATTATTTTCAAAATATAAATATTTTGTTCCTCAATCATAACTCGAAAACAGAAAACTTGGTCCCGAAATTTTCGATGCAATATTGGTTTGACTTGGTATTCCACTATAATTTTTATTTTTTTTTGTCATAATATTGACTTTTAGTTATTCGAAAATATAAAGGCTTTTTTTACCCAAAACTTTTACTTTCGCAAATAACTGGGAAGATCGGTAAGTCCTAGGTAATTCGGACCGGCGGATTCTTTTATGCTTGTCTCGCACTGTCTTACTTCGCGACTTATGCGTGCGTAAGAAATTGTTGGTAGAAGAAAGTCGAAAGTCGAAAAAACAATTTTTTCGGAAGGGGGGGGGTTGAGTAATTAATCAACGTTCCCGTAACAGCGATCGTTCGGGGAGATGATTTGTCGGACTGCATCGATTTGCAGCCACGAGCTGAGCCGGACGCGTTACTCGCGAAGCGGCGGAGAGTGCCTGAATAATAAATATTACAAGGGTTTCGCGATTTTCTGCAGGGAGGTATAGAAAAGTAAGGGTGCCGGGGCTACGGTCAGCCGGAATGACGTAAAGGGCTCCAGTGGCCTAATTGTACCTTGTAGGATGATGTCGGGTCGGCGGGTAGAAGCCGAAGGCGCTGCCTGCTGCCCTGAGTGCGGTAAAATATACCACGGGCTCCAATTCGTCTCCGGGGTCCCACACCCGTAAAAACTAATGTTACACGACGCTACAACCCCGCACGTGCCTCGCCGTCTTGAGAACCCCTCTTCGCCCACCCCAAATTGCTTTCACACTAGAGACGTTGTTATATCCGAACCCATATTCATAGATCACCTCCTCGTATCTATGACACAAAGAATTTACGGTGAATCGTTGAATGTAATTCGTCGCCCAAGAAATATGTGGAAAAAATATTGAAAATTGAAAATGTTATGATATTTTACGTAAATACCGCCTTCTGGCATATTGACGGGTTTTTTGATTTTTTTTTCATACGTTGATATTTTATATTTTTGAAAAACAACGATGGATCCTTATTCTAGAATGTTTAAAGTGTGTTTCGTGGTGTTTTGGTTAGTGTGACAACGAAGGGTTAAAAGAGCAGATTTTACTTGAAATTGTAGGAAAATAGGGATATGTCAGGTTTATTGGTAAAATATACTTCGTAAAATGGGGAATTTAAGATGGAAAAAGTGAGAATCACTGTATGCTGAGTAAAATCTGCTATATCCACAATAAAAAATATAGTCGACGTGGGTATTTTTTACCCAAAGATCTTGAAGTGTCCCTCTTTTCCTGCACTTTTGAGTAAATTCTGCTTTTTTTCACGTTTCTCCGTGTATGTTCCAACGTCTGTAGTACTGCAGGGGTTTTCAATTCTAGCAATGTATGTTTATTCGACTATAATGCGTGTATATTCATTCATATTCATTGAAACAGTTTGTTATACCAGATCTTGGTATAATAAATTATAAATTCGTTTGCCTGCTAAAATAAAGTTTAATACATAATAAATTCGAATTGTCGGTATTGATGCAGAGAATCGTATATCTATCACGAATATATGATCTAGGAATTGCACGGGAAATCGTTCAATAATTCATGGCGTCTTGGACAAAGTTGATGGATAACGCTTACGAACAAAAATAAAACTTCTCTGTAGAGACCACAAATTTACATGAATAACTTCCCGTATCTTTGATAAATCGCAACATTTTTTGAAAATACCTCTATGCAGGATTTCATAGTGAAAACTCATGTCTCACGGGCTTATTAGATTATGTAATGTAGTAATTTAAACCAACTCACGCGTAGCTGATACCGTCAAAATGTTTAATTGTCAAAAAGTTATTACTTCGAATCGTGAATCTTCCATTGTTATTTTCTGTAATGCACATAAACGTTCGATATAAACGAGTAATTTGCGATTTTTTAACACACAAAATTGTGCAGCGCATGTATAGATGAATTATTTTCAATATGGTTTCGAGTTTATCAATAAGATTCAATCTCAAAGAATGACTGTTTAGTAGTTTGTCAAAATCAACCGAAAATTCACCGTCGAAACTTGACCGTTTTACGTATACGAGTGTATAATGAACAGCCTGCAGCCATGATTATATCTGCGCTAAATGATCGTTCATTTTGAAATCTATAGGTCCAATCTCCAGGTATGCGTCTTCCTACAGAAGTTGCAAAATGGATCAGACAATAGCTCGCATTGGAAGAGTTACTCTTTGCTTTATTTAGAAGTAAGAAGAAAAAGCTGCGAAGTTTTCATCGCGATTACTACTTTTTTTTTTCTCCAAGCGAGAATAACGAATTTCACATTGCCCGTATCTGGATCACGTCAAGGTGTATAGATTATTGATGACGAACAGCGTGCCAATGGTTATTTGAATAACGAATGAAATTCTGGTAGGGCAGTGCGGCTTTGAACCTTGAGGATAAGGTCCTCGACGAGAGAAAGACGGTTATGAGCTGTTAATATTAATATGCCTCGGAATGAAGAGAGCTCTTTATTAATTTTCACAAAGTTTGCCTTACTACCGACACTTAGCGCGTCGAGTTTCAGTCGGCAGGTACATCGCGGTCTCACCGAGATTTCGTCAAGTGTCAAATTATCCTGTGATCTCGGCCCACTGATCCAATAAAATCGAACTTAACCAGTGAAATTGACGATTACGAGTGGCCGTATGAGAATTGAGTATTGATGAGATCCAATTATACTCATGACGTAATTATTGAAAATTCGTTGACGTCATTGATGCGGCCTAAGTAAATAAATCGCTAATTTGGCGGTCTGTAGGGAGAAAAATATCTTTTGGCGAACGAATGATGACTCGAAATAAGTATGTTATTTCATTTATAGAAATAGTTAATTACTTCCATCAAGTATATAACGAACTTCTCGAATTGAAGAAATTTTATTGACTTTATAAGATAAGATTATTCAATGGTGTCTCTATAGTAAGTAATGGACACTTTTTTGGGGACCATTAGACAGAAGCATTGTATAACGTTTACCAAACTGTTTTTAATTTGAAAAATTAATTTCTTGCGTAAGGAATCTGATGAAAAATTATTTCGAGTCTAGTAAAAGATATTTTCGACACTTGAAAATAAAACATTCCGTTGAATAAAAGAACAGTGGCCTTAGAAATGTTTTCTTCGTTTTGCCATTTCAGACGTCTAACGGTTAAGAAAATTCCGAACACCGAACGTTATCAGCCCTCACATGTGCAGTCGAAACGCTTCACAGCATTCGGCATTTCGACCGTTCGAAGTTTCGGCCATTTGGAACTTCGACCCACACACCCTTGTTTTCCCACCACGATACCCTCCGGTTAAAACACAGCCCAGCTTCTATTTTATCAAACAATTTCCGTGCTCATTAGCGGAGATGACCATACTAATCAACAAAATAATTCCGGACACATACTGAGCGCGGGAAAAAGAGGCATCGTCAGCATGTGGGGACGGTCAGAAGGGGTGTATTTTCTACCTTGGGAAAAGCATACAGGGCTTCGTTGGTATTTGGGTTGACACAAGTGGAGGATATTTTTCCGAGACAATTTCGGTCGGCCGGTGTTTACCAGCGCCCTCGTTTCGAGGCCGCTGAAAATAATTGAGACTTACAAGGCGGGGCTTATCTTTCCACATTTTATTTACCGTTTTCTTTCCCTTTCCATTCTCTCTTCCTTCTCTGTTTTCTTTAATTCGTCTTCCTCCATGCTCGTTTTTCAGATTCCAACGCAACGAGTGTCTCCGCCGCGCCGTTTCGACCGAATCGAAAGCTCATTAAGCTCTAATACCGGTCTAATTTCGGAGAGCCGCCGCTTCGTCGGCGAGCTTCCAGCCTTCCAGCCACCTAGCCCCGCCTCGTCGCAATATAATACCATTTGAGTGTGTAATTTGCGGCTTGTAATACCCCGTCAGTCGTTTGTTACTCGGGGCTGGAGAAATTGGGAAGGGTGTCAGCGGTGGAGTAACTATGCGACCGCCACCTTGTCCCGACGAGAAGGGTTGCCGCCGCGGCGGCTTATGCGGGCAAGAGGAAGAGGACCCGAGACACGTGCATCTTCGCCCCCATTCGCCCCAGTCAGACCCCGTACTTTAAGGGCTGGCCGAGTTGTTTGCGGCTAGGCGAAAATTCCGCTTGTGTGGAAATAGCGGCGCGCCAGGTTCAGCTTTTATCGGAGCTGCCCGGGGGCGAATCCTAATTCCAGCTTTGTCGGATGAGCCGGAACGGATATCTTCGTATCGATAATTGACTCACCACGATAATCGGTCACAACTGATTGACGTAGCTGCTAAACTCGATATGCGTCACTAGACTTTCATAGTATCGATCGAAGCACGAAATTGCGATTTTTTGCAAATTTTTCAAGTCATTCTTGAGCGACATACCTACTTGAAAACTCACATGGCGATAAAGTTACGCGTCTTAATGACCATTCCGGTAAACATAGTTCGCAACTTGCATTTCGTCGTTATTTGGGAAAGAAAATTCTGGATTTTAGAAATAATTAGGCAAGCAATCATTACTGACGAAATACTGTACTAACTTTTAAAACTTGTAATTATTATTTATTAAATGTATTTTTTGTACCGACACACTGTGTTTTTCAAATCACTTCTTAACTCCAACCTTGTCATGTTCACCTCAGGTGATACAACGGAATAGGCTTCGTCTTCTCAGATCGTTCGAACGAGGATCCTGCTGTGTTAATGTATTATACTAATTTTATACTTCTTCGAAAACACGCAACAGCAATACCAGAATTCTTTAAATATTGTCCGTCAGTTTTTCCACGAAATCGTGGAGCTGCTGATGTATAATTCTATCCATTACATTTTCCTTCTCAAATTTTACAGTTGATCAGGTTTTCAAAAATTCACTGTCTATATTTCACAATGGTACTAAAATAATAATATATTCGTTCACACTCGAATATCTGAGAACCTGTCATCGAAATTTCGACACAGGACAATGAAAATTAATCGGAATCGGAATTCACGACTTCAGCTACAAAATTTTCCCTAATTTTTTGAAAGAAAATAAAGATGCTTTATTGAAAGTGTAGTGATATTTGCAAGTGATTTTTTGCAGAGAAAAGTTTAGTATTAGCGTGTTGAAATTTTTTATTTTTCTGCATATTCATCGTGTGTGAAGATCGTAATAATGGGACGAAAACATTTTGCTCGAGGATGGCTGGAAGAGATTGAAAAAATCGTAGCTTCTTATTTCGATCGATAATACGACACAAAAAATCAGGGTCCAAATCGAAAGGGGTGAGGGTCCCATAAGCACTTGTCTAGAAAAATTTGATTTTTTACTCCGTTTGTATATGGTTTGGAAATAGGTCAAGCGTTTCAAAACGATTTTTCACCTGCAGTGATTAATTGTAGTTCAAAAAATGAGCGTACACGGGGAAAAACTGCTTTCATACAAGTAAATAATAATACAAGTAAATATATTTACTTGTTCTCGTTGGATTGTTTTATTTAATAAGTTATTTGTTTTCATCTAAATAAGACGTAAGATGATCTAATAAATTCACTACCATCAATGTAATGTTTCTTTGATTCGAGTTCTTTCGTCTAATTTAATAATTTTTATTTACATCACGTAAATATTTTGGGGATTCAAAACGCCTTAGTTACTCAAATATTCCTTAGTCGATACTTATTTGTTGTTGAAGAATAAAATTGAATAAAACAGCCATTGCATTGGTCTTAGTAAAGGTTATCCCTGGTTAAGAGGGGCCAAATGCCCCTGTCTCGGAATTTTCAAACTATCCGTTCAGAAATGTTTCTTAGGTCGTAAAATGGCCAGCGGTTCATAACTCAATAACTCCCTGCCCCCTTTCGGGGGGGTTAAGAAATGACATGTCATGTATTCCATTTTTTATCCCGAGACTCAACACACGGACTCTTTTGAAAAAAATCATAGGTAACCATTACTGAAAGACCTCTGATGTAAATTAATTTAGGTAGGAAGGGACGCTCCCCAGGTCCGGAAAAAAATCCGTAAAAGTTAATAATCGTCATATTTCGAAGTCTAATGGATGTAATAAAAACTTTTACTTTGTCATTCCATTGCTTCATGTGTATTTCACGCACACGAATGGTTTCAGATTATTTTTAGTGGTGCGTCAAGTCGGAAATGACGATTTTTGCACTTATTTTTTGCAATTTTTTTTCACTATCTGACCACATTTGAGGAAAAGTTGTCTAAATAGCATTGGAATACCGAGATTTCCTTTTTAAATATCAATATATCTAATATCCAATCTCGCTCTCCTGTACATAGTGAAAGCTTTGAGTTGGTAAAATGTCGCATTTCATGACTAAAAATAATAAATCGTAACAATTTTTTATTTTCTTCCGTTCAATTTATCAACAACTCAAAGTTCGATCCTCCGAGTAAAATATAGTACTGGGGATAATTATGATAATAATATATAAAATTGAAAAAAGGTTCTATTCTTGTACGAAAATCGTTATTTCTGGAATGAAAGAAAGGAAAGCGAGGAAAAATAATGAAAATACACGAAAGTTTTTACGGAATGAAAGTCGCGACGAAGGTATCATATCGTTCTTTCACACCAGACGTATAATATTGCCGGAAGTAACGATAGAATCGGATTGTCCGCCTCTCCGTCGCACTGTTTGCGCGATACGAGAGCGTGATGCATTTGTGGGTGTTGTAATTTTTTGCTCTCGGAAAAGCAGGTTATACGGCGCGGTTGTTCGACAACGTAAAGCTGCCAAGCTCGCTCGCGCAGACTTCCAGCCGCGGAAGATATGAGCATGAAAATGCAAGAAAGAGTTGCTACCGTCGGAGGCAAGTTTCTCACCTTGTAATGCCAATAAACGTTGACGGAGAGCCAAGGAGAACGAGAGAACCCGGAAGAAGAAAAATAAATATTCGAGAGTTGGAGAAGTTGTAGTCTAGCGCGACTGTAAATTTGCTGCCGTGAATTATTACCGGGAAAAAGGGAAACTGCGGGTTTAAGGTGCGCTGAGATATCGGAAATTATTCTGCTTTCTTATTTTTGCACTAACTTTCACGCTTGAATACGGCTTACTTTCTGCGACTGTTACTTTTTTTTTCCAATCAACTCAAATATGACAGCAAGGTATCGCTTTATTCTTAGTCATTTTCACTTACCTCCGTTTGGTTTTTCTCGGCTGTTGGGTCTCGAGCTTTTTTTTTCGTCTGTTGTTATCCCCATAGCTTCTGTTCCTTGCATTCTTGTTCCATTGAATTATTTTCTGGCATTAATGTTTCACAAATTTGACGAGAAGTCACGGTTTGTAGTCTAGTCCAAATAGGTCTGAATTAAAAATTTTCGTAATGTGGCTGAATTTTTATGTACATGGGTTTTTGACTCCCACGATCTCAAATCTGAAAGTTTTGTGCTGCACTGTTATCGATAGATGAAAAATGATTTGACCATCGTGTAAAGCAGAAAGTTCTACATCGAATTATGTCCTCATATGTTGGAAACGGAATCGGATTAACAAATTGAGAAAAAAGAAATTCTACTTATCGACGGCACCTGGAGAATTTTGATGAAATGATTTTTTTTTTCTTAATTTGATAATCCGACTCCGTTTCCGACATAGGAGTACATAATTCGATGTAGAAATTTCTGCTTTACACGATGGTCAAATCATTTTTCATCTGTCGATAGCAGTTTTTGAGGAATACCCCAAAAACGTCAAACTTTGCTGTTTTTCTGAAACGCCGACTATGCAGCTCAAAAATGACTTCAGATTTCAGTTCCCGACGGTCGAAAACTGCCATACACAAAACATACAGCCGCGTCCCGAATATTTTTAAATCAAACCTCTTCTGACAGGACTATTGAGGCGAATTTTATCCACCCGTTTCGTTATTATTATCTGGTTGATACTCTGTTTCGCATTCTGCTAACTGAGGTATTGAATCTATGGAATGTATAACGTGCGTGAATACCCTGAAGTGAACTTCAAGAATGAATCATTGACCGTGAAATTTTAACTATTTGCAAAACTAATCCTGAAGTGAAAAAAATTGGAGGTTCCAATATTTCCGATATTTGAATAACGGGCGTAAAAATACACCAGTCCGAAGAAAACAATTCGCTTGTAAAGTCGCGATCAATTTTACTTCAGCAGGCAAATATTAGTAATTTACGCTATTCTTCCTGTACAAGCTCTCCGAAATAACGAATGCTTACAATGCTTTCAACTCCGGTACACCTGCGACAATTTATCGGAAACCGTACAGTACTTGCGCCAGGTCGACGACGACTCAGAGCAGCCCTTATTCCGAGGTGAAATATTGTGCAGCTACTATTTAAGCGGATCGATTGATGTAAGCGTACGTATCGGAGCGTATAATCAAATCGCAACACTTGTTGATAGCATTGAGCCTGGTTCGTAGAAAGAGGAACTCAATCGTTCGGGTAGGAGTGATATCACCGAGCACCTCGTGTCCCCGTGATATATCGCGCAGTGTTCCACTACCCGCAGTGATGTAATTTGGACTCGAAGGGCAAAATATGATACTGTCGTAAGATAAGTCTCATCGGCAGCACGGTCACGATTCACGCGAGTTGGATATGTTTTTATTACAATTCGAGTCGAATGACATTTAAAAAAGAGATTCCAACGGGTTGGAGAAATTTTTTCTCCTCCGTGAATCGGGACTCGGAGTCCCAGAGGTGTTGAAGTTGTTATATCCAGACGCCTGGTTAAGCTTACGACGTCGCGTCGTCGGCGGCAGGCTAGCATAATTTGAGAGGTAATTTCGTTTAAGTAGTTAGTCGAAGTCGGCCGAGAGTCGCTCTAATTACTTTTCAAAAATTAGAACGATTACCCTAGGGTAATAGGGAAAGGTAGAGTTTTTAATTCATTAAGCTCCAACTGCAGAGATACGCGGTGTATTAACATCTCGTAATGATATCAAATGCACGATTTGCTGCTCGCCGATTCCCAATAATTATTTGACAAAAATCGCGATCACTTTTATCAGGTGTTCCTTGCGAGGAAGGCCCTATTTTGCGGGGGCATAAGTGGGGCCCCGATTCTCAATCATTCGTAAATTATACTGGATCTTGGTGAAAATTATTTTTAACTAATTGTTACACGTCACGGCAAAATAGAATCGAAAATTTCTCATGAATTGTGCAGCCAAACATAACTCCTGAAAAGTCACGGCTACGAAAATTCTTCTGCTTGTGACATTCTTCCAAGTTTTATCATTGTTGTTTTCTTAAACTTTCGGTGACATCCTGTTTTTATCGTTGTTACGAATTCTTTGGAATTTTTTTACACGCTTAGGGCAATTTGTACCAGACATCAAGAATTACTCGGTATATAAATTATTAGACAGAAATGTGGCCAGCATGTCGTCTTCATAAATTTAATGATTTTTGAAGTGGTAATTTTTGAATAAATGTTCTGTAACTTCGCTTGAATTTTTTCTAGTTCGATGACACGTACATATTTGGACTCTATTGTAGATAAAAATCTGTAAATTGTGAAATATTTGAAATCGCGCAAGGAATTCGCGTTTTCGTACAATCTAGATTTTCGTTTTTCCGATTTTCTCGAGATACACTGCACATTTACTGATTGTCAAGAATATGAGATAGGGGTGAAATTTTCCGACGAATCGATTGCCGCTATTTATTTTGTAGAATTATTCTCACATTGCGGAAAAACTCAATATCTGAAACATGTCCAGAACATCTCAAAATTGTCCAAAAAGTCTTCCTTCGCCCAAATAAAGACATTTCGCGTCAATGTTGTCATTTTAAAGTGAACGGGTTAAACCAACTACACGACTAACGGACCGCACATACGGGAGACAATATTTTCCCCAGAAAATAGGGTATTACCATCAATTTTTCCGGTCTCGATATAATACATATATGGTCATCAATAATACGAGCGTCACACGCACGTGGCGTAGCAGAGATACGAGGGTGTGACGTTACACGTTGCCGTAAGAAATGGGAGAGTAAAGCGTCAACGTGCAGTAAATAACAATACGGTTAACAGCCAAGGCATGAAAGTGATTTCAGGGGCTGAGGGGAACGGGGGATGGTATTCTTTTGAAACAGCCGAATGCCTAATGGCACGGTTATACGCGCCCCGGCTTTTTTGACACCTGCAGGAAGCGAGAAGGGCGAGTGGGGGGATGAAAGCGGGACAAAGCCTTCCTCAGTCGATATTAATTTTTACTCGGATAATTTTTCACTCAATTTACAGCCTCGCTTCCTCTGCAGTATTACCGCCACTTTAAGAATCATGCCCGAATTAATAAAGCACGGCGTAGCAAATTTTCTCTCTCGGCTGTTGTACGATGTCGTTTCGTAGCCCTCCCCACAGCTCGATCCTCGGCACACAATGCGATTATATTTTAGTCCTTTTCATTTCTTAACCAAATTTCGCATGGGAGCCGGAATTTGCGTTAATTAATCTCTGTAAACTTTGATGGTTCATCCCTTGATATTGAGTCTCTTCGAGCTTTAGGGCTGCAAGCGCACGATTTCAACGTTTCGCGAATTATTTGCAGGGCAAAACGATCAGCTTAACTCAAGTGGTTCAAGTCCAGTTACTCGAGACATCGCGATCAGCGGAAAAAACAGAGGTCTGCGTACAAAAATAAGGAGTCGGAGGCAGGATTGTAGACAATGTGTTACTTTTTTTTTAACGCATTACCGTTTTTATCACCCATTAATTCTGAATTTGTAGTGCAAGACATATCAATTCGCGATTAAATCCTAATTTTTAATGAAAAACAATTTCCGTTAATCGTTAAATTTTTAATTTAATGCGAAATCATTTCCTTTAACCATTAAGTTTCAATTCTTAGTGAAAATTAGTTCCATTACAGAATAAAAAATAACGGTTGACGCGTTACTTTTCCGTTAAAAATTTTACAACCGTGACCGGAAGTTATGTCGACAAGTGATACAGAGGTGCCTTGATCTATCGTGAAAACTAAATGTGAAACAACCAAGTGTGTCGAGTATTGAAACCTTTTGACGAAAACTTGTTCAACGTCGAATTTTGTTCAAATATTGCATAATAGAAGAGATTACAAGAAAATTAAAAATACGAAACCTTACAAAGATGGCTGTGAAATGTGGCAGAGTGAGCACCAATGGTGCATCTACCCTATGATTCAATACGTAATTGCGTATTACGCGTCGAAAATAGTAACCCAATATGTATCAAAGTACTCCGGAGTAATAATATTCTTTCATTTTTAATTTTTTTTCACATTTTCATACGCGCGGTTTACGTGCACGCAATCTTCTTTTGTGAAATATTGCTTTGACCGGCATGCGGGGCTTAAAGGTGGGTGTAGGGATATTATTCGACAATTTGCGATATGCTACCTGGAGTGAAAGTGTGTGTGAAATGTGAAATTGTAATAGAAAAATTAGATCTTAAGGTGCGCGGGGTGAAGTTGCGAAAAAAAATACACAGGCCAATGTTTATGCTGCGAAATCAGTGTGTTTGGATTATCCTGCTCTGCGCTCAAATCGTTTGCGAATTTAGCGCTAACGTGTAACGAAAATTTACAAGGAAAATAATATTGAAGTTCGCGACGAATGTAACCGAAATTGCAAAGCCAGAGAGTTTGCTGGGTAGAATTTAAAAAAAATCTATTGCATCAAATCTTTGTAAAGATTGTTTCAAATCACTTTGAATCACATAGATATTAGGAAATATCAAACTTTTATGAGAACTATAACTTATACCGATTCACGATTCGCGAAAATTTGCAGTGATCTAATTAGTAAAGAGTTTTTTGAAATCATTCGAGTTCAAATATAAAATAAATTCAGAAAGCTGCACAGTATTTGATGAAATTATTTCCTTTTGCACAATTTCAAATATTCGCTAGTCACTGATTGCATCCTATTACGTAATTTGAACTTGCGCCTTTTTAAAAGCGACAATTTTTAAGAGTGAAATAGTATACTGCGTAACAAGGAGGCAAACTCGGTCTTTTCGAGCCGAGCGTAAGTTTGCAGTATGAGTCGTAGGTGAGCCGAAGACGAATATTTATACAACAAGAGTATGTTTCGCGTTTTTCACGAAGCACGAAATTGAGGTTAGGCTCGCCAAGGTCAGATTTGTCCGCGACAGCGCATGCGCGCGGTACAGAAAAGACCTAGAGCCTAAAAGTGGTATTTTCCGTACTCCGCGCATGCGCATTCGCAGCCTCACTCGACCGTCACGGAAACGAGTACTTTGTGTATAAAAACACTCGTGGACAGAAACGTAAAACGCGTAAAACAAACTCGCGTCGTGTAAAATATTTCGAACGCATCCCCGCCTCTGCTTGTTTTTGTTTTCATTACACAGGAGACTATCGGCAGTTGGCAATAGAGCCTGAATGCGTGCAATAGCGATTCAGAGATCGTAAGGCCGGGAGACCGCGTTCACGGCGATTCCGGTTCGCCATTGATCCTGCGGGTTCGACCTGCAGCGGCATGGCATTGTTGCTCTTGTCTCCTTCCCCGTGGAACAGCGCAGCTCGCGTTCACGGTGACGATGAAAAATAATGGGATCAAATTAAACTCTGCCGTATCGTTTTCTATGGTCGATTTAGCGAGCGTACACACGCGCACACATGTACCAGCCGGCTAGGCCGTCAGGGGCATCTATTTTGCACGAGTCATAAGGTCCTGTACGGGTTCGAAAGGTGAGGTAGGTGTAACTTCCCTTCGCCTCCGGCTACGTTGGGTTACTGCACTTTAGGGACATGTTATCTCGCCGCACTAGCGGCGAAAGTCCGCTCGTTTTAAATGGGAATTTCCTCGAGTTTTCGAGCGAACGCGTACAAAAACAAGAATAAAACGAACGAGAGAAGAAGAAGAAGAAGAAGAAAAACACCCCTAGATCGGGTAAACTTGTTCTATGTCTAGGCGATGTTCAACTGCGATATTTTACGTATCGGTATTATATACATATATGTATAGCTTATTTCCTCTGGGCCAATAAGTCGTCTCTAGTTTTGCGGAATTGTCCTGCAGTTGCATCTGCAGACGTCGTTTTACGTCGACGTCCGCGGTGACGGTTGCGTTTGAAATTCAGCGACGTCGACGACTCTGAACATTCGTATCTTGGAAGAAAATTTGAATCTCATCTTCCTTAAAATCTACCTTCTGCATATAATGGAAAGGAACTGGGAATACAGCCGCAGAGAAGAATCGGAGAACGGGAAACATGACTGACGGAAGACGTTGGAGAAGACGTCGCGGTTCTTCAGTTTTACGGCCGGTATCTGTATAATAACGAGGAAAACTTTTCGACCTCCGACTCGTGCAGATTTAATGGATTTTCTCATCACATACCGCCCGAATAACATTGATGAATTTTTTTCTTTGTTTCGCCACTTGTTACACCGGCTTATTTCCTTGATGCACCCCAAATGACCGGGTACAGTTACAGCCTTAATTGAATGGGGCAATAAAATTTGTGCAACCGGTACGTCGCTAATGGAAAGTGAGCCTTGACTCACTGCTCGAGGTTCCAGTTCGCCGCTAGACGCTGCCACGTATAAGGTTTTGTCGTTTCTAGCGGAAAAAGATGCTTTCATAAAGAATTGTTTTCTTTTTGCACACTCCGACATATACCCGAACCCAATCTCTACCCTTCGTATTTTTATTTCCCTCTTACATAGCTTGGAAAGTCGTCTCTCTCTCTCTCTCTCTCTCTCTCGCACTCAGTTCTCTATCTCCATATATAATATACCTACTTTTATTCGCCCCATTTTATTTTTCCTACACGGCCCGATTATTTTCATCCTGTAGTTGCAGCCTTACGTACTCGCGATTCAAATTTCGATTCGGTATTCGATTTGCATTATTATACCTACAACCGAATATTCTACGTTGAGGTTTTGCATTTCACCGTGTATGTATACCGTGCCTTGGAGTTGGTACCAGCGTGCATAACGCGCCGATAATTCATCGCCGGATGAATATTCCCGATGCGGAACGTATCCTAGTCGCAATTCCCTGACACTGCGAGCGTTATTTCAAAATTGTAAATCCTTCACTGATTTGTTTAATCCGATTGCAGTGTACCTACTGCAGGGCTGAATCGATAGTCGGTCCATTTTCGCATTTGGGGGTGGGGGTAAAACTATACAAAGATCTTTAAATAAGCAATAAAATGTATAGAATTTAAAAATGTCGAAAGCCGAAGTATGGAGAAGTAAAAGGTTAAAAAGGTCAGAACATAGACTGTCAAACTGTAGAATCGTCGGAATTCCTCTCGATAATATAGAATCGTGTACAGATTTTCGATTTTGCTGTTCCATGCTATGTCTTTCCGTATTTCGACTTACTATGCTTTCAATTTTTCGGTACCGTTTGAACTTTACAGATTTTAAAATAATACGAATAACGTTTTCGAGTCTATGAAAATTCGACACTCTGGTCTTTCCATCGATCAGCAATTCTAGTTTTTCATCCCTACCCGCATTTGGCAAACAGGTTTGACATTTTTTCGTGGCAGGCGATGATTTCCGAGGAGGATCGGAGTTGAGGCGAACGGATCGCGTCGATTCGCCGTACCTACTATTCTACTCGATAATTCAGCCGCGTGACGCCGACGTCGAGGTCGAGGGCGTCCCGATGCTAAGCTGGGTCCTCGTCATGCGAGTAATTCCGACCGAAAGGATCGTTGGGCAGGTATTTTGCGAGGAGCGGTAGTTTAACGAGCGTCGAGCCGGATCTGTACAGATTTATAATTGGATTCAATCCGTCGCCGTCGTTTCTCGGTGAAATCAAGTTATCTATCGGCGACTACACGATGACGTTAACTCGAACCGTCTGCCTTTATAAGGGGTATAGTCTTCATCGATCGAGCCAAGCCCAACAAAGGTTTTACTGCGCTTAAACCTGAAGGATCACTTATACTGCCACTCTGAGAAAAGAGAAATGAAAATTTAAATTAAGGGGCTTGTTCATCGTACCTTCTAGGAACGATAAAAAGTGCCGCGTTTCGCGGGTTATTGAAGGGACAGCAGTTGTTCTTTCGGAATGTCGACTGATCTTGCAGGTCGAAAGTCCGTTTCTGCAAACAGCGGAGAAAGTAAGTTTCCAAATTTTCTTAAGTACCCTCACTGTTGAAAATGATTGCGAATTTACCACACATTTACCGTACGAAAGAGTTTTCAATCTACAAAATCAGGTTGCAAATTTACAAATTTGGTGTGGCGACGTAAATCACTATGTGTTTGTCGCAAATTTACAACAAAAGTTTTTGATGTTACTAAAATTTATGATAAAATCACAAAAAAGTAATTTGAATCTACTTAATTGTGTAGTAAATTTATTGTGTTTGTAAATTGAATAAATAGTAAATGTTGGGTGAATTCGTGTTCCGTATCGGTATAAAACTTCCAATACCTACAGTGTAGGAAGTTCCATTGAAAAATTTGTACCAGTGCCGAATTGTTTCGCAAGCGAGTAAAAATTGACCCAAATCGTTGAAAACAAAGCTTCGAAATTTGTATTTACTAGATACTAGCCCCGAAATTCCGAAGGAATGAATCGACCGGAAGTGATGTATGTAAGTTTCGTGAATATACGACTTGAGGCAGGGTAATCTATAAGCACGAGTATCAATGTCGAGCTTTCTGGAAACCTTGAGAAATTGTCTTTCCTAGACAAGTTTCTAATAAAGCTGTATAACCTAGATTTACAGCGGTGTAAGCGATCGCCGTAGAGGGTTGCGTTTTAGTGTCGTCGGCGACATGCAGGAAAAGCACGCTATTCGGACAGATGCAGCGGAGAACTACACTGAGAAAAATTTCATTTGTTATAGTAACTGGAAAAATTGAGTGAAACAGGTACCGTTAAAAAAACTGTTTGAATATTGTTGGAATTACGGAAAACGAGCTGCACCTAACCATTTTGGTAATTTTTTTAAGTTTTTGGTACTTGCGACGCAAAATCAGTATGTTCGGTTTACTCTATGTTTTTAGTTAAATAAGGCTTTAAGATCAATTGATTGTTGCACAAGCATTAAGTTTTCGCAACAGTTACAAGAAAATATACTGACAGTGATCTTAATGAGAAAGAATAGTAACGGATACTCGACTTTCCGGTAACAGCTACGAAACTAATTTTAATTTTGTACCTAGATCTATATTTTTTGATTGTGATAAAAAATGAAAATATTTAAGGACTGAGCGGTAACCGGAACTAAAAATTTCTTTCAGTGTACCGAGGCGGAGATTCGGGCCCTGGAAAACCAAGTTCACTCATATCTGCGGCTTCGTTTCGTCGCCGTTCATAAAAAATAACATCAGCAAAGTGCCAAAATAAATATTACTTTTTGCCCGAAGGAATGAATTCTTCAGCATATGTGGTTTGGTTATATACACTGAATAATTTTTTCAGATGTTGAAATTCTCTGATCCCCTCCACACAAATAGGCAGCCCATTTTATTAAAGGGTGTGAGAAATGCTAGGGTTTACACTTTCATCACCGGTTTTTCACGCGGTTCCCTGTGGATATTATATAAACACGACGATTAATTTACCGCGGCGTTGCGTTGGAGTGAAAAGTTCCGCAAAAGCTTGAAATTGTTCTCCTGATTAGCCTAAGATTCCGCCATTCGGCTGCGTGCAGAGCACTTATAAAAAATTAGTTTATTTGCATTTAAGAAAATTTCTTTAGCCTCTAAAAATCTTTATAGTTGGTGTATCAACAGTTGAACCGCAAATGCTTGTTTATTTTCAAATAATAACTTGTCCACCCTTCTTTACTAGAAATAAACAGACCGATTATTTGTTTCAGCAAAGTGTTTGTTTTGGAAGACAACTCGAGTTGATTGAATTTAAGAAAGATATTTATTTAAACCCGCTACGTTTCGCTCAGAAAGAAACGAAACTCTGATTACTTCGAACAGATTTTCGCTTGATTGTGAAATTGAACAAAGATATTAAAAAATATAACTTTCGTATCTCTTACCGAATCTAAATATCTGATTATTTTATGACCCCGAAGAGTCGAAGGGCCGATATTTCAGGTGCCCGCATTATAGTAACATTTCGCGTCGTTCTGACCATGGAGATAAAAAAAAGATGAATTTACCTGCACGCGAGAAGGACAGACTATTCGGGATTGAGGAAATGAGGGAGAGGAAGGGAGAGAGAGACAGCGGCGGAAGACCAACTGCTCAAACATGTTTCGAGGCGAAATGGCGGGCCAAAGTCGCTCCCGAGGGTGCAGAGGTGATTCCTTTCCTACGATCAGAGTTCTCCACCTGCTGGTTAAGCCGTATTCCCGGTTCACGGTTTCCGGATCCGAGTGCCAGGTTATCCCGCTTCTCGCGCCGCCTGCTCGAATGAAATTTTAATTTTTGATAAGGTGCCACCCTTCCCATCCCCCTCGAAAACCACCCCTCCCCCCCTTCCCTCTAGAAACCCCGGTTGGCTGCCGCTGCTGCCATTCCGAGATATTAAATATTGTAGCCGGAGGGATGTTTGCCACGGCTTGGGATTCTTGGGAAAGAACTGAAAACCGTTTAACCGGCACCGCCCGCCGCGACCCCCGCTGTTGACGGCGGACAAAGAGTTGAATTCAACGGAAGGAGATCTCGTTCAGGATGTTCATCGGGGTGCGAATTGTTGCTCTCGAATTTTCATCTGCACCCTGTATACAGTCAAGTGGCACATTTCCCCGTTTTCCCTCCTCGTTTCCTTCCCACCGCGCACGTCCTCCGAGAACGGGAAGTATGAAAATTATATGAAACTTCGTCGTAATTGGTTTGTTCGTCAATTCTCAGCTTCACCCTCCTGATCGTTCATTCTGTAGCCAGAATTAGTACGAAATTAGGTTTCTTCAAACTTCAAATGTATCGTGACTGCGGGTATTCTTATTTTTTTCCCTCGAGGTTCTGTCCCATTTTCATTGTATTCGTGCGATATTTCAAGAATCGTTTGTCGTGTTATGGGTAATAACGATTTGCGAGGATTTCTCATTAATTTCATTATGAAACAGTCGTGCGTTGAGTATTCCTCAAGATATTTGTAACAGTGAGCTAGGTATTCGAAGAACTCGTGAAAAACATGGCAATACGAAATTATAAAAGTATAAAAGAAAACTTGGACATTGCTGCTTTATTTCGAATCAATTAAAAATTGGTAAACATCTTAGATATTCGTTCAATTTCATTCTACGATGGCTCATTTTAGCCAGAAATCTATTTTATACATTGTCACGGAAGCGGATTCTCTTTTTTTGTTCCGTAGGTGATGCAACGATTCAACAAGGTTGTAAAATAAAATATTGAACAACTTAAAAATCATTTTAAAAAAGTGTTTCAGTGACTTTGTAAAAAATAGTCTTTTGAATAAAATCAGCCATCGTAGAGCAAAATCGAAGAAATCTGCTCGGTCTTTAACCATTCTGATGATATTCGAAATAAAACATGGATTATGTATACCTAAGATTTCGTTTATAAATCCAGTTTTCTTTTATAATTGTATTCGTAAAGATATCTTCGTAGCTTACAAATATAATGGATTGATACGTACTCAATATACGACTATATCGTAATAAAATAATAATCTAACGTATCAATTGTTATTTAACCAATCTTTTCAAGTTAAATTCTGCAAGATTGTAGAGAAAAACTGAAAGTCTTTGCAGAAGTGTCGGAAAATCGTGAATTTTTTCAAACTTTCCGAAAAATAGCTGGGCAGCAAGTACTCAGTCTCATAGTTTTTCAGAGGCAAAATTCCCTCCGGGGTTAAATTGGCTTTTAGCACTCATTTTTCTTGTTTATACGCTAAGTGCTTTTCAAGAAGGTACTCGGTCTCGCGTTGTATGAAGGGTTTAACGCGCATTTTCTCCCTTTCATTGACCTTGCCTCCACGCTTGATGACGCATTTTCTGACTTTACAGCTCAAAGAGAGTTCCGTTCGCTCACCTGAAGTTAAACAAGCGAGGTACAAGCTAGCCAAATTCCACAACCAGACCGCCTGACAATATATCATTATTAATTTTATTTTCTTTCGACGACGCGCACCTCAGAAAATGCTAAATTATCCCATCAGCGAAGAGACTAAATCTAACACAGAAGCGTCTATGCGTACGTATACTTTATATTGCGGTGTTTTCCATTTTCGTTATATATATGATTGAGTCGACGAATTGGGCTGCTTCGCAAACAAATGGAAATGGACGGTCACTAGCCTGCAGGGGTTGTTTAAACTGGCCAATTATCCCTCTGTACATATTTAGAGTAGATATCCTATCGTACGCCCATGTTTACAATCCGCCACATCTTTCACACGTTTCTGAACGATGCTTAATTCTTGGGTTTGTGAACCTAGTCGCACGACGAATAAGCATAGTACGTACTTGAGCGTTCACGAAAAAAGGATTTTGTACGCGGTTAAAATTTTTTTTACTTGCGGGATGTGTAATGGATATAATATCCTGTTCTTTATACTATTCGTTTATCAAACTGAGAAAAACTTTATTTGTTACAATAACTAGAAAAATTCAGTAAGACAGGTGTCGTTAAAAAAAACTGAATATTGTTGGAATTACGAAATACGAGGTACGCCTAATCATTTTGCGCTATTGTCGATCCGTTTTTGGCAATTGCAACGCAAAACCAGTTGGTCGATTTACTCTACTTTTTTAGTTAAATAAGGCTTTACCATCAATTTATTGTTGCACGAGCATTAAATTTTCGCAACAGTTGCAAGAAAATATAGCAACAGTGATCGTAATGAGAAAGAATAGTAACGGATGCTGAACTTTCCGGTAACAGCTAGAAAAGTGATTTTCATTTTCTACCTATAACTATATTTTTCGGTTGTGGTAAGAAATGAAAATACTTAAGGACTGAGCGGTAACCGGAATTAAAAATTTCTCTCAGTGCATATTAAGTTTAATGCAATAAAATACGCTGTGATAATCTTTTGACCGAATACCTACGTATTACATACCAACTTTAGTGTACGTGAAGAAGTGTTTATTATGTACGAAGGAAAATAAACGAAAAAAACAATAAATGTGGCTACGTGTAGAAATAATTACTTGGAAAAGGGACAGAAAATAACCAAGAGCTAACACTGAAAGAAATTTTATTGCAATATTTGGTTTTCCGCATAGCATTTTAGGGACAAACGAGGTACAATCATAAACGTTCCTAGAATAATAGGACATTATACTATTTTTATATCAATATTAATATTATCTTGACAAGCAAGAATTACTATATGATCTTTGAAACATTGTTATAAATGTTGTGAATTTCGTTACTCACTATTGTACTTTTGTGTATGGGGAAAAGTAAATATTACAACAAAATTTCTTTCAGTGAAGTTGTGATTTCACATCACTTTGAAGAAGGAAGCTGAATGTGAAATGAAAACGACCAGAAAAAGTGGAAAAATCGGGAAAATTACGGAAAATTAATTACGAGGGAAAAAAAGCGGGCCGCCGTCTGGCTGCGGATGTATTTTTGAAACCGTGAAACGCGCACGGGTTTTTGTAATTAGCCAAAACCTGTTAACTGTATCACACTTGTTGGGTGTTTTTTCTGAAATTTTTCACTTTTACCATGGAGACTTTTTTTCAACTCTGCCCTGCAGCCACGGACTGAGACCAGACCCGAAAGACGCGTCGCATCGGGACGCCATGGCGTCCACTTGTCTGCGCCGCTGTCTGCCGACAGAAGAACTGATTAATTTTCTGGTACACGAGTAGCCGCTCTAGTTATATTTCGTTGAGAGTCGTCCAGCGGCAATTTATTGTGCGTGATATGTAAAGTGATTCGCTGTATCTACGTACGATTCGTCGTCAATAAATACTATACGTTTAAACATTTTTATTGTAAAGTTATTAATCTTCTACGACAAAATATTTGACATTGAAGGAATCTTTTCAATTCAGAATCACTCAGGATCTGTGTACGTATATAAAAAAAAATACTCTCAAATACAAACTGTCAAAGTCGTGAATTCATGACACAACATCCTTTTACAAGAATATAAATAAAGCTATTTGAGTCACAGTTCCTTTTTCACTGCAGCCTGGCTTGTTCGATTCACGTTGAACAGATTTAGTTGAAAAAATCAAATAGGCAAAAGGTATTTTTTTACGTATCAGATAAAACTACTATTCCGATGATGAGTTCCGTATTCTTTTCGTTTTCACATCATGAACTGCAGAGAAAAAGAAGGAATCTGACCAACGACATCATGCAGAGTGCGGAAGTCATTAACACCGGTGGAAAAAATTAATTTCCGAGTCTGCAGTCCGATGAAATTGAATAGAATTCGCATCCCGAATAGCTGCAGGTGTATACGAATATTCCGTTATAATTGCTCGGCAGTTTTGTTGTACGTGTGGATGAATATACGTACATATATACCGACCTAGTTATGCGCCATATTCGCTGCACGGTCGTCCCGTTTTATATCTTCTCCTCTTCTTGTATCGTGTTTTAATGTTTGCGCCGGAGACTCGCAGCGAGCCTGACAATGAAACTAACCTGTTGTTGCAACTGTGTTGTTTTGCTTTTTCTTGAAAAAAAAATATATTCTACACCTCTGTTTCAGCCCAGCATTTTCAGCGACGCATCTGCCTGCACGTTTTATACCTGTGACGTACCTACGTGCAGTATTTCGATGTCGGCAGAGCGACGTCGTCTCCAAGGAGGAAGGCCTCCCTCTCCACCCTCTCTGCGCGTTCTTCATCCGCGGTAGGGAACCTCGAGCGCGGACGACGGATATAAAAACGCAATTAAAACCCAGCTCAAGAAATCTACACTGCTTCATATTTCAGAGCTTCTGCATCTTAATGAGCACCCCCAACGATGTAACTTCTTCTGCAAGATTTCGGCCAGCTCGGAGAATTTTAACGGCTAGCCGTGTAGATTGAATTTCAATTTTCCATTCGGTCTTTTCCTTGTACATTTTTTTGCCCGTTATTTACATTTTCTCATGATTTGCAAAAAAATAAAAAAAAAAAATTCATTTCTGTTACTTGAAATCAATTGATAACCTATAGGTAGTTATATTGCGTGCACAGATATACACAATTATACCTACGTGAAAGCAGATTGGTAAACTTCGGATGTGAATTATTGGCCAGCAAAAACAAGAGAAGTTTGGAAATCGTTGAGCGGAATTTTTCTACTTGTTGTTACCGATCGTGTCAGCCATCGATCACTGTCGACCGCGTTATATTCCGGTGCCAAACACTTTGCATTCTTTATTAGCTCGCATTCGTTTCGTACACGTCGATTCGTATCGCTAATGGTACAGGCTGCACGTTTATTTGTTTAAAAGGAATCGACAGCGGATTTGAGCGCGTATATATCCGGTATCGGTTACTTAACTTTGATGATGGAACGATGCAATGATTCAGCCCGAGCTATTATGCACGTAATACTATTTTCCAACAAACGCGTTATCTATATAACACAAGTATACAAATATTGGGGATACAAATTAAGGTTCATCAGGCTTTGAACATAAATTTGCTGTTCAATACGAATCATTTTAATATAATTTATAATTGGTGATGATTGATAGGAAGGCGAAAATGAACGAGGATATCACACGATATAATAATGATCGAGGCAAATCTTCGATAAAAAGTTTATTATGTGTACTGCAAAATTTTTGACAGAATATTTGTCTTCGCCAAGTTGAAATTGTGAAAATTTTCAATTAATCGTAAGACCAAAGTAGGTATTCGGCAAGATAACTTTCGCATTCAAACTTTTCTCTGTTTAGACGGCGCAGGCTTCGTTTATCGAAGCTTGTAGGTACAGCGATGATTTAATAATTACTCGTCCAAAATTGCGCGTCCTTGGAAAATGAAATACATTTTTCACCCTGTTTATCAGTTTTAAAATTAAACCAATTGACGTCTAGCCCGAATTTTAAAGCATCACGCGGTCGCGTCAGAAGTGTGTACCACCGAGACATCCGACACTTTAATGCCGCCTTGTCGAGAATTTGTAATTTCACACGTGGCGTAACACGGTCCACGTGTTACTCAGTGGGGACCAACGGGAGGGAAAACAACCCCGGTTGACCGCTGTCAGCTGACCGCAGTTCGTATTTCCATTCGCCGAGACACGGACACCGCGGTCAAAGGGGATGCCACCGATCAGAACTTGTCCCACGTACCTTTTCAGGAGGAGGAGCGAAGGAATATCGACTAAGAATTTAATACAATGTAAAAAGTTGGCAAAAATCTGTAGTCTAAATTTTTATTCTATGCTACATCGTCGCAATGTTATATTATATGTAAATAATTCAAACTTATAAAGAGCGCCCTAGTTTTTGTACTTTTAACCGAAACGTCAACACGGTGTGGTACAGGGAAGAATAATCGTCAAGACTCGGTAATTAATTATCCGCATAGGCTGAGAAACACGAAACTGAGCTGTAAGGGAGTCTATTCGAATTTACAATTTTAGAATTTTTCTTTCCGCGGGAAACAAAAGCTAAGAAAGAAATTGACGGAAATCCGAGTCCCGATACTTAAGCACATCAAAGGAGGGAGGGAGAGAAAGAGAGAGAGAGAGAGAGAGAGAGAGAGAGAGAGAGAGAGAGAGAGAGAGAGAGAGATACGTTAAGTGAATGGTTTTTATTTCCAGGAAACACTGTGGGCGAAATGGCGGATAATGAGCGGCGTAAACGTACCGCGGGCTCTCGATATAAAAGTTGATTAATCAATAATTAAAGTAGCGCGTGAAGGAGTGAAAAAATGCAATAAAGAGAGATATAGGGAGAAGTAGAAAAAAAACAACTTTCAAGAGTTAACGAATTATTTGCTACGCAATGAGACGTGAGTGCAGCCGGTAAATGCTGCAGCTGACGAAGGTAATTATCATATAACAATGAAGCGGCAGGGTGAAGGGTGGGGGTGGGGGTGGTGGTTTACGAACAGAGGGACGGACAGTCAAGGGATGTATTCAAACGGGTGGAATATCGCGCGCCGCGCGTTGCATTTGTGTGGGTGCACGTATCGCAGTAGAGAAGTGGAAGTGGGATCGGCATTGGGTGGCGGCTACGTGTACTTATTATCGATATCACACCATAGCTGCTGGCACGGGACTTGCATAGTGTGAAGTTGGATACCGAGCGAATTAGAGAGATAGATAGAGGGAGCGAGGGAGGAAGGGAGGGAGGGAGAGAGAGAGAAAGAGAGAGAGAGAGAGAAGGCGGCGACGGCGAGCAGGGACACAATAGCGAATAGTACGTAGGTAGGTTTAATACGTATACAACGTAGATACACAACGTACGTACGAGGCTAACGTAGAGAGAAGGCGGCGGACTATACACGCCGTGCGACAACAGTACAAAAATCAATACAACTTGGCCCCCCCGCTTAGAAAGTATTGTCCGTTAACGGGACGGCGTAAAAATTGGGAGAGAACCGAGCTTCGGGGTTGTTTATCAATTTTTTCCATTATTCTTTTTTCTATTTCGAGTTTTAAAACGCCCCTTCCCTGACGAACGTCGGGACGAGGTGAACCGAGTGACAAATCGACAAGTAGATTCACATCCGTTGGCGATGGGGGTACAGGGTTAAGAGAGCGTGCATAAATTCGTTACGTAAAACAAGGCTAGAGACGAAATTAAATCGAGGAAATCGATCGCGGTGGTGAAAGTCTCGTCCCGTTTCCAGGGAAGTACACCCGGTGGTGATAGGGAGCTTTTTCATCCCGCGGAGAAAAAAATTTCTCATCGAACGTATCCCCCCTCCATTCCCTCCGAGCCCTCCGTCAAGCTCTATTCCATCCTCGCCCGCGTTTCAACTTCGCCGTGACCACCGTGAGGCGAATTTTAATTCCCACTCGTTAGCCGTTCTCGCTC
The DNA here is from genome assembly GCF_021155785.1 of Neodiprion fabricii. NCBI lineage: Eukaryota > Metazoa > Arthropoda > Insecta > Hymenoptera > Diprionidae > Neodiprion > Neodiprion fabricii. Next base: position 10,902,689 of record NC_060244.1, read on the forward strand.
CTTTTCCGCCCTCGCCGAACAAACGCCGGCGACGCGCGAGCTTTCCTGCAAGTCAATACCTGTCAGGCCGCCCGCCGCCCAGTAGTCTCGGTCCGTATTCGTACGGCGAGAGCTTCGCGGCGCTGCTGAGCCGAAACGCGAAAACCACCCCCTCACAAGCGCCACGGCGGTCGGACCGTGAACCAGCACCGTTCGCTCTAACCTATTTGCGGCTCCGTGGACCCGTGCGGTGCACGATCCCGCCTCACTTTCGCCGTGATTATCCTTCGAATATTCGGATACAGGACGAGGCGAAATTAATATCGACACGGTTTTGCCCTGTGTGTGTTTACCAGTGACATCCGCGCGCCGAGTAGCTTGCAGTTTTTTACACCGAGGCATCGTCCGAGTTCCGAGCATCCTGACGCCGATCACCCTCTATGGTAAGCGTTCCTGCACTCTCGCCTTTTTTTTTTTTCCCCACCCAGCAGCGTGACGCGTGTCGTTTTTTTATGGGCCTACTTATTTTCTTTCCTCTACGCTAGGTGTAACGGTTTTTCTCTTTTTGTCGTGTCCGTTTTATTTCTCCGCTTTATGCTCGCAAGGAGCGTAATATTGTAATTGCCGCTCTGGAATTCATCAGCTGTGCCGAATCAACGTAACGGGGTGGAAATTCCGTATCTGACACCTTTTTCAAACCGAGTTTCTACGTGACCGCACAAATTCTTGCCTTCGCTTATCAGTGGAAAGTTAATTATTTATTTAACGAAACAAACCGCACCGCGGTACGTAACTGTCACACGTGAAAAGGGGATTGATTTTCAAAACAGTGGGACGATGATGAATAAAGGCTGCAGGTAACGTGGCGGAGCATGCTTAATCTCTTATCAATTATCGATAAGTTAATTTTTCACGTTATTGTACGTATTTTTCCTTATCCAATTCTCTGTTTCGCGGTTACTCGAATGAACATGAATGTCCGTTTAGTTTCGCCGAATAACGTCATTGACGCTTTAGAAAGTAGAAAAGAAAAAATAAATAAACAGAAAAGAAAACACTTAAGTGGCAAAAATTAATTCAACGTAGACGGAAGAATAAAGCGACGAAAGATACGAGTGAAAAAAAAGTAAGCATCACTTCCTTAGAATTTAATATTTTCACGAGTATAATTTCAAGGCTCCTGAGACGGGGATGCTTTTCGGCAGTTTTCCGCATTGTGCACGTTTTACCGCAGCGCGCTTTTCCGCGTACAGCCTGTTAGAGGTGTATACGTATATTTTTCTCGGCACCGTGCCGACTGTCGCTTGTTTCTTTTTTTGTCTTCTTATTTCTTCCAGCTTTTCTTCCCTTTCCCATTCTCTTTTCCCCCGACTGTCTTTTCCTCCCGCGGCTTCGATGGCAGATAATAATACCTTTGAAAACACTACGTTCGAACAACAACTCACGGGTATTGTCAGTTTTCTGGCACACGACGTACACGTATGTCTGACCACCCACCCGCTATAATAGTCACCACCTATACGCATTGTCGTAAAGTTCTTTACCCATACGCGGCGGACGGAAGCTTTTGCAATAAGGGAAATATATTGTGAGGATCGGACGACCTACCGACGAGTTTTATCTACCTTTTAACGTTTGAATTTTCATTGGGGTAGGTCACGCTCCATCCCGTAATTTTTTCCCTCCCCCATGGATCTCTATCTCCCGCCGCACTCGCATTGTCGGAGTTTATGATATCGAGCCGACGAATGGACTGCAAAATTATACGCGGGGAGACCGTTTTAGTTACGATTATATCATTTTGCTTTTAATATTTCTCGCGAGAATTTCGGAGAAATTTGCATTCAATTTTGGCCCGGGCTTCAAGGTTGTAGAAATAATATCTCGGATGTCTGTGCCGCTATCAATGTGAAAAAGGTAATCACTCTTCATCGTTTCCATACGTAGTGTGTAGATGTTTATGTTTACCCTTTTCAATCCTTTGCTTCCGATGAGAAGCCCATCGCAAGAGACGGCAATGCCTTACGGGCTTCTCATCGGAAGCAAAGGATTGAAAAGGGTAAACATAAACATCTACACACTACAGTCTCCTTACATCGTGCATGCAGAGAAGAAATTCTTACTCATAAAAATTAATCATAGCGTAACTGGCAATAGTCTTGTAATGAAGCGTTACCGAAAATTTTTCACGAATCGTCAATCCGTGATATGTACGAACTGTTCAATCCTAACTCGACCAACGATTTTCCCTCACCATTTTTGATTTCAGTCACAATTTTTTATACTATCTTTCTAACCTTGAATAGTACTCCCGAATTATTTAATTTTTTTGCCTCCAACCATTATTCTTTTCATGAATTTTTAAACCTCAAGACAGAAAGACGTTTTTTATTTTCTCTAAAAAATTCTCCGATCACAGACAAACATTTTAGACCATATCCGGAAGTGGAAACTTCTTATACGTGTGTCACTAACTTGAAGTTTTTTCTTCGTAAATTTGTTAAATTCGGTATTTTTATTGGTAATTATTCATTTTTATGCACCAAGCGGATGTGGAATTATGCATATCGTACATCGAAAATCACGCTGTAAAAACTCGAAAAATTTCGTTTTCTCAAACCTGCCATAGAAATTCATGTAGTACTATTTTCACTTAAAAATCACAAATTTATGAAAAAACTTTTCTCCAAAAGTGACGGTTTTGTTTTAGACATGCGAATACATATCGACGTGTTCATACTTGTATGCATACTGCGATAGACGTATTATTATTTCGACGTAAATTAATGTAAATATATACATGCACATCAATGTATCTATAATTTCACACCCGCTTGGTCGGTAAAAATAAATAATCGGCAACCAGAGTAACAAATTGAACAAAGTCACGAATAAAATATGTTCGAACAAGTGACACAAATATGAGGAAAATAGTTTCCACTTTCTGATATGGTCTAGAATGAATGATTTTTGAACGGAGAAACTTTGAAAAATCATTGGTCGAATTCGTGCGAAATACGTCGTATGTATTTAAATTATTCAGGAATTACCGTATCGAGGTTTTCAGCCACCGTTGCTAAAACTGTCTCTCCTCGTAACATAAGCCGTACTCGTATCACTCGCTAATTCGCCGGTCGCATAACGGGCCGAACAATGATTTGCAATACTCGCCGTAGTAGTTTCTCCGATGGCTCGAAGTAAGTTGAACCCCCAAAATCCGGCCCCCGTTCAAAAGCGCGGGCTTAGTTTATGCCGGAAACTTGAAAGCTCGTTGAGCCGAGCTGGAAAAGCGTACCTCGTAGCCCTTGTAACGAGTAATTTGTGTCAAAACCATGATCCGCGGATGAGGTGTATACGAAACGTATCCCGTATGCGACAACGCGATGTCCTCATATCTACGATCCTCCCGATGTTGTACCCTTATTTTGATCGCGCCATTACCGTCCCCGTTGCTGCCGGCATAACGCCCGCGATGATTGGATCTCGAATGGAAATATCCCTTTGATCGCATCGCTCCACCTCCGGTATCCATGCGTATACGTGGGTGTGTAGTACCTACCTTTCGGTGTGTCGTGCGGACCGAAGAGAAGGGCTCGATCTCTTTGCACCTTCCGAATCCATTTGCTATTCTACGCGACATCGCGCATCCAGATAGGTGTCTCCGTATAGGTATGCGATCGTCCCTTGGTCCGTCGACCGGGTGTTAGGGATCTATTGACACCCACTTCGGCACGATCTAACCTCGCGCGTGATAACGCCTCTCCTCGCCTTCTTCGTTGCTCGCTCAAACCTCTTGCAGCCCTTATGTAACGCGAATGATGTGTCGCCCCTTGATTGTGTACCGTGATCAGCCCCCTTCAAACCCCACGTATAAACCGCGTATGCGCGTACAGATATATGACGTGACCACCGGGGTTCGGGAACGAGGTCCTCATATTGTATGTTTTCAGTGCACTTATGCTTTATGCTAAAAAATTTGCGATTGGCCATAAAAAAGGAGTCAGACGAAGAAAGAATGACAATTGACGGTACATGGATGCCTGCCTCTTGAATTTTGTGCCTATGGTCTAGAATTTTATATTACGTACTTAATCGAATAACTTATTTTGACTTTGCTACGTAGACGCGAGGATTTTTTTTTTGAAAAATTTTGTATCACATAGTTTACGAATATACGTATATATTAGACTGGCCGTTCAAAACAATGTTTGTTCTTTAAGTTGAGGAATCTTAAGTTAACCTTGAGAAAACAAGACCCTCCAAAGTTTCAATGCTCTATCTTACTGTGAAGGGGTGCCTGTAATTTTTCTTTTCTTATAAAATAAGATGTTAACCATTTAGAGACCTTGATCTTTTTGAATTTTATAACGATTCAAAAAACTCAAACGGTAGATATAAATAAATACATCTGGGATTGAAAATATTTTTTACTCAAATATTTTCAATTTTTCATGATGGAACATTCAATATGGCATCCAAAAAAAAACATAGTCCAGAAATTAGTCTATAAACATTTTGTTTAAATATGAAAAAAAAAAAATTACAGATACTCCTTGATAGTGAGATAGAGCATTGAAATTTTGAGCATAACATTTTTTTTGTACTGCTAGTCTAATATGTATCAGCGTGTGTCAAAAAAAAAAAAATGTTTTTCCAAACGCGCATCAAAATTTCGGTAGAGCATCTCAAAGAGAATATGTTCTTTCAGTGAAATATGAGCTTTTAATATCGATATTTAGAGGTGTCTATTTTATTTTTTCCATTTTCCATTTACATAACACGCAATAAAAAAAAAAAAAAAAATTAAAAAATGTTTGAAAGCTTTCTTGTAAACAGCTTGACGTATAAACTATCTAAATACAGATTCTTATGGGAAATTTTATGCTCTATAAAAAGGTATTAATATAAAATTTTTTCAGCTCCACCGTTTAAGAGATATTCGCACTTAAATATTGAGTCACAGTTAAATCATGTCTAAGTATGTTTTTATAGTTCATAAGCCAAGCTGCTTACGAGAAGAAAAAATTCAGTCATTTTCCGATTGTTTTTACGTTTTAATTAAATACTGGAAAATGGAAAAATAAAATTGGCACCTCTAAATATTAATATTAAGAGCTCATATTTGATTGAGATATTTTATTTGAGCTGCCCTACAGAAATTTTGACGCGTATTTGAGAAAAAACAAGAAATTCTTTTTTGGCACACCCTAATATATATATATGTATATACCGTATGGGCGATTCAGAGGGCAGTGGATAATTGGACGCACGCGAGAAATGAGTTTTCTCCGTTTCTACCCGAGAGGAACGGCTGCAGCTACTCTGCAGTGGATTTCGTATATAAATTCACCATTCCGGTGTAGAGCCTGGGAAAGAAATTGGCTCTCCGGTGTTGTTACCGTGCATCCTGCAAGAGCTGCGGTGCACTTTCGAGTTTCGACATTCCGTGTAAGACAATCGCAATTATCTGTACCAACTCCAAGGAATTCCAATTCGAATGAACGGCACGTTATACTCCGCATTTGCAAATTAAAAGATGTCCGTATATTCCGTTTGAGTAGAACTTGAACATTAACTATTGCTCTCTAGAAGTGAGACAGCTGTATTACAAAGTTGCTTGCAAAATTAAAAATAGACGCGTTATTTTTCTTTACTTACAGGCTGCTGATTAATATTGTTTTCCGGTAAAGCAAATAACCTGAAAATTTCAGATCTTAACGTACAGCCACTTTGGAGATAATTGTAATTTTTTCATGTTTCTGTGGTGGTCGAGAAACGTTAAAAAAAAATTGTGAAAATTAGGGCAAAAGTTAATTCTTTCCCCAGACCCGTTGGTAATTCTTCTCCGATCGCGTTAGAGTGACGATAAGTAAAAATAATAACTGAAACAAAGTGAAATAGAACCGAGGAGATAAGATATTTGGTATAGCGACTGGGTGATCGGCGATTATTCAGTATATCACGTGGTGTACACGTATGATATGTATTTTACGATCTTGTCCTTGTGAAGACATCTTGGTACGTACAAGGTGAGGGGAGATAGCTACTTAGAAGATGCGTGAAAGCATTGTGAAGAGTATTGACGTCGGGAAGGTTTTAAATATTGTACCCAAGTCACGTCCTGGGTCCGTATCCACCCCCATCGCCCTGCAAGCCAGCAGCCCGAAAGCCCGCGAAGCCAGGATCCAGGAGCAAGCTCTCCTTCGGGCAACCCCGAGCCTCGCGTCGCGTCGGTCGCATAACTACCGCAAGGTTACCGCCGTCCGGGAGACAAAGAAGATTCGAGAGGGTGGAAAGTATTAAAAAACTTTGGGTGAGAGAGAGAGAAAGAGAGAGAAAGAGGGAGGGAAGTTAAGGAATGGGAGGAAAAAAACCGAGGTCCCGGGGTGAAATCGTAAAGCCTGTTTTACCGCGACATCTTTCCCGCGAACCTGCAGCACGCCGCGAGTGTGTCAACCTGTTTCTAACCGGGACGAGGAAAAGAGTAGCGCAAGCTTTATCGTTCGATTTCTCCTTGAATTTGCCTACAAAGTTCTTCCCTCACCCGGGTCTGTTTCCTCTGCACCGGAATGGCGGCGGGAGAACTTTGGTGAGTTATACAAGCACCGAATGAATCCAACGATGCCGAGGAGGATGTGGATCCACACGTACGCGATGTACGTACAGGCTATAGTCCAAGTCCTGCAGAGCTTGCGCCGCAGGGTGAGATCCAGCTGTTTTATTGGACCGAAGCGTCGAGAGGTCTTTTCACGCCAAGTCGCATCGCTGGATGGTTTAGTTTTCCGAGGGGGTGGGTTTGGTGCGGCAGGGGTGTGAGGGGGGGATGGGAAACTCTCGCTGATCGAGAGTTGGGACGGACCGAGAGGCGGAGGCAGGAAAGTATTCAGGTAGTTATGACAATTATAAATGGAGGGCAGAAATGAGGACGACGTCTAGGCTTCCAGGCGTGAAATGAAGACGGAGGAAACTATGCAGGCTGCACGCATGATATTGGTGACGGTTGGGGGGGACAATAATTATACCTAACTGGCGATAAATGTGACTCTCTGGGTTCCGGTGTCGTTACGGAAATTCAATACAGATTGTTTCACACTTCATTACTCTGCTTGCGGTGAATGAAACCGCTATTGATAACCCGATATTATTATACCATATTATACATCGCTATTCGATATGCGGTATAATTCTATATGGAATTCCAATAGTTTGCGGCTTCAGGTTGGAGGAAAAAGGTAGATTTTTCTTCGAATGTTACGCACGATTTGCGCGATGCGTTTACGATCTCCCACGTGTGAAGTGCGTGATAATTTTTTAAGATTCTGTATGTTTTAATCCCTTGATATGTAAGTATTAATCGAATATTGAAGCAATTTGCAAATATGTACCACCTGGTAATAACGTCGCAACATTTTTAATACAAAAAAAAAAGTATGTAAACATTGTTACAAAGCTTTCCAGTTTCGCCATGTCGGCCGCAATGCTCTACGATTGGGTTCGAAGATATGGTATGCGTAGTATATCACAGTATTCGCAGATCACCGTCACGCACAATCATCACGTGACTCCTAAATATCGTATAGTAGTTTAGAGAAATTGCAATGCAGATTTTAGTCGGTTTTTCTAAAAGCACTGTACCAATTTCTATGATTCGACTCTACTATAAAATTTGACATAATGATTTGGAAGTACTGTAATTCTTTTAATGTAAGAGTCTGATATTTTTACGCGTCATTACAAAAAAATATATCAACTTACGGATAGGTAATGAAACGAACATTGATCCAAAAAAATTTCCGTCTATAGATAACTCTTCCTTTCGACAATTACCAGTGAGATGATAGTACCTAACCGAGCACGCCGCGGTGATAAGCGAAAATGCGCGATTCATTCGGTCGACGACTGACTCTGAGAGGCTGTGTCATCCACCAAGCGTGTGATGTATGTGACTTGCAGATTTATTCGCATTACAGCAGCGTTATTGAGACTCCTCTCCCAGTATTCAATCTGTAGCGCTGATCCATAATCCAGCGCTTCCGCTTTCGTTTCGAACGAAGATAGAGATCTAAATACCCCGAGAAAGATAAAAAATCGTTACGAAAATTGACAACTGTGCTTTGTGTATGGCTATACTCATTAGGGTGGTCCTTTTATTTATTACTCATGGAATTAGAATCAGTTAGAGATGCTCAAACCAAGTACGCATTGGAAAAAAGTCAATGTGTTACTTGGTAAAGAATTATAACTAAAATAGGTGATCTTTCTAATCCAAAAACGTGACCTAATGAAGTCACCACCGTATAATGACCAAGACAGGCTTTCAAATCTTTCATTTATATACACCGACAAATCTCCCTCACGCGAACTATGACGTAAATATACCGTAAGATCTGAATTTTTCGATGAAACGTCAGAAAAGGTTGAAGAACAGGGTTAAGCAAGTCTACAATACAAGCGCGTTCGTTTATCACAATTTATCTATGTAACAGGGAAGTATACAAAGTAAAAAAAAATTTTAAAAATCAACAACAATAATGTGCATAAAAAATAATGACCAACTGACCTTATTCCAGTGATAATTTAAGACTCAAGGGTAATGAACCTGGTTAATCAGCACGCAACATAGACGTAGAACCACGTGCAGTCCAGTTACCGATGATTCTTGACTTTTTTGAACGAACGATTATTTACAACGAAACCTTTCTTTGAATATACTTATTTTGAGGCTTGGCATATGGCTAAATTTTGTGTCAAAGTATTTTCAAGGACAAAAGATAACTGACAGGACAATTGGCTTAACATATAAGTTTGACTGTTTCGGCATCCTTGATATACTAAAATGAAACCAAGTCTAAAATTTTACGCTTACTATTCGCATGCACCTAAATGTAAATTTGTTGATACGTGACCGAGCATATGCTGATTATGAGAATGACATTACAAGAATGATTGTGACTTAGTGATACATTCATTAGCCTATTCGACGTTTTATCAACGGGGTCAAGACTCGACATGATATCACAAAAATTCTATCATCTTACTGATTCCAACTTGAAATAAATTGTGTCGGTCATAATCAGGTCAGTTGCGAAAATTGACGAAACTCGCGATATCATGGATGTTTGCTTGCAGACAAAGTATGTATATTGATAAAGACGGCATGTTTCCAGTGATATCGAAATGTGTTACAGATAACCCCTTATCTGGTCAGAACCGATGAAACGTTTATTTATGAATATGCCTCTTATTTTAATGTCTAAGAATAAATCACCTCCAGAGTAATTGAATATGAAAGTAAAACTTCAAGCGTGTTGAACGGTAAAAAAAAAAAAAAAAAAATTACAACAGTAACGGTAACGACAACAATAATAATAATAGTGCAAAGTTAAGTAATTGTAAATGCAGTAATAATGCCGTAATTAACGTTGTAGCTCCGTAAAATCTAGACATGTAACAGGGGCTTATTTATCTCGGAAAGCGAAACTCGTAGAGAAGTAAGGTGGTTCGCAGATTCCGAAATAAAAGTTGGATTGTTAACAGTTATGGCATGCAAGTCGTGCCGAGTATACGAAGAGAACACGCGATACTGCAGAGAGACTCTATTTCTCTGGTGCAAACAACTTGAGAAAGAGGTTCGTAACGACGCAAGTTAATTCTACCTCACGTTGCACTGAAAAGTTAACAGGGAATGAAATGCAAATGAATCGACTCTTGTCCACAATACCGTCGACGGTTCATCATTCTTACGAAAAATGTCGGCATGAATTACAGAATTGATGAATCGTTCGCTGCGTTGAAGAGAGCTATAAGCAGAACGGCAAATCAATGCTAAAATGCTAATGAAAGTTATTAATGAATCCCTATAATTGTATACGAAGGAAAAGTTAAATGAAATATGTAAATAATGAAATACAATTCAATCGAATGATTATTATGGATTATACTCCTCGCTGTTTGCGGGAAAATTAATTCTGCTATATCGAGTGAATTATTCGAATGCGATTGAATGTAAATCGACGGATGAAAATAGTCACGGGTTTTTATACGAAGCAGACGTTTGTTTCGCCCTGATGAATTTCAATCGAATGTATGACAGAGCGTGTCGGACAGATGTTGGAGGAAATAAACACACATATATTTCCTCTTCCAACGGGTAACGTCAAGTCTGTAGATATGCAAGAATCTGTTCAATCGAGACGAGATCAAAGCCCGGTTGATTCAGCGTTCGTGAAATATATTGTTTTCCTTTACCGTTCTGTGCATTCATACAACCCTCCGGGTGATTGAACGAAAATTACTCGAGAAAACGGGATTTGCTTCGGAGAGAAGAGACGGAAATTTGATTGGCTGGAAAACAGGATGTGATCTCGAACCTGGAACTAAATTTACGTTTAAATTCGCACTGTGTTCAATTAAACATGATCAAGGCAATACCGGGATGCAATTTACCGGTGCAGCGATAAAGAAGGATTGAAAAATGGCGCTATTTTGGCAAGCGTGTGAGTAAAATGGAAGCGGAGATGTATGAATGTTGAAAATGCAGAAACGGGGCTGCGTTAAACGATAACGAATTAGAACCTGCTAAGCGTAGACGAAAGTCATTTTTCAATTTCACACGGAGACATAAGCGAAAGGGAGCAATAAAGCGAGGACATGGAAAGAAAAACTGAAATATCCTCCCTGAAATTAAATCTCGTATCTTCTTTACGATTGACCGACAGCCCCCGAAGGGAGGAAGGAATAAAACGAATAAAGCGGTTAGGGGAGCGAGTGTGAGTCCGTTATATGAAAGCGGTTCGTCGGAATTTTGGTAAAATGAAAACAGATCGCGGCGGTTGGAAGCACGCAACGCGTGTAACTCGCGAATCCTCGAGGAGGAGGACGCGGTATCCTGGAGGTCCGATACCGCAGCCGCGAGATTTATCCCCTCGATTTCTGTGCCACACTCGGACTCCGGGTATACGGCGGAATAGGTTGGGATTATTTACTTTAATTTCATCCACTCCATGACGAATGTACGGTGTCATCGCCCCTGGGCAGCGCCGAGCACGCGAGCCCTGGAATTTCATACTCATATATTACATCCGGCCCGCGAGGCCGAGTCCGAGATGACCTCTCGCCCCCTCCCCGTGAACACTTTATGACGATGCATGAGGTACCTTGGGAGAGAAATGGACCGAAACGATGCACGTGTATATATATATATATATATTTATAAATGAAAAGAGGGCATGAAGAAGAGAAGAAAGTAAATGAGAAATAAGAGGGTATACACAGCCTGGCTGGAGGAAATTTTATTCTATTCATTTTGAAAAAAAAAAAGAAAAAAAATGAACACGGAGAAAGCTTGAAGTCGACTATCCTCGTAGAGCAAAGTTACCTGGTATCAGGGTGCCAGGGAAAACTACAGGAAAACCAGGAAATGTCAGGGAATTTGCGGGCCTCGTGTTACAGAATTTTTCACTTATATTCATTCATATAAAGCCGCAAAGTAGAATATATTGCATTTGAACAAAGATGAGAAACTAGTTTTTTGTATACTTATTCGCTTGGTTCGTTTTACTGTTTAAAATTAATTCTCTATTGAAATTATAGATGTTTATCCTTTTTTATTTGTCAATTTTGGCATTGCAAACCAGTGAAATCAGAAAATTGAAATCTACACTGAGAGAAAGTTTTACTTTCGGTTACCGCTCAGTCCTTGACTGTTTTCATTTTTTACCACAATCGAAATATATAGTTCTAGGTACAAAATGAAAGTCAGCTCTGTAGCTGTTACCGGAAAGTCTAGTATCCGTTACTATTCTTTCTCGTTACGATCACTCTTACTATATTTTATTGTAACTGTTGCAAAAATTTTGGTTTGTGTAACAACAAATTGACGTTAAAGGCTTATTTAATTAAAAAAAGTGCAGTAAACCGAACAAATTGACTTTGCGTTGCAATTACCATGAAAAGGATCGAGAATAGTGCAAAATGGTTACGCGTACCTCATTTTTCGCAATTCCAACAATATTCAAACAGTTTTTTAACGATGCCTGTTTTATTGAATTTTTCTAGTTACTATAACAAATGAAATTTTTCTCAGTGTATTCCTTCTATTGCTTTATTTCACGCAAAATGATCTTTTAAGGACTTTTCGAGTAGGAAAATTACTCTGAAAATGAAAGTTGGAAATACCAGCATCCAAATTGGCATCGTTTATGAAAATTCCACTAAATTCTGTCTAAACTAAAAATCGAGTTATTTGGCTTCGTCGAATCACACGTGTGTAACCTGCTCTGTGAGAATTTGACTTGTCACAAATGTGAGAAACAATCCAACGAGAAAATGATAATATTTCTCTAGCGTCAATTATTTGTGATAATAAATTCTTATATTCTTACATGACGCAACAAATTGTTCCAATCAATTAAGTTTTCCTGATATTCGTTGCGAGTGTTCCCCTGAAATTTTCTTCGATTGCATCACCTTTCCAAGCGACTGTATAAAAAGCTACCCAGTCCATTCTCCGAGTGACGTCGTCACAGAATCTTTTGGTGTTTAGAAATCTAGATACTTCCTACTTAAAAGTATGATTCCCTTTGATATTCGTACAGTATTTCGAGATTGGGCTGTTCGAGCCAGGAATCAGGCGGGATACTTCAAGATTTTAGTTAAGGTAGGACGGAATCTCCGGGAAATGGGGTCGTCGCGAGGAGCTGCAGGAAAGACCGAACCAAGGTGTTAACATTTTAGTCGAACCGCCCCCGCGCTTCGCGCCTTTCCCAGCGCGCCGTTGCAGACTCTGCTAAGCTCTAAATTTCGCAAATTCCAAGAAGGCAAGTTTCGCACTGCGCCCATAAATCTCCACTGGCTGCCCCCCGCCATGTACCCCATACAGCGAGCCTTCACTCTCGCGCCGCCCTCACGGTCCTCTCTCTTAGATACGGCCCTGCCCCGCCCGACAAACGAACTAACGAACCGCCCCGAGAACTCCGAGAACGATTGAAATATTTATTTCCATTGCCCTAATTACACTTGAGAATTAATAGGCTCCACCGTCCGAATCAAGACTTTATAGAAAAGAGAAAAACAAAAAAAAAGAACTGTTGAAAAATTTCCAGCACTGTTATTTATGCTTCAGTAATGGTTAACGCGAATTAAACAACATTTTTACCCTGTGATGAAAATGAATCTGAGCATATTTTTACAATGATACAGGCTACCAATAAGATTTCATCAAATCGAGAAAACGTTTTATAATTAGACCGATAATCAAACAACCCTTTTATTCTTGTGATTCCGTTCCGATTTCATAATGTTTTTACACAAATTTTCTAGGAGACTTATGAATAATCCTATGTTGGGCAAAAGAGCCCACAAACATCAAAATTGGATCAAAAACACTAGTGTTTTATCATTTGACACAATTTAATTACCAAAAATTTTTTCCAATTCCCGATATCTTACTACTAGCTCGTGTTATTCGAATTTGGTCAGATTCATTTCTATTACAGAGCAGGGATCATAGCGGCAAACAGTATTGCTGGAAATTGTTCAAACGGTTCTATCTCTCTTTCTCTCTTTCTTGCAGCCGATATGTTCTCAAAGAGTCACACCCTATGACTGTATAGAATAATTATTACATATATTCGGTGAATAATTTGACGTAAATAGTTGACCTTACGTGAGATACGTTCTCAATAATCTTTATAACATCGCGATAAATGCTCCCTCCTTTCGAGCATCAAGTTGGGAAGACGCAACTGCAGTCAGAAGGGGCTTGCAAGCCTTTACGCTCAGGAACGTTGTCTGATTATTTGAATAATCAGGGAAGTCAGGGATGCGTGAAACAAGTGCCAGAAGATATTATCCTGGCGCAAGGCGAAGTGTAATCGCGAAAATAGCTGGAGGACATATTTATGTATTATGTTCCGTACCGAATTTCTCTACGTTTTACTTATGTGCATGTAAAACGGGGTATTGCAAGACAGTGATAATTATGAGCATAAGTCACCGGCACGCGGCAAGTAAATGCCTACGTGTTGGATGGCGTAGGGTGCATATTCGTGCTGCGGATAAGTTGGGGCTTGACAGGGGTGTGAAAATGAAATATATAATTTAATTCTCCTCAATTAGGAATCTTATTCCTGGGCCAAGGTGTGTAATACAAGAACGCGTGTTCCGTTCATTTTATACACATGAGTATACATTATACATGTCATGTGTTATATGCTGAGTAAATTAATCGTGCGAGAGAGCTTCGGGATTAGGAAGAAACGAGAGGTGGTGGAAGGTTGCGAACGATCGGTAATTTCGAGAAATCTGACGCCCTTTCATTGCAGAAAATAATCGGAAAAAAAACTTTTCACGTACGAGCATATTTGATTTTCGATTCTGTTTTTTTATATTTATTTTTATTTTTTTTTAATCTACTGCCAAGGAAAAATAAAGAATTTGACCGCATAGCGCAGGAAAATCACGTTAGTAAATTTCACCCGGAGTTAAACTTCAGGTATGTAATACGTACAATGTACCGACACCTGGGAATAATATTTGTGTTCCATTTTCCGTGCTGTTATAAAATGTACAGATGTTAGATTCGCATATTTTCATGGCTGGACATATTTTTAAAAGCAGCAACCGCGTTTCCTCCGTTATAATTAAAAAGTATACCAAACGTTATTCTACGAATAAGATGCCTCTAGGATTTGAAAACATGCAGGGGAAAATCCGCGGTTCACTGTTACTCCGTCTGTCCGACATGCATACAAAGAGAATATCGGAATATCGTACCATCAAAGAATATAGAGTCGTACATACTATGGTAGAAGCTCACTTCGCTAACCGATCCTCTCGATAATGAAACAATCCGAAGCCACGTCGAAGTTGAATCTGTGAAAGAATATCGATGGCTCACTGGAATAAATAGCCACTCGAAGTCCGTGTAGGTGGTTGTATTATACCAGTAGGCATTATGAAAAACGGGATTGAAGTTCCGAATTTGAAAAGTTTCGAAAGCACCTAATTTCGAATTATTTAATTGCCAAACTTGAAGTAAAGAAATCATACTTCGAAGAAATAACAAAGTTTCGAATGGTAGGACCGATGGCTCAAAGTTCCGAAATGCAAGATTCCGAAAATTCAGGTTACGATAGAGCAAAGTTCCGAAAAATCAAGTTTTGGTAGAGTCAAATTTCAAAAATTAAAATATACTCACACAGCGTAGTTTACTCAACCAGTGGGTATGAGAAATCAAAAAAACCGAAAATCAGAATGACCAGGATTCAGAACGTAAAAATATCGAAAATCAAAATCAAAGAAAGATTAAAGTGAAACTTCACCAAACTAGAAATTCACCAAACTGAAAACCTTGATTTTATTCCAAATTTCGATGTACTTATCAGATTTTTATGTTTTCTTATTTTCATATTTTCCGAATTTTGCTTTCTTGGAACTTTGAGCGTCTGATTTCGGAGCATTCGAAACTTTGATGTTTCGTCAAAGTTTGATGTCTTTACTTGAAGTTTCGCCACGAATAAATTTGGAATTTGGCGCTTTTGGAACTTTTCAATTTCAAAATATCAATACCGCCCCATTTTTCCTATCTGATTTCTCATAGTCTGGTCGTACTGCGGTGTTACACTTTACGCAAAATTGCATAACTTGTGAAAAAAGACTATACTTTCGTGTCCAAATTTACCAGGCATGAATTATTGTTGGACCAAAGTCCCGGAGCCGCGGGTATTCGCTCGGCAGAAGTTGTTTGAAAAGCCGAACCTATACCCTCTATTAGTTCACGAAGATTTAAACTTTGTTCGTCTTTATACATCCTTGATACTTACCTTGCCTAGTTCGCACGGACAGAGAGTCTGTACGTGGATTTTGAATTTTTCAAGTTACGTCGAACGACGGGCGAAACTTTTCGCGTTTCTCTTCTCTTCTAAGACGTATATGAAAGTTCGAGGGACGTGTAACTACGAGATGGTGCATCCATGAAAACTAGAAGTTGTCCCATGAAATATTTCACTGCATATTCTTGAGTCAAAAGAATCACACCGGAGGAAACGATAAAAATCGCATCTTCTTCGATTTGAAATTTTTCAAAGGCTTAGCGCATTGAAGCTCGTTAATTGACAAGTCGATTAGTTGATACAGAATGTCATAAGAATAAGCCGGACAAAAGTTGCTCCTAGTTTCGGTAAATTAGATTTGATTGTCAAATGCAGAAAACAGAACCTACTACACAGACAGAAAGGACATACCTGTATCCTGCAATGAAAATTCAGGAAAATGTATTCAAAGGGTAGTCACTCGCCTGGAAAACCTGGATAAACTAGAAAACCTGGGAATGTCAGAGTATTTGAAAACGGTCATGGAAGATCTGGAATTATCGGAGTGAATCGTGGTCATGAAAAAAAAAATGGAAGTACGTTTGTTATATTCAAAGTTAGTGTACCTTTAACTATTTGATACGATGAATTTGATTTCTTTTCAAAGAGGCGAAGACACGAAGAGATAAGTATGAAATTTGAAACGAATGCAGTGGTAATAGAGTATCTTAAGGGAATAATATACTTATTAACTATACTCGTAGGATGGCGGAAATGTCATGGAAAAACTGCATTTTTGTTCAAGGAAACCTTGGAGGTGCGATGGAATTTATTTAGTGAAAATTAGTGGCGACCGTGAATTCTAGGTTCGATATCTATCGTCTTCTTCGTCGTTACTCTTACTGCCACCATTGTTATAATAATGCGTACATTTGTTGAGAATAGCCCGTCTGTGTGGATCCACTGTAACTCAGATAAAGTTTTTACGATCAACATGCATTGTTTAATACATGTAACGTAATACAATCGCGTTTACGCGGGTATGATATCAACCTCGACAAATTATCTTCTAGATAATGCTCGAACCGATTCTATCTGAAATGCTGGAGAGAAGGCAAAGAAAAACGGAGAATTCCAAATCGAACGATTTTTCTCGCTGGGTAAGCGTCAAGTTTATCTCACACGTATACGTATGTATGTGGCTAGATAAGGTCTGCGGTTGCATCGCCAATGCGGTGGAAAATATGGAGGATAAAACCAGAGCTATGCACTATCGGCGAAGAGCATTGATCGGACGTGCATTCATCCCGCGTGAAATGAAACTACTTATCTCCGTTTTGCTTCTGATGGTGGTTTTTTCCGATGTAGTATACCAAGGTGCAGGAAATGCGCCCTGAATTCACCCCGGCGCGGCTTCGCGTACCGTATGGAGATAGGAATATCACTTCCGAATTACTGCCACGCGAAGACTGTCATTAGGTGTCAAGAAGGAGATGAACACTTTTTTTTTTAAATTTCGTGGAACATTTGGAGAAGCTTTTGAAGTGAAATTACATGTACGAGATTCAGTGAAAAGATTAGCCTTCTATTTCTTGATGAATTAGTCAAGTTATATAAGGCTTATCTTTGCTACATTCTGGGGGCAGGAAACTTCCACAGTGACGGATGAATGCGGATGAAATTTGGTCACGGAAATAGCGCGTGTTTCCGCTGCGCTAAAGCACCGAAATTAAAGGACCGTGGAATGCAGTGCTTTGCGGAGAGTGGCTCAACTTCGATAGAAAGCTGTTTTAAAGGATTTTTAACAGATCCCGCTTATATCTTCAGTCTTCAAAGGAGTTCAGATGACCATGAAGAAAAGAGAGAAAAAATTGAGAATCTCACTGAAAGAGTCTTAGATTACAATTATGATTTTTTAATATCACATCGCAAAGCGTCTGAACAACGCTCATGAAAACTGACCTCAACTAGCTAGTCAGATTTACGGGGAATTCCAATCAAAGCTACGAGCTATAGTGGTTAAAGTTGCAGTATACGAAGTTCGTAGCAAGTACATTTAACCTCTGAGAAGATTGTGCTAGAATCTAGATGTACGATTTGAACCACAAGGGAGATTCGAAAGCTTTCAATTTTTTCGCGTCAGGCATTGAACTTTGATGAAATCATAAGGTGGGGGTCAAAACTTGAAAGTGTCAATATTTCGAATGGTCGATATATCAAAATTCCAAACACGCGAAAATAATATAGCAAAAGATGAATTTCTGAAAGGGTCACTGATAAGTAGTCCTTCTTATCCACCCAAATCATATTACAATTCTGATACAATGAGAAGATGAAATCAATGAGGAGATTTCGTAAGTAAACTTTTCCACGCAAACTAGTTATAGAAAGCGGTAGGATAAAGAGCCATTCCGATGAAGTTTACCTCGTTGCTTGGTTCGAACTGAGCTTGGGTTCGATTTGAACACTGGGTTGAGTTTTTTGCAACAATAATATCAGCGACCTCGAAGTGGGGCTGAGAGTCGGAGTTGTAAGGGTCTTTCGAAACGGCACTTTCGGAATGATTTCAATTAAATCTCGCCGGTGGATATCCTCGTCTCGTCCGCGTTGCCACCTGGGCAGACACCTTGGTACAGTTAACACAAGGCGACCCGCAGAGATGCTCCTTTGGTATCTTTACGACCTCCCGGGGATATAAACCGGCTTTATCCCTTGTAGTCGGGGCCAAAGTCGGTATTCGGTAAGGGCTCTCGCCGTCGCCTTTCCACCCCTTGCCAAGCGACCCTGCTTGACGCACCATTGTGACGATACGAGAGGCGCCTCGGGCGGCCGGCGGAAGGGTTGAACCTGAAGACTGGTTACTGCAAGATGGCTGCGCGGGTGCATTGCGCCTTCCGAAGACGTGGTGGAAGTCTCGGCCCTGGGGATGGGAGTGAACAAAGTGGCGGGGCACGCAGGGAGAGAGCTAAGCAGGACTTATAGCCTGTAAGAATAAAATACCGAGGCCATTCCGGGGGTGTTCCGATGCTGAGAAATTCGGCTCAGACCCTTTATCGCGTTATTGTCTTGCCTTGCGTACGTTGCGACTCGAACACTCGCCGATTTTTGTGCCTGCGGAGGGTTCGCCGTGGCGTGACCGCGAGACAGGTGCCAATATTCGGAAGGGTAGTAGAATCGATGTTGCTCAGCTCTTCGTCGAAATATTCTGCATCAGCCGTCGAGGCTGCCCTTTCGAAGGGCGCGCTACTCTTCTGGCGCTGGAAGAAGCCGCGCAGTGAGTTGAAATAAAATATGTTGCCCATTTTAAACAGGATATTTATAACACCGGGGTTAACTCCTCCGAGTCTTGACTATTTGTATCAATTTGTGAGTGCGTGCCGCCACCATTCGCCCCTGTTTCCTTAAGTCTACAGGCAAAGGGACCTAACGAAGACGTATGCGATTTCTCCGTGTTTAGCCTGGGCGTATACAAATGGTGACCGAATTATTTCAACCCCCTTTAGGTATCTTGCTAGGCCCTTCGATTTCGCCCTATTTGGCTTCTGCCATTTTTATCATCCCCGGCTCATTCAAACCGATGGATTATGGTTGGCAGGGAGGTAAACGTTTGGATCACTTAGGGTGAAGTGACTATGGATTGGCATTTTCCCTGGCTTATGGCAACGTATAATTTCGTCGATCGGAGCACGGAAGGCAATTATTAAATAATTGTTGGATTTTCTTACGTTGAAGCTGTACCTGTAACCGTGATGAAGAGGCAAAAATGTATCCATGCATAAGCAAAATAACCAATGTGCGAACACGCAATGTAGGAACTTGCGCACAAAGTATATATGTGGCATTCCACTCCAAATCGACCTAGGTATGATCCTCACCATCAGCGATTTTTATTTATTCTCAAGTATGGCGAAGAGCGTATAAAAAAAACATCTTTCGACGAGTTTCAAATTTTTTGGTCCAGGGGTTCGATTTTTACCCCTCCGGAAAACATGAGGACCCAACTTTCGAAAGAATAGCCCCGATCGATTGGCTTCAAATTTTTCTCACGAGTTCTTTGTTAACAAAACGAAAATTTTGAGACCAAGAAGCGGTTGTGCAAGCTTGTGGTTTAGAAGCTACAGGCGAAACAAGTAATTAAAAAGTGACATAAATCGAATTAAATGCAAATCTAAGAAATACGAATTTATATTTTATCTGTTTTTTCTCACTTTTCAATCAATTCTTTCGAAAATTGGGTTTTCGTGTTTTCGTGGTCGGTAAAAATCAAACCCATGATCCAAAAAATCTGAAACTCGGCGAAAGTTGTTTTTCTCACCCAGTCTACACCATACTTAAAAATAAACAAAAATTACCGATGGTGAAGCTCAGCCTTAGGTCGGTTTAAGGTGGAATGCCTCGTACACACGTGTCAAGTACCGTAAAATTAGAAGGAGTATAAAAAATATAAATTCCTACTGCGGAACTTGCCGAAGACATGATATATTGTTTTCCAGCTTCCTTCATTCATTACCGATGCACTCACTCCATTTTACTCTGTACAAAAAGTCATACCATTCGTGAGATCGAATGATCGAAATCGAGGTTTGACCATTTTCCCGAGCCAATATTAACAGAAATCGAAAAACGCGCATGTAGGCGCAACGCCGATTACGCTTCTCCCGCATCTGTTCCAAAATTTTCGCCGATGACAGGCAGGTGGACATACGCCTTCCGTAACCGGTGAAAGAATTTCAGGCCTCTAGTCAATAGACCTTGGAACAAGCACGCCCCCAGGAAAGGTTCAGAGGTGGGCTTGGGGCGGGAGAAAGGGGGGTATAATATTATTCGGGGTGGCTTGGTTTGGCGAGAATTACCGCGCAAGCCAAGAGGAATGGCGGAGGTCGAGGGGCGGGGGCGGCAAAGGTGGGGTACGATTATGGTATATACATACAGCTGTGCGGTTGTACGGGGCAGCTAACTTAGCGAAGAACCCGCGGCTGGCCTTCCAAGGTAACCTCCTCGCGCTTTTCATCGGCCCTATCAATGCTAATGAACAAATTCGATTACCGGAATACCTCGTTTCCGATTATCGATTTCAGATTTATTCGGCCGCTCCTCTATTCTAACGTGTTTTTGCCGTAGTGTCACGAGGCTGAAGCTAGTAACGTCGACGCAACGAAATGTCAGGGAAAAAATCATTGTTTCACAATTTTGAAGTGACTTTCAAGGATTTAGTTTCGCCAAGTATTAGGATATTTCATTTATCATAGTTTAATAAATTTCGGACATTCCTAAAGGTGCGCTATCTTCAGAGTGAGTAGCTAACGGTCCGACGGTTTAACGCGCATGCGCTAAAATTCTAGAGCGAAAGGTGTTGTTTGGTCAGGTGGATCAACGTTTTTGAGGTTGCATACATCGCGGCGACCCGTCATCTGAACTTATGACGGTTGGTCAACCTGTCGAAACAATTCCTTTTGCTCGGCAATTTTCGCGCATGCGCGTTTGAACATTCGACCGTTACCTACTCACTCCGTATGAAGTGATTAAATTTTTCATCAAGTCACCAAATATGAGCTGCTTTCGACATTTTCGGACAACGAACTCTATACAATCGTGCGTGCAACGGCGCTCAGCAATCGGTCGCGTGATTACATCGTAAAGTGTAACTTCTGAGCTTGAATAATTCAAACGCATCACGCGTTTCTATTATTCTTCAAAACTGTGTAATCAAACTGATAAAGCCTATTATATTAAACATTTAACGGAGAACAAGATGACATTTCTTACAAACGGTGGCAGATTCTTAACATTTTATTATTTTTTTTTTATTACCAAATTTTTTGACATTTGTTTGCGCTACACGATGAGAAAAAATGTTCGATTTCATGAAATGATTAATACAGTAGCTATTGACTGTATATAATATAGAGTTAATTGATCATTTATTTCAGAAATAATTCGGGCATAAGTTATGAATGAATATTTCAAACCAATCTTTTAAGCACAATTATACTAAATGTTATCATAGAATTTGTATTCTCCTAGTGATAAAAAAAGATTCGTCTTGTTTAGGCTGTAGGTAACTCTTTTCTCGTACGAAAAAGTCGATTTGTAGTTGAAAATACATAATTTATACTAGACCTCATTTAGGCTGAAAGCGCAGAAAAAAGCTCTTTTTTATAAAGAAACTGACTGGTCACTATTTTGTTGCCGATTTTGAAGATAGCTAAGTATCTACTGAAAGTCGTCTTTGATTACTTCAAATATTAAAAAAATGCAATCTTGATATTCATTGACGTATAATCTTGAATCTTACTACCAGTATAAATCAAATCTCGTACAAGAACACGGGTCGAGTGATCTTCTTCGCAACTTGAATATCATATCAGTCTGTTGGTAAATTTCTATAATACTCGCTTTAATTATCAAACTTTAAAAAATATCTTTCATGCGCCATGTTAGTTCTGAGAAACGTATTACGCAATCATTAATCTAGCTTGTGGTGTTATTTTAGCGAGTTTTGTGTCACAAGTGATAACGTGGTACGTTCACAGAGCATAAATTAACAATTTGTTGCATAACTTCTGTGATATCAGAGAGTTTACTTTCAGAATCAGCGTTTATGATAACTATGTCAGAAATTTTTTTCCCTCCCAGATAACGTCCTCTATTTCTTCTGTAACATTTATTATCACACAATTCGTCAAGGATCCAATGATCAAAAGAATCAAGTGAAAGTACGGTCATTCAAAATTGTCCAAAGATTCAGCTATTGTAGTGATGAAAAATGATAAAAGATATTTTTACAGCACCTTCTCACTCGGCAAGTAGACCATTCTAGTTCGAAGTGCTGACTGGAAAAGAAATTAAAACTCCGCGTTGAGGAGTCACGAATTTCATTGAGATTAATTTTACAGTTTTAAACGGTAAAATAAGACGATTTACCATGAGTTGTAACATGACGGAAATCAATGAACGTGACGTTATATTACAGCGTGAAAAACGAAAAGTGTATAACAATCGTCTACCCACGTTGACGTTACAGGTAAAATATATTTTTGAGTTACGACCGGCATTTCATTGAAACGAATGCGTCTCCATATTCATACATGAGTACATATGCTCATGATTTATCGTGCGAGCATTAAATCGTTATTTAACGTGCTCGTAGTCGAGCAATAAATGTCCCTTCCACTCGCTTTCGCCTATTGATCACCTGTAGGACCCTCGTTGCAACAATGATTTATTTATCGTCCAGTGAATTTATCGTTTCAATTCTGGTACAAGAAAAAAAAACCAACTCTGTGTCTTGGATAAAACATTCTTATTCACGTTTCGTATTGTCTATAATTAATTACAGTACCTGGCTGCAATGAATGCACAAAACTGGTACTACATTATAAATGCTTTTTCCAATATCATATTTCGCTTATCGTTGAGACGATGAAACGAGAATTTACATCAATATTATTTTGGTTATTCAAGTTTCGTGTGTAATATTGGGATTGAAAAATGGCAGTGATGTCGTACATTGGAAGTATGAAAGATTAATTAACTCGTTCAGTGTAACATTCGTTGCAGATTTATCAAGTGGCAAGTAGTACAAGATAAGTGTATATGATTTATTTTCGTATCTCCGATAGCAAATAGTTTTACGTATGAAGTATAGATTTTTCTTGTGAGTAATCAACGATGCTTGTGAATTGCAAAGTTACTCTCCGAAAGAAAAAAAAACGTCGCAAAGTCCCGTTTTATGCCGATCGTGCAGAGTCAGAGAACACTTGATAAAAATTTGTTGAGTAATAATAACGAAGTGACGTCGAGTATTGGCCAAAGAGTTTTAATGTATTGAACGATGTGTGGCTAGAAAAATTGTTCAAACTCTAAAAATTTGCAATAACATGTTTTTTCTAAAATCGTATTCAGTCCAACATTTTTTCATCAATTCGAAATGCATAATTTATTTTTGTTTTTGTAACCAACATTGAGTGAGAACTGGATTCTTGTTACCTACTTGTGTCAATAACTACAGTTAATACAACAATATAACAATTATAATGCGCAGCGTGAAACGCAGTGCATTATTATACGTAGACGAAATTTTGAACAACTTTCATTCTACAACCAAATCATTTGCACCCACCTGCGTAATTTATATCCAGTAAATTGAATGCCGAGTGTCGGCACCTTCCTATAATTATAACGAGTAGAGAGATGAATTTATGCAAAGTTAATTACACACTCATGTAGCAGCAGGCCCTTGTTGCGTTTTGTACAGGTAAATATCAACAACGCGTTGTGTAGCAAGGCAGAATGTGCGTATTCCATTTTGCATCTCTTTACCCTTTCCTCACTTTTTATTTTCTACGTATGTACGCAAAGCGAAATGCTGGTGGATTTAAATTATAATTTTTAGCCAGAACCTCTTGAAATATCCTCCTAATCCAGTCAGTTCCCGAAGGTTGGGGCGAGACGCGCAACGCCTTATTTTTCAGAAATGCATGTACTCGATAACTTGACAACTTTACATAAGTTTGAGGATGCATGTTCTCCCCTCCTGCAATTTCCACTCGTCGGACGTTGATGGAAAATTTCTTACAATTGGTATAAAAGTTTTTCGTTTACTTTTCTATCGCGGCGTCCATAAATCACTTCAAATTACGCGTTTAACACGGGGGATAAGTCTCGTAGCTTCGGTTCTCAACGCGGATGTAATTATGCGGTAGGATGTATGTAATTCTCTAGTGTCATTCTAGCGTGCATTCAGATCCGAAATATGCTTACAGAGCAAAGCTCTCTCGAATTCAAGGTGTGTCGTGCTTTTTCTCACCCTTTATTTTGAAAATCAATAACTTCTCCTTCAATAGGACTCAAAGTATACCGTAGTTCAGTAAATTGCTTTCTTTTCTATAAATTCTGAAGTATTGTCTAGAGCAGGGATGACCAACCGGTCGATATGACTATTCAGTCAGTCGGGCGCGACAAGGCAAAGAAAAATACATGATTCTGTCAAAAAATGTTTTATTTAATTCTGTGGTAAAGATTTGAGGATTTGTTGGCCATCCCTGTTCAAGAGGATTCATTCTCTATTTGAAATACTTCATTTGATTTTAGAACTATCACCAATATAAAGTTCCTAGCAGAGAAATCATTGCGCAGAGAAATCTATTTCTAGATACAAGTATACCGGAGTCTTGAAAAGCACACGAGAGTTTTCAAGGTCTGTATTTTACGCTCTCCACCCGGATACGTAGAAACCGTTGGGCTTGTGGTGAGCCGGTCCGACAGAAGGGAGAATCCCAGCATAGCCGTGGTGAGCTTAATAATTCGTAATCCGAGAACAAAGCAGCGTGATGAACGCAGGCTTGTAACAAACGCGAACCGTAAGGGTGGCGTACAAGGCATGAAGAATACTCCACGACTAGGTTATAATGCCTATACCTATTGCGATTCGCGAAATGTACCGGCCGTTCCGCAACTAGTTAATTATACATTTCATCCATTGTTGATGCCTTCGATGGTTGACCGCTCGGGAGTGAATTTAAGAATTTAATTGCTTTCCACGAGGGCTGCATGCTCGCTCTACGAGCGCACAGAGGTCGGGTAATTTCGTTTGTGGTCACAGAATCTGCAGTCTGATTGCTTTCTCGTGCCTCCAGAGTCTCACCGTCCACGGCCATGCTGCAACGATTCCTGTATGATTTTCATTTACTTATTTGTTCCTACCGTTTTTTCCCAATCCCTCAGGCTCGTAGATAGGCTCGGTGAATTTTTAGGAACTCTCGGTGCACATGGATGGAAGCAATCAACGTTGGAACACGCTTGCGATAACGGGTCGTGCATTTTCCGATCATATTTAAAAATGGTGGACCGATAAGGTGATTGAAAAAGTTTCGTAACGTCCAGAGTATCCGTTAGACCATACCCAGAAGGCTGAATTGGAATATTTTTATGCCATTTTACTCCCCGAAATATTACTATAGGTAAATCTAATATGTGAAGTGATTCTATTTTAACGGAAAACTTTTCTCTTGAACAGACTAAAGCAAACACTCGCAAGGCCAGATATTTTTCTCTTTAAAATCTAACGTAGTAAGTTGGCAACAGTTGAATCTTGAAATTTCGAGTTCCCCCTGGAATTTTTCGACTCTGTGTTAGTACCGATCAGATGCGAATAGATGTGCCTGAAGTTTCGAACGTTCGTTTCGACGATGTTTGAGACGTCAAAACGAACTTCGTACACATGCGAATACTTTGAAATAGTATTGAAAATTGAACGAATGATATTTGACCGATTCGTTGCATTGCACTGGCGTGTCAGTTCTAAATAGAAAAAGATCTCTCCTTCGGTTGGATTTTTGCTTGCTCGGCGTTCCGAAGAGAGATCAAAGCCGAGAGTATTATAGTAGACGTTTACATGACGCAGAGCTTATAGTCATACCCGAAGCCTGCAGATTTCGCATAGTTAAACAGGAGATTTTGTGCGTGGAACTTTGTCGGGGAATTAAATCCTCCCCTTCAGGGCTCGTCTTCCCGTCTATCCAGACTTCTCGCTTTAATCCACGTACAAACAATGCAGCGAACATTTACACAGTCTCTAATGCAATGAAGACAAGAGTTTCCGAGACTTTCCTTCCACAGGTATGAATGAATGTAGGGTGTCACGTTGATGCGGGCGACGGGTTTCGACCCTCCGGCAAGAGGCAATTCTGCCTCCATCCAGGACCACGGCGTACCTGAGCGATTTCTCGAGCCCTTAGGGAGTCTGCGGAGGCCGCAGTCGGCACTGCAGGTTCATTGTCTATGTGGGATTCCCGCTTTTGGAAATGTCCTATGAATGGATGGTGATTGGGGTCTCTGGAACCACCCCTATTTGCGATGTCCAATTTCTGTTTCAAAAATTGGGGAACGGCTTAAAGTCTGAAAGAACTTCACGATTTCTGAAATTAACCATTTGCAGTCGTTACAGTGGTGCAAGCCCGAATTAGTCCGATGCTCCACTTGAGGTTTCAAGAACATCAGCCAAG
This sequence comes from Neodiprion fabricii, assembly GCF_021155785.1. Lineage (NCBI taxonomy): Eukaryota > Metazoa > Arthropoda > Insecta > Hymenoptera > Diprionidae > Neodiprion > Neodiprion fabricii. Next base: position 10,929,486 of record NC_060244.1, read on the forward strand.
CAGGGTGCAGTGGAAAAGTAATTTCGGGACCAATTCAATCAATGTCAGGAAACTTTACTCACTTCATATCCGACTTCTGAACTCGAGTAATTGCATAATGGTGCCCATGACTCGTAGGTATCCAAACCAGAGATGCTTACGCCCACAGGATGGCGTGCAAGCACATGGACAATGTATACCTACATCTCGTATGGATTATGCGCATTACGTATTTACCGGACAAATAGCCACCAGGGGCGAATACTTTAGCGCTTACGAGAGCCTCGGGCATTGACCGGTGTCCTCGTCCGGTAGTACCGGTATTTCACTTTAGTCCTGCCCGCAGGACTCGACCCATGCTCATCTGGCGTCGGCCCCTTGTTCGCCGGACACAATCCCTCCGCCATTTCACCGAGGCAGTGCAATTTCGTATTGTCTACACCCACGTGTAAAGCTGAACTGCCCTGCCGAGATGCTGAAAAGCTATTCCAATACTCGAGTCGATACGTTCCTGCACTGCGCTGGACCTTCGGGCGGAAATTTGTTCACTGCGAAATCGGTTTGATCACAGCACGGCGGTGTAGTTTCCTCTTTTTCACGGTATTTCGACACTTAGACGAAAACGTATCCTCCAATTTTCTTACATTTACATTTAAATTTTACTCAATGAACGTTTGTCGACGTCATTTATGGCTTTCGACCATTTGAATCATCAACTGTCGGGTATTGAAAATGGGACTCGGACTCAAGTAGGCACAAATTGAATAACGTAACGCGGGAATAACGAAGGAATGTAAGTCTAAATAACTAAGTTTTTCAGAGGGTCGAAGAGGAGTCAGGGATGTGTAATTTGTGGTGGGTGGTCATCATTACAGTAGCCTCTAATGGAGGTTGACGGGCTACTGGTCGGGATGTCGGACCTTTGGTACGGGGAGGCGTGTAGCTAAGGATTTCGCCACGCAGTGCATCTTTCTCTGATTTCCCAAGGGAAGACTATCCCGTTGCCCACTGTGCAGAGAGGGCGATCGTCAGAGTGTAGCAGGATATGCGAGGAAGATCAGGGCGCAGAGGAGAGAATCATTTCATTTCCCGTAGAAAAGTTCTGCATAATTCTGACGTTCCCTTCTTATTCACGTATTCGAATTCGATCTTTTTCATCAATAACTCCTCAATGCGGATTACAATTCTGAGCACCTTTATACAAATTGATTTTACCTTGATTGTAATAAAATATGTGATTATCCATTTTTCTCAATTGGGTTATTTACAAAAACAAAAAAAAAAAAAGGATGAACAAACAAAACGAAACTTTGGCATAAATGGTAATATTATGCAAGTATATCGTCGAGGAAAAAACACGATAATTAGAGCAGACGGAGCAATCAGGAATTGAGTGAAACATAGAGGAGTAAAAAAAAGATATTGCGGTCACAGAGATCTTCGGTATTAGGGCGAAGGAAAATAAGGGTAAGAATTGTGAGCGTAATGATACTAAGGGGCAAATTCGAAGCATTTGTATGGAGATCTTACGACATGACGCGGCACATTTACAAGATAATTCCTTATGATGAAGCAATTGCAGATGCGCGTCCTTGGCTGAAGTTATTAAGCTCTGCGCGACACGATGACGACAGCAATTGAATGGGTCAGCCACTTTAGTAATGTCTCTTTATTGTGACCGCAGCATGTCGAATGTAGCCTCGCGTTATGAAAAATCAGCAGAAGGCTGCTTCGCGAGGCCAATCGTTAAATCAATACTACATAGGTATGTTCACGTCACGCACATAGTCACTCTTGGGACTTCTCCTTTCATTCATCAACCTAATATTTACACTCCAGAGCGAAAGATCCTGCGACGCACCGGGTACAAGACCTTCGCCGAAGGTTGAACGTTAAAACTACGGAAAGGTTGAAACGGAAAAAATTAACCGCGGGGATTCCGCAAAAACTAAGGGGAATCCTTGGGACGGGGTTCCACTTTACCTGGCACTCACACTTAGTACGGTAGATAGTACGTCTCGCGTGTATACTGGCGTTGGTTGGAGTGGTTTCTCGTGTACCTTCAGCCCTAGAGTAAGTCAAAGTATGTATAGCGATATATGGATGCGTAGATGTTTTATCTACCTACATCTCGGTAGGAATAATCAAGACATCCTCGCGGCTACTGTCAGGTGGCGACTTCCTCTTGCTCGCTGGTAACCAAAATCTAATCGTTTCTACTGCCAATTAGAGACGTGCGTGTCCAACTCAGAAAATTGAAAGATCACATATTGATTCGGTACAAAATCAAATGTATTTGAATTTGAACTCTCGATGAGTCCACTGTATCAAGCGTCAAGCGTTAATTTGCAATCTATGAATATAGCTTAATAACGGGATCTTAGCAACAAGCGAATGGTTTGTTTATAACAACGCTTGGACGAAATCGACAGTCACGGGCAAGCGAGAGAGCTGACCGGACGTGTTCGGGATCGTCACGCTTAAACATGAGTAATCCCCATCAGGGTGATCATTTTTCATCCTCTTCGCCTTTCCGAGGCTTTTCTCCGACATAACAAAGCAATGATATATTGTTAATATACACAGACCTGAGCCGAACCAAGAAGAAATCAGAAATAATTCATGCCGAATTTAATGAATGGATTTATTACGTCTGAGCACAACAAACTCTGCTCTAGCTGCAAAAAATTTGCAAAAAGTTGTGATTTGAATGTATCTAGAGTAGGGGAAGAAGTGATATTAGCTGGTAACGAGAGAGAGACGGAGCAGAATAAAGATTCAGGAGGGGCGGAGGGGAGAAGGGGGAGTATGAGGTAGAATTTTTGATTATTCGGAGTCTTTATTCAAATTTATTTTGTTTTACGTTATATTTTCACTTCTCATCTTGAGGATTGACACGATGATCGAAGGGTTCGGCTTCTTGCACACGCATTGCTGCCTACAGCTTTATTTAAACGAGGGTTGAAAATACAAGTGATGTAAGCCAGTTCGATCTAATTTTTTTATACGGAGAAAATGGACGTTGGTGAATCTCTAATGTATATTTCTTTATCATATATATGCCTACATGTGAGGAGGAGTTCACCGCGCCCGCATTCAAGTGGTAGATTGAACTGCGGAGCCTGGTGATTGGTTGGAGCCGGCTGAGTCGTCGCTAGATCTCAAAACCATGCAAAACTTACGCTACTTTATCAGTAGAAGCAGCAACCCAAACCCATTGATCATCATGTCAGTCCCCAATATATAAAGAGTGAAAATGAAATATAAAATGAAACAAATTTGCAAAAAGGCTCTGAATAGAATTTCTATCTCATCTTTCCCCTCCTCCACCCCACAATCTCCTTTATACCCTCTCTCTCTTTCTCTGTCTAGTTAGCTCGAACAAAACTTGTTATAAACATTAACGAAAAAATGGTGAAAACTGATAGAAATCGAAAATTTGGAACTCTTCTACTTGGCCTACTGGTTAATATCATTTAATTTTACTTTCAAGTAGCGCACTGATAATGACGTAGATTGATTAAATTAACTCATCACCTCTGAAAGACCTCCATAGATATGTTGCTCAATCGTTGATTGATAATACTGCAGCATGAAATCATATATTTCGTCTAAATATTTTATTGACACTAGTGGCTCAGTTGAATGAGTTGAAACAAAATTTCCAGTTCTTACTTAGATGAAAATTTTAATTAGTTTAATTGGACGATTAATTCACATAATATCTAAAAATAATGATATGACTTGTGTCAGTCTTATTGACTATCATATCGTACTGTTGGATTATTCGTAAGTTCAAGACCTGACCTTTACTATTTGGCGACGGATCTTTATTGCTATCCTCACCCTGGTATTTGATTAATCATGGTTTGAATACTGTAGTTGGAGTTCGAATGACGCTGTTATAATGCACGATCATCGCAGTTCATATCTCCTAACACTATTTGAGAGCAGGTCGAGAATTGGACCGTCAGTAAGTGTCACGATCAGCCATGGAGCAGTTCTACTGCGTGTTCGCGCTTGTTATAGCAGTGTGTTACCTTCTGTACTATTATTCCACTAGTACGTTCAATTATTGGAAAAATAAATCAATACCATGTGCAAGTGGGGCCGTACCGGGACTCGGACACATGTGGCCTTTGGCTTTCATGACGAAGAATTCGGCTGATATGTATCGAGACTATTACAACCAGTTTCCGGAGAGCAGTATGGTTGGTTTCTATAATTTGCGAACACCAGCTTTGATCCTGCGCGATCCGGAATTGGTGAAGAATGTGCTGACGAAGAATTTCCAAAATTTTGCTGAGAACGCTTTTGACATAGACAAAAACCTCGACCCCCTGATGGGTGTCAATCCATTCTTCGTCAATGAAGAACGCTGGAAAACTTCACGGCAGCAGCTAAGCTCCGCCTTTACGTCGGGTAAGCTGAAATATTTATACACGTCCGTGCAAGAGGTCTGCGACAGCATGTCATCCTATTTAAAAAGATCATGCAGCAAAAGTGGCGAAAAAGTGCAGTTGGAACTGAAAGATCTTTGCTCAAAGTTTACCGCAGACGTCGTAGCTACTGCGGCGTTTGGTGTTGAAGGCGGTAGTTTCATCAGCGAGAAAGACGGACCGTTCAGAGAAATAGGGAGAATTATGTTCGAACCGTCGTTTTGGAAAGGAATGAAGCAAATATTCGTCTTTTTCATTCCGATTGCCGCTCAAATCTTCAGGATGCGCGTCATACCGACTAAGGCAGATAAGTTCTTCAGAGGCATCGTAAAAGACGTGCTGAGGCAGAGAGAGGCACATGGCATCGAACGACCCGACTTTTTGCAACTGATGATCCAGGCAAAGACTCTCGGAAAAGTTGACCCCATTTTCAATGAAGAATACAACGACGATGTGATCACTTCTCACGCCTCCTCGTTTTTCGTTGATGGTTACGAAACGTCTAGCATTGTCATGAGCTTTGCCCTCTATCAGGTAGCCGCTCACCCTGAAGTCCAACAGCGCCTTCGCGAGGAAGTGAATGCCGTTATCGAAAAACATGGTTCTCTAACCTACGAGGCTCTTCAAGATATGTCGTACATGGATATGGTTCTCAACGAGTCAGCGCGACTCTTTCCTCCCTTTGCTACTATGATGAAACGCTGCACAAAGGAAATCGAGCTCACTGGTTCGGACGGGATTACTTGTCAAGTCACTCCTGGGACAAATGTTGTTATAATCACTACAGGCTTACATAGGGATCCCAGGTTCTGGCCAAATCCTGATGTATTCGACCCGGAACGTTTTTCTGAGGAGAACAAAGAAGGGCGAAACAAATACATATTTCTTCCTTTCGGAGAAGGTTATCGCATCTGTCCCGGCCAGAGGTTGGCTACTCTTCAGATAAAGGCTGGTATTGCGACGATCATTCGAAAATACACCTTGGACGTATCGCCGCGGACAAAAGAGCCAATCCAACTCGACCCTAGATATTTCATGATTTCTCCACTCGGAGGACTCTGGGCAAATCTAAAGCCCATTTAAAAAGTCTGTTACAGGCAGTAAGTTGCACTGATCCAAGGCCTCTCAATTGATCAGATATAGTTGTGGCGGCCTCAAATAGGACTGTGTATTTTTTTAAAATCCAAATTATTCTCAACCATAAATAGTCAACTAATATATTTAGTCGTAACAATAGGTTATTGCTGTATTTAATGGAGGTGTTACTGTATACAGATGAGAGGCTTAGATTAAATTAGGCTGTTGAAACAGAACCAGCCAGATTGATTGTGAATTTTTTTTTAAATTTGTCATCTTAGTGTCTTGCCGCAAGCTACCCGTCCCTTTTCATTAGAACCACGCTACGTGATATTACCGACGATTTCCATTCTTCAGTTTAACGGAAGCCTGTACGCACCTACTTAGGAATTTATATCTCACGTAAATATTATTTGTGAAACGGACGTTTGCGCGCATACGCTGGTCATATGCATGACGCCTTTATGAGGGGTTACCTACAATGTGTCCACGATTACGTCCCTTGACAATATCGTTGAACGGTAATACTGCCGTTGAATTTCGACAAGTTTATCGTTGAACACTTCGGATTGAATCTCAGTAGGTACTTGAAACGAAGCGTTACTCTCGTTTAAAATACAATGCAGCAAGCAGCACGTACAGTCTGGTAGAAAGGACTTTTTTAATCTTACAAATTTTCTGCTTCCGTTTTTTGAATTTATCGTTCTCGTAAAGATGCCATTCACAATAAAATTCGATATAAATTTGTCGAGGGCCTAAAGATTTCATGACTATAGTGACGCACGAGCTACAGAATCGAACAAGAGTAGAATATACAATACATGTCAATGTGAAAGGGATTCAGGCTTGCTGCAAAAATGCTAATTGATCACGAGCTTTAAGGTAGTCACGTAAACGTAACAAAACATCAAAGAAATCAGTTTTAAAATTTCAGAATAACTTTCAATTAGTTGAGTTGATTGATAAATATGTGTTGCATTGTGTAGCTTTCTCCTTATTACAATCTACCGCAGTTAAGATAATCCTGAAGTATGGAAACAACGATTTCCCTCAAACTGCATTGATACGTTAAACTTACGAACCTCAATCTCATGATTGATTTCGCTCGGATGTAGAAAATATTGTCGAGTCGATAACGCGTGGTGCAATTATAATACGAATTTGAATTATTTATACCATTCAAACCGCTCATCTACAGAATTCTTGAAATCGTGATCACGTATGAAAGATAGTTCCTCAACGATACGTGGAACAACAAATAATGAAATCTTGTTAAGCACATCGCTAGGTTGTGATATTGTAAAATTAAACGAGTGAGGTGATATTGACCAGAAACACTTGTAATGTGATATAAATGTATGGGCGTATAGAATAAACATATTCTTCTTATTTGCATCGGAAGAACTTTTGCACAATAGAATTTTCAATTAATAATGAATCAAATTAAAGTATAATGATGGTCATCAATCCATCCCTCCCTTACACAGGTACAGTCTACCGGGGACATATCCTGTCGGATATGGCGGATGTCGGTAGTGATTATGATTACGATTATAAAGTTCCGAATTGTTGATACTGTGGTCACAGAGAACTGTGAACGTACTTATATTTTAATGACATTAAAGAAAAACAATAAATATTGTATGAGCATGGTAAACAATTGAAAACTTGTAAATTGTGCACCAGATAATGAATTAACGAAATTGCAGCATTTGTCAATGTTTACCGATGTAAGGATGGTTGATGATGAAAGTTTTTGATTAAACTGAAATTATCCGCTACTAATGGACGATTGAAACAAATTTTGTAATCTCATTATCTTATATCTGGGATCACCCAAATAGTTCCCCCGTTCCTTTGACAGTCCAAATCCAAATATCATTGTGGTAATTCCACGTTCAAATTTACCGGCGCTTTAGCTGAATGTTATATATACAAATTTTAACCGCTTCTCTGGCGGCCTCAAGTAGCGCATGTTTTAGGTACACCATTGCACTCGTTTCCTGCAGTACTTCGTGCATGATTCTATTGTACTTTTCCGCAACGGTTGAAAACTCATCGCCAAAACGTTGTTGAATTGATGGATGATCCGCTGGCAGATGAGGAAAAAAATTCAACAAAATGCTTGAAATCTCGTACATTTCGAGAAAAGATTAAGCTGAAGTGATTGTCTCCCCATTAAATTCTCAACGTTTCGTGTTGGACTGACGTCGAATATAGGACGTGTTTATATTATTCATAATGGTCTGTTCTGCACTTTAGTATTGTAGGAGGGCTGGTAACATTCTTCAGTGATCATTTATCCAAGGCATATTTTTTGTGAGAACATTGATAGTGGTATGTGGAAACGTCATCAGTATAAAGGATAATTTCTGACAGCTGTATGGAAGGGAGGCAGAAAACCCCGAATTTGCAGAAAACAGTGAACGCAATTATTATGTGTTCAGGGCTGCCACTCTCTGTATTGCTTGCCAGGTAGTGGATAATTCTCACAAAATAAAATCAAATCTCCTGCTAGTTTGGTCAATACGATTCTCATTTAAAAGTTGAAAATAAAGAACTTATTTGACAAAAACAAATTCCCCGTGAAATTTAAGAGAGTAATTGAAACTCCTGCAGAATGTGATTGAAAATTTGGATTTAGAATATCAATGACCTCCTTCCTCCCCCCCCCCCCCCCCCCCTGTAATTAGATAACTAAAACTGTGGTGTTTAATCAATGCAATTTCAAATTTACATCCCGACTCGGCAACATCAAATCAAGGCGCGCACAAGGGATGTTTAAATCGTTCTACTAGGGGGTTAATTAACTGTTACTCATAAAACTGTTGCCATAATAATTTAATAATAATTGGAACTTGATTATGACACTTACCTACGCACGTCTCTCTCAACATTCTTACAAAACATAGGCCGTGAATAAGTAATCACCGAAAAATGTCACCAGCTCTTAGATTATACGTGTTTTTTTAAGTTTCACGAATATTAGTGGAATGTCAAGTGGTATCATACATGCGTTAAAGAAACTTGTAAAATTTCAGTACAAATTTTTTTCCTCTCATCATCGAAGGTTCGAAGGCTATTTCTCCGATTTTTACTAACATCCCATCTTCATAATACTTGAATGATTTATCCTTTGTGCTAAATACTATAGGTACTGGCTGTAACATCTGCAATAAATTTTTAGTCCGAGGTTTCAGGTCTAGTTCCAGTGTTCCCGTTGTTTGGCCACGTAAAGTAATCTTCCGAGATTTTTGGTTTTAAATTTTTCTTCATAAACAGATAAACAGGTAAAATAGAATACTGCAAACTTGAAGGACTGCCGATAATTAGTGGCTGCTTTGATTATTTGACGAATCTTGTAGATCTTTGGTCTATCAAACGATTAATACGAAGGTCGTTTATCTGACATAATTTCATAAGTTTTCTAAATTCTTGTTGAACTGAAGTTTGATGTTATTTGAGTGAAATATGACGTGATTCATTATGGAAGCGGGGCATGTAAATAATGTTATGCATTTTATTTCATGCTTGCGAAGATTCAGAAAATTAGCTTCAGACGTCTGAGATGATGACATAAATTGATTAAATGAACTTATTATCTCTGCAAGACCTTTAAAAATATGTTACTCAATCGTTGTTTAACAAAACTGTAAGATCAAAACGTATAATTCGTCGGAATATTTTACAGACACCAGCTACTCAATTGAATGACTTATTAACATTTTCCAGTTCATAATTGGATGAAAATTTTAACTAGTCTAACAGAACAATAAATTTACCTACAAATTTGGTAATAGGTAAACTTCACTCCACGAGGTGGAAACTAACAATAAGTATTATGACTGTCTACCTTTGGATTATGACTTGTGACAGTCTTATTGACTACACTGGTCTGTGAAAAAACCTTTTTGTAATAAACATTTTGAATGCGAAGGAATATCAAAAAATGTAAGTTTGGAACAGTTTAGTTTTTTACAATACTTCATTAATAATATTTAATAGTGGCATTTTTGAACAATAATGTAATTGAAAATTCTATATGTAAAATCGGGTATTTATTTAAAATTCAAGAAACCTGGTGATGGCAGCGGGATCCTGCCGAAACGTCGAAATAAAGGCATAATCCATTGTGAATTGCAACTTTTCATCCTTGACTGTTTCACCCAACGAAAATTGAGTCATATAATAAACGGTCACGAACATCAAACTCATCTATACTTTTCATGTAATGTTTTCTTCAATGGAACACCATTTTTGCGAACGAATTATAATCAGGCGCTAAAGCAACAATATTTATTTTTAAAAAAGTTACAAAGTTAAACATAACGAAGATAAAAAACATAAAGTTTCAATACGGGTATAAATTTTGTGCAAAACTAACCAAAGTATACAGCGTGAAACGGAAATAACTACTGGACAACTTTTTACGTACTGCGTGACCTAGAATCACAACGAGAACTTTGCAGGCGCATGACTTGGTGTAAAAACACCGTCAAGCGATATCTTTCTTTTTCTATCTATCAGTTCGGACTGGTTTTTCATGTACAAATACTATTTAAATTGATTGAAGTAGTGTAAATGCAAAAACAAAACAAAACAAGTTCTCAATTTTTAACAGTAAATAAAAAAAATCGTGTCATGTAATGTACACGTGACGGCGAAAATTGAAAAGCAGTTATAGGTTCGGCATATGAAAACCGTCGTGTCTATAATATGATTGTTTGAATGAGGATTCCGTTGCAGACCTGTGTTATCGTAACGTACTGTTATATTATACGTAAGTTCAAGACCTGACCTTTACTTTTTGGCCACGGATCTTTATCGCTATCCTGACCCTGTATTTGACTAATCATGGTTTGAGTATTGCGGTATGAGCTCAAATGATGCTGTTATCATATACGATTATTGCGGTTCGTTTTTCTCGTAACACTATTTAAGCGCAGCTCGGGAATTAGATCGTCAGTAAGTGTCACGATCAGCCATGGAGCAGTTCTATTGCGTGTTCGCGCTTATCATAGCAGCTTGTTACCTTCTGTACTATTATTCTACTAGTACGTTCAATTATTGGCAAAATAAATCAATACCATGTGCAAGTGGGGCTGTACCGGGACTCGGACACATGTGGCCTTTGGTTTTCATGACGAAGAATTCGGCTGATATGTATCGAGACTATTACAACCAGTTTCCGGAGAGCAGTATGGTTGGTTTCTATAATTTGCGAACTCCAGCTTTGATCCTGCGCGATCCGGAATTGGTGAAGAACGTGCTGACGAAGAATTTCCAAAATTTTGCTGAGAACGCTTTTGACATAGACAAAAATCGCGACCCTTTGATAGCTGTCAATCCATTTTTCACCAATGAAGACAGTTGGAAAACTTCACGGCAGCAGTTAACCTCCGCCTTTACGTCGGGTAAGCTAAAATATTTATACGCGTCCGTGCAAGGGGTCTGCGACAGCATGTCATCCTATTTAAAAAGATCATGCAGCAAAAGTGGCGAAAAAGTGCAGTTGGAACTGAAAGATCTTTGCTCGAAGTTTACCGCGGACGTCGTATCTACTGCGGCGTTTGGTGTTGAAGGCGGTAGTTTCATCAGCGAGAAAGACGGACCGTTCAGAGAAATAGGGAGAATTATGTTCGAACCGTCGTTTTGGAAAGGAATGAAGCAAATATTCGTGTTATTCATTCCGATTGCCGCTCAAATCTTCAGGATGCGCGTCATACCGACTAAGGCTGATAAGTTCTTCAGAGGCATCGTAAAAGACGTGCTGAGGCAGAGAGAGGCACATGGCATCGAGCGACCCGACTTTTTGCAACTGATGATTCAGGTAAGGACCCTCGGGAAAGTTGACGCCATTTTCAATGAAGAATACAACGACGATGTGATCACTTCTCACGCCTCCTCGTTTTTCTTTGATGGTTACGAAACGTCTAGCACCACCATGAGCTTTGCCCTTTATCAATTGGCCGCCCACCCTGAAATCCAACAGCGTCTTCGCGAGGAAGTGGATGCCGTTATGGAAAAACATGGTTCTCTCACCTACGAGGCTCTTCAAGATATGTCGTACATGGATATGGTTCTTAACGAGTCAGCACGACTCTTTCCTGGCTTTGCCACCCTGATAAAACGCTGCACCAAGGAAATCGAGCTCACTGGTTCGGACGGGATTACCTGTCAAGTCACTCCTGGGACAAATGTTGTTATAATCACTACAGGCTTACATAGGGACCCCAGGTTCTGGCCAAATCCTGATGTATTCGACCCGGAACGTTTTTCTGAGGAGAACAAGGAATGGCGTCACAAATTCGTATTTCTTCCTTTCGGGGAAGGTTATCGCATCTGTCCCGGCCAGAGGTTGGCTACTCTTCAGATAAAGGCTGGTATTGCGACGATCATTCGAAAATACACCTTGGACGTATCGTCGCGTACGAAAGAGCCAGTCCAACTCGACCCTAGATTTTTCATGACTTTGCCACTCGGAGGACTGTGGGTAAATTTGAAACCCGTATAAAAAGTCTTTCTGACAGCCAATAAGCTGCAATGATTCAAGGTCTCTCAATTGATGAGACATAGTTCTGGCGGCCTTAAATAGGATTGTGTATTTTCTTAAAATCCAAATTATTCTAAACCATAAATAGTCAACCAATATATTTAGTGGTAACAATAGATTATTGCTGTATTTGATATGGCTGTTACTGTACACAGATGAGAGGCTTAGATTAGGCTGCTAAAACTGAACCAGCGGGAGCCGTTGGAAAAATTTTCATCTCAGTGTCTTGCCGTAAGCTACGCTTCCCCTTTAATTAGAACCACGCTACGTGATATTACCTACGATATCCGGTCTCCAATTTAACGGAGGCGTGTATAGGCCTACTTAGGAATTTATATCTCACGTAAATATTATTTGTGAAACGGACGTTTGCACGCATACGCTGGTCATATGCATGACGCCTTTATGAGGGGTTACCTACAATGTGTCCACGATTACGTCCCTTGACAATATCGCTGAACGGTAATACTGCCGTTGAATTTCGACAAGCTTATCGTTGAATACTTCGGATTGAATCTCAGTAGGTACTTGAAACGAAGCGTTACTCTCGTTTAAAATACAATGCAGCCAGCAGCACGTACAGTCTGGTAGAAAGGTCTTTTTTAATCTTACAAATTTTCTGCTTACGCTTTTTGAATTTTTCATTCTCGTAAAACTTGCCCTTTGCAATAAAAATCGATATGAATTTATTCAGAGCCTGAAGATTTCACGACTATAGTAATGCACGAGCTGCAGAATCGAGATAGAGACTAGGCAGGGAAGTTCTAAGGAAACGAGTAGAATACACATAACAATACGAAGGGGATTCAAGCTTGCTACAAAAATGCTAATTGATCAGGAGCTTTAAGGCAGCCAAGTAAACGTAACAAACCACCAAAGAAACCAGTTTCAAAATTTCAGAATAACTTTCAATTAGTTGAGTTGATTGATAAATATGTGTTGCATTGTGTAGCTTTCACCTTATTACAGTTTACCGCAGTTAAGATAATCCTGAAATATCGAAACAACGATTTCCCTCAAAACTGCATTGATACGTTAAACTTACGAACCTCAATCTCATGATTGATTTCACTCGGATGTATAAAATATTGTCGAGTCGATAACGCGTGGTGCAATTATAACACGAATTTGAATCATTTATACCATTCAAACCGCTCATCTACAGAATTCTTGAAATCGTGATCACGTATGAAAGATAGTTCCTCAACGATACGTGGAACAACAAATAATGAAATCTTGTTAAGCACATCGCTAGGTTGTGATATTGTAAAATTAAACGAGTGAGGTGATATTGACCAGAAACACTTGTAATGCGATATAAAAGTATGGGCGTATAGAATAAACATATTCTTCTTATTTGCATCGGAAGAACTTTTGCACGATAGAATTTTCAATTAATAATGAATTAAATTAAAGTATAATGATGGTCATCAATCCATCCCTCCCTTACACAGGTACAGCCTACCGGGGACATATCCTGTCGGATATGGCGGATGTCGGTAGTGATTATGATTACGATTATAAAGTTCCGAATTGTTGATACTGTGGTCACAGAGAACTGTGAACGTACTTATATTTTAATGACATTAAAGAAAAACAACAAATATTGTATAAGCATGGTAAACAATTGAAAACTTGTAAATTGTGCACCAGATAATGAATTAACGAAATTGCAGCATTTGTCAATGTTTACCGATGTAAGGATAGTTGGCGATGAATGTTTTTGATTAAACTGAAATTACCCTTTACTTATGGGAGATCGAAACAAATTTTGTAATCTCCTTATCTTATATCTAGGATCACCCAAATAGTTTCCCTGTTCCTTTGGCTATCCAAATCCAAATATTGCAGTAGTATTCCACGTTCAACGTCACAAGCGTTTCAGCTCAATGTTACATGTCCAGATTTTGACCGCTTCTCCTGCGGCCTCAAGTAGCGCATGTCTTAGGTACACCATTGCACTCGTTTCCTGCAGTACTTCATACATGATTTTATTGTGCTTTTCAGCAACGGTTGAAACCTCATCGTCAAAACATTGTTGAATTGATGAATGATCCACCGGTAGATGGGCAAAAGTCTGCCACTTTCCGTATTGCTTGCCCGGTAGTTATTGGGTCTCGAAAAATAAAGTAGAACTTCGTGCAAGTTTGGATTTTACCATTTTTATTCAAAAGTTGAAAATAAACCAGTTATTTGACAAAAACAAATTTCCGCTTACATTAAAGATAGTGGCCAAAGCTCCTACAGAATCTGGTTGAAAATCTGTATTTAGACTATTAATGATCCCCACCACTTCCCTCAACAATTTGAAAAATAAATTTGTGGTGTTTGATCAATGCAATTTCAAATCTACATCCCGACCGGACTAACATGAAAGCAAAGCGTGCACAAAAGATGTTCATATCGTTCTACCAGGCGATGAATCCCGATTTTTTGTTCTGCTAATAGAAACGTACACATAAGACTGTTGCCATTAATAACTTATAAATAATTGACACTTGAAGAAATAATAAAAATTTCGTCGTTCACACGACAAGTTTGGTGTAACCTGCAGCCCTCTTCAAACCAGACAATCGATCTGTCAATTTTATAGCGAGAATTATTGACTACCAAACAAGCAATACAGAGAGTGGCAGCCTTGAACAAATAATATTGTTCTTTATTTTTTTGCAAATTGGGGATGTTCTGCCTTCTTTTCACACCGCTATCAGGAGCAATCTTTACCGATGACACTTACGCATGTCTCCCTCAACATTCTCACAAAAAATAGGCCGTGAATAAACAATCACTGAAAAATGTCACCAACACTTAGACCATACGTCTTTGATAAGTTTTACGAAAATTTCTGGAATGTCAAGTGGTATCATACATGCGTCAAAGATACTGAGACGCTTTGGCTTGCTTTTGTAGTTGGGCACTAATTGGGAAAAGCAATAGATGTCTTAATCGAAGAGCAGATCTCAGGGTGTTTCGAATTTCTTCCTCGGGTCTAATTCCTTCAGAGTTTCTATATGATCTCCGTTTATTGAAACATAGAAACACAGGTAAAATTCCAGAATTATGGGGCATGTAGAATTCAGGACTCTTGTAAGTTAAAAGATAATATAATTGAATCCTCAATTTCCTTTTGTATTGAATGTGATTTGACATTTATTTTCTTATCTGTCTGCGATTTATGAAACCTAAATCCTATCTCTGTTTGGTTCAATAATTCACTCTTCAGTTAAGAATGTAATCTATTTCGAAAATATCGCTAAATATATAATACTTGCTTAAAAGGGAGGCTCGAAGGAGACAGATAGGGAGACTTAGATCCACCCTAAACTGCTCGGAAGTAAATAGTTTTTACAAAATGGAACAGGCTTGAGAACTATCGCATTACAAGCGCTGCCCATCTGCCAAAAGGGTATGAAGAAACAGTTTGAATAACCCAAATACAAACAGATTTGCTCTTTGAATGTAAAGAATCAGTCAGAATATCGGCTTGACTTTGATCACCAGTCAGACGTCGAAATTTATACCGGATTATTTCCGCGATGCGTCATATAGGGACCCCCAATTACAAGCAAATCAGGATACAGGTTGACTCTGTGAGCAGATCCGCTGTTCTTCTGTCAGCCAGCTAGATACGTATCCTGATTTACCTATAATTACAGGTCCCTGTTGACTGCCTCATGAAATAACACGGTACAATCTCTTCTCGCTGACTTATTTTGGAGGGCAATAATCAGCCAAGCCAGTAATAAATCGCGAAATTCGTCAAACGATTATCGATTCGCAAGAAACATCGGGAAGCAATGTACACGGGGGTTTCATTTTAATCGCCACAGGCCGCAGAGGAATCGTGAAAGACGTGCTGAGACAAAGAGCCGCAAGGCATTGAGCAGCCGGACTTTCCGCAGTTGATGATCCAGGCGAAGAAAGCTAGCAAAATTGACGCCGCTGACATCGAGCAGTGCATTGACGACGATGTGGTCTTGATCCACTCGGTTTTGCTTCTTGTTAATGGTTACGAAATGACCAGCATCATCATAAGCTTTGCCGATTATCAATTGGCTTATCAATTTATTCAACAACGTCTTCGCGAGGGAGTCGATGCCGTAATCAAAAACGTGGTGCCGTAATTTACGAGGCTCTTTAAGATACGTCGTACATAGATATGGTTCTTAACGAGTCGGGGCGAGTCTTTCCTGTCTTTGCTACTATGATGAAACGCTGCACCAAGGAAATCGAGCTCACTCGTTCGGACGGGATTACCTGTCGAGTTACTCCTGAGACTAGTGTTGTTATAAAGATTACAGGCTTACTTAGCAACTCCGAGTACTGTCCAAATCCTGACGCATTTGTCTTAGAACGGTTTTCTGAGGAGAACAAACAAGAGTGACGTAAATTCGTATTTCTTATTTTTGGGGAAGGTTATCGCACTTGTCCTGGTCAGAGGTGAGCCACTCTTCAGATAAAGGCTGCTATGCCAACGATGACCAAAAAATGTACCTCGGAAATACGGCCGCGTACGAAAAAGCCAATTCGACTCAATCCTAACAATAAGTAGTATTTCACGACTACTCGAGCTGGAGAACTGCGGGAGCATGCAAAGTCCACGTAAATAATGTTTTGTCAGTGAATTGCGGTAATCTAAGGCCTCGGAATTAATCACGTATGGTGATGACGATCAAGAAGCGGGACTATTTATTGAAAAAATAAACAATTATTACTTATCATGAAATAATTATTCAATACGGCCGGTGGTAACAACAGTTTATTGCAATTTCATGAAAAGAGATGTTACTTTACGCTCATGAGGGGTTTGCATTAGATCGACAAAACTGTAACAATCAGAGCGGTTGTACAAAAATTTTCAACTTGGTGTGCCACCGAAAACTAAACTTCTTTAATTAAATTTACGGTACGCGATGTTTCCTGTGATCTGCAATCTCCGAGTAAACGCAGACTTATGTAAGCTTGGCCTGCTTAGGAATTTGTATTTTATGCAAATACTATTTATGAAACGAACGTCTGTACACACATGCGGACCCTATGCGTGACGTCTTTATCCGAGGCTACAATACGTACACGATGATTTTCCCTGATGATATCTTCGCCTGACAATTAAAGGCACTTATATAGCAATGATTTTATGAATTAGGGATGCACTCTCTTGTCAAATGCTGACAGCTTAAAAAATGAATGTGCGTCTAAATTTTCGAAATCCACTTAACAATCAGTGTAGAAGTCATTCAAGATTTCGTCGAGAAATTTAAGGCTGTAGAAAAACAGCAAATTAACGTAAACGGCTTTCATTGTCAGGCGAAATCAAACCAAGTCCATTGAGAGTACAAACTTAAATATCCCATCCAACTTCCTGGCATCACGATTCATTTCGCTGCTCGGCATTTAGCCCACTATCACCGAAGTGTGCGTCGGTGTTTCTTCAATAAACGCTGGAATCGTACCGCAAACTTCTCATTTACACAAGTTGGGAAACGCGTTCAGCACCGTTTGAGTCTTTCTTGTAAGATCTTGATGAAACCGTGTCTTGCCTATCACGAACAATTTGGTATACAAGTAATAGCATTATCAATAAACTACTCGTTTGGTACATTCGATACTCGCTTATCTCGTGAAATCTTCATACTTACGGCATTTTGATGAGCTCGAATACTTTGTTACGAGTAAAATTAGTCAAAACGAAACGGTTATTTCCAAACGAAATATAATCAGCCAGCAGCGCCTGCGTTCCCGTAAAACGTTCTTTCTCAGTCTCAGAAATTTTCTCCCCTTGACTTCCGAATTAAATATCGCACTCGCGAGACTTGCCCCTCACAATCGAATTCATTATGAATTTATCGAGGGTTCGAAGATTTCACGACTATAGAAAGCGAGCCAAAGAATCAAGATAAGACACCGGGGAGCAAAGTTTTCGGGAAACGAGTAGAATATGCCAATGCGAAGAGGATACAAGCTTACTGAATGCCAATTGATTTTACCCAGATGTAAAAAATATTGCCGATCTAAAAACATGGACTGCAATGTTTGCACAGGTTCAAATCTTTCAACGAATTCAAAACGTTCAAACATCAATATTTACTAATTGTAAACGCTTTATATATGAAACGAATGAATTGACGGACTTAAAAAACAATAATAATAACAATAATTGTCAGGTGTTAAATGAATTTATAGCTAATAGAATTTTAGTTCAAAACTCAATGAAAACGTTAACTTCAGAATTTTTTCACATTAACCAGAATGAAACAGAAAAAATGATACATATATAAACGTGGCAAACAGTTGACAATTGTATGATTGACAAAATCGTAACACATCCGCAAGTTTACCGCGATTAAGATGGCTGATAGCAAAATGTTTTTACGAAAATGAATTTGGCTGGCACTTATCCGATAGTGAGATCGAACGTTCGTTTTTAATCTCGATATCCTATCTTCCGGGATCGCATACAAGGGTAGGATGGTAGCGAGTTCGTTCGAGTTTCTCAAGTTGACGCCGGGGCAGCCAATATGGTGCTTTATACGCGGCAATAGGAGAAGGTATCGTCGTCGTTGTTTGAAGGGGGGTGAACGTGGGAAAGGAGGATGAGAGATCGATCGACCGGGCTCTGCTACATGCACAATAACAAGGGATAGAGTCGTGTATCTAGGCTAAACAGCCCATTTGCCTCGCACAATGGAGCCTAGCCGCCGCTTGCTCCACCTAATTACTAGACGCTACAGGCCGTTGCTATTGCCGAGTCGGCAGAGCTATCTTTACCACACCGAGTATCGCTGCTCTGTCAGCTCTTACGCGCCGAGATCAAAGGACAGCGTCTTGCCCGTGTTTTCCGATAGCCTTCAAGCTGTGCTCCAATTGCGGCAGATTTTTCTTCTTTCGGGATTCTCTTTTTTCCATCGTTACTTTCACTTCATTTACTCTGTAGGTAGTGAGCATGTAAAAGTTTTCTAATCATGTGTACCGTCAGATTCGCAGTCTAGTTACAGGAATAATTCGAGATAGATAGAGGCGTTGCATGGCAACACAAATTATTGCGAAAATTGACATTTGGCTGAAACTGTATCTTAGTATTTTTCAAAATTTTAAGATTTTTTGTTCAAATACTTACAACTTTGTAAGAAATATATCAACACGAATGTTTTTGTTTTTTTCAAATCGTGTGTTTTCGCATGTACTTTGTGAAAATGCAGTGCAAAAAAATATCAAAAGTTTTTTTACTAAAGTTTCTTGATTTTCAAGATTAAAATCTCTTTATCAAACTTCAGTGTATCCATCGGTTTTTATTTAGCTCATCAAAAATACTACTGTCTATTCCACAAATTCTAAGGCTGGTCTCATCGTGGGGAAACGATTCTTTCTCTTTCTCTTTTGAATCCTTAAAGTTGGTGAGATTTATTTTCTTCATTTAAAACTTCTAATATTACTTTTAATGTCTTACACAATGTCTCATTCAATATATTATAGGTAAAAAGGTTGCAAATTAAGGTAATCGGAAGTTGTAAAAGTAATGAATCAGTATTTCGAACGAGGTTTCTTTTTTATTTATAAATGATTGTTTTGATTTCCGTTATCGTTTGAATATTTTACATAAGTGATTTTTATATGAGTTGGAACTCATTGTGAATGTTAAAAATCCATCTTTTTTTTAGAATGGAATTTTTGAGTTCCTGTTATTGTTTCAATCTTGGTATATCAAATATTAAGATTTTCGTGGCTTTATCATAATCTTCAATTATTGAAAATCTTACTTTCATGTTTAGTTGGTTTTTTTTACTGATTCATATGACTCTTGAGGTTTTGAAATTTTGTTGATTAAACGGCAACTGAAGACTTGCTCGTGCTGTTGCTCTTTTTATCGTATCCCCAACGCCATCGCAGTCTTTTACTGTGATAGATCCCAAAGAAATACCATTTGACGTTTGTTTCAAAATTTGATATGTAGCATATGTAAGCGACCACGAAAATGAAATAAAAAACAAAAATAAAAAATTTTGTTGCACAGACTGATTGATTGATTTCACAACTTCCGATTACCTTAATTTGTAACTTTTTATTATTAAAACGTTGAATGAGACGTTGTGTAAGATACATCTCGATGACTGAAGCCAATTGCTAGAAGGTTACACACCACAAATTTATTTTTTGGTAATTTTAGAACCAAGGATGAACCAGATACAACCAAAAGTGGTCAATAATTGGAAGAAAAGAATAATTCGTAAAATGTAATTGAATAAAAAAATAGAAAAAATTGTTTACCCACGTTAAAAATAGCCTTGAAATTTATCGAATAGACACTAGTATTTGTGTGAATTTTTCAAAAAAAAAAAATCTGTTACACTGATATTAAAAACAAAGATTTTAATTTTAGAATCAATAAAACTTGAGGAAACAAGTCTGGGATATTTTTTGGCATTTCATTTTTAAAAATGTCTTTCGCAAGGACAAACTTCGAAAAACAAAACTTTCACATTGATGGATTTTTCAAAAAATTATAAGCATTGTGAAAAAAAAAAATTGATATTTTAAGAGATTCATATCTCATGAACGGTTCGAAAAAAAAATTTGAAAAAAATCAAGGACATCCGTTTTTACAGAATGTAAAAACGTAGCCAAGCTTCAGCCAAATTAAAAATGTCAAGTTCCGCGGTAGGTTGAGTTGGCACGGACTGCCCCATATATATATATACCTATGGAGAATTCCCGGGATTTGGTGGCGGGTTGTTGCGGAACAACAGCTGCAGGGGGAAACGGAACCATGCTAACTTTGACAAATCGCATGAAACAGAACTTTCCTGTGTCAAAAGCAGTTAGTTTTTGTTGCTTAGGCGAGGGTGCAGCGGATGCTCATCTTCCAGAGAGAGGAAACAACGACGGTGAATCGTATGGGAGCCGTCCGTTAGGCGTTATTTGTTCCCCCGTGGATCAAAGCGATTCCTCTTTCGGAGTGAGAGAGAAAAGCAGGAAGTGAGAGAGACAGAGAGAGCGAGAGAGAACAGGAGGGGAAGAAAGGAGACATCCCATTCCGCCTGATATATTCAAGTTGATTTCCTATCTTGTAGATCTTCTTCGAGGAGGGATGTAAGCGTGGTGCAAACACCGAGCTCCCTTTCCGGGCCCCGGGGTGATCTAAAATCGTATCCAAAAACTAAGCTTAAAAACCACTGTCACGCCTAAGTTATGGAGAAACGTTGGAGAGTTTTCCCATCGAAAAAACGAACTCTATCAAATTTATATCCTCGTTTTTTACACAACCCCCTCCCGGACTTTTCATTAAGGAGCTGCCTCTCAGACCCTGCAAGGCTATTTCGGAAACACGTTTGTTCCTGCGATCTACTCGATTGAATGGAGAAAAACTTTAATCTAATAACGCTGAACGACCTGTCAGATTACAGAGTGAACAGAATTATTGACCGATTAGATTTTTTCATAACGATCACTTTGTTATTCTTCAAAATGAGGTCACAATATTTTTCAAATAATTTTATTCTCTTCGTGCGCGAGATTGCGGTCGGTTTTATGTAATTTGCGGATAACGAATTTCGAATTCCCAGAAAAATACTAACAATATTGGGCAAACTGAAATGACATCAATATCATGATGAAAATGACGTCAGGTACGTTAAACGGGCTAATTAAATTTCTATGAGACAATTAGCATCAGGTGTAAAACCTTTAATCCCGAAGCAGCTGGAAGCACGATCCCCAGGTGCATGATCCTCGTGGATTTTAGCATGAAGAATTTTTCATCGCGTCTAAGGTATTCATAAAATATCCTATTTCGTAGGGATCCTGAAAAATTGAGGGATTTCATTGACATACTCAGGGAAGACAAATAGGAAAGGTTGAGAAGGAGGCAGGATGAAAGGGGGTGAAAGGTATAGAAAGCGGAGCTATTCCATTCTGTTTCTCAGCTGGGGTACGGCGTCGACAGAGTTCTTCTCCCCAGAATATAACTCGGTTCACGAGGTGCCAAATTCTACGATTACGCTCCTGCACCAGGTGCAAAAAAAATCAAGACTCAAATTCGCAAAACTTTCCGATAGGCCGGGGTGAAAGTGAGAGTGAGAGAGAGAGAGAGAGAAAAGTGAGAGCAAAGGTGAGAAACAGTCCAAACGTAGAATATTTCCAAGGATCTAGAAGCAGACCTTCGAAATCAGAAAATAGCCTATCGCTTGGGATGACTCATGTGACGTCGGCGGAGGATTCGCGAGAGCTGGGGAGAGCAAAAAGAAGTCGGGAAGAGGGTTAAAAAAAACTCAGCCGAAACCACACACTTTCATTTGCTTCGGAAGTTCAAGAGCACTGTCAGAAACGGTAGCGGCGTGCCTGCCTGGTATTGATCCCAGGACTTTCGGTTCGATCCCTGTTGACTGTGGGCCGCGTAAAATACTCGTAAACTGCCTCCCTCCCCGATTCCTGTAGCCTCTGACCCCTTGCTTCACGGAGCTACCCCTTTTCCGCCTTTTCTCTTCTTCGCCCTGCGCTCCCGCCGTCTAGGCTCAAGGTCCTCTCGGGTCAGGTTCACCCCCTGAAACCCTCCTTGAAGAGTGAAATTCTCCGCCTTCCTACTTCCACATCCTTTTCTCCTCCTCCGGACGTGTATTCGTGTCTCGAATCTGGGTGGACCTTCGCTCGAGGTAAACGGACTTTTGTAATGACGGAAACTTCTTCACACCAGCCAACCCCTCTCGAGTTTTCCGCCTGAAAAGGGAGAGGGAAAATTGCTGGGATTATAGATACGTATAGACGTTGCCTGGTCGAGAATAGCCTAGTGACTTGTGTGTCTGATGAGAAAATCGATCTCCCCCTTCCCGGAATGAACGATGACGATGTTTCCATCGTTTGTCATATCCTCGGAAGACAAATCGATGCTAGGTAGCAACGACGTTTATTACATCGATTACGTATTTATTATGTAATGTCACGGTTGTCGATAGGGTTCGTGCCTGTACTGCTTGTCCTTCCTAGCATAACGTCGTCAGATTTCAAGGTACGATAAAGCGTGCAAGTCTCGTTTATTTCGAACTTAATTCTCTCACGTTTGCTTGCGAAAATCTTGCAGTAACCGGTCTTATTCATCCGCAATTAATAACGATCGTTTTCAACATATCGGAAGAACAAGAATTATACGAAGAAAATATGGCCAATCATTTCGTAC
Organism: Neodiprion fabricii; assembly: GCF_021155785.1. NCBI lineage: Eukaryota > Metazoa > Arthropoda > Insecta > Hymenoptera > Diprionidae > Neodiprion > Neodiprion fabricii. The sequence continues at coordinate 10,952,701 of NC_060244.1, forward strand.
GCAGCGCGTTTTACGGTCTGTCGGGCAGTAACCATTTACGCTTGAATTTATACCGGGAAGTAAAACCCGTACCGAGTACACCGCAGGTATTCAAGTGATATATTTATAGGTATCCATATTTTATAAAACGAATTGATTTAATGCCGGTGTTATTCGAGCGGCAGCTTATAAATATTATTGTTGCCATTATTAATGCGGTTATTATAAACAACGCGAGGCTGCAGGTGCGCGAGAAATTATTACGGCAATGGAAAGGTTCGCGATTATATACCTGTAGGTATAACATGTAACCTGTACGCAAATTTAAGTGAGAATTTTTAAGAGATATAATCCATCTATGGTAGACCGAGTCTGCACACCTAGAAGTCGGGGGTGTAGCGCGTTGCAATATGCATATTAATCTCGTTCCCCGACTGCATATATTCGGTATGAGATGAAAATTTGCGAACTAATCTAGTTTATGCAAGGTAAGATGTGGAGTACTAAAACTAAACTTGGTACGCCTTCACTCCCGTATATTCATCGCGGTAGGAAGAAGCCGAGGGTCTCCGTGCAGCGTACATACATATTACATACACCCGATTCGCATCAAGTGCATAATAAGAACACATGCAAACAGCTTCGAAACGCGAATAATATCAACTTACAGGGTAAACAATGTTTATTTGTGCGAAACGTATTCGCCAGACGATTCTGCAAACATCTATCGAGTTAAGATCAATGCGAATGGCCAAGGGTTGAAATATGTTGCTCACCGTTTCATCACCGTTTACGGTTATTTACCGGAGGGTAAGACGTCCGACAAGTACTAACTTGCGGTTTTTCACGAATTGGTTTAGAGGATCGACGCGTAGCGCCTAGACGATAAATAGCGCAGAACGGTGAGTTCGGTATTCACGTAGAACAGCGAATGCATCAATCTGACTCATTCGATCCGCTGTTGCAGGCTCGTTTTTACTTGCCCGCTAGACCGCATGGATGATTTGACCCGAAATTTTTGAAATCACCGAAAATCGGTGAACATTTTGCATTTATTCATGAATTCGTTTTGCCCTGTCTGCGTGAACGTGTTAAAGATGCCGACGACGCGGAGTCGCGAAATTCCTTCTACGTATTCATGTCTCGTTCTCGTTCAGGGGTTGGACGAGGCGACCTGGCGAGCATTGGAGGAACTCGACTTCTTCGCTTCCGACCCGAGCCAGCCACTGGTCGCAGCAATTCCTTACTTCGCGGATTTTTCCTCGTATTTTTGAACTTCATTCTTTTCACAGAAACGATCCGCCTTCCTATTTCCCACCGTTGTACCAACCCTCCCGCTCCCCAAACGGTTCAATTTCTCGTCTATCCTCAAATCTCTTGCTCCTTTTCCAACTCACCTCGGACCTTTTCTCATTTATGCTCAGCGGCGTACAGTATACTTGCACGTTCTTCTCTCGAATACAAGCCGAAACAGTTCGCTAGATGCGATAGCTCGCCCATTGTCAAGCGTCGACTCTTGGATAGATACGACTTAAGATAATCGACAGATTGCGAAAAGTTCTTCATAAATTCTTATTAGACGTGAAATTTCACAAGTTTCATCATTTGGTAAGCATTCCAGTTCAATGGTGATCGGTAGCATTTTAGTCTTACCACGTTCATTCAAAGTCTTTAAACCCCATTTGAATTAACGAATTCTCGAAGTCTGGTGTACACTTTATTTCAACATGGTTTCAGCATTTTACAAATATTTGCCAACTTGCAATGGTGACGCGACGCTCTACTTTCTTCCGGAATCTCCAGTAATGACTTATTCACGGATTCAAGGTACCACAGTTTCGCTGCAGGCGTTACAGGAGCGACCTCAAACAGCCCAAACTAGGTCAACGTCCCGCATAGCTCATTTCGGTATGATTAATGATCGTTCTCGAGTGCCGAGACCGGGACCAAGTGGGAGAACAGCAACGAGATAGGCAAGTTGGAGAAAACGGTGGCTGGTAGTTACGGGTAGGTGGTCAGGTGCCTCCACGGTCTGAGTCCTCGGCATGAGCGAGAACTCGAGTTTCATTGGCGCTTCGACTTGGCACTTCTCGGAGGCCAGGCCTAATGGACCCCGGTTTGCTAAAATCCTGATTCCCGCGGAGGTGGAAAAGGAGGAGCGAAGGTGGTTGGAGGTTGATTAATTGGAGATCTCGGTGGTGCGGCTGGCGTCAGAATGGCGAATCTTCCGCCACCTCTGGCATAATTATTTTGATATTCTCGCGGAGCTTGCACACGCGACACAGAGTTGTCAGGCCAAGTTATTGGCCGAGGGTCTGCCGAGGAGCGTAGCAGCCTGTTTGAGCGTAGAGCAAGTCGTGTCGCACCCGGGGCAATTATCTGGCCTCGAGTATCCCAGAGACGAATGTCACCCGGAGGAAGGAAGCCGGGAGAAACATCGGAAGTAGGTGCGAGGGAACTGCCGTTTGCTGTTTCCTTGCATTTTACGAGTCGCCCTCGCTTTATGTCCGTTTCATTCACTGCGCAAGGCAAGGTTCCTCGCGAAACACCGCGAAGTTGTTTCAGTAAAAACAGACGTTATTCTCACCCTGCTTTTTCCTATTTTATACACACAAATACCCGGGTATAAACTTTGTACTCCTACTGCACGGGGTCTTAGTCGCTGATATATTGCGACAGCTGCGCAGAATACGCATACTAAATCCTCCGCGGAACCCAAACCTGATCGAATTTTCGCTCAAAACCATAAAGTAGGCTGTATAAACCATAACCTAACCTGCACGCCATGCCGTACATTGTTTATTCTCCTTTTTCAATTCTCACGATCACACAAGCGTGTCATGGAATTGTTTATACCTCTCTCATTCTTATTGTTAGTGGGAGAGAGAGGAGAATTTTCGAGGCAGGAGAAAAACGTTAATGATCCAAGCGTTCGTCAATTGAAACGTTTATATACTCGCGAAGTTATTTGAGGTGATGGAAATAACTACCGGAGAAATTAATTTTTCAAATTCTTTCAGAGAAAGAAAAAGGTGGCCCATTGGCTCACCCTCGTTAAACTATGAAGCACTCCGACGAACGGGGATATTAATTTTCATCTGGATCCTTAGTTTACAATCTCCGGTTTAAAAAGTGATCCTCGTTTCGTCTCCCCCTGAGTCATCCGCGTCAGTCATCAGCCGCAGAAATGTCCATAATCTCTAGATCGGGCCTTTTATAAAAGTTGGACCGAACGAAGGGATGACGAAAGTGCTTCTAGCAATCGCTTCTGACTCTTGGCTTCACCCTGCGGTGATGGTGGCGTATACCGGCGCCAGGGAGCTTCGGAATATAGAAAGCTGGGGAGAAATAAGGGTGGAAGAATGGTAAGAAGGAGAGGAGTGAGGGAGGGAGAGCCGCGTAAACGCCCGGCATGTTAATTGGGGGCAACTTTTTAATACGATCCTTCCCCTCGCACGGGAAATTCTCGGGGTGAATTTTCGAGGATCGGTACCTACGTTCGCCAAACGAATCGCTGGTTGAAGACCGACTCTGGTATTTATCGATTACTGCAACTCGTCTGCAGCTTGTATTCACCTGCGAGTGAAATTTCTCCGCTATTGTGTGCAGTCCCTCGGTATTTCACAATCACACAAGACTCGATTTTCATCGTAATTAAAGCCAAGAATACTGAATTATCTCTCGCTTGCCACACTTTTGCAAAATCGCGTACTTGCCAGACTGGGGTGCTTCACACCCCAGCGACAAATATTGTTATAAAAAATAAACTATCGAACATTTAAACTTGAAATTTTTTTTGAAACGTATTGAAATCTAACTTCAAAGCGTCGCGTGGTTAATATAGTAAAAAATTAAATTTAAATATACCAAAAAAAATGCAACAGGAATTAAAACCAAAAAAATTGTTATTCTTACAAAACAATTTATAATTTTTGGTTATTACGATTCTTTTTTTTTTTTCAATTTCATTTAATTAAGGGAAGAACAGGCCCGGGGTGGTCTACACCCCTCAGTGGCAAGTGAAGGTTATTATTACTCCACGCGTTCCTGCGTCCAGGAATTCATAAGCATACTGCGCCGCTGCAGATTGATGAGTTTGAGAACCGTCACTTGAATAAACTAGACTAAGCACTTGGTTGCCGCGGAACTCTCGAGTGTTATGAAGTAGTCTACAGTCGTTCACCTCCCACCTACGGTTGGGCTTGCCAGAGAAGTACTTGTCACAGTCGACCTCGTCAACTTGTCGTTGGAAAGGAAATACGTGAGTACAGTCCTCCACTTGTTTTCAGAAAGAAAGAAAAAAAAAAAAAACAGTCAGTTCACATTTTATGCAGAGAATGCATGTGATTACGGATGATTTCACGATGTCACAACTATTTATGCCTTGGAAAAAGTCGCGTTTCTATTTCTTTTTTTTTTTAAACTTTTAACGGAAAATTTTTTCATCTAACTGCGTAAAATCCTTCATTTTCAACAGTGTCGAATACCGTGCTGACGTTAGTATAATTTTTTGCCACACCATCAGAAACGCGTAGGTTTTAACGATTCTGTTTCCGCCATACAATTCCGTGTCTAATTCCGCACACACGATGCATTCGGGTATATCGACGTCATGAGGTGAACGGCGTTAAGCGATGCAAATATGCACCGAATGCATATTTGCGTTTAAATGGAAATGACTCGCCTGCTGCAATCACTGCTAACGAATCTGATCCGACTTCGATTAACACGTGCGTCGTTAGATCACTGAAATTTTTCATACCAGCTATCACGTGTTTTTTGAACATTTCAAACAAGAATTAGGAGATTGCTGTATTTTTATTTTGAACTACGAAGCTGAAATAAGCCTAATTTAAATTTACTCAATCATTGCGCACCATTTACAGATAGACAATTTGATCGGTATAAAACGTATTTTGCGTTTGATTCGGCAATTAACGTCGCATTAAGACTTTCAGTTGCCCTTCCATTAATTGTCCGACAATTAGAGTCCCCAAGACGTAGGCGCGAGGGGTGGGTTATAAAATTCTTGGTACGAACGTGAAGTATAAAAGTTCGGCATCCGCCCACTCTTTTGGCACGTCACCTTCCAGGGTGAACCAAGTATGAGGGTGTAGAAGTTTTTTCCTTGTCTTCGTGCGCCCCCGCCGAATGTACACCAACACATGCTACGAGGGCTTACACGCATGCGGGTACATGTATCTATGGGGCAAGGGTAGGGCGAAACAGTAAACACGTACAAGTTATATTACCTTAACCCCCGCCCCCAGCCCCTCTCAGCGAAGGTACGCGCCTCCCTGGTCTCCTAAATAAAGAATAAGGCCCTAGAACGAGAGGTAAAAAGAGATGGCGAGAGAGAGATAGATAGATAGATAGAGAGAGAGAGAGAGAGAGAGAGAGAGAGAGAGAGAGAGAGAGAGAGAGAGAGAGAGAGAGAGAGAGAGAGAGAGAGAGAGAGAGAGAGAGAGAGAGAGAGAGAGAGAGAGAGAGAAGAAGGAAGGAGGGAAGAAACCACCCTTAAATGAAGACAGTTTATAAGAGTGGTAGAGGTCGATATAGTAGTGCCAGGAGAAGGATTAGACTGAAGTATTTTTACTTCACGAGACTACTGGAATGGTAAGAAGATGGGATGGTGTACCTGAGTTGTAATTCTGTGGGGTCAAATTAGGACTCTTATTTCCCAACTCGAAATACCTCTCGATTCACTTTCATTCCCCTCGTCTGACGAGCTCGAAGCTCAATGCACAAACCGTGACGACAAAAACTTTGACGAATCGCAATTGTCTGATTTGAGAATAGAACGAACGAGGTCAACAGCGCAAAGCCATTGATTGAACCGAAGCATATTTCTTCCTTTCGCGAGATCGATTTCAAGTTATTTGAGAAAATGAAGACACAATTTGCAAAAACCAATTCCGTACCGTCGGTATTGTTACAGAATGTAAGCGTGAGGAATTAAATGGAGTTTTGCTCAGAGAATAAAGCAGTATTAAAACTCTTTCGTCCACCCTCCGCGTATTACGCAGCTCACTCCACGTTGCGGTCTGTGGTAAATAATAAATAGGAAAATATAAGTTGAGAGCCCCTGATCTGGCGCCAGGTTGGCTGGAGCCTGACACGCGATCAATCAACCTGCTGCCCTGTCCCCTACCGTCACCCCCCGCCGCCCCGTCCAGCCGCCCTTTCACCCTTACCAACCGTAGTGCTTGTTTCACCTGAGTTGAGTTCACCGCATGTAGGTACCTGCGTAGACACGATGATATCGCGATCAATTTTACCACCCCTTACAGTTTCCACCCTCGTTCTTCGGTTTGGGAAACGCTGTTCGAAGAGCTTACGGTTCGACGCGGGATCCTGAGCCTTCGATCAATCGATGGAGAAGGTGATTAGCCGGCGTGGTTCTCGCAACCACACCTCAAGGTACGCGAGCGTGTCCGATTGTACGTGCAGATAATAGTGCGTATTCAGACTTGCCGTATTTATCTGCTGTTTTACATCCAAATGCCTTTACGGTTATTTATCGAAGGCACGTTTCTGCTTTACTTTCGAGGTACTGGTTTTTCCTGTCATTGTTAGCTCCTTACACACTCGTGAATAAAGCTACTCTATTCTAACCGATCGAACTTTTCGAAACTCTTGGCATACTTTTAACGCTGGTCTAAAATATTCGAAATGTTTCTTTCAAAGTCGGCCATGGTTCTGTTTGATGCGTAAAAATATCCCTTTATACTCGACACTTCGTGAGAGATTCGTTGAATGATTCACAGATGAAAACAAGGCGTTCCAAAAGAGAATATTTCTCACTAATGGTGTGGTAATTCGATAAATACTTGAGTTCATGACATTCGATTGATCTTATTTGAAGGTGCCAAGATCAAATCAAGGTCAACTGTGGGTAGTTGTCACACTTGAAATTGAATTATTGACTGTGCAAAGAAATACGACATGGGTGAGTTACATTAACTTTACTTTCAGAAAAATTTCATTTTGTTATAGTGGAATGGGACATTTTCGTAAAATCGATATCGCAACAATGACGTTGCCATATTGTTGCTACGATAATAACACATCGTATGAGTAACTATTTATTGTGATTATAGCTGTACCGTACAAAATTTTATATTGATTGGAACATTTCTGATCTGGTCGTTTTGTTAGTTGAATCCACTTTATTGTCGCACCAAAATCAAATTATTACAACAGTCGTGCAAGAATGTACTGTATACCGTAATCCGAGTCACTTAATTGAAGGAAAATAACAACACTACACTACATTTTTTAGTTACAGCTACGAAACTCATTTTAGTTTTATACCTGAAACTATACCTATTGTTCGGTTACGGTGAAAAATGACGTTTCAATCAAGGATTGTACAATAACCACAATTGGAAATTTATCTCATATAATACGATCAAAACTGACCAAATGGAGGTATGATTCCGGGTAGGACTAGTCAGGCGTGTGCAGTAATGTCAGCGTTCGAGAGCATCTCTGTAACGAAATTACCTTCCATCTCCACTCATGGTTATATTTTTATACGGAGGTTCTAGCTGACTATAAAAAACTTGTTACAACCTCCCCACCCAGTAGAATATAATATCGGGTTGGTGCAGAACTTACGATGATTAAGTCGGTAAACCAAAGATTGGTCTTGAAACTTGGGGATCTATACTAGAATGGCTTCTCACGTTGGATCAGAGTCTCTATCTCGATCGTTAAAAATTATACGACTTTCGTACATGGTGTGACAAACAGCAGACAGCGCATATAGCCGAGCCGATATAGCATCCCCCTACCGTTTTTCCCTTCCAAGTAACAAATCGTGTCTCAGCACTCGCTCATTGCCCTCCAAATCAAAAAATGCCGTGCTCTGCACAGACAGGATGAACATGGTGCATATTTTCATGCTAGAAATTTAAAAAAAAAAAACAAAAAAACAAAGAAGTTTTGGTATTTATATTTCGTGTTGTGAATTTTCGACAAGCCTTCAGCTGTTGTCAATTTATTTATTCCTTCTTCGTTACGTTTACAAATATCTTATTTCCGTATGGTGTTTTCAACATTTCACAGTTATTATTTCTCAAATAAACATCGAATCCTCTCGGTAACTCATCTCTGAATTTTCTCCAATAACTGCAATTGGAGCGCTACAGTTTCAACTGGTTCATCGACCGTGCATGAAAGTCGTTTTCGCAATCAGCTACGTCATTACACTCCTGTTATCACTTTGTTTTTTACAAACGCGTCGAACGTGCACACGCGTTCCTTGCCTTCCTTCCAACTCACGGCACACGTCTCCTTGGCCTGTCGAGTCCTCCGCGTGTCATGTTCGCCATCTGCGAGGTTCGCGTCTGTCAGCTGGCTTATATTCTTGAACCATCAGTTCAGGATGAGCTGTGCCGTTCTGAATGCTAAACAAAAGCGAAATTGTAACACGTTGTATGAAGTAACGTATTCTGGCGAATCTTGCGTCTTGCTACGATCTGCACGTGAAGCACCGGAGCTCAAGCAATAACAACTGACGGGAAACGGTAACCTTATCAGAGTCGGAGGTAACCTCGTTTCAAACTCTCCACTCTTCTCTTATACACGTGGTATAAAATTTCCAATAGCGCTGATAGAGAATTTCCGTGCTCTCTAAAATTCCCGCGTAGAAACATTTCACGGATAAATGCATCAACGCCATTCTCCAATCGTTCGAGGGGAGAACAACCCAGGCAAAGTAGCGAGTGAATCTTTCTTCGAATCGAGGGTGTTCGATAATTCAGATTTTCATCGTCCAGGCCGCCAGATTTGCATTTTACGCTATTTCCGAGCTGCGTAGTTTGCCTATTTTGTCATCAGTGCTGCAGGTACCGTTTACATATATCGAGAATTAGGCAAATTCATACCCTTGGGTACTCGTTGGACTGTTTATGTTACTAATAAATTCCATGCTTATATCCGCCAACCTCCCAGGAGTTTGCAGAATTTCCTGAATCGATATTTATGATTTGAAGATCCTATAGAGCTGCGGTAATCACTTAATTTTGGCCAAGTTGCTACTCTCGGTTACTCTCCGCGTAAGCTGCTTTAATCGAACAATCTTCAATTTCGGAATTCGGCTAACATGAAACTCCTGCAGTAGCGAAACTCAGCTCCGCTTTTGTCAGCAGTGGCGCGTATCTCGCGTGAGATTTTTCTTTCAGGGGGTGAAATATTTCCCTGCACCCACTGCGCAGCAGGTATAACAATCGTGTGCCATGCGTCCGTTGCACAGATGCATGGCAACATGCGCGGTAAATTTTCTACTTCCGATGGCATCAATGGCGGGTACTAATACAGCGTTCACGATCAGAATTGCTTATATACCGCCACTGAAACGTCGTATTTTATTGGTGTAACAGGTCGGAAATATCGCCGAAAGATTTTACACATGATTAACTGGCATGGGGTAGCAAAATTTACCGTCGCTAATTTCGTTGCCCGTGAGCCAGGAGAACAGCAAAATACCCTCAGACTTATTTCTCATTCCTGTCACGAATGTCTAACGCTGTATTTCTAAGACTCGTTAGAACCAACATTGCTTTCAGAATTCTTCCGCACCGAGTGCCTTATTAAAAACTGTTGTGCTCGGGAATTCCTCAAGTTTCCAAGCTTGATGCGAATAGTTGGACTGAAAAAAGGGCAGACAGGAAACTCGAGAAAAGAGGTTTGGGAAGTTAAAATATTCTTAACGTTACTCCGCGTCGCTCTTTCGAACCTTTTTGAAAGCACTTTACACTTATTATCAAGTTTGCCAAGAGGGTTTCCTCTAACTTTTCCCTATATATCAGCATCGATGTATCGAAAACTGAGAGAATCCGGCATGTCGCAGGGAAAGTGGTGGTCTATATACGTATATGGAGGTACATAGGCACATACAGGTACATTCGCAAACCTCGGTGTGCCGATGTTTGCGCAGACAAGAGAAGTGATCCGATAATATTTGCTCTCAGGCCCCGAGGGCCGAGGCGAAGACCGCGTCGCGCGGAGGGCTTTTCTTGTTATTTCACGCGGGATTGATAAACTCGTATTGCAGCTTTCCACGTCACCATCAGATACCCAATCCCGTATCAAACGAGCATTATAAAGTGCACAATTCCGCCCGAGTGATTCATCGAAGCTTAACTCAAGATGTTTATCTCGGTTCCCCGCGATGAATGGTCCGCTGTTCACTGGCGCCAGTTCTCAAGTTAGTCAGAGACTCGGGACAGACAGTCTCGTCAGCAGACTTGGAACTCGTATAAAAGAATCACTACTTTCTATCTCTCCGATGTGGGCACGATATCGTTGCAAAAATTGCCTTCACCCAAATATTGGATCACAGATTATGCGAAGAGTAACATCACTGTCACTCTACCTTTGCCCGAGGGTAACATTGGTTACAACGTGTGGCTATTAGCATTCGAGTGTACTCCCAAGATTACACAATGCATCGTGTAATATCTCTGTATGTAATATTGATGCCAGTTAATTGTACGCCCGTAGGGTATTGATGCGACCCAAATATGTGTAACAATCGCACTCCGAGTTACACGTTGTACGATAACAACGATAATGATAACAATAACAAAGTAATAACAATATTGTGTAAAATAATACAGGATTTGAAACCTAAATACAACAGTGAATAAAAAATCCAGAAAAATGAAATTCAACTGGATGTCATTAATTACTAGATTTCCTATCATTTCATAAGGATTTTCAATTTAGAATGGAATTTCTTCGACATTGAATGAAAATTTTCACAGACATTGATCACATTGATTTTTCTGCGGTTCAATTTTTTTTTTCCTCTCATCAATTCCACAGGTGAAAGATTAATCGTTCTACGATCGATTGACTTGTCGACATTTTTGTGAGATGTTCCTAAAGATGTTCTAATTCGAATCAGGGAATCCGATTACTCGCCTGGACCGAAATGTTGGAAATAATTTGCAAGGGCAAAAACGTGAAGTTTCTGGTTCCGATTTTATACGAATAACGTGCCTATATCCTTCGTCGATCCTTAGCTGTAGGCGACAGTTCATCCTGAAGGAATTTGCGCGGAGCACAGCTGCACGAGAAAACTACGAAAATGTCAGAACCGGAGTGAGAGAGAGAGAGAGAGAAAGAGAGAAAGAGAGACTCGAGTTCCTTCTCACCAGACTTCTTTTCCTCATACTCCATCGTGAATCGTGAAGCTCGAACCTCGTGAGGCGGCGTTAAACTCGGCCACCCCTTGCCGCCGAAGTCGAGCTGATTTGATCCTGAATTTCCCTGCTGCAGTGGCATTGTGTAAATGCGGCCCACCGGGGGTGGCTGGTGGATAACGGCCGTTGAAGCGTGCTCCAGTTTTGATGTCGGAAGTGGGGGAGGCGCCTCGACGTCTGCCATCCCAACCCCGTGACCGGCACAACGACCGCCCTGGTCGTCGCCACAGTTCCTACCCCTGCACGAGCAGACGCGCCTAATCTAGAGCTTGCGAGACGAATGCTTTTGACAAATATATTTCATACATAGACACACAGATACACAGGGTGTCTCATTTTAATCAACCCAGTCGAATATCTCGGGAATCAAAAGTGGTGTGAAAAATTTATTCAGACAGAAATTGCAAGGTTTGATAGAGGAGAGAAGATGCGGTCGACGCAACGACAGGTTAAGGTCAACTTCGTTGTTTCTCAATGGAACGGTATATTTTCTTCATCGGCATCTGAAGGTAAATCTTGAAGAACAATATAATTATCTAGAAAAAAAGGTTAAAGTGCGTTCACGTCACGGCCCCTGTCAGGTGCATATTTCTGCGAATCCTGCTTAATACGCGAAATTCATGAACCAAGTACGACAGGAAGCTTCCGCAGCAGCTTGACCGGCTCGTATCTCATCGCCAGTCGAGTTTAGGTGGTAAGTGTGCGAGTACTTTTAAAAAAAAATATCATTCCTGGCCTCAGCGGGTTCGCTCACGGAAAATCTGACGCTCTCATCTTCTTTCCACCTTTGAACCTTGCAACGTTTGTCTGAAACATTTTTTTCCCACACTTTTGATTTGCAAGATATTTGACCGGGTTGTTTAAGATGAGACACCCTGTACATGAACTTACACCCTTGCGCACAGACCTCCTCTGGATTTAATTTACGCACAAGGGCTGAAGGGTAGTAAAACTCAGGGTCAGGCTTAGCCCTCAAAAAGGTGTCGACGTACCCCGGCGCCCTCCGAGTTTATATCACGCCTTACGAAGAGTCGTCGGCACCAAGCGACACCCGGATTACGTCTCCGTGCCTGTACGGCACAGTGTATGTAAGGTATTAGACCGAAAATCGTGACTGGAGTACTCCCATTTAGGGAACGGTTTCTCCTTCGCAATAGCAGAACCGCCGCGCAGCCGATTACCCGAAACGGTCGATACCGATATACAAATACACAGGTATATGTGTGTATTCACATCTGAAAAAGATACCTCGTCCGCATCGTCATCCTCTGACATTACGGTAAAAGCTTTCTCATCCATTTATTTCCATACCTGTCCGGCAGAAGGTGGAGAGAAGAAAAAATAAACTACTCTGAACTCAGCTTAGCGCTAACGACAAGGCCGCGGCTGTAACGACCGGCTCTTAATGACGACGGTCTCGATTCGCTGCTCAAATATTACTCGGTCATGAAATGACTCAATTTTGTTTATTTTTGATTTTTTACCAGCCGGTTTGATCTCGCTTTCAAAATCGACACTCGGTCCTTTCCACGGTTTGAAATCTGTTTCGTATTGCCAATGTTGAACATGCATACCAAGCCCGATTCGAGCAACGAATTCGTTCATCGGAATTTTCGTTCCATGAATATCTGTAAGCCGTTTCATCAAATACGTTTACACGTCGGGGCACAAGAGAGTGGATGAATTTTCGAACTATTCGTTGGACCCTGTTTCAAAACAAATAACGGCATATTTTCCGGTGATGTCGAAAAATTACGACGAATTAGGTATACTGCAGCAAGCGATGAGTTCTAGTTTAGAACGGATGCGACCCATTACTGAATCGTACGCGGTAATTCTGAACAACCAGAGACCGGTTTGTTTGAATGGAAATAAACACCAAGATTGAGTAATTTTTTTTTACTCGCATGGAATACTTATCAAGCGTGAAATGTTCATCCTGAATTGCGTTTATTGTCTTGACGCGGCTTTCGGCGCAGATAGGAAGAAGAAGATGAAGAAAATGAAAGGGAAAGAATTGTTCATCGCAATTTGTGAGGTATTTTTCAAGATAACAAAACAATTTCAATTCCCCCTCAAGGTGAAACCCCATGGAACTTATTCTTTGTGCAGTTGATTCAATCTTCCCTATCGAATTAGCCAAAAGTTAGCACTCGCGGATGAGTAAACATTGAAACCCACCGTCAGAGAGGAGGGGATATTCAATTAAGTCTCATTACTCTCCCTGTAAAACGTCGAAGAGCAGTGTGGCAAAGCGCCGTGACAACCATTCACGGAGAATTTCATTGGGTCGCGGGGTATTCGTAGCGCGCGTTGTTTATCCAGAGAATAATGCGAGAGAAAGAGAGAGAATGATAAAAAAAGAAATGAGGAATGATGGGGTAAAAGGAGGTGGATATAATTGTTGATCAAAAATTGACAAGAGGATACTTTTGCCGATACGGTGTCGTCCATGTCGCCCACGCGTGGCCGGGGTGACGAAGGTCCTGCATTCTCCGGGTGTATAAAGTTAAGGTTGAAGAGACTCGGCGTACCTTCGCATCGTCAATGGGAAATGTAGTGTGGCGTCGATGGAAGAATCGGTCGATATACGATAATGGGAAAGGCAGAGCACGACATTACTGATATAGGAAATGCTTTCGGGTTAGATTGAATTGGTATTTAGAGGACTGAGGGTGCCGTTCGATGGAGGGTTAAACGCGACTCGGGTACAAGGCTTAATATACCTGCATAGCGATCCCGGATCCCGGTTGTACCTATATAACAGCGTCGGGAATATATCCGGGTTGCGTCGCATTTGCGAACGCGGCCTGGAAGACGGAGAATTACGCGGGGAAGCATTTCGCGGATGCTGGGGGAGGAAGAGATTGATTAACTTGATGTGACAATGTTTTAACGCTAATGTGGGTTACGTCGGGATGCCGGCGGTTTCTCCCCCGGGATGACGACCCGCCAAGGTTATTTGTTGCCATTTGCTTTGCTGGAAGGTCAACCGAGTGCGACCAGGATAAACCAGCTTTCGACCATGGAGGTTACACTTTCGTTATACCTCATACTCGCTGTTTATTTTGCGAAGCCCCGACGCGTTCAGCTTTATCTTTCGGTTAAGTTTAACACTCAGTTTTTTCACCATCTCTCGCTCTCTCTTTCTCCAGGCTTCTCCGTGCCAAGCGACCGCGAAACAGCGAAGACCCGCGCGTTGTCCCTTTTTGTTCTTTCTCAGGTATTCGCGTATATTTACCTTAGGCCAGAGTTTTACCGAGTCGAGATCAAGAATTTTCTGCACAGAAACGCTGGTAGGCAAATCCCTTCCTCGGTGCAAACACGAGTGTATATTAACCCGTTGAGGACACATGGGGTCCAACGGACCCCAGACAAATTTCAATGCAATTTTAAATCTATAAAGACCCTTAGGAATTATATATATAGCACCATCTGTTGTTGTTTGAAGTCTCCACAACAAGTTTTGACACGTTACGAAGGTCTCTTTGGCATTAGTCATCCTGCAGAGACATATTAGTTCGCACGTGTTTTTTTTTTGGGGTTCTGTAGACCCCGTGTGGCCTTACTGTGGCAAAATCTTAAAAAAATTCAATTTTTTTTTTATCGTTGATTGATGTTATATTGTTTCTGTAAACGTAAGTATTTATGCATGAATTGAATTTTTTTTTTTCAGCAATAAATAATGGTTATTAATTAAATATATATGTGTGTATATATACAGATGTCTTATAATCTTCGACCTCGAACTATCGCCAGCCGTCTAATGGAATAAAATTAAAGTTTCGCACCGGTTTTAAGTCGATACATAGCGTGAAATACAAATGAGAACTGTTTTTCTGCGCGGGGTGCGCTGGACCCCGTGTGTCCTCAACGTTATTTTTTCGATGTGTGTCCTCAACGGGTTAAATCGTCATGGTTCTATTTTCGATTTGTACCTATGTAACAGCTATATTATTTACAGAGCATGTATGTATATTGTACAGGCTTCGTTTGAAAAATATCAAGTCCATACTCATACGCGTGATCATCCCTATCGTGCTATAAATTTTGAAGAAATGTTAAGTCATCACTGAAAAAAATCGTTCAAGCTGTACAAATTTGAAAAATTACCGCTGTTACTGGTGTGACGAGTGATGCAATCTCAAGCAAAGATTCGAATTCAAGCGCTGGGTATCAGGAATTGGGGAAATTACTTAATTTCCTATTTTTTTGCAACTATAGTAAACAAGATGAGTAACCAAGCTGCAGGTTATTTTTAAATTGCGAAACACATGTCGAAGAATAAATTCAATCTCAGAATTTTCCGTCGTAAGACCAATTTTCTAACCCTCTGTTTTCGCTATATGACGTCGTCAAAAAACATGGCCACTTTCCCATATTAGGCTTATACTTGGGTGGCTATAGAAGGAAGATGGGAAAATTTCATGAGGAGAATTTCAAAACGTTGCTAATAAAAGCAAAAGGAAGAAAAGACGAAATTGAAAAAAGTATCTAATGCAGAAAAAAACATTATTTTTCATTAGTTTAGTAAATAAACGGACACAGAAATTGTGAAGCGTATCAGCCTGCCCTTTTTTTATACATAATTTCTTTCATTCTTTCATTACGCGAAAAAATATTAAACGTGAAGCACGTGCATATTTCCAACCCAAATTCTAAAGCCTTAATTTAAATTTAATATTACGTTACTCTTCAGTGCATAAAAAACACAAAAAACACGCGTCCTGCTGTAAAGTTGTACTGGATAGCTGTAATTGACATGATTGAGCGTCAATTTGCAGCAATTAAAAGTAGCATGGTTACATGTCTCGCACCATCGGAAGGTGACTGTCTTTTGCTTTTACGAAACAGTATAAAAACTTCCGAAACGAGCTACTGAAATCCTTCAAAGAAGTAAAACCGTACCCGGCAGTATACAAGTTTCGTCAAGAAAAGGTCCCCACGCGTCGAGGGATTCGAAACGTTGGAGACAATAAAAATAAGTTGACCACACAAATGGGTCAAACGGCTGCGTCGACTTCCGGAGTCGAACGAGCCGCGCAGCGGCTGCGACGGTGGCGTCGTTTTAACGCACTAACCCAACGATGCCTGCACGAAAATACCGGACTTACCTGCCGTGCCCTGGGAGCAGGAGGAGGAGGAAGATGAGGAGGAGGAGGAAGGGCCCAGAGAATAGCCACCCTTTCTTTTCTCGGCTCCTCAGGTATTCCTTCGTCGCAAAGGTTCTAATGGGGTAACGGGATTGGCCAACGGCAGACTAGAATTTATTAATATTCCAAACCAGTCGCGAGGCTCTCCTCTGACATCATCTCTCGCCGACACGCACCCACGATCCCAGCTGCCGGGAGATCGTCTTTCTGCCCAAGCCCCGATTCGCCGGTGCGAGGGGAATCCTCGGTAGGTCGTTGGTCGCCGATGCCGCCACGAGCAGCGATCCAGCGTGTTTAGGTCGGCTCAGTACCGCCTCATTGCCAGTGCCGATCCAACGTTTTCGTCAAGAGTCCCGGTCGAAACGGCGCTAACGATCTCTAGTCATTCACGAAAATTACTCAGTGCGGTTTAAAAGTTGTCCCGAGTTCCCAACGACTTTTGTTGGATCATAAACCCGAGGATGTTCCGCACAGCACGTGACTACCAGCACTTACGATTGGTTGTGCAGAAGTGAAGAGTCCTGTCATTTCTTGTGTGTGATTAAACGCTGCTCTTGTGCAACTTCGGCCAATCGGTTACCTCGCATTATCCGCACCATCGATTACCGATTACCGATTACTACCTCACCATGGAATTTTACTTAATCGCAAGTTAATCGTGTTGATGTGAGTATCAATCAAGTGTCAGATTCGTTCGAGGTCCTGCGGCAAGTCGGTCAATTGAGCGATTTTTTACAAATCGAAGTGTCTCCATTTCTTCACCTCGGCTTTGTGTTTAGTTTGATATCGTCAATTTTCATCAGCGCGGTATCCGCTCTTGGTGACCGCGCCATGCGCTACTCAGATCGAGAGAGACCGTGATGGTTGTACAAAGAGAAATTCTATAGCCGAGGTCGAACGAACTCGAGGTAGGTGTATGCGATCGAAATTCAACACCTCGATACCCTAATTAGGTTGGTCGTAATTTAGAGCTGGGTAACGGCGCTGGTTTGTTAACTCGAATATAAATTTAAGCGCATGTTGTTGTTTTCGCGGTGAAACAGCACCGTCCAAATACCACTTGGAGCAATTTCTGTAACACGGAAACCGAACTAATGGAATCAAAATTAACAAGCGTGGTTGAGAGTCAAAACCCATAACACTAAACTTCCGAGTGAGAACGTACGATCGCGGTTGAATCTACGCGATTAAGTAGAACTCTGAATTACTGACCAAGCCTTCTAAAACGCCACTAAAGTCTGGAAAGAGGGAGGACGGATTGTTCTCTCGGATAGAACTAATAAATCGTCAACTTTACCCGGTTCACCGTGGCTCAGGGATCCGAAGCCCGTGCATGCTCGGTGTGTGTTAAACACCATCCAGTTGACTCGCTGCGTCGCATTCCTCAACTATCAGCAACGGGCGGAGACTCTGTACCGTTATCAACGTGCGCGGTACCACTTATGGCCGAGTATTCAAATCTGTACGTGCGATGATTCTGCGTCATTGTCCAACACGCGTGACCCGCGAACCATCGTGCATTGATCCGCCACACGCGTTTTTCATCATACCAATTTGCAATAAACACTGTTCGCTGTGAACTGCAGAAGCTGCGCTTAAAGTCTTCGGTAGAAAATGTAACAGCCCTTTCAATGGTTTTGGGTCATTCGCCGTGAGAAATAGTGATGTCATTGAAGAATGTAGAATGAAATTTTTCTTGCATCGTGACGTTTGGCTTATTGCCAAAATTCTCAAAATAAACGAGAACGAGGTAAACGAAAGTGAAATGGAAACGTTAAAGCAATGATCTAAGAGTCGCAAAAATGCGCCGAACATTGACATACCGATAACGATTTCATAACTAATATACCCGTCAAACTGAAACTGTATCGTTCAAAAAACAGATCGCAAGCAGGTAAAGAAAGACTGAGAGAACGTATTTTTTGTCAAAATTCTGAACGATGAGAAGCCAACTATATTTCTTAAGCCGCGGTACTTCGAGCACTATTTAATGTAACATTGCCGTAAATGTTGAAAAAAAAACAAAACAAAAACAAAAAACAACAATTCCTTCATCGTACGGAGGAACGCGTTACGTTTGCTTTCCGTCTCGTTGTTGAATGGAATGGATACGCAATGCTGGCGATAGGTCTATACATAGATCTCGTTGTGCCACGGTGACTTAACAAGTCAGTGAAAGCAGGAGGCAGCCAGACAACGTTGAGTCAGCGGCTCGCTGCTCTGGTGAACGTTGACAGGGCGGCGCCACGGAGGTGCTGTTACGGTCTGCCATTTGACCTTGACCTTCCGTTCAACGTGATACTCGACCCCTCCACTCCGTAGGGTACAGTTTTGATACTGTGGTGGTTTTTTTTCCCTCGGTTGAACAGCGACGGCAACTCGACACCCCAGAGTGTCCATATCCGTTTGTCACGCGACCCTCAAACCCCGATAAACACTTGAATCAAGACGGAAAAAATATGGTTAGCGATGAAAAATCGATTTTTAATTGTAATTGTTGTATTTTTTGCTTATATACTGATAAAATGTTCTCGTAACGATGGCTCGAATAGTATCGACGGTGATTAAGCCGCTGGATATGATAATGATTGTGTAATCTACATTTGTACAACGTCTTTTACGGACTTCCTTGTTCAACAATAGCACAAAATCTGTAAATGATATGGTATTAATCCAGAATTTTAACGGAGCTGCGATCTAATTAACAGCCTACTTAGGTATACGTTTAGCGTTGTGAAATGAGCGAACTACGGGTTTTTGCACAACTGTGCCGCACTTTGAGACTCGGATCTTGCCAAATTTGAATCGCTGAATGTGATTATGCAAGGTCAACTACCTTTCTCCAGATATGAATATTCATTCGTTGATTTATTGGATTGATTTTTTCATGTTCGAGATAACCGGTGTATAGCTTTTTTCATACGACTCTAATATTCGTTACTTAATTGGCTAAAATACCTACTATTATTCGTTACATAGCATTCCGTTACACCTGATTTTTTATACCTTTAAGGGGAAACATCAGTGAAATGCTACAATATTTTGTTTTGTTTGAAATTCGAACTCATAATCGATCTTCGTAACAAAAGTGGTTTTCACCCGGTTTCAATCAATTATATTTCATACGTATCCAGATATTCTTTAAAGTAACGTCAAAAACTGGTTCGATCGATGGATTTTTTTCAAAAAACGCGATGAAACTGGGCATGGACCACTAGTTTTGGAAAACTTTAGTATTAGTTCAAATTTCAAGTAAATCGAAAATTTACCAAAACGTTATGTCACGTATTACTAATCGGCCTTATAGCCTCGAACCTTAAATACTGAACTCGTCGATAGTTAAAACATACTTAAATAATATCTTGTCAATTACACTCACGAACGAAAGACGGATTTCGATGACGTGCCGGTACGTTTCAAGTTACATTAATTTAAAAACTGGCAGTCCGAGCGACGGTCGGCTTCGTTGACAATCAGTGATTACCGTCCGAGCGGTAGAAGCAATGCTCTTCGAAGCAGGCGCTTGAAGTGTTCGAGTTCCGTGCTTCGAATTAAGTTCACCTGATCGCCGTTTAGAAAATAGACTTCGCTATGACGTAATGGGTATCCATCGACAACAGCTGCGCGTGCGTCGTCCAAAGACAAAGTTCCATACCACGTCCATGCCGCGTAGTGACGGTCAGAAGTCGCGCTTCTTGGTTTCATGATGATTTTCGTTACGTTTCAGGTTCTCGTCCTGGAGCAGGAAGTGACCTAGCCTCATCGTCAGAGACGATTACTAGCCCGGGCGCCAGTGTAAGGTCAGCGGTGGTGCCGGAGTGATATTCTACATATGTTGTTGTGCGGAGAACTCCTGAGCGGCAGTTTTGTGACAGCGGGTGCGGCTTCAGTGGGCCCCACAGGACGCGGGCTCTGGCTACCCGGTTGTTTGCGCGCAACTAGCCCCAGACTCATATCTCCTTACCTGCCCCTCCTTGCCGAGCTCCTTGCCACCAGCTACTACACCATGGCTCTCACCCAGGCCCAACAGAACAACCTCGACAATCACCCATCCGCCGACAACCTGGACCTCGATGGCCACGACATAGACGAGGACGTCTTTCTCGGTGAGTTTTCAATCCATCCGTCTGACCGATTCCTTCTGTAAAGTTGACTAACTCTCGAGCGCGATTTTCGGAAAGTGGCGAGAGTGGTCTAATGACTTGGGCCTAACAATGTGTAATTTGTCCCGCCAACTTCCGGGTCACGGCCGGTGTCCAAGAGCCGCGAGAGTTCCTCGACTCGTTTCGATCCGAACGACGAACTATCAGCACGCTCCGTTTAGCTCGAGCTGCACCAGCGAAAATCAGAGACCGTAAGATGAAAACGGCACCCCTCTTCCGCAGGGTGGGAAACTTGGTATGTTTTGGTATATTTTCCCCGGCTCTGGTAATAGAGAGATTTCTCGTGGAAAGGCAGACGTAGCGAAAAATATCCTGATCCTTGCAGGACGACGGGGAAAACGACTGTTGAGCTCGGGTATTATACCGCGGTCCTCGGAGTTCGAACAGAGTTACAGATCTATTCTGTGCCAGCGGCTCGCGAGGTGTTCTTCGAAGCGTTTAACAATAGGCCGCGTAAACATTTGCCTAGAACTCGAAGCGTATCCCCAATCCCTACAATCCAGGGTAATAACCAATTTCACTCGAAATCGGAGCCTCTCGGCTTTCCCGCTAGAAATATACGCCGTTGCGCATATTTCGAAAGTTTCATAACTTCGCGGTTACTCAGTTTGAATCCCTGTTCAATTTCAGAGCAGTTTTCCATATTAATTGGTCTAGTTATACCAAAATCGACGAACTTTCTGGCTGTTAAAATTACCGCTCGCATTCACGTCGAACGCGTTGCATTCGCTCTCGCTAAAACTGAACCGCTAGAACCACGGCATCAGTGATACCGGATTGACTCGTGGTCTCTTGTAACGTTGAATTTGAAGTTTCATCACATACCGGAATCACTATTTGCGAATATCAAAATTGAGGTTTCATCAAAATACAGACTCGTGTGTATTTGGATTTATATCGGCACGTGTTGATACCATGTGTATACACTGAGAGAAATTTTCAGTTCCGGTTACCGCTCAGTCCTTAACTATTTTAATTTTTTACGACAATCGAAAAATCTAGTTCTAGGTACAAGATAAAAATTAGTTTCGTAGCTGTTACCAGAAAGTCTAGTATCCGTTACTATTCTTTCTCATTCCGCTCACTGTCGCTATATTTTCTTGTAACTGTTGCAAAAATTTAATGCTTGTGCCACAATAAATTGACGTTAAAGCCTTATTTAACTACAAAAGTAGAGTAAACCTCAGAAACTGATTTTGCGTTGCAATAACAAAAAAAGGATCGACAATAGCGCAAAATGGTTACGCGTACCTCGTTTTTCGTTATTCCAACAATACTCAAACGATTCTTTTAACGATACCTGTTTTACTGAATTCTTCTATTTACTACAACAAATGAAATTTTTCTCAGTGTAGGCTACGAACCAAGCTTTGGTCATTGTAGAAACGCAGCACGGAGTATACAGGGTACATGACGGCTTTGAGAAATAACGGTCAAAGCTTGCAATCTTTACCGCTGTTTATCATGATTTACTTTTCGCGGGCCAATTGCAATTCCAAATACAACAGAGTTCACGTTATATTATGGCGAACCCTGACACAATTAGGTTTCGCAGATATTGTCTTTTGGTGCAACAAGGAAAAGTGGTAGGCAAGACGCAAGGTACTGATGTTGTGACCGTAAATTTTTTCCTCGGTCTCGAGACGTGTTACTGACATACTGTGAAAAGATTTAAAAAATGCTGCTTCCGCTTTATCGCGACTGGGCTAAACATAATCCAAGTAAAAGAATCCTTTTGTACGTGTGATTGGTATTTCAACCGCGTACCAAACGCGATTCAATTTATGCGAGGAAATCTGCGACTGCGAACCTGCTTGTCGAAGTTATACATACAGTTATACGACCTCTCTCGTAATTTTCTTCTTCTTCTTCTTCTTTTTCTTTTTGGTTTTCAAATACTATTTTATACGCATTTAATTTTCATTAAAATGCCCACCTGACTGACGCAATTAAAATACCCCGCAACGTGGGCTTTACCGGTCGCCCCCATCGTCAACCACTCAGGTTTAATTTTCTTACACATCTTTCAATCATCAAGCACTCTCCTTTCTCTCGCTATCTCTTTCCATCTCCCTATTTTGCAACTCGTGCTTTAATTAAATTCCTCCGCAATTAGATGCAGGAATCGCAATTTTAGTTCAACACGTTTCTTATCGTCGTGCACACGTGTATGCTATTCCAGTACGTGCCGGATATTACGCTCTGTGAGATCAAACAGAATGGATGAAAAATATCCACGCTTATTGTGCTTTTTCCAGTGCTTTAGATTTAAACCTTTCACACACTAAATCCACAATTTCTCTCGCAAACTAGGCAAAGTTTTTATACACTTGGAGGCTGACAAAAAAAGATCCAGTTATCAAATATATTCCCGATCGATCAAGGGAAATGAATATCGATCATTTTTACTTCAATAATTTATGATTGAAAGAAGAGAAATATTTGAAACGACAAGTTTTGTTACTCAAACAAAATTGGGTCCTAATTTTTACGTATACAATTGATCCATCAATTAAATTTGCTGCTATCAACAGCTTGGATAGTTTATCCGAAGAAGCTTCATTCAATGTACGTGAGCGAAAACCAATTATATAACCTCATGAATGTCAATTAGTTTGTCTTCGTGCAATCATAGAATATACATATACCTAATCATTACACACTCACATATACGTTTGACATGTAACTGTAATTTCTTTATTTTTATTTTTCAGCACAGAAACTAGGTACGTACACGATATGCCATTAATTCATCTCAATTACTAATATTACATATAATATGCGATAGCGAAAAGCCAATTGCTCGAGGCATTCGCCATTAACTGCATCACATATCTCACCAACAATACATCCACACATACGTTCATTAATGCCTACGTAATGTGTTAATAGTCATATTGGCAATAATAATCGTAATTATGGCAATTAAAATAAGCGTGTAGCGATGCTTCATTCCAATGCATGCAGTCATCATAGTAAGTAGGTATAATAGGGGAAACCGGAACAAAATTATCATCCCGCGGTTTGAGCCCGTCATTGTACGTATGCGTTGCAATCGACATAAACAATCAATTTCGATAATACAAAGCAATTGTGCGTCTGACCGGTATCATTTAAATCGAACGCTGATATAATGCAAGTGTTTTATTACTGGTTTTACGCACACTAGGCAAATAATCAATCTTTTCGCTAATAAATTGCAGCAACGGTAGCATCGGAAACAAGCGGCTTTAGGCTGATTGTGAGCCAACCCTCGAACTTCCCGTTTTCACATTGTAGGTTCCAAGTTCCCGGAACAAAAAAATATTAATATCCAATTCAAATTTCGAACTACAAATTCAGATTCATGATTGACGATGCAAAAGCCCTTGGAAACGATGTTATATGAAAATATTATGATTTTTTTTTTACTTTGAACCACTGTAATGGATCCACCCTTATAAATTTTTGAATTCTGATTTTGATTTCGTTTTCGGTGACCCAAAACACCTCCGCCTACTAATTTCTATGAGAAACTGAATATTTTTAGATTTTTTTCCAACCATAATGGATTCACGATTTTGGATTTTGCGAATCTAACCTCAGATTCGTGATCAGTGACTCCAAATCTTAAAGTTATCAATTTTCATTCGAATCCGTTCGACCATTCTCAACATATCATGATTTCTACTTTATTTTTTGTGAATTTATTATTTAAATAATTCAAAAAGTACTGACCCGATTAAAGCCAAAATAGAATCAGTTCTAAGTTTGGAAAAGCCGCGTTGATTGAGACCAAACTCATCGAAATTCGGTCAGTCGGGCTCAAGATACCGTCGAAGAAAAAAGTTGATCACATACATACATACATACACGCGCTCACAGACATCCGTCCGAAAATGGTCGCAAGTGGTTCTCTTGATCCGAAAACATCGAGATCTAGTGAAAACTCAACTTTTCGTTTTCGGGGCGATTGCAATAACTTCCTTTTTTCTCTGAAAACAGAGAAACGGGAAAGTAAAAAATGGCAAAAACAATCTAAATTGTAGCTAAAGTATAATAAAAAATCATGCCCAACATCGTCGCATGTTTTAAATTATTATTCTATGTGTTACAATTGATTTTATCTTGGGGGGGTTATTTTACCTCTTTTTACTTATCTCCCATAAGTATTGTAGACACCTATGTGCATTCAGGAAACGTTGGCTGAAATTCCAATCTAACATGTGGTTGATAACTTTTACCGGCCCGATGAAATGAAGAAATGGAGAGAGAAATAATCTTCGTGGTTACAGGGTGAAGTCGGAGAAGGTAATCTTTTGCAAGAGAACGACTGATATAAACTGTCGAAAGAAGTAAATAAAGATGTAGAGAGGGAGAACGGGAGGGAGGGAAGGACGGAGAAGAAAAGCGGAACTATCCTAGTCTTGTGTTCAATATCGTATCTCTTGTATAACGTGAGGTTTTAGAGAGAGGAGAAGAAGTAAAAGAGAAAAAAAAAACATACAAACACACACACATAGCAAAAACCTCCAAGTTTGTCCTTTTCTAAAAATCAATAAAACCTTATTTCGAGGCTAACCCCCGTGTATATCGCTTAGATAAACCAGTGAAAGGAATTGTATCCTTTCAAGAATCCAGAATCCCCTATTCAACCTCCGCTTTGACCCCTCGCCATCATCTCCTGGTCCCAGACCAGAGCCACCGAGTCACCCTCCGTCCTTCTTGCAGACTCAAATTCTCTTCTGCGGTCAAAAAACGCGAGGTATCCTTTTTTTTATATGCCGTTCGCCAGATCAACTGATCTTCGAACCCCCCGTTTCCATATCCTTTCCGATATCAGGAACTCCACCGCTGAGCAGACAAGGAACTCGCGTGAATTTCATAAATTGATCTCCAACGAACTAACCTTAGTCTGGTTTGAATTTTGTTTTTTAAATCCGTTTTTTACGAACGTGCTGAGCAATTTCACCACACGTACAAACATAGCAGAAATCTTTCCGTTGCACATACACATGGTTATCGCTTATGTAATTTCGCGCGAAAAGTTCAATACACGTGGGACAACAAAGCTGCACTAACGTGAGCATGTTGAAGCACTAGTTTTAACAGATGGGTCGTCGAGTCTTTGCAGTCTTGAAGTATTTGCGTTAGAACGTGCACGAAGCGCCTAGCAGAACTTGAAAAACACTTGAGAAACTTCGATGCACTGAGAATAGTAATTCATTGAAATTGGTTTAATAGCAGCCCGTGGAAAGTAAGTTATTCCAAACAGCCGTCGTTTCCTGATCCATTATTCATACGGCAGGAAAGTGTCGTGTTGTGAAAATATTATCTTCACAGGCCTTCTTTGTTCAAGGGATGCAGTACGCGGTTAATGCAGCAGCTCTGGCATATTTCATCGCCGCATCCAGTTTTGATTTTGCGGGGGGATTCATTCCTTGCGGTATAATATCGCACAATTTTTCCATCTCATTCCCCTAGTCGCAGACTCTCTTCGCCGGTCAGGTTCGGGCAAACGGTTAAAGCGATTTAAACTTCAGAGCTACTTGCAGCCACTTGGCACTTTGCATCGTCAGTACCGAAGTGTGAAGTTGAATTTCACCTCTCGAAACGCGATCCCGTAGAGTTCGAATTGAAAAATATTGAGAAAATCAGAATACGGCACTGTTGACTACGAAGTAGGTGATGGGAGATCGGTGCGAATGGCGCGGTAGCGTCAAACCTCTTTCGTCATTGAGTGCAACGGCAGTGCCTGATTCACAATGCTGCTAAACCTGGTTTCAACGTTAGATGTGATAAGGGAAGAGGGAATTTCCAGTGCAAAGGTGAACCGCAGACAACGTTCCGTGCAACATGTATAATTTAATGCGTTCTCCGGGGACACGATGCGCACTAGATAATTTACGAAAGAGCAATAGTACTCACCTACCTATGCGTTTCCCTATTTCTCTAGGGAACATCGATGCATGGATATTCATCGAGCGGTGAAATATCGGATTACTTTTCCATCGGTACCTGCATCCCATGTGACTTGATCAGAAAAAAGACCGCCGGACACCCTGAAACACACGATAATTCATAAAACCTGTTCGATCTTCTTTTTCTTATTCAAAGCTGGTATGAGATCTGCTTAATCCACTCTCACCCCTCGAACATCCATATGCACACTCCCTTTTCACGGAATGGTTTATAGGCTCGTAAACGATTCCGTTGTACCCGTACAAGGTCCTTTCAAGTGCCTCTGAAAAGACAATGCCTGAGATATAAGGCAATGTGAATGCAGGGACCAATACCGGATCCACACGTAGTTCACGGAGTGGGCTAGTGCAATTTCGCGATATTATTGACGAGTAGCCAAAAAAAAACAAAATATATCATTTTCACGAATGATGGATAGGCGAACATGGTGATGGCATCCTGAAGCAATCGTCCGTGCGCTTGTGTAGGACTATCAGAAACGTGGTTTATGGTACGTATTATCTCCCATTCTCTGTGCCAGTTTCATCCGCTGTACATCTCCCTTTCGGTGCCTTTGCCATCTCCGACAAACACTCCTCGAGCCACCCCCGACCGAAAGCCTGGTAGATCCGAGATTACAAGTAGATGTTTGCCAAATAAACGAGTAAACCGGTATTATCTGTCCCATTCGATCTGCTCGCTTGGATAAATAAATCCTCCCGGCTACTTTGTACTATTATATATTTGATAATGGGAAAATACGGGAGGAGCTTTCGTTTTGCCTACCGAAACTACACCCGACAACGACGACGACGATGACGCTGTATTTTTAGTCGTTTCACTGTTATTGTCAGCGATCGATTGTCCAGACTGCTGCTAGTTACAGACCCCGCTCTCCATCGCCACCATGAAAGCTGATGTGAATTTTAAACATTCGGGAATATCCGCCAAGAGGCAAATGTGTCTTAGGACTTTGCTTGCTTCACGCGACAAAGATGTTTAACCTATGCCACAAAACTTCGGGATAAGCTTTGGAATATTCCCAGTACTAGCATTTAACGATCTATTCTCGATAAATTTGAATGACAAACATATTTAGAGACTAGTAATTACTCGTTAACTTACCTCATGCTTCTGAAGCGACGTTACCGACTTTACCGACATTATCACAACCAGACACAATATTCCCTATTCTCGGTATAAGAATATGTTTACCCTCAGACTCCGCGAGTCGAGATTCTTGTTTTTTTCACTTATTTTACTCTCAAATCATCCTGGGTGAATAGAGCCATCCGAAAATTAGCCAGGATTTCTTTGTTACAACGGAGACAAAGTAGTTCTTTCCGCATTTGGCAAACTATGGTCTCATCATCTTCCTCCTTCTCTTTTTCTCTGTCTATTTCTCCCGCTGATGCAGCCTTCCTCTCTCTCTCTCTCTCTCGACCGTCTCTTCTTCCTTCATTTCTCATCCCTCATCTCTCCTCCCTTCCGCCGGCTCGACAGTATCCCTCAGCTTTTAGCCACTCCACTCAGCTACATTCGGCATCCAGTCGTTTGTTTGTCGCTTCACAGCGACTTCACTTTGTCTGCCTTCGTAAGCTCTCGTCTGTCGCGGCTATCATTGCGATGCACACGTTTCTCCTCAACCTCTCTCCACGATGACAGGTACCGATGCTCTTTTGTTTCCTCCCTAATCACCCGCACGAACGGTTATCCACCCCATTCTCACGGTATCGTGACACGCTGCTGTTCGCACTGCAACTCTGCAAGTAATATTAATGCGACGTGTATTTCTGAGTCACACAATTTGCGATATGGCTTGCAATAATCGCCCGAGGTGCGGAAATGCCAGAGTATCTGGGTGTGGATTTGCCAATCGCTGGTGAGCGACGCGACGCCACGCCGAGAGCTACTGAAATGCAAATGTCCTTTCGCGGTGCTGCGAACCTGAGTAAAATATAAGATCACTGGGGGGCATACGGGGCGAGAAGAGCATCGAGAAACACGTACGCGACGCAGGGTGGCGAGGGACGATGGAAATACCAAGCAAGACTCGATGCAAATTGCACTCGCTGAAACGTCGCGGGCGGAAGAATTTGTGCGACCGTCACGCGTCATTGGTGAGAGTTTTTTTTCCGTGTGAAATTACGTTCAGCGTATGAGCTGCACTTCGGGATTTGGTAAAACGACAGCAGTTTGCGCGGTGTTAGATTTCATGCAGACGCGTAATGCAGGACTTAAAAAATTTATAAAATGAGTAAGATGAAGATCGTGTTGACCCCAAAAAAAAAAGAAACTTAGAAGTAACCCTCTTGTTTACGGCCTGCCTACGTCTTTGCTGAGCGGTTACTTTACAACGCGCTCCTGATCGGAATACAATCGGCCCTGAGTCAGGGGGGAGAGGAAGGCCTGGGTGCCACCCTCCGGTGTTCCTTCTTCGAGTGACATAAGGGAGGCTCGTGCCTGGAACAGAAAATACTGTCCATATGCCGCGAGCTGTGTGAGACTTTTTCAAAATTGTTGCGAAAATATAAGACGCCTGCAGAGTCGTATGAGTTTAGCAACCAAAAGGCGCGTGATAGAAATTCGCAATTTCAAGTGGCGACAGGCCGCGATTGATTGACAGTTCGCTTCAAACCAGACACCCACGTCCGGGTACAGTCGAGGCTTCGTACATTGGATTTGAAAACTTTTTTCTCAATGTTACTATCGGTTTTTGGAACACCATTTCCAAGTTCTTTGCAAAGAAGCAAATCTTCCATTCGTGGATGTACTTGCAGCATTCAATTTCTGAACAGTCGCAACTCAAAATGCTTACACGTTATCGTTGTATTAATTCCTTTATCGAATGGAACATCCTAAGTTTGCAGTAGATGCAACATTACGAAAACCGTCTCGCGGTGTTTCATTGACGAATGATTTCACTTCGAAAACTTCCTAGAACGGGGGAAATGGTAAGCGAGACTTATCGAGTTGACAGACAATTTAAATTTTCGTAGTTAAATTTAACAAGGTTTGGATTTGATTAACTGATGAATTTTTTCTTTTTTTTTTACACTGTTCTTATCTTCTTCGAAGGGTGTGTTGGTGGAAAAGAAGCGTAGCTGATTTCGGGCTAGCCAAGCGAGAGCTGTTTATTTATTTTATTTGTTCGCGGGGGCTTTAGGCGAGCGCGAAAGAAGCAAATTAATGTATGGCCAAGACGGGGAGGAAGGTAGCAACGTGAGAAAAGGCGAGGTAGCCTAGCGGGAGAAAGAGGAATGAGAAACTATAGGAAGGAGGCTCAGCGAGTAGAGGAGCAGGTGCGGGATTGATAGCGGAGGGAATTGGAAGCTAATTAATGCCTGTAAGAGGGATTACCTTCGAGCAGAAGCCGCGCGAGCCAATAGCAGAGACTCGGGATCGGGCTCAAAGAATTTGGACAAAAGGAACTCTGCCCGGGTAATGGAGAGTTGTGTGATTAAAAGTCCTCCTAGTTCACCCGCTCTCCCTTTATTTTTATCAGTGACGCCCTCCCTTTTCGTCCCGTACTTGAAATGAGTTCTGCTCTATTCTCACTTACCGTTCTCCATCGTCCGCCCTTTTCCTTATTCTCTTTAACAAGATGCGCCTGATTGCTCATTTCGAACACCAATTAACCCCCGTTTTACCGACCGTTAATTATATCCCTCGCTTCCGGCACCCTCGAATCTCGGAGTCAAGGGTTTTCCTCATTCTCTGCTGGAAAACCGCACGTTAAGAAGAAAAATCATTCACGTACACTGAAACCAGACGACAGAAAGAAAAAACAAACTACCGCATGTTCGACACTCCTGATCGACTTGTCATTGACAAGCATCGTCCATCGGTCATGCCCGAAACTACCACTCACACCCTAACGTCGTTTCAAAGGATCTTTTCATCCTGTACAGAAGTTCCGGGCGTCGGATTCTGTCAGGACATCAACAATACAGCCTTGAGTTATTGAACGGTGTATTCGATGCTTGGCACAAGATAATTCATGCTATGCATACCAGCCGCATTTTCTATAGAAAAGGAAGACCCTGTTCGATCCCCCTGACGACCTGGTTCCAGCAGCTAGACATTTGCTCCGTCATACCATGGCCGCTTCGATCTCTGCCTGGTTAACATATGAGCTCGAAACGAAAAGCGTTGCTCATCAGTCGGCACGCTGATTCCACGTATCGGGATAGTCATACGGTCGTCGGAACTGCGCACGAGGCGGTTGTTAGTATTTGACAGGTAGTCGGTACGGGGGGTAGAGCAGCGGCAGTTGAGGCTAAGAAGCAATTCCCGTGGGATGAATTTATGGGTGGTCGGGATTAGCGGGAGCTCGCGCAATAAAAGTCTTCGCAAGCCTCTCTGCGGCGGCACCCAGCGCCGTGGTAGCAGCACCGTCGTATAAGGATGGACGACCGAGTGGTATTAAAACCCGAGAATGGCTCTGTTTTCCAGCCACTTTGCGCCGCCGCCGGGATCTCGGGCCACGAACCGAGGGACGCGATGTTCTGACTTCAAATGAACGCCACCCTGAGAAAAGGCGAGGTCTCCGGAGGTGGAGGAGAAGCCAGGAAAAGGCTTCGCCTACCTTAGCGACCCTATTTACTAATGTTGCCAATTCCTCCTGCAGGCCGGAATAAACTCGTTGCACTAACTGAGCCCCGGGCCGCACCCTGGGTCTCGGTTCTTCGTAAGTGGATTACCGGTCCCCGCAGTGCGTGGAGCAGGCGGGCGGGTCGAACCTCGAGGTTGTACGTCAGTATTGGCTTACATTCGAGCCAAGATGCCGACGTGATATCTCCAGAGGGCTGCGTCGACAACCTAGCCTAACTCCGTCTCGATCCTTCTATCTCTATAACCGGCACCTTTCCGAGCCACGTCTGTCAGTTTATACACCTGCATTCCCTGTACATAACGACGCTCGTTCACTCACCGGCTCTATCTTTTCTCGTGCGGACTGAGAAAATGGAAATGATTATGGCGAGAGTTGTTCAACTGTAGGTAAACTGCTGCGTTACATAATGTTCAGCACCTATGTACCGTCTTCCTAAAGTCACCGGAGATTTTACCAGTGATATCTTTATTCGGTGATTACAACCAGATGGGTACCTTGTATGATATTTGTTTCTTGTTTGTTGTTGGTTTTTTTTTTTTTTTTTAATTCTTTTTTAACCTTTTTTCCACGTCGCCGAGTGCCTTGGTCGGTTATTAGATTTGGAAAATGATCGAAGCATAGTCCAAGATTAATATCCCAATGAAAATTGGCTGTGCGAAACGGAGTTTGCTGTCACTTAAACGATGGTGTCAGAAAATCAGTAAAGTAGAAACAGGAAGGAAAAAAATGGCGAGAATTCCTTGACGCCAACGATTGTTCATTTTTCTGTAATCGAAATTGAGAAAGCAATTTTTTCGTCTTAGTTGCTTTCGCAAAATACCCTGTCGTCTCGACAATTTTTGTTGCAATCCCTCCAGTGCGCAATGTTTCAATTACCCGTAACTATGCAGGTAACTGTTCTAATCCATGAAAAACAAATAGCAAATTTGTCGAACATTTTAAAGGTTCGTTCCGCTGCTTATAAGACGTGAACAATCATGTCTACATGACAACGAACTGTGCTAGGCACGAAAATTTCTCGCTACGCAATCGAGTAAGTTTCAACTCGACTAGCTTGTTTGGTACAATTTTATCGATCTAGAGACGAGGTTCTCACTCGCATGGGCCAGAGTTCGTAGATTACGTAGAGTACAGACGATCTGCATTCTACAGTAAACTTCGCCTCGGCGAGTATTTTATTTCTGCGCTTTTAGATCCTAGCTACTCCAAACGGCATGAATAATTTGCAATTATAAACGGCTTAACCTTAATGTGACACTGGCGGGTATAAGAAGGAGGTCTTCCGAGCTTACTCCGATTCTTTGGTCGACTCAAACTCCGCCATTTTTCATCGACACTCTTTCGCGCGTAGCGAGTATTCAGACAGGGGACAGCGTTTTACCGAATCGCACATCACGTGTCACGAAATGAGACGATCTGTAAAAAAATTTATCCAGCCTATCACGGTTCGTCATTGATTTTGGCGTCAAGACGGAGCCTCGACTTGAGATAAATGTAAGGCTGCATAGATTCGTAGCATGTAATCGCTATAGTGCTCACGAGTTCATCCAATTCCTAGTTATACTCACCTAACGCGAATGATGGAAATTATAGTTCTTTTCCTCATACTATACACGCGCTGGAAAAATGTAGATAGCAAATTATTTTCTGTCAGAAACGGAAATTGCCGGCGGCTGATCCATCGCTTCGAACCCCGACTAGCAATTAGTTTGAACAAACTGACGGAAATCGATCGGACATTGCTCGCTCAGAGTCCGTTGTAGGCACGCCCTCGTTTTCCTATTCATTCCAAGTTTGGTAGATTTTTCAATAGGACAACGGCCTTCTGTCTGCCTTATAAATTCCAAACGCCGATCAGGCTCTGAATAGCATTGTTAAACGCTGTTTTGGGCAACCGACATTCACGCCTAATCGATTTGTCTACGTAAATTCTTAGGCAATAATGCATGACGGAGGTGTTCGGTTCTGTGCACGGGGCATTCGAAACAATTCTGTCCTGCCCACGACCCGCACCATTTTCAACACCATTTTCCTGTTTACATGCTACGGGGCATTACAAAAAACCTAATTTGCAATGTTTCAGATTGATAAAAATTACGAAAAAAAAAAAAAATGGGTATTCCAGTACTTTGCACTGTTGTCCAAATCACTGTTATGGGTAAAACAAATACTCAATTTCGATGAAACAGAAGCAGTGAATTGTTTGTAAAAACCAACAAAAGGTTTGAGCCCAGGGCGAAGGTGGCCGTTCATTTAATTTCCGAGATATACGAGCAAATCAATATGAAGTGAAAAATTCCAGTAAAACAAAAAATCGAACAAAAGCGATCGGTGGAAAGAAATTCTTCATGGAAAATAAAACACGGACTGCAAAACCCCGATGCCGTAGATTTTTTTTCTTCTACTGATCTGTGGATCAATTATCGTATTTGTTTTTTCCAAATAATGCTCGTATCTGCCAAACCGAATGCACGCTTACCGTGAAATTAAACTCGAAAATTCATTTACAGAATATTGTGTTTTTTCAATAATCCAATATCTTACAGATCAAATTTTTTTTTTTCTAATTCGAAAGAGGTGGAGCTCATGGCCAAGTCGCGACATAAAATTTTGAGAATCAGTACAAGATAATAGAAACAATAGATATCTATATAAAGAATTTTCTTGCGTGTACGTGTGAACGACAAGTAGATATTCGAATTGACGAAAGGCTGGTGAAGAGAGATGCGGAGAAGTTCAAGTCCCGTATATTTCATATAACATACGTAGGGTGCACATCGGCTCGGCCATTATGCAGGGAGGACGATGGCGAGAGTCTCGCTAATGTAATAACATTTCAATTTGAGGACGGAAATTGCTTTCGAAACCCCCTGAATCACTGCCGGCCTGCGCAGCCTGCAACGAGATCCCCGCTGCTGCCAATGCCGCTGGACCACTGAATCTTCCTATCAAATCCAGACACCCGCCGTCCTCGCAGTCGAGCCAGTAGCCTCTATTATGCAATGATCGAATTAATACGCCGGTGCAGCGAAATGGTCGACGGGCGATTTGGGTGCGGATCGAGATTCCCTGCAGCGGTGGAATTTCCGTATGGTCAAAACTCCGAACGGTTTTCAATTACCGAAATTAATTGATGGAGGAATTCAACGTTGTTCGTTTATATCCTGAAGAAACTATTAAGAATTAGAATCACTCCGACCGTCACTTAGAGCAGTGTTTTACAAGATCAATGTTACAAAATTACCATACAAATTCAACTAGATAAAATGAGATATAGTATTTCATCAGATTGTGTCTACAGGAAATAAGATTAGGCTCATTTTTATCCACAATTTCAAAAAGATGGCCTAAAAAACGGTAGATTCTTGATACACTGATTGTGAGATATAAAAATTGCTGATGCAACAAAATAATTCTTCGCAGGTGGGAAAGAAATTTGTTATTATTGCAAACAATTTTAAGTAGAAGCAACGAAAGAGTTCGTGCGATTAATCAGACAGAAAGCATATCGATTTGGCTAAAATAATTCTTTTTCATAGCGTATGTATGTCCAGAAAATCTCTCTTGCCGAATCAACCATTTTGACAAAATTACAGCCGCAGAGTCTCAACTCCAAATAACATTGATTATGTTTCAGTAGGCAATTTTATATTTGTGTTAGATAAAATTATCTAGATAACGTACAGCACCGCAGGTGTTGAATCTTCGAAAATTCGACCCTGCAACAATCTCGTCTGGTACTTTTGATTTGACGTTTCTCCCGATTACGGGATACACTTCGTCGGTCAAAAAACGAGGACCGACTGAAAGATGGCTCCCAATTAACCTCCGACTGGCGACATCGCCTCCCTCAACACCGGGTTCGAGTTTGCATGCAAACGCCGCCCTGGTGCAATCGTGCTCTAAATCGTCGAGGCGCGCTTTCGCGTCGAGTTCGAACTCTTCGAGGCCTTTTTTCTTCACCTGGTTTTCTCGCCGAATGGAAACGGGTCGCCGATTGATAGACGCCGATGACGAAAGCGCAAACTCCGTCGGGATTCACTCGCAGCGCGATCTTGATCGCCACTTACTCCCGTCAACTCCTGTGTCTCCGCTTCTACGGGTCGGGAGTTTCCTATCGTTTTACCTGCAGTTTTCTTTCCACCTCTTTTTTAACACCCCTTGACACCGTCTAACGATTCTCGGCTCGTTAACTCCATGTACTCGACGACTGCTGCAAGCACCGCTCGAAAGCACGGCTTCGATTTCTTTTCACTACGTTGCAGCGAACGAATCCTGCGCCGTGTCAAATCCACGGAATCCTTACGCGATTTGAAAAAATCTTATCCACATATAGCAGGAAAAAGCTGGCTGACAATGTGCTCGAACCACCACTGATATCGTGACTTCTGACTCCGTTGTAACGACGATCATTTCTTCCTTCAGATTAACGTTCTTACATTTTTTCCTAAGAGAATCTCTCTGTGAGCTTTTGGTCAGCGGTGGAAAACTGATTTACCGGCTTGTGATGAATTTTTTTAAAGAAATTTGTCTAGGCGACGAACGATCGCTTGCAAATTTTTTGTAATACCTGCCCGTTCAATTTCATATGGGTTTGTGAAATTTCGGCCTTACTTTTTTCTCCGAAATTCAAATCACAGTTCGTGAAGAATGACCGAGCAGCTGGGATTTCGTTGTTTTCATCACCTCATTTGCAAGCAACGGGAATTTTATTCTGGCCCAAGTTCGTCCTGAGTTTTTAATTGCGAAATAATTCAGGCGTTATTCACATGCGCGAAAGAGACAGCAGTGCAGTGGAAGTTACCGAACCGTGTTGTAGGTACTATTTTCCGTACGCAATATTTCTTCATAAAAGTTTCGCGAGGTGAAATTATTTTCATCTGTCAAATAAAGTTCAGACGGACGCCTGCAACTTGACGATCGCATCGTTATTCACGGTGTTTTCGTCCTCCGCGCGGCGAGATAATTTTTAAATTATCGGCTGTCCGATCAAATATTGAAGCTGCAGATACGCGACGATATCTGATCGCGTATATCGTTGTTAATCAGTGAAGCGTGACGTGTGCAATCAGACCGTGGAGAGAGGAAGCTGCGATAACGAACCGGTAAATCATACCGCAGCCTGCATCTGTCACGCCGATTCCACGCCTTGATTCGCATAAAACTTTAGGCAGGGCGCTGAATTATTCTTTGACAATTATGCCGAAATGTGCTCGATCAAACAAGGCACGGGGCTTATAGCGCGTAGAACGCAACTGAAAATGTGCGAAATTCCTTGCAATATAAAAATACTCGAGTTGTACCCCGTTAAGAACCACATTTCTGCATGCATAACGAGAACCAGGTATAAGTGCAGGGGCCAGAGGTAAACGAGGAGGAGAGTGCGGTGGGAGAGCTGGCACTTTGTAGCGATAAAAGTATGTCGCATTAATTAAAACGTACTTCACATCATCTCTACCTCTCTCTCTCTCTCTCTCTCTCTCTCTCTCTCTCTCTGTTACACGCCGGTCGGTAGGTGTAGCACATTAACGAGGATTTGCCAACAGGCGTATATGCAGCTGTATTCATTTCGCAACTTGTGACCATTTTCAAAACGTCACCACACGTCCGTTTGGAAATCGTGTAACCAACCTGCACTCGACTCACGTTGGCTAGTTGGGCAAAATTTATATCGCACAAATTAAAACGGCAACTTTGCTGAGCGAGATTGTCATTATATACTTACCCAGCATTTACTTTTACAACCAGTAAAAAAAATATACATACCAAGCGACAATAATTACCAGCAGCTTGAAGTCTTGTACAGGGCTTTAAAATAACTGCAGGTACTCGGTTAAATTTCAAAAATTTATCTCAGCGGCGTCGAGTTTTTCAATTTCAAAATGGACACGGTTTTGGAATTGTAAATAACAGATACTGCAGAGAGTCTAAAACAGATTTTTCTACTTTTGAACGAAGTCGTTACGTATTTGTAAACATGAAATTTTCTGAAAAATCTTTCATTGGGGATAGAAGAGGGGGAACAAAAATAAGGCGTACTGAAAAAGTCATTGTTATTATTATGTAACGTACGGGGCAAGCGAAATTTCCGCTAAATTGAAGCAAAATATCTCCACTGGGACAGAAATGCCTCGAGGCTAAATCCTGCAATTCCAATTTCATGTGATATACGAAGAATATTGCTCTTGGGTATAATAATGAAAAATGCATAAGAATTTGGACCAAAGCGTCTACTTCTTTCAGGTAAAATTTTGACTCGCTTTGTAATTTGTTCACGTTTTACGAAATTTCTTGTGAAATTTCTTTCTCACAAATTTTCATTTCGAATGTTGACAAGTACATTTGTCGCAGTAACTTGAAATAATTATACCTACTTTTTTCGTTTTTGTTTTCTTTTGTGCAATAATTGAGAATTTGGATTACAGTGTATTCGTTGTACATATGTATGTATATATGTATCTTAACGTGGGTTACGTCATAACTCGGTTGTTTTTGTACGATCGGAAGAAAATATGACCTTATTATTTTTTCGTCAACTATTCAAATACATGATTTGAAAAAAGAAACAGGATTTGACCCAATTATTATTATACTCTACTGATAGAAAAATCTTACAGTAAAACGGTCATCCTTATACATTAACGGTTTGAATATTATTGGAATTGCAAGAAAATGTGTCACAAGTAACTATTGCGTGTTATCGATACTATATTTTTTCGGTTACACAGCAACGTTTAATCTGTTTGGTTTACTACGTTTTTTCAGTCAGCACGATCCTAAAATCAATTTATTGTATCCTTAACCATATAGTTTCTCAATCGTTCTCAAAAAATCTATTACAAGTGACCATAATGGCAAAGAATAATATCACATACTAAACTTTCTTGTCACAAAATTTTAACTCGTTATCATTTAGTACACAACACTATTATTTTACGGTAATGATGAACGATAAAAATAATCGAGGAGTGCATGTATTCGTATACCTACTTATGTATCTACAAATGTAAACTTTCCTCCATGCTAGTTGATTTACCTCTTCGCATTGTTACAAAGGGTGAAATCACCCCTTGAGTTCACCTTTTTGTGATCTAGTAGTCGGTATGGATAAAAGACACGTAAGAACTATCAGATGTTATCAAACGAATAAGGTTACTACGTCAACCTACGAATATAGTAAAAACCGTCTTGTTTCAGACTTCCAACTTGAAACACGCGTTGCCAATGAAAGAATATTTCTTGCCTTTTATTTGTTCCCCTTTTTTTTTATTTCTCACTTTTGCATCAGTTTAATACAAATGGAAGATCGACCCCACGCTTAAGTCGTGGAAATTTTTTATTTGTTCACGGTGAATTTGGTACGCGGGCAAGAAAACCCGGGGATGAAAGTTTAAGGACCCGGGGAAATGTAATCGGTCCGGCAAGTATTGAGCTGTCAGTGCAATGGTCAGGTTCGGCCGTAAATACTGCAGAGTCCCGCCACGGCCGCGTCCCCGCGGTTAACCTCGTGTACGTGCTCGTCATTCCGGGGTCGCTGACGTGACTGCCCGTTACAAGCACTCCTGGCCGCAAGGTGCCCGCCCACAATCTTGGAAACATATTGGCTGCCAGACAGCGATGGATTATTCGGCGCGGCCCGGTTATCACCTGAGGATTTTCTCGATACAGGGGCTATTAATCCACCCTTCCGTGCGCCAAAATTAGAGAGAGGCGAAAAACGCGGCCGGAGAAATATTGCAATGGGGGAGGGAAAATATCCCCACGGTGATGATTGGAAACCGATTAAGCGACATGCGGACAGCCTGCTGCCAACCGAATCAGGGCCGGCTGCTGGCGACGCTTCGGCTCCTACGCGTCAGCTGATATTAATTTGCATTCAATGACACTTCGCTCCGAGTGCCAGCGCAGTGACGTATGTTTATATACGGGGATTCGATCTTCCAAAAATTTACGAGGCCTGCCCGATGTTTCACCCTGCGAGTCTCAATTTCGAATCAATTTAAAACCAGGTATAATTGACAACGTCGATTCGATGAATCATCACGAGTTTAAGGGAAATTTCATCTTCGAATAACGCTATGGGCTGTTTGTTAACCGCATTCGTAAACTGGAGGGGGATTTATTCATGAGAATTGTTCAGATCTTCCGCGATTCTTACAGGTTGAGAAATACCCCGAACGGAAGATCAAAATCGATATGTTTTCCCCCTATCGTACGTTTTGATATCGCGGAGAAACACTTTTTAGCTTCCCGAACGTGAAAACGTGGCTTCCTTATCTAAAAAACAGCATATTCAATTATTCTGAAAGGATTTTTACTACAAGAATAATCCACGATCGCCGCAGGCTCTCTTGAATTCTGATTTTTTTTTCCTCCCATCCCCTTGTTCGCCGTATACACACACCGATGCAGATGCGTGTAACAGGGTGTTACGAGTGTGCGTGGAATTTCTGAGGAGTTGGCGTATTCAGCGATGAATTTTGTATTCGGTGGGCTGGTCCTGATTATCGGTATCGCCGCACACGGTTTGACATTGACTAATATTTATGGTAGAGGTAAATGAGCGGTGAAATCGACGTCAGTAAAGCTGAAAGCCAGAGGTTCGTGCAGCATGAAAATTGTCGCCGAGCCTTTTGCCATCCAGAAACGTAATTGATAAAAAGTTGGATTATGATTGATGGGTTTGAAGGTATATAAACGTGTAATGCGAGAACCCGATGCGGTTAGATTGATGAACCAAGAAATGTCCCCGGCATTCACGGTCCTCCGGCTTCTCCCTCTTCCTTAACATGCCTAATTCACGCTCTTCACTTTATTAATACAAATTGCCCGGCGCATAATCCCATGCAAGAAAAAGGCGAACCTTGGGTTTCGCAAGCGAGACCGATGCATCACTCCGGGTTACAAAGACGTCTAAAAATCTGACACGTCAGGTTTAAGAACCACACCTTCCACGTCTGAACGAGGATTTCAAATACTTCGACACCAGTCTCTACTTGCTTACAATTTAATCGAGTCTCCGCTCTAAAGATTTGTATACTTCGTCGTTTATCACTTAAACGCTTGCGCATAACAATAGGAGAATAAACCGTGCGAGTCGGGGACGCAAGCTCTGAATTTCTTCACCCTCGACTCATCTTTTCACGGTTAAACTGAAAATACGTGATTTCAAACGACTCATTTACCAGTAATCTGTCTTGTTAGATGCTAACATAAAATTATATACACCGATATAAATGTGCCACATTTTACAAATGGTGTAAAATTTGATTCGATGACCGAACTGCCCATCATTCGCTTATGTTCATCGTTTTACGGTTCGTGCAACCTTGGAGTGTACGAAGAACGGAGGATTTAAATCGGATGACGTTGTCTCGAGTATGTCGATTATATGGCTTAAAATTTTCCTCGAATCAATTCGGCTGCAGCTACGCGTAACAATGGGAGAGCCGCATGCATATGCCGATCGGGAAACTTGAGTCAGTCATGCGCCGGGTAAATCCTCTGCACCCCCTTTTTGGTCACGTTTGAGAACCGCTGGATGACGTCATCCGGGTATCCCATTGGCTGGCGGAGGGTCACGTGACCACACCCTCGGGCATCCCGCGCCTTGGAGGGGGTTGAAGGGGGCGCCGCGACGCTCAGCAGTCACTGCGAAGCCCGCGACGTTCGAGCGTCTCCCGGTTTATAGTCGGTGCTGCAGGCAGACGTCTAGGGCCGATGCAATTGCAAGAACACTGCAGTTGGGCGTCCGTGTCTTTCGAATTTTTAAAACGGGACGAGTTTTCGAACTGAGTTGAGAAATTCGAGTCGACGTCCGACGTCCGCTTAACCTGTCGTATTTCAAATTAATATTTTCATTCCGTCGTTCCACGTCGGCACGCACGCCTGCCTGATAAACCTCGGCCATTTCTGTACACAGATATACACACACATTCGCGCACGTACACACCGATGCATACTTACTCACACATGCACGCATACACACACACGTACACTCATGTACCCTCGTCGTTCATTACGCGCAGCTTTTGAGGGGAAAAGTTTATTCCCATTAGATATATATATATGTATATTAGCTATCTGCAAGTTTTTTGAAAAGTGAAGTTCGGTTCGAGGGGAGGAAAAAACATAATTTCACACTTTTTTTATACAAATAAATATTGCGTCTTTCGTTTTATCATTTTATGAGTTTCTTCTGCGGCATGAGTCTTAAAGGGTATTTCAACAAGTCGCTAATTTTTCGCGAATCAAACGTTTCGTCGAGGGTAACGTAGAAAGTGCGATCTCGTGTGGTCAGACGAACGATTTCTATAATAATTATTCATAAATCACCTGGACCGAATATGAGTTAAAAGAAATTCGGAACTGCTTAGTGTAAGAAGAGTTTAAGTAGTCCCAAAGTAGTGTCGAGAACGTTTGAAACAGTCACGATGGTGCTTCACGGTGTGAATCGTAAGTTTCAATCAATAATAATATAGTAATAGTTCATTGCGTGTAAAATTTTTTCATACTCGAACCCAATTCCTGTAAAGCACATCCTGGCGTATAATCAATCCCTGTCGCATAATATCCGACCACGAGACTGAAACACTCTTATTTCTAGCGACCAAACTGATTTAAAAAATTGAAAAAGAAAAAATTTAACCGTGGTCCTGACCAGCGGAACGCGAAGTCAGCTAATGCAATGTGGCTTGACATCTGCCCCGCTACACAAATTGCACCATCCCTTTCTTTCTCCTCGGACAAACGCGTGTTCGTCTGTCGAGGCATGATGTAATTTTGTTTTTTTCTTTAATCTCGTATCCGTTCGTCTATCTTCAAGACTTGAACTTCATTTCTGCATCTGTATACCACGAGGCAACGAATTTCTGATTTGGAGCAAGGCGAGTGAAATACAAAGGTTGCACAGAAAAAAACAAAAACAGTATAACACGCCACTTCGGCGCCTAAAGATAGGCGACCAGAGTTACAATTTACCATCTCGGGAACGAAATTGTAACGCCCGGTTGCCTATATGTAGGCGCCAAGGCGGCTTGTTTCCACGGTTAGGCCCGATATGTGTACAGTATTGTGGAGGAGATGATATAATCCATGAGAAGTACTTGGAAAAGATTTCAATTCCTGAGAAAGAAGGTATAAGGAAGGAAGGAATAAGAGTGGAAGAAGAGGGAGAGAGAAAGGGAAAGGGAGGGAGAGAGAGAGAGAGAGAGAAACGAAGTCGTAGGATGTAAGAAATATTCAAGATGGCAGTGCCTCTACGTTCGTTGTTTACAAAATTTCCCTGCCCCAACGATTGCAAATATCTCCGTGACCGGAATACAAATTTCCACCAAAATTCAATCACATTGAAAGCGCGAATACCCAAATCCGTGAGAAAGATATCAGCGGGGCGATATTCGGTTTGTAAAGAAAAAAGCGGGTTACGTATATGCCCAAGTCGCGTTATACCAGTTGAGATAAGAGAGGGTGAACGATAAGAACGAAGTAAAGCAAATTATCGAGAGTCTCGCGACTCAGCGCCTCGTTGATTGGTTAAGCACCTGCGCCAACGTTATGTACTTACAATTGGTTACTTACGTTCGTCGGCGAGCCTTGCGGGAGATGAAAATTCTACCCTGTGAGGCCGACATACACACGCCTACATGTCCGTCGCCTTCTCCTTCTCCTTCTCCTTCGAGACTTTCGGCTCGACCTGACCGACCGCCGATATTGGAGTGTGGATTTGCATTTTATTACATCTTATTTTTTTGCATCGATCGCAAAGGATCGAAGGAACGAGGGATCGTGGAATCGTGGAATCCCTCGATTCTCCGATACCGAACGTAGGAGACAGACACGCCGAGGTACATCTGCATATCTCTATATATCTAGGCATACACACAGGGATCCACGTGTACGTGTACCCACATATATACCCGAGCTAGGAGGGGGAGGGAGAATTCGCATACATCCGTGCAGATACAACGTACACCCACACGTGCGTGCGTACAACAGATATTCGCGAAGTCGAACCAAAGGGAATCGAGCCCTCGGGCATCGGACCCTTAATCTGGGGGTTCACATCCCATCTATGCCCCGTATTCTTAGGTGTCGAGTTATTGTGCACAGCACGCCCGCCCAGTTTTGCGCAACCGCATTAAGCGATTAAGAATCGCAACGTTGACCAATCGCTCTTCGACGTGTAATATATTTACGTAGTGGTCAGTGGCCGGGTAAAAGTCGGGGAATTTAGGAATTAGACTGGTGATTTTGTGGCGGTACGGAACGAGAATAAATAAAGCTTCCTTCTTAAAAAAGTAACATATTTTTATATTCGCGCGCTCTTGCTTTCATGACTGTTAAATAGATCATTAACGTGTCTTGAATTTTCGAACAACGATTGACTCGGAGCTACATGTATTATATGATCGAATTGGCGATATGAGTTGGAATTCTAGTCAACGAAAAATTGTAGTTTAACTGAGGAAAATCGAGGAAAAGTCGATAGATTTTTTTTTTAAACTTTGAATAGTCACCAAGATTTAGAAGTTGAAAAAAATATTTCCAGAAAAAATGTAAAAAATTTCACAGTCAGGGGAAATTGAGAACTGTCGCAAGTGATCGGCGTCGACGCCAGTCAAGGTTCAAAGCTTCTCAAACTTGTTTCAGTTTGTCGATGATCTAAAAATTTCCCATTCTTTACAATTAGTGAATTAACTCTAGTTCCGTGCTTTTCTTTATTCCTCTTCACGATTGGATTACTATTCAAAAACGTCGACAAGAAATTTTACTGATTCTATAGAGAGCTGCTGTATCGAAGATTCATACGCATTGCACGCAGGTCGTAGAATACTTTAGAGATATCTCAGCGAATATTCAACAGCAGGAGTAGCAGGGGCTTGTGCACTTCGGTTTACAATTCACAGAAAAGACCTTTTGGCGATGAATTAAAGATTTTTCAAGAATTTTATACGCTCTTTCTCTTCCTTCGTTTTCTTTTCCCTCTAATAACGAGAGAAGCCGCTGTGTCTTCAATACACGAAAAGAGCGGTCGAGGGTTGTATCGATTCTGCCGGATACCTCATCAACCCCACATTGCCAATTAGGCTTTTTTACGTCTCCCCGAATTTCGTCTATCTTCCGTTATTTTCTTCTTCGTCTCAACTCAAGATCGGGCCGTGCGAAAAGCGTGTCTGAAGAGGTTTCGTCATTTTCATTGGAAATCCTATACCGTTTGAATCCTCTCATCTGAACAGTTTCACAATTCTCCTTAAGATCTAGTATTTTCGTTCAACTAATGTTTGTGCGCTACGAAAACGGAAGTAGAAATACAAAGTGGAAAATATCTAATATTTCTAAGATCAACGCGAAATCTATGGCCGGAGAGAAGCGAAAATGTTCCTCGAATCTCTTCCTTCTTTTACATCGTCATTGTAGCCGATAAAATTATGATTTATCGCACGTTACGTCGCTGCGTCTGAAATCTGCATGCTTGTAAAATCAGGGACTCG
Organism: Neodiprion fabricii; assembly: GCF_021155785.1. NCBI lineage: Eukaryota > Metazoa > Arthropoda > Insecta > Hymenoptera > Diprionidae > Neodiprion > Neodiprion fabricii. The sequence goes on from NC_060244.1 coordinate 10,997,257, forward strand.
CTCGTGAGGAGGTAGACAGGTGGGTACAAAGATACAAGGTGGGCTTACGGAAAGTGGATGTAGAAGGGAGGCTGCCGGGTGCTCAGACTTGCTTATAACTTTCGGGGTAATTAAGTGCGTAGCAGCAAACTTGGTTAAGGTGGTAATTGTGTTTTATAAGGAGGCTCCCGAACGCCGAGACTACAAGCATTTCTATTATACGGGTACAGAGACAAGCCGCTTCGCTTCTCTCTACACCTTCTCGCGACGATGCTGGAAGAAGATGGATAGTTTCAAAGATAGAGAATCACCGTCGAAGCGACGCCATCAGACGTTCTTAATTGCGGCATTATTCAGAGGTGGCAAATTGAGTTTTCACACCATGAAACATGCTCGCACTTTGCTCCGATAATACCAACAACGACGCACGGATCGGTTCTTCGGAAACGATCAAAAATTTTCATCCTCTTCGGCGATATTCAAACTACACGGAATATTCAAAATCCGTGGAGGTAAAATTTCAACGCAGAATCGAGTTCGATACGAGCGTTGATTATTGGCCACTAGACCAGACTTCCCCACTGGTGATACCCTGCATTACATCACCCGTATAGAACACCGTGTGTGTCATGCCGGGGTAAGCGAGTCAGCCTTTGACGTAGAACGCCCACATCATCATCGATGGGTGTAAATTTATCCTGCCGGACGACCGCGAACCCTCAGGTGCTGCGCCTCTCCGCTGTACAACCCCTGCACACTCAACTATCGCAATATCGCGTAGAAATTGTCGCTCGAAAGGACGGACGTACCTTTATAAATAACGGAGGAACTTTGCAGGCGTTTGAAAATTGATGGTAGTATCGGAATAACGGGACTTTTTTTTTTATTATTCAAATAACTCAAAAGCCATCCAACCGATAAAATCACAAATCTAACGAGTTCCGAGTTAAGAAAGGACGCGTTGATTGTGAACAAATTTAAATCATCAAAATCCGCTCGTTCGTTCTCCAGATATCGTCCGACAAATATTGATCACACACGCGGAAGTACGTCAAAAAATGATAGGAGGTGATTTTCGAGATCTTGAAACGTTGGGATCTCGATAAAACGAAGCCTTTCATTTTCGGGTGATTACAATAACTGGGTATCCTTATTTATTTTTTATCTTTTCGTCGGAAAAGAAGGAGTGGGAAGTTAATTAGCAATCAAAGTACGAAGGTTAATATTACAGGTATAACGATATTGTGCGGCACAGTGCACGAAACAGAGACTACAAGCCGAGTCGTTACATTTTTTATCTTTATCGTCATTTCTTTCGGGAGGCGAGGCGGCGGACTATAAGAAATACACACTGATGAGCCGAGAAAACGGCACGAAAAGAAACGAAACGAAAAACGAGTTAAAGAAGAAGCGAAGATCGAAGGTACGGTGGGTGGAGAAAAAGTGTTGACCAACGCGCCAACGTAGAAAGCGGGGGAAAGCTGAGGAGAGAAACTTTTACATGTAACTCAAACTAAGCCTGTATGTGTGCGTCTGCGTGTATACCTAACAAAAGGAGCAAGGGTGGAATGACAAAAAGCTGTTACCCCTCATTTGCAAGTTAAAGAGTGGAGCCGAATTTTATACCACATAACGTCGCGGCGTGGTAAAAGCGGGGGAGTGACTCGACCTCCTGGAAATCGCGATGACGCCTTTCCCCGGTACAGGTGGAATTTTCTTCGTATTTGTTGGACGAACCTCTTCGTTTCCTCGGAATTTCGCGGAAATGATAAAAGAATTTGACGATAATCGTTCGTAATTGAAGTACGTCACGATGATCAAAGTTACATATTTAAATCCAAAATTTTACTTAATCCATTCGTAATGCTGGCAAACAGCAAGTTTGGTAAGGTACAACTTACGGACTTCGGACTGGAATTTTTTCACTCCCCAAATCTGTACTGCCATTTAATTTTGATACAAAAGATACATTTTTGCGCCTTTCAATTTTGCAACGTCCGAAGCGTGGAGTGAAAATAGCAGGGAGGGCTTGATCGAGGCAACAAAGTAAGAATGTAACGGAGTTAGACGCGACAGAGTTGGAGGTGCGGGGGGCATATACGCATGCACCGAGGGTAAACTGGGGTTGATGCGAATCCGATAATGTTGTCAGAGGATAGGTGCAGTGTGTCGTTGGAATTGCCGAGAAGAGTATTCGCGGCGTTAGACGCGATTCGGTGAGCTCGGAGGGTAAATATTAGATTTTTATTTGCTTTGGATATTGCAGGAGAAAATATCCCAGCTATGCTCGTCTCGAGGGAAGTCCGCCAGCCCCTCGGTCCTCGATCCCACATGATATCTTACCGAAGTCATTCTAGCCCCGTCTATGGCTCTACGCGTATACGTATATATGTATATATTTACCGAGTCACAGGCATTCGCGTATTCGTATTTACATGCTCCCATGTTTATATGCGGCATAATCATGAATACCCGTAGAAGTGGTATAAGAAGAAGGAATAAAAAATAATCAGAATGGTCGACAAATTAATTAACCGGACGTAATTTTGACAAAGACTGTAATTATCGTTTTATGAAAAACTTGCAACTGTACGGGGAAACAAATGAAAAAAGTATAATATAAAAAGCAACGCATAATAAAAGAACAATGATGCGAGTAAGATTCAAGTCGTTTGAATTTCAATAACTCGTGATAACTGTACGCGGATGAAAGGGCCCCAAGTTTTCGGGACTTTGTCCGTTTAAAATTGAAATATATCTTCGCCATTGAAAGTACGAATCGTTTTTCTGTTGCGAAAATTAAGAAGCCTGGATATTGAGGTCGCGGCAACGTAAGAACTTGGAACCCCGTGAAAAGTGAAAATCCGTATATTTCACAATCCTAGCGGCTTGCGGAGCAGTGCTTCGTCGATTATCCGCAAGGAGAAACTTAAGAGTGAAGGGGGTATTGTCCGCAACGAAGAGACGAGTCGAGGGGGATGTCAACTCTGTGGTGTTCGGTATTGGCGCTCTTTAGAAGGGCGAAAGACGGGAGCGAAGTGTGCAATTCGGAGGAACGAAAGTACCAGCCAACTCGATATTATGCTTCTGCACAGTTGCTATCGTTATTATTTAATATAAAACTAAGATCATCCGGGATGTACGTAAACTTTTCTAAATATGTAATACATAAAAACAAATTTCTGGAACTAATAGAGCACCTTACGGCTTCAACTCTCATGCATAATACATGTCATGGAGAGCAATATGTTGCCCCGCTGTTATTTTATGAATCTCTTGGCCCTTTCCCTTTTTCCACTTTTATTTTCTCTTCTCTTCTCTTCTCTTCTCCGCCATTCCCACTTTCCTACATTCTCTCCGAAAGGCCTCGCTCCTTCTCTCCTGTCGCCGAATCGCTAAATTTAGATTTTCTCTTCTTCCTTGTATGCGGGGTTCGAATTGAAAGGTTTTTTCCACAAAATTCTTACTTAATGATTATCAAGTAGTAAAATCGCGAACCCGGACGTGTGTTCGCGCGACTCGAAACGCCGGATACTCGGCAACGTGCAATATTCTTTAATCTTCGGGTAATCCAAGCTTACATTCCGTCGAGAGCGGCTATCCGGAGATTTCTTCTTCCTTTTTCAATCCATCCGTTATTTCGCTCTCCTCCACCACTCCAGCTGCTATACTGCTGACAAGGGAATTAAGCCGGTATCATCGCCAGAAATATATATCCCTGTATCATTATCTCGTTAATAATTTGAGACCGTAAATTCCACTTGATACATACTACGTTCGGATTTAACACAGCACTGTGACAGCGATGAAACAATATAACCCTGCGTTAATGTTATAAATAAAAAACAATTGACTCGTGTAAAAAAATCATTCTTCTATTTTAAATTATACCTCTCTCACTCGCACTGCTTGCTCACAATTTTCATGAATACTTTTCTCGCATAGTATCTACCAAATTACAATGCGATTAGAATTTGTCGGCATTTTCCTTGCGTATTGATCAATGATGTTTAAAAAAAAGTGCGTCGGGGTTAAAAAATGTTTTGAAATAACTGTAAAAGCATGTAAAAAATGGATCCGCATTAAAAGTTTAATTCGAGAATAGTAAAACGCTAGGTCCTGGAATAGGGAAAAGCAGACGACGCGTATTGGCTACGGGCATAAAGCGCGAGTCGCGTCCTCTCGTCTAACATATATGAGATGCAGACTTTACGACTACAAAATATTGCAAGTATAAGTAGCCGTTGGTATTCCATACGTCTCGGAAGGGGGGGTTGAAGGGGGAGACGGGGCAGCAGGTGCTGCCAGAACAAGCCAGTAAAATAATTTACCATAAATTGGCCCCAAAGCGAGAGACTCCGGGTTATACGTATCGGGAGTGGCGCTTCTGCGATTTTCAAGAAGTAAAAAATAAGGTGAGGGGAAGAGAAGAGAAGAGAAGAGAAGAGAAGGAAAAAAGACGGGGCACCGTGACTGGGGATAAAAATTCAAGGCTTTTGCCGTTTCTCACAATCAGTCCAGACTGGTTTCCGCTTTCGGCTGTCGCCTCTGATCGCAACTGTTGGAGCGAGCGAAAATTTTCACCGGCAAGTTCGAGCGATCTCCGTATTACCAGCGGAATGCAAACTCGAGAGGGTCTTCGCGCCGGGGTTCCAGACTGTTGGGGACGGGTGCTCTGGAATGGGTAGAGATATCCAGGCTATGTTGGGAGAATTTTGGGGATTAGGACTTGGAAATGGAAGCTATGAATATCACTACGTCCCGGATAGTCGGTGCACCTGTATGGGTGTATCGTCTACACGCTCTCGCCTCTGTCACGCCGGACGAATATTAATTTCGCGAATTTTGTACAATGTTGAAACCCGCCCTGACCGCATCCCGCCTGTCACTGGGGTATTCAAACGTAAATTGGCATTTTACGGTTGGAAAAAATGTTTCAAAATTTATGGTGTGGGTGCCCGTATAGCGCGGTTTAACGTTCATTTCGACTGTGCAATTTGACTTTAATTTACACGTGAAAAGAGCTATCAAAGAAATTAATGTATGTAGAGCAAGATGAATGAGACCCGTAGTCCGAATGAAAAGTTGCAAAAAGAGAAATAAGAATATGATTTGCGCCAATTAGAGTGAATACGAATTAAACAACGTTTCTGCTATGAAGAGAAACGAGTCTGAATAAGTCTGAATATCATACTCTATAAAATATCAACAATTCGAGGGAAGGTTTCATAATTTGAATTATAATTACGATATTGATGGGCTCATTCAACTCGCTGACCAGGTATCCACAAATTGTCTGAAAAACATTCGAGAAATCTTATATTACAGAACAAAGTCATACGTTCAATAGTTGCAGATAAGGTGAAATAAGATGGCTGTCAAAATGTCAGCCCTCAGTATTAAAATTCAAAGGTTCCTTATCCCGATTCTCCATTTCCCATTCCTTTAACTCAGGAGAAATTTTATTTGTAACTTCTGGATTTTACAACTTACCTAAGCTTGGGTAAAAATACAGAAACAACCAAGATCCATTTTTGTAAAGATTTGAACACTATGAAAAATATCTGCAGTCGTCGTATAATAAATCTATTCGTTCGAAAGTTATTCAACGTGAAAGTTAAACTTGAATTTGTATGAACTTTTCAATTTTCTAGAATTTAAGCTGTTAGGATTGTAAATTATTTAAAGACAATATTCAACGGTAAATGAAAGCTGTAAAAGGCTCCACAAAGAAGGCTCCATGACATTTTGTGATAAGTCTGATAGTTTCGTTGTTAATCTCACAATCAATGTGTGTAATGATAGAAACGTAGCACACTTTACTTGATATAAAATGTCAAGCTATTGATACGAAACAGTAAATACGCAAAAGTAAAAAATCGTGAAAAATTCTACTCTCGAAAGATTTTGAATCTCTTTACTGCTGACGAAACGGATGATAAATATCTGTAAAATTAGCCGAATTATCTTAATTACCGGTAATTTTTCGAGATAATCCGTGACGAAGGAAGGAAGGAAGGAAGAGGGAGGAAAAATTAACCTTCAAACATCTCCGTCTTTCCAAGCACGTACAATATTCCTGTAATAAGAAATTACGATTCACCAAACCGAGTCGTCCCGCAGACGACGACGCGACGGTTTTGTAGCGAAAAATACTATCTTCAGTATTCGCAACAATAATCGTCAGAAACTGGCCGTTTTGTAGACGTTGACGTTGCCCGCCTTTCTTCCTCAGCTCCATTTCTCGCCGCCACCGTTCCTCCCTCAGGTTCCAAGATAAGAAAACGATCAGGAAGTTCTCCGCATTCGTCTGAATATTTCCATGGACGCGCCGCGGTCACCTGATTACTCTTTTCACGCCTGCTGCTATCCTCCTCGTCGCCTTAAGTGAAGACGTTATTGCGTGCCTAGAATTCCACCCCCGTTTACCTCCCCCCGCCCCTCCGTCACCTCGCTCTCGCCCCTCTTTCGAGCGCTGAAAGAAGTTCGTTTTCTCCGTCACCTTCGCAATTATTCCGCCTCGTAACATCCATTATCATTGTTATCGTCATCTTTCGCGCGGAATACTGCAGGTTATTTTCAGGGTTATAGGTACACATCGATAAAAAATTGGATGCTAAAGGGGAGAGAAAGAACGCCTTACGGACTTCGGCAAAAGATATCAGAGATTACGGTGCAGGTGCTGAACTCTAAGAGAAATTTGTATACGGAAATCTTTCGATCTACAATCAGTAATCAGTCTCGACAACTTGCTTATGAAGTTATCAACACTGTCTTACTACTTCTACAGCGTAATTTTAATGTAGGTAAGTTTAAGCTTCATTTTCTCTATCAAAAAGTGCGTCATTGAAAACTATACGATTGTACTTGGGGGGTGGGGGGATACAGCTTGGACGGTCTAAAATCATACCAATTTTTAGGAATGTTTTTTTTTAAAGAAAACGGAAACACAATAACAAAATGGCGGCATGTAAGTAGCGAACGACCACGTTTTAATCCGGCGGCGCGGATTCCTCGGTAAATTTTTATCCGATCGACTTGAAATTTTGACACAATATTTAAAACTTGTTTACGATTCGAACCCGTGGCTAGATTTTTGAATTTCAATCCTAAAACTTTGTATAAAAATTTATTCATCAAGTTTTTGGTCATAATCGTCGTTAAGGGCAATTTTTTAAAAAATATTTAGGCTACGCACTCGAACGTGAAAAGGTGTTTTTAACTTAAATAAAATGTTTCTATCTGTTACAAGTTAGACAGTGATGTTAGGAGATGCGTCGCCGCAAAAGCCCTCGAGTTCGGAGTCATTCGCTATTCATAAGTGCCATGCCCCCATTTTGTTATTAAATTCAATAAAAAAAATTCTAGAATTTTCTTGAAACTGTAAATAATAAAGCCCTCAAACTCAAATTGCTCTAAGTGTTTTCATTTCTTTAAAAAAAAACTCATAAAAATAGGTATCATTTTACACCGGCCAAGCTATACCCTCCCAATAATCCAGTTACCTGTGATGTATTTTCAGTTCCTAAAGTTTCAAATTCCAGCAAAAACTACACGATGTGCAGGATTTCTCTATCGTTACACATAATACCGTAGGCGCGTTACATACATCAGATAATTATTATTCGTAAGGTAATTAACACTTGGTTATACAAGGGAGCATATGCCTGAAGTTCTGTAGAGGTAGGCAATATGCAAAATTTTATTTGTTAAAGTTACCAACCAGAAATTTGTAACAGGTTTTATACCGTTACACTAACGATTCAAATATTATTGAAATTACAACAAAACTTGGTACCGGTAACTATTTGACGTATGTTTCGGCAAAGTAGTGACGCATAAGTTGAAACAAAAGCATTTCAAATCATCGTCACATATGAACTCACACTCGCGTGCAATGGGTAGTACCGTGATAAATCACTTTTCTTACAATATCTTTCGATTTTTGAATACACATAATTTTAAGTGTGCTTTATACGTAAGAATTTTTTTTAATAGTCCTTGCGGTACTAAATTTTGAAATATTAGCAATCGAAAGTCGTACATTTAACATGTATTCCCTATCCCGACCGTAGTTAGAGTGAGCATTTTATTTAATAACAGCCATATTTTTCTTAGGATTGTTTTCAAAAACTGAGAATTATTAATTCAGGATATAACAAGTAATTTTTTTCAAAAAAAAACATAAGCAAGCGGTATTCATTTTTTTGTAAATAACTTTTAAAGTTGGTGACTTGCGATGATTCACGTGAGTGGAAGTAAGTGAGCGATAGTCGGTAAAGAAAGACAGCACTAGTGAGTGAGAAAGAAAACAATAGCCATTGACTATTGGTGTCCTTTACATGTCACGGTACTACCTTAAATCTAGCCGCTTGCCCGTGTCGCGAATCAAAACAAATATGTTTTGCATCAATGTCCTATTCTCTACATGTTGCGAAATCACGTCTGTATATCATCCGAGTGTATTCCCGCCTGTAAATCGTCAGTTATCGTTCTGTTCTCGCGCTGTACACATCGCATCATCGCGTGTGCCTCCTTCTCAAATAAAGGATCTTTACCGAGTGATCAGTTGTTATCATCATCCCCCTTCCTCGCTATAGCCATCTATCAATAATTCGCGGATTCAACGTCGACGATCCAGGATCTGTTGTCATCTCTCCAAACAATGTATGTATGATACTTTTCAAAACAATGTTTTTTTTTGGTTACTTCAACATTCAGTCGAAAATATTCGGTTAATTTACTAATTCTTTCGAGTGAACAAGGCATTTGAATCAATTTAGCTGCACCAACATCAAATTGTTCCAACAGTTGTTCAAGAAAACACAGTCCAACTGACCATAATCAAATACAAGTAGAGTAACATTTACCTACAACTAGATTCGGAAAGATGAAATGAAAACACAGTTATAGACTGCGCAGTGACTAGAACCCGAAATTTTTTTCGGTTCAACCTTCTCAGCCATCGTTGATATCGTGTCCGGGGATTGATATTTCTTGTTTTCCCATGCAAATCACGCCTCTACGCTTCGCATATTTTCATGCATTTCGCAACCCCACAGCATTCGCTGCAACTATGCAAATGGAATTACCTAGTCGCGACATTAACGCGACTGTGCATCGCGCCCTCGAGCCGGCAGGACGTTTCGAACAATTCAACGTTGTTTTATCGCCGTTTCCATTGACTGCGACATTAATGCCGTTTACATCCGATGCTCGTTCGATACTCGACCGGAGGTTTATTACTGCGGAGCACAGCGTGTCACGCCCATCAGAAATATACTCGACGATTGCGTTAATCATGATCTCTGAGACCGGCTAGCTTCCCGCCCTTCCGCCGCTTTATTCAGATTTATGGGGTATCGGTTATCCCCCTATTTTCATCCCCTACCGCGCAACGGTCATTCGGCCAATTTATTCCGGTTATGCCACATCCTGCATCGGGTCCAGGCCCTTATTTCGGCGTTTGGGTTAAATCAGCTTCACGGGAATAATAAATATTCACCCTGGCCGGGCACAAGGTACACTTATTTTCCGCGCCTAATTGGACATCGGCAAATTTTAATCTCGAAATTCGATTTTCATTCGATGTGAAAATTCGTCGGCCTTCTGGTTTTCCGTTGGAACGATCTCATCGTTCGAAGCACTATTCCAGAGAATCTTGCGCACCCGACTACGAAACGTGAAATCGTGTGAATTTTTATCGAAAGATTTGACGGTACGAATAATTAAACGTTCCTTAAAACAAAATTAAAAAAAAATGTATTCGCTACTATATGAAGTATTAAAAGTTTCGAAGGTAAAGATTAGCCACCGAAACGTAGCTGGGAAGTGCCCAACAACATCCGCCGAAGGCACGGCAGCGACGCCACGCGTGGGTATAATAAATAATAATGGTTTCGGGTTCTCTAACGTATCTCCAAATTGTTGTAGGCATACCTAATGGTAAATCAATAATATTCGTCGCTCGGTTCGATCATGAATACTAAATTTCCATTGCGCCAAAGTGACTTCTAACCTCCGGGTAACGTATGGACGGCAATAACATGTAACGGTTCATACGTGATAAGAAAAACTGTGGACAGTGTGATTTCCGTAAAGAAAAAAGTATGCTTTTCCAATTCCTCATTGATTTTTCCTCCGTCCGCCCACTTCGAACTCCAGTTTGCGGTGTTTCCAATCTCTGATCGACATAATCTATAAGTCTCACTTGAATATCTGACTCAAGTCTTGGATGAAATATAATTATATAATTTTTTATTTCCCTTCAGGGCCATAAAAAGATAAGAACGATCCTAGGGCATTCTTCGCAGGGATGCTAGTTTCGGTAGGATTCGCAGTAGGATTCAGCTAATCCATCCAAAATGCCATAGCTGTCCCCGGGGTGGGTTCTCCCTATTAAGAAGCGGCCTGGTAGCGTCGGGCTATTCTCGTCACACCCTCCGGTAACCCGGTAGAATCCGGGGCGTGATATCCCTTGGTCGCAATTAAACCGCTGCATAATACAAAGACAGTGGTACTCGAGGTGCTCGGAACATTTTACGTGAATGTTAGATATTGCGCCGGAGTGAGAACTAATCGCGCCTATGACGCGATCGTAATTCACCCGTCGCGTATTTCAGCAGGTGTATTCCTTTTCTACTCGAGGATACGTGCGTGGAATTTGGCCGCAGGATGCCTGCTACAACGTAGTATGGCTGATTAGAATTTCCTGGTTTCCGCTTTCGAGCGAACGACGCTGTCGTCACGTTCTCTGCACTCGAAACGGGATGAACCGCTTGGCACCCTGATGCACCTAAAATTGTGTTTCGTAATTAAGTTTCGCCAGCCGATGAGCGAGGGGGATACAAACTCTCGAACGCCATAAACACAAGTGAAATCGTCGCTCGCTGACTCTATGTCAATCAAAATTAGGCACTACCGATGGATTTCACGGTAAATGCAGAGACGGGGTTGGACGAATCCGACATGTCCAAATCGCGGTGCCAATTCGATGACGCTGTTTGATGATGCGTGGAATGGAATTTACGGTCAGATCAAAAAGAATTGTTGCAGCAAACAAGTAACGAAACAACCGCTCAAAAACTGTGCAGAAGCTTAAATCTACAACTACGTTATCTGGTTAAAAAATTATATTACAGAATACGAGGATATCACGTTATTGTGCCATTGTTTCACCGAAAAAAAGGTGATAAGCAATAACTCCTTTTACTCGTAAATAAATTCTCCACTAAACATCTGACAATGAATCGGATATTCATCCAAACAACAATTTACTTATTATTACCTAAGTCATAAGTTTATTACCTCTAAATTATAACGTTGTACGTGTCGGATTTTTTGTGCCAATTGAGTAGCTGAGAAAAAAGAACAATTTCAAAATATTTCCAGGGAATTTATTTGTGAATAAATTGAGCGATTCTTTAAATTGAATTCTTATAGACTGTTCGCATTGTTTAAAAAGAAAAACATATCGGAATAACGTGATTTCTCTGACATTTCAATATATATATATATTTAAAATAACGGTGTTCAATTTACGCTCGTGGAAAATTATATTTATAATAGACATAGAATTGTATTGATTTTGCACACTTCAGTTCCTATTGATTTTTTATTTTTTTTTTTTTTCTTGTCTTGTTTTAAACCCATGTTTACTTACCGGAATGGGAGGTGAAAATATTCCCGCATATCGGAAGTTTCCTCGGGCGTGGTTATTTTCTGTGCGACAGTAATGAGATCAGTGTAGGGCCAGCACGCAGACACACCTGCAGCAGCTGGGGCTTCAACTAGAGCACGCGCGCTCCAAACTCCCCTCTGCTTTCCTGCGCTTCGGATAATCTTGTTACTAATAATACCCTGTTAATCTGAGCGAGACTCTCTATAAACAAGCAAACCCACCACCGGTCAGCCGTTCCAGGGGTGCTCGATCGCTGCCCTAGCTCCCGTAAGAAAATATTTTTAATATCCCAGTAATCTCGATTCGTCGAAAGCTACCCTTATTTTTCATTCCTATTCCGTTGCTTGGCCCAACGTACATAGGCTGACTGCACGGGCTTGGCTAAGGATAAGGCATCCCAGCCCAGCTCAGCACTTTCCAATTAACAATTTCATTCCTGATCATACCTTATACCCTTGTTTATTTGGACATCGTGAATTATTATCTAAACATTTGCCTCATTTGGATGGATTTATGCTGTATTTTCTTTTCTTGCGAACACAGTCATCAATGCACGTGTGTCGAATGGAGTCTCTTTCCAATAAACTGCCAAATCTTGATTCTTCGATAGCAGAAGTCTCGATTCTTCGTTCGGATTGACCGATGAATAGTTAATAAAGAGACAGGATTAGGGCTATCGTAAGTTCTACATTTACGACGCGCACATTCGCGGAACGGTGTCTCGAAATCGTCCTGATTTATTTCATGATTTCGAGCTGATAGAACACGATATCTGGCACCCGTTAGGCGTGTATTTTTGCAGCAATTTTTTTCACCGCTTGGGAATCCCCTTAATCAGGTGTTAGCTGTAGTTCTGATATTGATTTATGTCCGGAGGTGGTAAGGTGTAGAGAAAATACCCCAGTGTCTCTACCATCGGGATCAATGTGAGTAATCCAATATTCGAATTACCTGAAAACAAGCTGGCAGGAAAGAAATACGAAAAAATAAAGTAAACAATCAAACGAATGAAAAAACCGAAGGCGAAATCAATGCGGAAACAGGTTTCTTTGGATCATCGGATTCCCTGAAGGATAATTTGGGGAAAATAGCTATCAACGTTCGATTTGCAAGGGGGAATTAAAATGCCCGTCGTCGACCTTTTAGGTGATTAGAAAAAGAGCGGACTGTGGTACTTTGGCGTAATTGGCGTATCAGGCTCTTTCACAAGTCGATTAGCCTTCCTTAAGGTTGCAAACCGGTGATCTGAGGGTCGGCATTAGCGTCTCGAAACGAGCCGAAACATTGACACTGCGAATTATGCCGGTATCGGTAAAATTGTGTCCCTGCAGAGGATTCCAAGTGGATTGGAAAATTGAGGATATAATATCCGATTACCGCAGGACAGAAACGAATGGAGGCTATTCAAGGTTCGTGTGAATCGATTCGAAAGTAATCCTGTCGAAATTGCTACACCTCACCCTCTTTACCTGAAATCAGCCGAATGCTACAACGGCGGTGAATTTTATTGCCTGTCTTGCGGTCGCGAAGCAAGCCTGAATATGCTGCGGAAATGAGGAACGAGGGTCGATTGTGCGCGGTATCGTCGATGATTAGGTCAGAGTTATTCTTTCTCAATATTATGGGATCGAGCGAAAATCTTCGGACTCGCGTTATATTTGCGAATAAATTTGAAATATCCAAAACTTTCCGCGAAAATCTGTTACCCGTATATAAACCTGCCGCCATCAAATGGTTTCCCGGCTTTATCGCCTCGGAACAATCCTATTTTCCGGAGATTTTATTTTTCAACCACTTCACTCATCGCCATTTTATTTCATCCCGTTCTCCGGGGGATTATGAAATTTTCGCCCCGCTGAACACCAGCCCCAGCTTCTATATATCCGGTTTCCATCACCTGCGGTATAAACCGTTTGTGCAAACGCGTATTTGCAGTACACTGCGCTTGTGCACCGATTAATATATTACACGCGAAACAAGCAAAATCGCCTTAGAAACTTCGGAATTTCATTTGTATAATGCATAATTGATGATTGAATTTATTACGTCTTCGTTAATCACCGTGAATCGACATCTCACATGTCTTAAAAAAAAATGAAATAACTGCGATACTATCAATGACGCACCTTCGCACCATCTCGCTCTGAAAATACGATATCATGGTTTGACGATGCTGAGCTTTGGTTTACCGTGCAGCCGACAGCAGCCATTTTGATTAGACGTTGCAGGAAAATAAATTACACCCATTCCCACCCGTAAACAGTTCGCGTAAGGTGCGGGTAGGTATACATATAAGACACACGCGCTACAGGAGTTAAAGTGCAGCGGTGCAATCTCGGTTTATCATTCCGACTGGAAGAGTTACAACGAGTAGATTAGCTTCCATCGGTCTCAGCGCCGCCCTTCTGCCTCTGTAGTGTCTTACCGTATTTCCCTAGCTCTCTCTCTCTCTCTAGTAGTTACCGTGACACGAAACTTATGCCCTCATACCTACGTACATACCTCACCGCCTGCACCATCACCCGGCATGCCATTTGTCCAGCCTTATTTATGGTTCACCTTAGGAACTTTCTGATGCGTGAAACATGCCGCATAAAATATGACGGGATTGGAGAATGCCGAGCACCTTGTCGCAGCATAGTTACTTTCATTTATGAACTGCTGGCTGGGCTATTATCACGGAGGAAGAGGTACGTTTTTCACACCAGTTGTAAAGTGTCTCATTGTCAGTGGCAAACAGAAAAAAAAATTAGTTTTTCGCGGAGACGAAGCAGGTGAATTCGTGGCGCCGATTAATTGGGATCGTCGATCGCTCGTAACCGATAATTTCAGGGGCCAATGAAAAATAGGGGATCTCTTACTCAGAATTAGTTTTCCAACTTGAAAAATTGTGCTCTTCTGTGGGCTAATATCAATTCGGAGGAATGGCTGAAAGAGAGGACGAGGGAATGAAACTGGTTGAACAACCCGCCGCGTTCTACGCAGAATGCTGAGCTGAAAAGTCTGACCTTTGGCATGACTTCTGCAACAGAATCCGCAAGCATTATTTCCCAACTAATGGCAATGTTACCACTAGAACATCTCTCACTCGATTTTTCACAATCTCTTCATTTGTTACCTGCCTTTTATCGCAAAATCAGATTTTTGAAATTTGTTAATGTTAAAATAAGAAATTGGAGCTGAAACTACTGTGAAATATATTGATATTACGGTGCAAAATTTTGTGCCGAACGAAAAACAGAAATTATTCATACGTTGAAATAAATTTGGTTGGACATTAGTTTACGTCTGATACGATAATCACAACGAAAAGCTGGATAAACATTTTTTTATTTTTCAATCATTTTTGAAAATTTATGTAGGATTAGGAGATGAGGGATATTTTTCACCGAGAGTGATATTAAACCTAGCCCAGCTGTAATGTGCTAGTTCAGACGCGACTTTTCGATTCGGTTGGAGTTTAAGGCGCTGGTAATCGCATCACAATTACGACAGCCGTTATGGAGCATAAAGTAGTATTTTTCCCCCAAGCTTCTTCTCGGGGTCGGTCATAAATGTTACGTTGTATTAGACCCTTGAGCACCTTTCATCTTTATACGACACGGACGCGGATCATATGGAGAGAAAGAGCGAGAGAGAAGGGAGGAGAGAGCTAACCGGGTGGGCAGAAAAGGGGATGCCTTTTTTCACGGCGTAAAAGTAACCGAAAGTAACAGAAATGAAAATCAAAGAGAGCGGAATCGGATCATGAACTAGGAATTGCACTGCCCTGAAAACTACGAGTGAATAAGCGTACAAATCTTTTAGCAGTAATCTTTTGAAAGTAGAATCCCAGCGAGTCTGAAAATAAACTTGAATAAACTGAAACTAAACTGAAAAACTGTTATATACAAGTGTAGGTGTAGGTACAATTTTTTGCTCAAGACCTCGATGAGGGATGAAACAAAAAAACTGTTTGAGAGTAAATTTTTGCGAAATTGGATACCGTAGCTGCGGGAAGCTGTTGGATGTAACGTGGAGAAGAGGGAAGGTTCATTAAAAGGTGAGGAACGTGACTGTTTCACCGGTTCTCCGTGGTATAAAATTAATTCCGCGGTTAGTTTAACGGCTATGTCACGAATAAAACAGAAAAAAGAGGGAAAAAAAAACTCACTCGCGAAGCCTCAACTCCTGACAAAAAGCTATTCCTAAAAACAGGACAGCGATAAAATGAAATTCAACTAGGGGCTGCTGCTGCTGCTGCTGCTACGGTGTTTCAAAGCCAGCCAGCCAGCCGACCAATCTAGCAGTCT
Organism: Neodiprion fabricii; assembly: GCF_021155785.1. NCBI lineage: Eukaryota > Metazoa > Arthropoda > Insecta > Hymenoptera > Diprionidae > Neodiprion > Neodiprion fabricii. The sequence goes on from NC_060244.1 coordinate 11,013,208, forward strand.
TGTAATCCGGGGAAAGGGCGGGGGCAGGAATCGGTAAGGGGTGAAAAAGAGAGGGCGAGAAAGCTGGGGAGAAAGGTTTCTCCGAATTAGCGAAGAAACCACCCTAATAACATTACAAGCCCCCATTTTCCCCCTGTGTATTTCTGTTTCATCCCTTCCGTTCGCCGCCCTTTATGCCTCGCGAGTCTCAACTTTAACTATAAATTTTCTCTTATCTTCAGGCTGGGGGTGTGGCGCAAGGGCTGCGCCGGTTTCTGCGGGGAGCATTCTCTGCTTGCAGGACGTCAAAAATCCCTACGTGTGTTAAGAGTACATCGAAGCATATAGGTATAGATAAGTCGCGTATGCCACCAACGACCATGACTACGAGCCTCAGACGATCACGTTCCACAAACTACTTTATTTCGTAAACCTCCCCCGCACCTCCCACGCCCAACTTTCCCCATTGTGTGCACCTCGCTCTTATTATAGGTACTTAGGCACACATCGTTATCAGTCGGGTCGTTTTTCACGCAGCTGAATATTTGCACGAATATACCGTTAACGAAAAATAAATTTTCTTTCCAAATAAATCGTCGCGTTCTGCAACGCATATGTTTATACTTGTTCACCTTCACTCTGAGTCATATTTGATTCTCCCAACAGTCGTCGTTTACCGGTCGACTCAAACGGTTTAAGAAAATTGTTTAGACATGGAGAATAGGGTCATAACGATTCCACTACCATTGTTTCGACATCGTTTAAACTATTTTAACTATCATAAAACCTTTCTTTAAAACTTTTTAATATTTTGACTCATACACAGTGAATATACATAGTTTTTTTTAACTGCCAACTTTCATATCTTTTACACCTACACTTTTGACAATTGGAGAAGTCGACAACGTTCATTGTCATTCTATTTGAAGAACCTTCGCTCTCCAAATAGTATTTTATGATTCTGACCAGCGTCTTAATCCTCTTTCTTATAAAAGGTAAATTACTCTTTAAGCTCTATTACTTTTTAATCACAACAGATATTTGATATGTTCTTACTAACCTACAATAGACAATAACTTTCAATAGTATTACATCCGTAGTAATTTATGTCTTACTGAAAATTTTTGTTCTTGACAGTCGATTACAAAAAATTAATCGTTCCGAGGAGGGCCCATTTCCGGGCCGAAACGTTAACGAAAATATACGTTATACATTTCTATGACCGCTCACCAAGGCTCACTAATATACTATCTACGAGGTCGAGAGTTCTTACCCTTCACATTACTATTTACAATATATATACACGTGGCCAGTTACCTGTAAATAAGAGAAACGACAATTAAGGCCACTTATTCGTCTCTCTTTCACCGCTCTGTATATTGTTCAACTCTTCTCTCTATCTCTCCCTCTCTCTATCTCGACTCTGTTTACCTGTCCATTTCGTACTCGACCAGGCATCTAGCAGGTGTCATATAAGCGTGCGAGGAGATCATTAAGCGCGCTAAATTTAAAGAGAATATATTCTCTTTACATTGTATACATTGCGGATTCAAGTGCGAAATATGTTACAATGAAAATCAATCTCTGTTGTTTTCTCTCTTTAAGCATACGCGAGGACCGGCTCTTTACTCTCGCTATTCTTTGCTAGTGTCTGGAGAAAATTTACTAACCGAAAAATAGAAACGAGGCCTTTATCAACGATCAAAAGTAAAACTTTATCCAAATTTTGCAAATCAATTTGGTATCACAAGTGGCCGTGTTTCACGAAACTTGTACGCAAGGTTCTATTTTTGATCTTTTGATTAAAATTGACGACAAATGGACTTTTACATTGACTGAAAGTGATACAATGTTTCTTTTGAGATTCAAAACCGTTATTCATAATCGATTACTATCGCGATAATTGTTCTATTTTTGATATCAGTCACTGTCCAAGAAAATTAGATTCAATGAATACGAAACGGCAAACTTGAAGTACCATAATCGATGACTCCGAGTTGGATTTTTTCGAGGAAAAATTTGTCGTACCTCTCGGCGAACTTCGCCGTCGTAACAAAGGTAAAAAAACAACCGAAGCAAAGCTTTCTACGATGTACAGGTACAGAAATCCATTCGGCTGTATTCCACGTCCAAGTCGTAAAATCCGGCCACCGCGTTGCGTTCGGATATCTCGTCCTCTGGCTCCGTGTACGTTCAAGCACTAGATTTCGTACATACAACCGACTTCCCGTAGATGCACTCTCGTACACACCCGTACGTATCGCACTGCAGGCACTCGGATGTACGCAGTTACACTTTACAGAGAATTGAGCTGCACACCGAAGTTGTTGCAGCGCGCAGAGGTAGTTACAACGTTGTAGGTCGGTAGTGCAGGTAGTTTCTTTCGTTGATTAACCCCTTGTAATTTCTCCCTCGACGTTACGTTCACACAACGGTACTCCATGTGCGATCGTCCCCCACCCTCGACCGACAGAAACGTCGTCCTTCCTGATCCCGTGCGTTTTTTAAATTTATTTATTTATTTATTTTTTTTCACCCGTTTATCCTAGCGAGTCGCGTTGCAAGCTCGCGAGTAGCTGGTGTACAAAATTTACAATACATCAAAATATAAAACGGAATCATAAGTCTAACTTTATATTATACACTCTAGTGGTAATTTTGATGAGAAAATATTTACTATAATACGCGGAAATCAGTTACTATAGAATACAAATACTTCTTCTCACGAGCACTATAAATTCGTGACCTATTGAAAATTCGATTCTCGTAGCTGATGTTCACTGTTTGAACATCAAAAACTACATTTTACATAGTCCACTAACGGATCGCGCATTATAGGTTAGCATAAATGTTCATTTTTCAGTAAAATCAGTTACTTGAAATCATAAGTAGATAGAAGGTACACCATTAGTCGAATTTCAGCTCGTACAATAATTACTGTTATCTTCGGAAGACATCCCATTTCCGCTTGAGGGCAAAGTTTTTTTTTTTTTGCTTTTCAGTTGTAACCGAATCATGTAAAAAATAACGATTTATTTTTTTAACTTTTCCTCACTGTCTAGTACATAGACAATATTTTCTATATCAAATTTGATCCCGTAGGTTTCCAAATTCGACGAGAAATGAAATGTTTCGTTCAGAAAACAGTACCTTGTGAATTCAAATTAGATTGACGGTATACCTTCAAGACCTCACGAAACTAACTCCTTTTATCGAAAAATCTACTTATGTATCATCCATGGAAAGTTACATAGAATTTGATTTTTCACGGTCAAGCAGCAAAATCAATAATGAATTTCCCAAAACCATCGGGATTTCGGATAGTCGAGAAAAAAAATCGACATTTACATTCTTCAACAATCAGTTTCCGTGACGTACCGGTTCCCTTAAGACCTCCTGTCGGATATGCTCCGAACGCTGTTACGTTTTAGCAGAAAGTCACACCCGGTATGCCATTAGGCTTGTCCGTCGTTTTCTGGACACCGTTAGTCGGCACTCTGAAATTTCAAATAACGATAATGATTCCTCCCCCTCCCATACAATTATAAGAGAGGCAATATTCTAGCGACGTTGACTCGGTCGAGTTTTCCCGGATCAATTAACGAGAGGGATAAGGGCAAGTGCACGTAGAGAGAGAGAGAGAGAGAGAGAGAGAATGAGGGAATCATTGCCGAACGAGCAGCAAATAGCGGACGTTGTACGAAAGCTCGCAGTGCCAAGTTGAAGCTTGAAAATTTTTGTAAGCGCGTACAAGCGGGTAAACGGTTAATATTTTCAGAGAAATACTGTTATTGCCGCTGTTGGTTAAATATAGTTGCGCCACTGCTGTCGCGACGCTTAATATTTTCTGCAAACTTTTCAAACCCCGACAAACTAAGCTCCTTATACTAGGTACCTTGGCGACGACGCGACGCCATATTTGTCTGCGCTGTGAAATGCTTCAAACGATTCTTTACACCTTCTTGGGCTTCTTCTCTTATTTATTCACGTATTTATCGCCGTTTCGCACCATCCAACCAACCAGCCAACCAACCCCTCCACCCCCAGCGATAAAGGGAAACGAGCCACCCGGCGAGCCGTGCGCCCAGAACACCCAAGGTCAGACTGTGCCGTGCGAAATTATTGCAGCTGGTGGGTTGGAAAAAAATTTCCTCTACACTTTCCACGGTTACGTAAATTTCAAAAGTAGCGGGAACAGCGATTTTTAAATCGAATGTTTTTCAACCTACAAAAAACTTACATCAAATTTCTTTTCTCCGGTATACATATTTTTCTGAGATTTATAACGTCGTCAAATAATTTTCACAGATATAATCCGATGCAGAAAAGTCCAAATTCCAAAGTACCAAATTCTGCGAAATCAGTCAAATTAAGAAAAAAAATATCTCGGAGTAACAGCAAAGCCGAGAAAAAATTCACCCACAACTCAATTGATTCGAATAATTTTATCCCGGATAATTGTTTCTGTGGCACAAGTGAACAAGCAGGCCAAGTCTGTGTAAAAATTACGAAAAAAATGTGCGTTTCCTTCAAATTTTTCGTCGTACAATATACATAAGGAAATAAGACTTATTTGTTCGCCGTATTTACGTACGAACTTTAATATTATGCGTTATAAAAGTCCCTGAGCCAAAGTTATTCCCAATTTTTTTATCGTTACGTACAAGTCCCGGTAGATTGCAACGCGTATAATTCGAAACCGGAAATCAATACCCCGTTGCTCTAAGTGGTGGTCGGTTTTCAGTTTGAGGCTAAAAATACCGCAACCCATTGTTTAAACGGCGCGGTGAACAAGCTTTGGGATAAAGCCCTGATCCGTAGTAAGTGTCGTTTTCGTGCACCTGCAGCAGGTACAGCGACCTAAACTGCACGTAAGCAGTTACCACAGAAAGGGGGAGGGGGTGTAATGTTCGTGTCCAGATGGCCACACCGCGGAAAAACTCTAAACAGGGGGATGAAGAGAGCGTAACATTGCGGTTCAAGCTTGAGGAGGTGGGGAAACGCCGTTGAACGTGCTCAAAGCTTTCTCTGTGAGCTTTCCTCGCGAGTAACACCATCGCTAAGGGTCGTCATTTCCCGGCGTGGGGAGCAAACGGCGAAACGGGTCAAATATATTTTCGAAACGACTCCGAGCCTTCACCGCGCCAGTTTCCTTCACCGAGTGGTTTAAGTTTAATCGCATATTCACACTCGCCGTATGACCGGCTGCAGTCGCCGTACCTTCACGGTTTAGAATCGTTCTCAAGCTGTTCACTGGAGGGCCTTGGAGGCTGCACGCGGTTCTTGTCCCGAGACTTTTTTTTTGGTTCAACCATCAGCAGTAATCACACAGCGTGGTTACGTGGATATTGGTTTTCGGAAGGACAAAGTTGAATGGTCACGCAGTTAAGGGGTAAAAATTTTGAACTTTCGCAGAGTTGAAAATTTAGTTGGTATAATTTGAAAACATTTAAAAAAGTAAATCACAATGCTTAATGTCAAAATGTAGAAAGATCAGATGATAGAATCGTCGAGATGTGTCAAACCAAAATATAGGAACTGTCATAATTTTTACTCTCTACATTTTGGCTTTTCTATGTTTCGACTTTTCACGTTTTTAAATTCTATCAAACAGATTTTCAAGCCTTTGAAATCTCGATATTGTGACCCTTCTATTATGTACATCAATTCTTCTTTTAGACCTTCATCCATGCAGTAGATCAAATTTTTACCAGAATGCTCTGTTTTCATACTCGACTCAGTTTTCTGAAAAATGATTGCGAATCGTCCATTTCTGTACGTATGTACCAATGATCGATTGCTGTAATTATTGGTGAACCATAAGCCTCGGTTCAATAAGCCCGAACCTAATTAATTCATGTCACCAATTTTGACTGGCATCCTTGAAATTTGTTGTTGGTGTTAGATTGTACCTGAGAAATTGTTTACACGATTCCAGAGTATTGTTTAAAAACAATTTCCGCGAAAGAAGACTTTTTACTAATGCCAAGATTTGGAGAACGAGCTTTGCAAGCGTAACACACTGTAGGGCAGTAACTATCCGAAAAATTGAAACATATGTTCCGTGTCCAGATCTAATGTCTATTATGGCAAGAACGAAGTATAAAGTAAAATGGCCAGTAAGTCGAGAGTTCTTAGTAACTTGCGTTTCGAGTTAAGCGAGAAAAAATGACAAAACTTGAAAACATTAGGACAATTCCAGGCGGGTATCTAAATGCGAATCTAATGAGAAGACTTTCTCAAATCACACCAAGAAACTTGTGCATATACGTGTTATACATAGGTGTGTTCTACAAATGCCCTGATAAGTATATTTCCCGTAGTAAGTTCGGAAAGGAAACCGGGAAAAAGATGAAAAACAGTTGAATTGGCAAAAACAAAACTGCGCCTTATCGCTGTAATATGATAGCAAAGGAATTTTCGCGATTCCTGCAAGCCCTGCCATTATCTTTTTGTTTTCTTTTTCTATTTCTTTGCTTTAATCCTTCCGTCATCTTCTCATACCCGATAGCCAAAATCGCGCTACGTTTCGCTTATGCATCGGTGGCTCTTATTCTCTCGGTTCAAGTAGCAGCCTAATGTCGATTACGAACTGCACCGTCAAAGCGTAGTTACCTATGTGCATATCGATTATCCAGCCGACCTTTATAACCGATATGGATTTATCCCCCGCTCCGTTCAACCACGCTTACAATCGTTAATATAAACGCAGCGCGTCAACTTGTGAATTTTTAACAATAACACCCCCGTCAATTACTCTGACGCTTCAGCTCATTTGCCGGAAAAATTATGTTCCAACGCGTTTTGAAAGTTATATCGAACCGCAAGAATGTTTCAAAAATTTGACAACGACAATCCGGATGTGCGTTTTTTATCGAAATTTACGCAGTTCACGTTTCTTAAAACTGCATCCTGCAGATCTTTGAGATAACTGTGCAATTTTACTACTGTGGAGTGAAAATTTTGATCAGTAATATGCATTTTGTAGATGGGCAATCTGCTACGCTGAATAACATTGTTAATTAAACATCACTGCACACGCGTTGTTAAATGCACGTTATTATATTACCAAATTTGAATTTTACCAACTGCGGGTGAGCGTGACTGCATTCTAATTGTGAACAGCATTTACTCTAAATCGCACGTATTCGGTATATGATAATTACACACCAGTCGTTAATTATTTAATGAACAAATATTCATAGTCTTTTTACCGGAGTGATGGTGAATATTCTTTCTCGAATATTCTTTACATCCCGGCCTCAGCTGTTTTCCCACAAATTTCATAATCGATCTTTTTTCCACATTGAACACTTTCGGTTACAGCATTTTTGAGATTTATAGGTGTACATAAAAAGTATAAATCAGATATCTTATATTCTGTTTTTGAGGAGCTAATTTTTCTTCGAATATACATCGTCATTTATTGTAGGTGAGGAAAAAGGATAATGTCTGTTTGATAAGGGCTATAAACTGGGTGAAAAATAAGGCAATTATATAATGCGCGATTAGATATTTATCGAAATGAATTAGGGGTGGTCTAATCGTAATAAAATGTTGGCTCGTGTAAACTGATGCTGTTTGAGAAAAATAAAAATTCACTAATTATCAAACTTCCTGTGGGTCGCATTATCTCGTCCAGCTGTCGCATTTTGACCGAGTGGTTATTAAATTCGTTAACTTAAAAAAATAAAACGAGAATCCAATAACACCACACTTTCTTCCTGCCTCTGGTTGTGCATTAAGCATAGCGTGGCTCGAGCCGTGCCCGATACCAGAAGCAGATAAGAAATTTAATTTGGTTTAAAATGAACGAGAGTGCGATTCTGAGTTTTTCGTGATTGCCTTTTTGTGATCGCTCTGAAAAATCTTTCCTTTCTCACGTCATCGTTTCACTCGAGTTTCGTGCGAGATTATATGCGTTTCATTCAGATTTCGGTGTTCGGATACCGCACTCTTTTCACTGACTCAAAGTGATCCGTCATGCGCCATTTTGCCTGCGTTTCTAAAGCCGACGTAATTTTTTCTGCACATGCATACAATGCATACAAATAAGTACTTAGTAAATTATTGTAAAATCGGTGAGTGGTCCAAAAACGTACACCTGGACTTCTTACAGCTCATGAAAACTAAATTGTACTTCATACGATAAACCTGTGATGATTGAAAGTGAACAATAAGTCAATTTTTATCGCAAATTTCTTAAGTTCTCAAAGTCTGTTCGACATTTCCATAAAAATGCACTCATGATGTTCCTTGAAATCGAACATATATTCAGGACAGGTAAAGCTTTTTACAGAAATTACGGTTTCGATATGTCGATTACATATAGATAGCTGATGCAGTTAGGATGAGGTACATATAAAATTTCAGAATTGAAAATCGTCAGTCTATCCCAAAGCAAAATACAAATGTCTTCCGCTGACTATGTATATACATTGGAGTGTTTAAAAAAAAAAATTTTGAATTTTTCTTAACGCTACCCGATAAAATGCCTGTTTGGGACCTAAAAAATAACCTCTTAAAATTTGAGCCACGTAGCTTATGCGTAAGAACTGCCGCAATTGATTTTTCGTTTTTTTTTTTTTCGCTTTTTCCTAAAAATCTCCCAAAATATAACATATATGACAAAAAGTCTGAGATCTTTTTTATGAAATTCAATTTACCGTGAAAAAAGTCTCTTGTGATTTTTTCATATATTACGTATTTATCAAGATATTTGCAAGATGCAAAATTACAACTTCAAACATTGACTTTTCTTTTCCAAAACAATTTGTTTTTGTCAATTCAGAGTCGATCAACAAAATTTGAGATTCGATATGAAATTTCTTTTTTTATTGAGAGTTGAAAATTAATATATGAGATCTGAAGAAGATTGAAAAAAGAAAAAAATTATTTTGGAAAAGAAAAGTCAATATTTGAAGTTGCAATTTTGCATCTTGTAAATATCTTGATAAATACGTAATGTATGAAAAAGTCACACGAGACTTTTTTCACGGTAAATTGAATTTCATAAAAAAGATCTTCCTAGCCTTTTTGTCGTATATGTTATATTTTGGGAGATTTTTAGGAAAAAAGTGAAAAAAAAAACGAAAAATCAATTGCGGCAGTTCTTACGCATAAGCTACGTAGCTCAAATTTTAAGAGGTTATTTTTTAGGTCTCAAACAGGCATTTTATCGGATAGCGTTAAGAAGAATCCAAAATTTTTTTATTTTTTTTAAACACTCTAATATACATATATAGTCTGGCAAAAAATGATTACGATCCGAAAACCTGACTTCTCGTACAGGCAATCCGTGGCGAATCCTTTCCTTCCAGTGACGACGCGTGATTCCGTCAGCGTCGATCCTCTTTTTTTTTGTACATTTCCCTTGATCCCCTGGCTGTTGGAGGACGTCGATAAGATAACATGATACATCGCGTGTCCGAGTGGCGCTATTAATTATGTAAAAATACTCGGTGGCTGATGTGCATGCGGTGGCTACTTGTTAATTAAGGTAGCGCGGCAAGAAAGGGCTCATTCAGGGATATAATGAGTAACAACGTCAGGCCGGCGGTGAGCCAGCCGTATTTAGAGTGATAGGCTACCTCTGGGTTCGGGTTTTAGGTGGGTGGACATTGGTCAGTGAGCAATGGACAGTTCTCTCCCCGGTGACGGATGACCCGAGGGTTTTGAATCGTTGTGTGTGTGCGCATACGCGTGTTACCAGCAATTCAAATTACTGGGTACCATTTGTTTTACGGTTATTTTCATCCTTCAGCTCCATAAGGCAATAAAGGAACAATAATTCCACGTTATTCCCTCGTGCTTGTTCTTCGGAACAAAGTTAAGGTATTCCTTGCACGAACGCGAATATTTTACAACTTATTGATTTTTGTCTGCCATAAAGTACCTGCAAATATATGTCGTTGAATTAGAAAAATTCCTAACCAAATTACCGAATATTTATCCAAAAATGACTACTTCAACAATCGATAAATTTATACGGCTCTTTACGGAGATGACATGCTGGCCACATTTCTGTCTAATAATTTATATACCGAATAATTCTAAATGTCTGATAAAAATTGCCCTACGCGTGTAAAAAATTCAGAGAATCTCTAACGACGATAGAAACAGGGGGACACAGAATGTTTAAGAAAACAGTAGTGATAAAACTTTCGTAACCGCGACTTTTCAGGGGTTACGTTCGGCAACAGAATTCACGAGAAATTTTAGATTCCAGCTTGTCGTTAGGTGTAATAATTAATTATAACTCATTTTTATTAAGAGTCAGTCCTATTTTTTGAGTGATCGAGAAGGGGGCCAGTTATGCCCCCACGCAAGGAACACCTCAAGGATCGCGACACGCGCGATAATGCCTCTCGAATTTCCGCTGCAGGATACACCGTGCAAGACAACTTCGATAGCGATATCCTGTCGACCTGGTTGCGTTAGTGGACGCGGAAATGGCAGTTTAATGCGCTAATGGAACTTCCAGGAAGACAAAGTACCCCTTTTCCTCCCTTCTCCCTGTTCCTCGATGCCGCTACCAGCTACTGTAAAGTGATAAACTTTAACGAGGCATGCAGGCAGTATGCTTCGCGCAATTGGCAGATGATAAGAGAGGTCGACTTTACCTCGGTGTTTCTACGGCCCGTGCCTTTCCTCAATTATAGACAACGTCGGGCGAGGAATGACGCACTTATTTTTTACTCCGTCGCTGCGGCGAAAGGAACACTGAATATTAATTATACGGGGAAACACCGTAATTACCGGTATCAAAGTACACGACTGTGCATCGCGTATCAATTTATTGCGGTATATGCACGTATACGCGTATAACGAGCAGCGAGCGTATTGCCGTAAATAAATACCGACAGCGAATGAATAACAAGTATTCAACGTTAAACACGACGTTGACGGTGAAATGGCTTTGCGGCTTTATCGGCCATAATAATCACATAGTAGAACCCAATAGCGAGCCAGGTACGGCGGCTTGTTTGCACCAACCTACATGTGACAATTATATATTTACCGCATTAGCATTTTATAGGCACGTTCGTGAGCGTAGAATCGCTTTATGATCGATATATAATTAGTAATTTCTTCCATTATACTCAAACGTAAGGAAAACATTGATGCGCCAGTTCGAAATCAATTTAAATTCATTCCATTGTTGAGGGAAAAAATAGCGTTACTACTTATTTATCCGTTTGTATCATTTTTCGGCACTTAAACGACGATCGATTCTTTTTATAACTTTCATTTCCTCTTTGAACGCAATTACATGTGTAAAAACACAAATCGAACCAAACGTGTCTTTGAATTCTTCTCGTTTAAATCGACATGGGTATTCGATATTCCTACCGCGCAACGTCAATTGCCGACAACTTCAGCTGATTGTGAAGTGCATCTAGTAGTAACGGCGCGGTAGCGTCAGACACGTCTCTGCTAGGCGTCCGACGGTAGTGTTGAGCTTACCGGCTCTGCGTGTGAAAATATACGTGAGGTGCACACACTGGTTATTAATAAATTTCATCGTGAGACCACGTTGTACAACTTAGTGTTTATAATTAACAGATATTTCACTATTTACATAAGCGCTGTGGGCTCTCAATGTTTCGATGTCAATGAGTATCTGAAATTTCATGGAAAATGTATAAGGTACGTAATTCCTTGATATGTTTGCTATGGATAATTGATGTCGACCTGATACTAATTTCGGTCTAACTGGCTCTAGATTTTTCAAATATGTAAGTGGCATGCAGGCCCTGTTTACGGACACGAAGAGGCGAGAGATAGGGTAATTTTGACTCTTATCGGCATTTTTCTGGAGGAGAGACACTTGTCTCCTTCGCACAAAGAATCTTCAATTTTCGTTCCCGGTATTTTCCAGCTAGCTCAACTAAGAGTGCAGAGTCTTCTTTCTCTAAACATCGTAAATCTACGATACATAGTTCTCTGGTCTTTCTCAAGTCACTCGCTGCTTTTATCAGCCAGCCGTGAATACCTGAAGCCCTTAAGCCCTTCAAGGCGCCAGTAGGTCCGAACAAGTCGTAAAAGTCCACGGAGTCGGACAATCGATTATTATTAATCTCGAGTGTTAGTACAGGCATATATGTATGTATAGCAGTGCGCAACTCTCGTGAGCAGAATTTTAAATTCATGTACTGAGTATCCGTGCAGAGATCTAAAGTTGTGTTGAAGTTTGGTAGAATGAAAAAAAAAAATAAATAAATAAAATTGAGAAAATAAGGGACGCGGAATTTGCGAATCGATTATTTATCGTAAGTGTATAAACTGTGCAATTTTTGAAAAATAGCATATCGTGTCAGTTGTTCGGTCGGTTGTCTATCTTTCCTCTTTTGCCAGACTCACCAATCTCTTCTAACGGACACAAGCATATACTATTTAAACCACTTCACAACTAACGTGCACTGTAAATTTGTCCTCTAAACGTCGCATCTCAAATTGAACCACTACACGATTTGATACGAAAAACTCGCGAGTATGCGTAATTCGTCTAGGACTGGGCAGGATAAAAAATTTTGGACAAGTCAACTCGAATCCGTTTGAAACAAAGCGCCGTCACAGACATTGAAAAAATAATAGAAAAACGTGTCCGATCTTGATATAAATTCATCGCGATTATTTACATGTATTTTATACAAATATACAGGTATTTGTTTTCTGAAAAAAAACTGGGGGGTAAACCACACGCTAAAGAAACACGTTGCAAAAGCTACCCTCTAGTTTATGTATCTAAAAATTTAATAACACCCGCGGTTTCATCAAAATATGTAAACGTCGTATAACATTCACGACGGGCCCTTCTACGCCTATTTAAAGCTCAGTGTCGTTACGTGCACGAGAGACCTTGTACCACTGACTCGGGTCAGAGTTAAAGGCAAGCCTTGTGCAATCCTATTTTAGCATTGATCGAACCTCGAAAGCTCGTACTGTTCTGGAAAATGTTTCAACGAACAGCGTCTCGAACAGAATTGGATGAGAAAAACGAACCAGCAAAATACAAATCAAACGCACTGAACGTCTCGCAAGTTTTCCTCTTTAGAAAATCATCGAAAGTATATTTTAAGCCAGTGATCGATTTTCAACGAATTAAATACGCGTCTAAAGCCACGCTAGAAGGAAATATGAACACGAGTGCAACGAAACATGTTTCCGGTTCAACCATCCGCGGTCACTTGGGGTCGATTCGACCTAACGTATTTCTTGTGGGGCAAAAAATAACAGTGACCACGAAGGGTTAAACAAGACAAACTCTTCATCAAGCGCCAAATACAGAGTCACCATCGACCAAAAATTGCGCGATCAGCGCCCGGATCAAAACGACACGAGTCAGAAAGACGGCTGTTCGGCCGAATCGAGACTGTCTCAAGGACCGAGTGATACGGAGGTCGCAAGGTCCGTGATTAGTATAGATTATAGATTATTGACGAGTGGAGGTAGCTGCGGAAGTCGGTGAGGTCAGGCGTAGGCGGCTCAAGGTCCTGGAAGACAAACCCACGCCACAAAGCTCCCTAAGTCGTCAAGTTCGTGCTAAGTATTTAAGGGGAGGAACCGACGTTAGCAGGCCGAAAAGTAAGTAGTTTTCGGAAATTTTTTCGATAGAGAAGAATTGAATGGTTATTCTCTGAACTCTAAGGATCTTTTATTACCAGTTTGAACAAGATCTGGCAGTTTTTTCAAGTCATTTGATTCGTAATTGATCAAGTTATTTAGCTACGTCCCACAGCAGGTCCTCATTCGCGTTGGCAATTTCCGTGCATTGTGGAAGTCATAATTTCGATTTCAGACCAACAAAACTGAAATCTTTTCATTCTTTAGATTATTTTTCTACATTTGTCCGTTATAATCGAAAATTTGATACTTTACGCGAGTTTTAAAAAGAATGTGGTATTTTTCACAGTTTTTTATAAATGAAAAGGGGTACTTTGAACAATCCGATTATCTTAAGAGTATAGATTCGCATTCCGTGTAATTACATAAGGTAAACGTACACCAGGTTTAAAAATGATCGATCCATAATTTTTCGAGTCATGACGTACGCAAGTTGAAAAAAATCTTCTTTCGAGAAAAACGCTCAAACCGAGGTAATTTTTCGGAACCACGTGATTCGAGTATGTGCGCGCATATTACATCCCTCCATGAACCGTGCCGAGGCTAGGCTCCTCTGATTCTTGTTAAAGGTCAGAGGTTGCCAATTAGCAGTGCGAAAAAGCTGCAAGTATCTCCCCGCACGCCAAACACTTGGCGAGGTCGTGAACGTCCGTCCTGGTGGTAGAAATTCTAATTATTTCAAACGGAAAATATATCGGCAGTACAGTCTGGGCAAAAAATTAATCGACCACAAATTATACAGGATGAAAATCGGTAGTGTATCATAACTTTCTCGGCAGATTCACCATTTGTGGCCACCCTCGTGAAAATCTGTATTTATTAATATGACTTTCAATCTGTTGAATTACTCAATTTGTGACTTACAAAGTCTGACTTCCAATGGCCACGGAACTTTTTATTACTTTATCCCTGTGCCATTTGCGATTACCCCTGATGAATATGACCGAATCTGGGTCAAAGAATGGTCACAACGGCGAACGGTACCGTAAAGAAGCATCTCTCCTACTGCAAGGAAATTTGGTTCACGTTATTCACTGGCGAGGGAACGATTCTGCGCCACACGACTAAGTCATAAAGATATTCGTACAGTCATCGCTGTTTCGTATCTACTGTTTGTCTGCACTCTTCTGTTTTGCCACTTTAATTTGGCCAGACTGTACGAAGCGAGGTATATCGGCCGCTCTGCGTGCAAAACGGACCTTGGCTTGCAGAGCGGCTGCTAATGTGGCCAGAGGTCGGTTGGCCAGAAACTAGTGACGCACGGTGACGATGTGGAGAGGTAACGAGAACGGGAACGCAGACGGAGACGGCCGATCCGCGGAGGCTAGACGACCCGGCGCCATTCATACTTGGCGCCGCACGCAACCCTTAAACGCTATTTCTCGTCTAGCGGTGTGTTCGTGTAACGTGTCTCTGTGCAAGTGAATGAGAACGAGCGGCGACGCGGACTGACTCACCTAGTTGTGCGCCTTCGTCGCGACTCTTTCTACTCGTATCTCTCTTTCCCTCTTTTTCCATCCCCATCCCTCCCCCTCGCCCCTGCGTCTCCGTAAGACGCGATACGCGGCGTTAAAGTAGCCAAACTACCGCGACTACGTTACGACTGACTTATTGCCCGTTTGCAAGGATAAACTTTCCCCGCTCTCTTTATTACGTAAACTCGCGGTAGTCGGTGCTGTTATTATGCGCCGCGCACTTACACCGCAAACTATTATCCACCCCATAGACACCCTCGAAATTGTGCTTCAAGTTGCCGAACAAGTTTTAAGATGCTGCTGCTGCTGCTGCTGCTGCACTCATAGCGAAGCATTACTAACCTTTGAGAGATGCTCTTAGAACCCTTTTAGAATTTTATGGAAATATTGAAGCTGCACGTAACGATTATCCCTCTCTGTGTGACTACTGAAAAGCTTCGGAAACGCTACTGTGTTACTTCGGCACACGTATTCCGACTCAACGGAAGTCAGATCAACTGGACATCCCTTCCTTCCCGTTACAGCCCACTTTTATGGTCATTTCTAGGCATGTGTGTGAAACGCGACAGAATCGCAGAGCATCGAAGGATCAATGGTAACATATCACTTTTTATAGCGAAAACACGTCGTCAAACGTAAGGTTTTTCCAACCTTTCCTCAAAGCTACCGACGAACAAATATCCCGAACGACCCGATCGTTAAGTCTTACACGAAGTCTTATTGTTGATATTTATTACATGACGCTGAGAGTCAAGACTTGGTTGATTACACGCACGTGCAGTCTTGGGGGTAAGTGGAGAGAAATTAATAGTGAAGGGGTTAAGTAAACCGCAAAACAGGGAAAGAACGTACCGAGAGCAACAAATCAAGGGCCGTGACAATAACGGCTTTCGTATGGCGAATTTGCACGAGGGATCGCGTTTTTAAAAAGCATTCAGAGCAGCGAAAAAAAGAGGCTTAACCCCGTTCAACTCGGCCGGCGTCAGTTGGTTATTAAGTCATAAAGATAGGCGATCTTGCGCCGGGCAAAAACGCGGACCCTTCCTCTGACAAAAAAATTACCACTACCGCATATCGCGCCCCTCCTCGTCCGCGTGGAGCATGAGGTTTCATTATACATATAGTGATTTACCGTATTAGTATATTATTCGGTTTGATTTTATCTAATTTTTTTTTTTTTTTTTTTTTTCATTTTTTTCGTTTTTATTACAATTTTTTTTCACTCTCACGCGCCGTTCTTAAAAATAAAAGAAATACAGGAGAACGTGTTGATTCGCGTGAACTCGTCACATCGGAGTGTTTTCGACTCTATTTATCGCCGTCCGTATATAATATCTAACCGGCAAGTAATTTGCGCGGCTCTGCAACACTTATAACTCTTGCACCAGCTCAACGTGGTACCGGTTAGCCTGCTAAACGTTCACGTAATTAAATCTCTGTTCATATGTGCGCAGAGTATAGTATATTTTCCCCGTACCAGCCAACGGTATTTAATGTTTAATTTGGGAAATTTTAGCCACGGCACGGACGGAGTGAACTGAAATTTCATTTTCTACCGAAAGTCGGAGTTCAAGGAAACAGAAATGTGCTTCTACGTGTTAATTATTTTATTTTAAACAAGGAAAAATGGCATCAGATTACGACGTCTTGGAACGATTTTTTCAAATTATACACTCCCGTTTTTACAACGTATATTAGCAATTTTATGCTTTATCGCTTATTTCGAGTGCCAATTTTGTATTTCCTGTTTCTTAAACGTACACTCGTAAAATATTTCTCCAGCAGGCTACGCTCATTCTCGCGTTACAGATTTCCCGAGGGCGTTTTCGCCTCCCTTCTTCTTTTCATTTCAATCTAACATATATATATATATATATATACAATATATATACATATATATATGACTGCAGAGCTCAAAAAGTGAATCAGGGGTATTTTCCTTCTCCAGAACTAGTGAAATTGGCAAAGGTATAACGGATACCGAATTTTGGTAAAACTGCACAGGTCGCCGTCAGGGAGAGTGAGTGGAGATTAATTTTTATCGCGAGGATCGAGGTGGCGAGGCGAACTGACTAGCCGGCTGACTGCAGTTGCCTGTTATGTCAGAATTACCACCACCGTAAAGCTAAATGTTGCTCGTTCGGAGGATGAAATCTTAACCTTTCGGTGAGCCGTCGCTATAAACTTTAACGATCACTTTTCGGATTGGACCAAGCCAGCCAACCAGCCCCAGTTCCCAGGGCGCATCGACACTCTGCACCCCGTAACATTTAGATATCGCGTGCGTTCCCTTCCTCCCCATCTCTACGGCAGCTTTTGTCCGATGTCAAGATATCCCTGCGAGCACGCACCATCTTCCGGTATGGTCCACCACCCGTGCCGGCTTAAAAATACGGGAAGGAAACAAAGTTGCGGAAATGGGCGGAGGGAAGAAAAAGTAAAAAGCGCCCCATCGCGCCTCGAGCTTTACGGCACGTTGTTTTAAACGCAATTTCAATTGATCAACCGGCTAATTTCATTTTCTACCGTAACTCCGTGTTCTCCACTATTTCCGAAATTGGCTATTCATTATTCGAAAGGTGGTGGGGCAAAGCGAGAAGAAGAGAGAGAGAGAGAGAGAGAGGCACGATGGGGAAATCGAGTGAAAAGCGAGGCTGAGTTAGGAATTGGGTTGGGCTAGGTTGGATTGGCTAAAGTTAACCCGAGCTTTGGCTAAATAGCTTCGTGTATTAGCCATACACGTGCATCTGTAGGAGGCGGCCCCACTAGTAGAGGTCCTGTCACCGCCCCTATGAGTCACACCAGCTTCGCCTTATCGATTCCTCCGAGAAGTGACTTGGCTGCTTGTTCGACTTGTGTTTTTACCCCTGCACCCCCTTCCGCTGTTTCTTGGTACATTGAATTATTAGGACGACCTGTGAATTTTGTTGGAAAAGTGAATGTAATATGCGAATAAGTAAACTGCGCAGCGCGATTAATCAAACGATCAGAAGATTTATCCTAGTACGGTTATTGATACTTTAAACCATGTATAGACCATGTGAAAAAATCTTTGGCACTGAATTTCGCGCGCATGGAGCTTTGGAAAGTTGAATTTACTCTGTACATTTGAATTAATGACAATTCATTAGATAAGTATTCTACTGGAAAACACCAGTGTAAATACGAGTACACCGACGGTTTGGTGAAATTTCACTTATTTCTAGTGTACATACACTAATCTTTCCGTCCGATGAACTTATAACTGGGAATCAGTGAATTTTCACCCATTCAAATGTAGAGAGTAAGTTTTTGTTTATGATAATCGCTTACAAGCAGATTGTCGACAAAATAATCCAAGTGTCTACGAATTTTTGTGAATCGTAAAATGTTGGGACTTGTTACTTTGTTGAAACGACACGAAAAGCGAATCGCTTCTACAATCAAGGCTCACCGTTCTCACCAACCAGGTTATAAGTTGATGTTGCGATCATGTACACATGTGGATGTTAATTCAAACTCGAAACATCCTCGTTTAAGAACAAGTTGACGTTAAGGTTTTATAAATTTTCAGAAGTTCGTTTGCCGGTAAATCCACTTCGAAACTCATCGTGCCGCAGTTGAAAAAGCTCCTCCATAAGAATTCATATACGCAGTATTTTTAGAGTTTCCTAACTTCAGCACTATATAGTTCTCTAAATTTTTCTAAATTATCGCAATGAATTTATGGCACTCGTCATACTAATTGCTGTGAATTTTTCGGTAATTCTATTACCATTCTTCGTTAATTAATTTCTTGCCCATCGGGCCCCGTCAATTGCATCAATCTTCTCGACTAGTCTTAGTTGGAGGAATTTTCTAGCGTGCTTGGATTTACAACTTTACTTAACATTATTAATTTCATCTTGAATCGATACCATACCTTTTCAGCTGCACGAGGCTGAAGCTAGCAGTCAGAATTAGCAGCCAAACGTTCTGATGTTCATTCGAATAAGATGGTGAAGTCCAAGAATCAGAACTTTGTGAAATGTCTTGAATCTTTTATGCAATTATGAGGATAGATTTGAACTGCATTTTTGTATTTCGAAAACGTTTGACACGCTTGGCTGCTAGCTTCAGCTTTATTTCAATTGTCGTATGAAACTGTTGAAACTGTCTCGCCAACAGTTTTCCGTCGTTGAAGAAGAGAGTTGTAAAATCGTAGTCAGTTTTAAATTTCATTTTCGAAAGGTCGTTCTAGGGAGGGTTCAAGAAATGTTGAAATTAGCGTAATTGAACCCGTAGCAGAACGGTGTTGGGTATAAATTTGTGTAAATCGAGGTAGTACCGGAATGTTTAAACGTCGGGGATTAATATCCAGCTCACGTGTCTAGTAAGTTTTCAATCCTCTAAATTATCGGCGTTAGACCCCCCGCGGGCGGGAAGAGGGACGCGCAAGAACACCTCGGGCGATTAAAACACTAAATCCTGGCGTGCCCGTTTCCCGTTTCCCGTTTCCCATTTCCCATTTCCCATTTCATCGGAGGAAGAGGGTAGGTATCTTCGCCGGCTGGGCACGGAGTCGGATGGTGCGTCTGGGCAAACAATGACTTCCACCGTGGAATTCGCGTAATTAGGCAATTGAGCGGGCTGCAAACCACGCGCGATGCGTTCGGGGGCGAAATGCTTTAACCCCGAGGAAATTTGTTGATTGGGGGTGCTTTACGAGCCCCTGAGTTTAGATGCGGCCATTTCGCACATGATACGGAAGCAGGATTTAAAACCCGCGATACGAGTGCCAGGCGTTTGTTACTCTCAAAGTCCATGTAACAGCTCATTACTAACATCTCAATCAATCATCCCGAGGTTATCAAACTCCTGTCGCTTCGAGCTATTACTCAATGTCTTTGTAGCTTCGAGGCTTAAAACTGAGTAAAAATGAATACGTTGAATTACCTCGGACTTACGTGAGTCAATTAATCATCGCTTCGTTATTAGTTTTTACCTCGCGTCATCCACCTGGGTGCAGTAATTTTCGTTCGAAAATCTAAAAATCCTACGTGCTCGATTTTGTCTTTTTTTTTTTAGCCTGCCAGCTGCCGCCCTCTGTTATTAACCGTCTAGTAAGTTAAAGGTGATAAAGGTACATGAAACAAAAATAGACGGCTGAAAGCTGAACGTTGCGCTCTGTCATTCGGATACTTGTCGAGCATTAAACTTTGTGACTTTGTAATAGGGGGGAAATCAAAGTACGGAGTAGACTCGGACGATACGATCTTTAGAGCGATATGCTTCCTGATAAGAGAAAAAAATTGTACACGTGTAGCAAGTTGTAAATTAAAGGGCTGCAGGCTGGATTCTAAGAATGCTATACTGCTCGAATGAAAAGAACGGCAGTGTCATCTTGAAAAACAACACAAAATCGTTGAGCACTTTTATTTTGGGGAAACATGATGGCCTGCGCGACAAAATAAGAAAAATAAAATTGGTTCGACTTCCATTTTTGTCGATAATTATTCACTGCATTTTGCGTTGACACTTAAGGATTAATGAATATAATCGAATGGAATTTTATCAAATTCGAATAACAAAAGCTAACGCATCAAAATTTCTGAAAAGAGCTTGTAGTTGGCAAGTTGGAAATGATTAATCTCAGATATCTTTGATCCGCTGTTTCTGGAATTATTTTGCTCACTGTAGAGATTTCCAACAATCGTCTTAAAAAATTGTACAAATACTTACATCCAGAGTGAGTACAAATGTATGTTAGTAAGTACGGTACAGTTACATTTCCGCTTTACAACTCTAATATACGTTCCGATTATGAAACCTTTCCCACACCGTTGATATCAATTAACTTCATTTATTGAAATTGCCCAGATTCACGTAATCTATTACGGACGATAGACGTTACTTCGAAAATAACATTGCTGGAGGTTTTTCGAACGATTTCTTCTCATTTCCTAGCCTCTGATTTAAATGGTTATACCTATCATCCCTTAGGAAAAAAACACCATGGAAGCTCTTCTTATCTGAAATATTTTTCTTTCCTCTGAACATAGAGACGCGTGCATGCGCTGAATGTGGTTCAGTTCTACAGAAATCAGTTCTACAGAGCAAATGTTTTACAGGATAGATTCTACAAACTCTTTTCTACAGAATTATTTTTGGACAGAAAGAAATTCGAGATTTACATCAAAAATAATCCTGCGTAAATTATTCTACAGGAGAATTGCTCTACAGAATATTTATCTACAGAAAGGAATTCGAGATTCGCACCAGTAATAATTCTCCATGATCTGTTGTACAGAATATTTTTTTACAAATTGCGTTTAACACAACGCACATTCTGTCAGAGCAATGATCGAATTGTCAAAATCATACATTTAATCGTGAATTTCGTACATTTTGATTAAATTAACTTAATTTAATCTCATTACTTGCGTGTTAAACGTCCGTCGTGTCGAACGTGAATTGCGTTGGGTCTGTGAAACTATAAAACTATTCTGTATAAAAATATCCGTCAAACAATTCTGTAGAATAATTTATGCAGTATTACTTTTGACCTGAATCTCGAATTCCTTTTCGTATAAAAACATTCTCTAAAACATTTGCCACGTAGAACTGATTTCCGTCTAATCGATCCCGCTCGGCACGCGCTCAGCATATTGCGTAATCAATCTCAGAATTAATCCATCTCGTTAACGAGAACTCGCGGGCAAAATAAGACGCATCGACTCTCATCATCCCCCGAAAATCTTCGCGCATAGTACACCCAACCCGAACCGTGACCGTCGAGTCACGTGCCAATAGTGACACGCGTTCTCGCCTGGGGAGATATACAGCTCGAAGGTTACCCGGCGATGGGTTTTCCCTCCTAAAAGCTACCATCGGAATCCCTCATGGCTGTCGGCGAAGCTTTTCCCCGTCCGTCCATATCTATCTATATACGTGTAACCCGGAGGTGCGAGCGTAGGGCAGCTCTCCAGGAAATGTCGCACAATGCAGGGGAGGGCGAGAGCCGGGCACATCCGAAGGAACAACGAAAGACAGGGGTGTCTGTCGCTGTCGTTCGGGGAGGGTTGTAGTCCTCGAACCTCATTTATCGTGCCAGTCTAAAGGTTAACCTCTGCCACGTACGCTCTCGAGTGAAAACGGCACCGCTTTCTCATATCGTACTTCGTTATTCGACCATGGTCTCTGAGCGCTGTAGAGACGACGGAGTTTCCCAAAACTATTTCAAAATGCTTTTCAAGTGACGCGCTACGGTCGGTCGTTATCTCCGGCTCCATCTCGATCTCAAGCTCGTGGATTTACACGCTCGAGGTTAAAACGAGCGAATATCGCACGTGCACGCAGCCTAATTCCACCGACGACGAAATTTCTCTAGAACCGAGACAACCGCGTGGCGAGAGTTTTCTGCGTACTGGTAAAATCCAGTTTGTTTTGCTCCCTAACTCCAGCTTACCCCCTCAGCATAGGAGAGTACTCCGAAATTTAATCTCACCAACTTTCTGCCCAAAGAACGCGTCGAATGATACTTGCAGCATACTTGAACTATAATTGTTGAATAAAGAAAAAAAATGCTTGGAAGTGACGAGTTTTTTTCAACGTTTATGGAACGGTATGTGACAACGTTAAAAATCTGTTCTATTCGCTTGAAGACAGAGTACTGAGAATGAAATGCTATTAACAAATGGAAGTGTTCAACCGAAGACAATATGGTGACCCAAACACAGTATGGACGTCCTTTACCGATGCCTGTACAGGGTCGTGTTTGCCGCAGTGAACGTCTTAAGGAGTATCAGTAAGTTTCGAATTATCCGAAGAGGGTATATTCCTTGTACCTTCCATTCCATTCTTTGTTTATACTCATTTTCCATTTTTCAATTCATGACCAGCAGCTGTAGACTATATGGTCAAGATTAAAGCCTTGGTAAGAAACATTCCCATTGCAGAGGTTACCCAGGGAAGGGTGAAAGAAAAGTACGAAAATGTCCCTTAGGTGAATAAGAGAGAGGAGAAACGAAAATGAGGTCATGCGGTACTGCAGAAAGACATTCACGTCGCGTCCTCTTTATCCCTGAGGCATCCAGTTTTTCATTTGTATCCTATCCTCTTCCAGCAGCCATTATTTTCATTTTGTTTCACCCATTTATCTTCTCCTTTAGTTTTTGTTGGTTTTTGTTAGTCCGTTTCAGTTTCAATCCCAGCGTGGATTTGAAGAAGCTGTACCAACCTTATTCGGACACGTAGCCTTGTATACCCACGTGTACCTACTCTTCAAATTCGATCATCCAAATTCCCATGCAGGGACTTTGACAAATTTCTACGTCAGTCTACAGTCTATCGGGGCACTGTGCAGAGAATGGACTGCCACGACATTTTCAAGTCTTGGGCAATCGATAAGAAGGTGGCGGCGGCACAGATAGACACCAAACAAACGAGGCCAAGGGAAAACCTACCCGAGGACTCGCGATTCGCTCGTTCGTCCGGAACTCGCGCCGAGTGTTTGCTGTTGTACATGCAGTATTTACCGTTTATATGCGAATACCCGCACTGCTGCATACAAAATGCGGGGACACACGATGGCCGGCTTATGCCGACAAATATGCATAATTTTCATGGCATATTCACCTCTTTCACGTACACATGGTTACGCTTCATGGGGAAATGTATGGCACTTGCACGTATAATTCGTAGACTATATATCTACCGCTGTTAACGCCACAAATGGAGATACCGTAATACGCACCCCTATTCATGTGCCTACCCTGAATATCAACGATACGAGCGATCGTCTCTCGTTGTGGTTCGGAAATTTTCATTACGAAATGCATTGTAGGGTGTCAAAGAGTGCAAAGTGTGCATGCAACTGTTTCACTTTTTTTCATTCGTACTTTTTTTTTGGCTCTCAGCACCTTTAAATCTTCCCCTAAGTCCTTTTGTAATTGAATTTGATGAGACGGAATTAATTTTAGTGAGTTGAAATGACGTTAGAAACAGAAATTTATTTGATTCCACGCCAAGTCGATTATCCAAAATGGGTTTATATTCAAATGAAACCTATTTGCTTTAAAGAAATTCAGATCAGTTTTTGTCTCCGAGAGTTGTTCTGTCTTTGTTACGATAGTGGCGATTTTGATACTTGACTGTGTTTGTTGTGAATCAATCTGTGTACCCAGCATTCAAGACAAAGTGTTGTGACACTGTTATCACTATTTGTGAAAGCATCGAAATCGACGAACATATATATTCGCAATTTACGATCCAATATATTCGAAAGCAACTGTCATGCAATCTGACAAAACATTCAACTAGCATACAGTCCATCATCGGATTTAAAATTGTATCTCCTCTCCAGATTTTTCTAGTACATACGCGTTCGTGTCTCGAAACCAGTCGCAATATTGATTTTCAGATACGTCAATTTTAGCGACCAAGCGACGAATTACTGAGCTGCCACATGACACTGCAAATAATCAGGCATACCATTTTCTTCAACAAAAGACGCGTCTCCTTTTCCGCCGTAATTCCAGACCAAAAATTGTTTTGGGCTACAAAATTTGCGTTACATTAGGCAGAATTTATTCGGGGAAACGTTGAGACCCTGGAATCTGTACAAATATTCTTACGCATAACCAATGGTGTGATGCATTTTTCAGAGAACGGACTCCTCTCGTTCGAGAACCCAAACTATCATCTGGACCCGGCGCGCCTCGACGACGCCCTGAACAGTAACAGCGGCAGTTCCCTCTACGACGAGCTTTACCAGGAATTGGTTGGCGGGGGAGAAGTGACCGGGGGTGGCGGCGGAGACGGAGGCGTAACCAGGGTACAGGCCCGACGCACCTACGCAGCACTTGACCTTGGAAGTATGGGGGTCGACGTAACGCAAGGACCTCTCACCCAGGAGTCGGGGGAGGACGCCGCCGACAACACCGACAATCACAACCTGAGGTTAGCTTAGCCTTTAAACCCGGTTCTATTTCGGCTTTCAGACATCCTGCGGCCTCACCGAATTCCCACTAAGTCGCTGGGCTAAACGTTTCTTTCGCAAGATCGATTCTCTTACCCCGGTACCCGTATTCTTGTAGCTTTCGTATTTCCGGTTGACAGAAAAAAATACGACAATCGCGGAGCGATCAAGTGCGGATTTCGTACCAATTTCAAAGTCATTTTATACTAAAATTGAGCTTTCAGACTAGACTTATCATGGGCAAAAAATCACTATTTTTAAGACTCGCTGTGGTTTCGTTCTTAACTTTACAAACATTTTTGCAACTCGCAGCGGCATGAATTAGTAACTTTAACGTAGCAAACTGTGCCAGTTCCCTATTTTACACTTAGAAAAATTTCATTTGTTATAGTAAATGGAAAAATTCAGTAAAACAGGTACCGTTAAAAAAAACTGATTGAATATTTTTGGAATTACGATAAACGAGGTACGCCTAACCATTTTGCGCTATTGTCGATCCTTTTTTTGGTAATTGCAACGCAAAATCAGTTTGTTCGGTTTACTCTACTTTTTTGGCTAAATAAGGCTTTAACGTCAATTTATCGTTGCACAAGCACTAAATTTTCGCAACATTTACAAGAAAATATAGTAACAGTGGTCGTAATGGGAAAGAATAGTAACGGATGCTAGACTTTCTGGTAACAGCTACAAAACTAATTTTCATTTTGTACCTAGAACTATATTTTTCGATTGTGGTAAAAAATGAAAATAGTTAAGGACTGAGCGGTAACCGGAACTGAAAATTTATCTCGGCGTGAGGAAGGTTTTACTAAATCAAACAGTCATATTTCTCGTGCGAAAAAATCCATGATATCACGAACTAGGTTTAGTTCGTAAAGAATTTTGATTTTGAATCTGTGTAATCGATCAAGTTCATATTTCTCGTAATCAAACTACGATACCAGCCATTTCTAAGCACACTGTTTCCAACATTCCCGACTCGATGATGAATATAGTCGCATGGCGGTTAAACCAATGAGAAATTAGAACGAATAACTTTATCCTTACGTAAGAAATGGGCCGCGCAGATAAAATGTTCGCGAAAAGTCATTGTGATCAAAGAAACAGATCGAGGAGGTCAAGGAGAATTTGCCTACTTGAATTTTCTAGTTTCACAATGAAATTCGTGATTTAAACACTGTTACTCAATTAATAATTCACGCCCGAGTTTCTCAAAACTTGGTAGCAATTGCGGTTCGATTAGAAACGGATCAACATTCGCCGGAGATCAAAAGCAAGTTGCCTATTCTCACGAATCCTTGTGATAGTTGCAAGGTAATTAGGAAGCACGTGATTAAATTGAGAACACGATTAACCTCGTTTGATCCGTGGGCACTAAATTTCTCTCGCCCGTTACTCTGTTAGGCGAAACTATTATTGTCGAAGAGCCAGCGCGGCGGCTCGATTCGTCGTGCAAACGATATTAATAATCGTAGATAATAAGCGACATCGCGTTTTGTACGTTAATTAATTGTCGCATGTTTCATGCTGAAACTAAAACAAAGAGGAATAAGCAAAGCCGAACAACTCGTTCAGTCGCGTGAAATATACGTGAATAACTGATCGAGAACATTTTCGAAGAAACCTAAGCTCGTGACATTAAATGATAAGACGTTTCCATATCAATCATAAAAAAAAAAAAAAACATTCATACGGTACAGTAATGCGAACAAGTTTGAACCTTTGAGTAATGTATCGAGTGCGCAGATTTGGAGCTGCGAAAGCTGGACACGTAATATTGTAAATTCGCGGTTACGTATAAACGAGGCTGCAGGACGATATGCTGTAAGAACTCGCGAGTCATCTTCTCACGACGTCTATTTCACCCCGGTTGGCTATAAAACTCCGAAGTTAGACCTCGTCGAGGACTGCATAAAATTTCAATAAATCTGCCCGGGGTGAAAGATAGAACGAACGGATGAAACCGGACGAAACCAAACGGAACTCCCCATGTTTCAAGAGGTAGTTCGGAGTTATTGAGGACAGTTTCGATCTCTCTCGGACCCCGCGAACTCTTCTTCCGAACCAAAGAGGAGGAGTTCAAATTTACGATTGTGTTATCTTTCTCCTCAATTTACATATCACTATATTTCTACCATGCTTCTCTATGTTGTATATTGTCTAACGCGCAATATGCTATTCAGTAGGGTCATTTTTCCGAGATTTTTCAAACAAATCGGAACGTCGATGCGTTTCTTCCTAAATTGCTGTATACTCAGAATTTCTTATGAGATTTCAGTTTTCTGTTAACTTTTTAATTTCATTCCAGCTTATTTCAACCTAAAATATATAATAAAATCGCAACATTCAATTACTCATAAAATCCCACAGAACCTGCAATGAATTTCTTCAAGAATAGGAACCGACGCTATCCCGAGCCTTTATAAAAAGTACAGGTCTGTCAAAATGTGTTTCAGAGCCCTATAATTTGCGGTTTTCTACCGTGGGACCCTTCAAAAAAATTGATCAGGTTAAAAAAAGATTCTGTCTAAAGATGAGCGTTCTACGTTACGCGAAATATCGCGCTCATTTAATTTTTCTCTGTTTCACATTTTTTCGAATTTACGAAGAATCGTTAATTAAAATTTTCTCTATTGCTTAGATTAATCATAATATCATTTTACGTTACAAAAAAGAGTCACTTCTAATATTATCTCCAGTTGATGTTTGAGAAGTGTATCTTACGACTTTTTCATTATTGATTCAATCTTGTAAAATAGTTATAATTTAATATGAACTTTTGATTTAAAAAAATAAGATTCCCATTCGATACATCGTTATTTTATGGATTTGATCTTTGGTTTGAATATAAAGTTCAGCAAAGAAATAATAATGAAAGTGTTACATGTTTTTACATGAATTCAAAACAAAAAATATTTTTAAAAAAGTATCAAAAATCCGATGAGGACCTCTTTCCGTATAACGTAGAACGCTCATCTTTCGGCAGGGTCTTTCGTTTAACCCAAACAAACTGTTCAGAGAGGATGCCATGTGGAAAATCCAAAGTTCTTTATTCCTGAAACACCCTATAATACGTACACGTTTCATTTTAGACAATTTTTTTAGAATCACGGCCCTGTACGCATTTGTTCTTTCAACTCCTACGTATAATCAACTCCGAGCGTCATGCTTAGACGCATTTAATTATTATGGATGCGATAACTTTCACAAATTGGGTGTGATAAATGTTTTTCCACGAGCTCCACGCTGTCCGCGCCACATGCTGTGAGCATACTTGGTAACAAATAATGGATGGAAAGAGTTCCGCAATTTTCGTACACCTACGCCGTGCGTTCCCGTACCGTAAGAAATAACTTCTAAGCTCCTCGGTTCTGCTTTCCGCTCTCCAAACTTTTCCGAAATTTACAAAACAAATTTAAAGGCTTCCGTACAACTCGGCTGATAAACTTGATGTGTGTAATAATATATTTCTTTCGCGATAAGATGATCGCTGAAAGTTATGTGAAGATAAAATCAACGCAAAAAAGCACTCTTGCCGGATAGATTCGTCTTCCCTAAAAATCGGACTCTGTGTACAGCTAATGGGGTAAGAATAAAGTTGGAATACTTGTTTTGCCGCTGGGTGAAGCGAGGAGCTTACAAAGAGTACCTATAGGTACGTGAAACGCGAACTACGAGAGAACGAAAAAAAGAAAAAAATGCGTTAAAATTCACGTGACGCAGTCACTTCCCATTGACAATCCAGTTAGCGAAGTTGCGTGGGGTATATAAAATAAAAGTCTTTGTAAAATCGTTGTACGTGTCAGGCATATAATTACGCTTCGGGAACAAAGGGGATTTGCAGTGTAGTATCATAACGTATTTCCTGAATCTCTGCAGCGTTCCTGACATATATCACGGGTATAATTTTTGTACATTATTTCCCTCGGGAAAAAAAATCGTCGGGTGAAACGTCAAAGATAATTTCTCTCTTATCAAGCTCGCGATTTCTGCTCTCTCACACGCACGCGCTCACGCACACACACACACGCAACAACAGTAGCGACGACAGACGGTGTCAAATCCGTCACACAGTCCCATCTCGCGTTAATCTTGTTCAGCGTTGAACAAAAGTGCGAACCCTAAGCCGCGCCAGGAGCGAATTACCTCGAGGAATACGAGAATCCCGCGAGGAAAATACACGCTGACACAAAAGTTCCAACACTAACAGGACTTGTTTCACTGTTTATCTTCTTCTCCGGCTCCTTCTTCTTCTCAGCGGCAAACAGCTGTGACCAGAATCTCGAATCGCGAGGCTGCACAATTCCCGCCGCGGTGTTTCCGTTTGCACAAGACGTTCTGCATTTCCTTAATTACCTTCTTCAATTCTCTCGCAAGCTTCCTTTCCTGCACGCTTTATACCTGAGACGAATTTCAAAGAATTTAACAGCAAGTTTAACAATTATAGAATTTTCCAAATTAGAACACCGGCGTTACGTCGAAATAACGTTTCTCGTTTCCTTCGAAAATGGTGAACATGAATAATTTCTGAACAATTTCAAGTATACGGGATACAACCAGAAATATGATTCTTCCTCATACAAAGTTATATTAAAATATCTCTTCAATAATACCGCGTATCGTGAAATATTTGGAATGGCAAAAGGAAAATTGCAAATTGGTTTATTCCGAGATTTACTTTTGACTCTTGATGGGTGAATATTTGCACCAACTTTACAACGGCATAATTTTTCACTGGCGATCGTTTCGCGAGATAAAATTTAATCGCGATTCAAGCGAGGCTTTTCCTCCGGCGTTGAAAAATTACCCTAAACTACAAAAGGCTGCAACTGTAGCGATACATCGCGAATATAATAACGGCGCAAGCCGCGTGCATGCAAAAAAGTTGTAAAATGGTAAAACGAGTATTCCGCACCCTCGGTTCTTTTTCCAGCCGAGGAGTTAATCTTGACTCGCGGACTTCCATGCATAGAGGAAGCATCGTCTCGGTTTTCCAGGTTTCGGTGTTCTCTGGGAATCTGCACAGAGTGCTTGAACAATGTTGACGAAAAATTGCGCGCAGATGGAAGTGCGGGGAAAAACTCATGTAATTTAAAAAGAAAGACAGTTTGGCCGCTCCTCGCTTGGCCAGAAAATATTAGATGACAACTGGAAGCAGGAGGCCTCTGTATCTCTCTCTCTCTCTCTCTCTCTCTCTTTCTCTCTCTTTTTGGCTCCCTCCCTTAGCCGTGGCGAACGCCACCCGACTATAAGTTCAGATTGAACTCAATCTAAACTTGCGACAAAGTTGCTCGGCCTCTCATTCGCAATCTCTGTATACTTTTGACCCCTTCTATTCCGATCCCCGCACTCCCCAAGACTAATACGAACACGACCAAAGGGTCTGGAATAGCCTACCCAGCATTCCTCAAATGACGTACCGCATCAAACTTGTTGGGTTATCGCCAATTTTTTGCTCGAACTTTTTCCCTTGAACTTTGCGAGACTTACGATTAACCCTAATGCGTTCAGACTTTCACGATTTGTACAGAAGTAATTTTACTATATTTTTCGAGAAAAGAATGTCATCATTTCTTCAATTTTATAACGCAGTTGGCATTTTTATTTTTATTTTTTTTTATACTTTTCCTTATTCAATAAAACTAGAAAATTTGTATTTTACACTTTTCGAGTTGAAATAGCAACTTTTTTTCTTCTCAAAACGCCTTTCGCAAATTGGATATTCCGCCGGCGTATGTGGATACAATAAAACGAATCTCGCACGGTTAGCGAGAGAGTCGTGAGAGTTGGGTGAGTAGAAAACTACGCTTCATTTCCCGTACAAACACAATCTAGAAGGTTCCGAATTACAGAAAAATTTTGTGAAACACAACTATCAACTTATATATATATCGACACCAAACCCATCAGTTTCTCCAGCTATTTTGACAAAACAAAACCCGCGTGATTATGAAACTTGCAATTTCCAGACAAGAAAATTGGTCAGTTTCCAAAAACTACTCACGACAGAGATTCTGTCCAAGGCTTCTCAAATCGCACAATGTACGTGAGGTGGAAGCCAACAAGTAGAACGATCGCGATATCGATTTTTCAAAAATTCAAAAATCTGTTTTACAAAATTGTCGAAATACAGAAAAGTCAAAATGCGGAATAAAATGAAATTAGGTTTATACCTGGAAGGTCACAATCTAGAATAGTCGGAAATTTAATTTTTTTTTTTCTAAGAGTTCTACATTTTTGTCACCATCCCCTTAAAAATTCGATGTTCCCACTCTTCTATCGTGTAGCCATTCTACTTTTTGATTCCCAGCCTGCACTCGGACCATCAAAATGACAGGATTAGGATTTCAAGTATTACATTTTTGGAAGCGCCAGGGGTTGGATGTTGAGAGAGCATAATGTATAATCCGTATTATTCTTCATCCTTCAGAATCAGCTCGGTCCGAGTAACCACCTCAGGAATACCGGACAGGGGTAGATTAATACGAACCACATCAATCTCCATCAGATTTAGGAAAGCCTTGATACGCCCGCGCCGTTTCTTCTCCTATCCCATTCCCAGGCGGCGTGGCGTTGTTCACCGAGAAAGGAAACAGGAACCAGCGTTCGCTGCTCACGCACGAATCGGGTTGAAATTCTCCGCAGTTGATCGTTCACCGAAACGTCTTACCTGTCATGCTTTATCGGTGAAATTTCTCCGAACTTTCCTGCACCTTTTACCTCGCTCCATCCCTACAGATTTTTGGAGTTCGAAGACAAGGGACAAACGGCGCGGGCAGAAATGAGGATAAATTCGATAGCTAAACCCTCGTCACGCTCAGGAAGAAGATTCGGGTCCTTTTCCTGCTCCGAGAAAAAGTGCGGTTAATTCCGATTCGCTGGCTGTTGAAAAAGTGGATTTCTTATAATTACAATAACGGTTTAAATATACTTTTAGAATTACAGGAAAATGTCGTACAAGTATTTAGTGCGATTATAGTTGTCAGCATAATATTTTCTTGTTATCGCAAGAAAATCTGTTTATTTAGTTGACCACATTTTTTTCTATTTCAATAAGTCCTTAACGGCGATTTATCCACTAATATCAAATTATCGCGATAGTTACAAAACAATATAGTACAAGTGACCATAATCAGAAATAGTTCTGTGTATAATGTAGTAAATCTTCTGGTCAAAGAAACAAAACTCAATTCCATTTTCTATCCAGAACTATATTTTTCAACCGTGATATACAATGAACATAGTCAAGATCTGTATAACAACCACAACCAGAAATTTTCTCTACGTGCGAATGATTTATACCGTTTCCAAGGTGAACGACCGTGATATGGAAAGGCCGAAAACAAACATCAGCCAAACCCTCTGAACATCCTGAAAGCGCCCTGGTGCAGTGCTGCAGATAACAAAAAGCTCCTATCGTCCATATTTCACGGCCAATATACCCACTCGCCTCGGGACGTCAATCGATTTGAAATTGAGTAGTTTTTAATGGAGTTTGCATATAGATATCTGCACGCCGGTTGAACCGCCGGGGATTATTCGGGGAACCGTTGATGCTGCTCTATTGATCCGCGACGTGTTAGGGAAAGGAAAAAACCATCTCAAACTCAAAAAGGGAATAACAGCCCCATTTTACGTGCAATTCTGAAGAAAATCACTTCAACACATTTTCATTTAACGCAAAAATAAAGAAACGGCATGATTTCTACGAAATCGCGATAGTAAATTCGTAGAAATCATCCCATTTCTTTATTTTTACGTTTAATGAAAACGTATTGAAGAAAGTCTGTTCAGAATTTCCCGCCCGCCCCACAAAGCATTTATTCAGCAGTTCTACAAACATTTCCGCAAAAAACTTACTAAAAAAAACTAACACCACGTCGCAGCTGTGCCTGCATCCAAATTTAATGTGATCAAATAAACATTTCACTCAGATAAAACCAACTTGCTCACAGTTGAATCTATATGAATGAAGATTGATAATATCTGACATAATCTAAGACCCAACCTAACCTAACCGATATCTGTAAGAGTTTAGTCAGCGATCGCATAAATGTATGGAGCCCGTTCCGACGTGGCTTACGAAGATCGTTACACTTTCAAAACTATTGATCTGGTTGTAACGAACTATTTAGCCTAAAATTTGGCCTGACGTCGTAGTTATTCACAGAAGAAAAAAAAAGAATTAAAATTCTTTCAGTACGTCTCGAGTTACGAGCGAGCTTAAGTTAGAAAGACTGATTTTTACACATGTATGAATATTTGCGTCGTTTCGAAACAATATTAAGGATGTGTAAAACTATTTTCCAAATGCTCAAAAATGTTGAATTTTCTTTCAAGAGATCTAAACCTGTTCTAAGACGCCTGAAATACGTTCAAATCTGTTCCTAAAGCGACTAAAAGACATTCATACTAAAAGACATACATGCTATATTTTTTGAACGCGAAATTGACGTATTTTTTTTAACGTCTTCCTAACCGATGTATACAGAGGTCAGAGGTGCCTTAATTTTTTTCTACGTCTCCGTAAAAATTGTTTATATACTATTATTGTTAGCGTCTTGAAACTACCCTGAGACATCCTGATGTTATCCTTGTATACATATAGTTACCGGAAAAATATATTCAGGGAAATCGCTTCTTCTCGGCCTCCTCCCCTATCTGCTATGATGCAAATTCACCGTCACAGTATTACCCTTCAGTTTGATGCAAAATATACGTGAAACTGCGAATCGATTCGAGTATATCCCTCCTATAGGTACGAAACGGAAGTGATTTTCAGACAGTATCTATTATTTACAGTATCGATCATATCGATATCGTTATCCGTATGGGTCAATTTTTTACTATCTGACAATGAGCTTTCACGTGCATGCGTTTGCTTAGAAATACTATTGCGCTGCTTGTGTGCTGATGATAATAATGCATTATCAGCAAATGAGGATAAATGTTTTTGCGTTGACATGTTCGAGGTGCTTGAGCTTTTTTATTTTAGACATTGGTCTACTTCAAAGAGTTTGGTTAGGCGAAAATAAATAATTTTGAAATCTACTTTATTATACGAGAGAATCGTATTTGTCTAATATTTTTTATTTGGCAATATTCGCCCGATTTTTTTATTCGTAAACTATTCAGATCTCTTTCAATGTACAAAAATAGATAATACTATAATTGTGAACAACAGCTTAGAAGTCGATGCTTCACCATTCACATGCACGACGTGGAACCACTTGAATCCGTAATTTTTACACCATTGTCTAAAGAAATCTCAATGTGGAGAACACGACAGATATTTTATTTAAACCAAGCTCAAAGTTAATCTTATCTTCACGGGTGTATACAGAATCTTTCTGTTTGTCTTTCAGCAACTTGCGTAGCACAAATGAATTGAGAAGTGGTCAGCAAGTGGAAACTGAAATATTTTACATTCATTTTGAGAGAGTTTGAATTTAAAAAAAATTCCCTCCGTCTTTAAATTTCGTTGAAATTTGGGTATTTTATCAAAAAATCGATACGTATTTGAAAACGGGATAACAAAGTCTAAGTTTGATACATCACTTTTATTATCTTTGTAAATAAAATTGATTAATTCAATGAACGTATTATTCATTGTCAGCTTAAATATCGACATGAAAGACGCGACTATCCTCGTTAAAAATAACATCGATTAAAGTATTGAAAATCGTTCGTTTGTCGTATTCGTCGTAATTCAAACAGCCGAGATCCATTTCAACACGAAGCTGCTGTGAGGAGGATGCGAAATCCGGAGTTTACGATCTTCTCAAAGAGGCAAATCGTAATTCCGAGCCGTGAAGTAAGAGAGCGTTGGATTATGACGCGTGAAATTTGGTGGCTTGTCTTCCTAGGCGGTAGGGCACGTAACAATATCGTAACGAAACCTAATGTGACGTGAACCGAGTCTTCTTTCGTGCCATAATCCTCGTAAGCGTGAGTCAGACGATTTCTAGTTCCGTTGGTGTATACGAACGCCTTACACAACCCCTGCAGAGATCCACCCCCGAAATCGCAGTGCTTTCAACCAATCGCCTTCTCAACCAACGCGACGGTACGTTCGTCTTTCCTACGTGCCAAAGTCACTCAAGGTTATCGCCTGTGACCCAAGCTGATGCCGATGCTGGTCCCACTCCAACGAAACAGTACGAACCAACAACATTTTTATTTTAAGGAACAATAAGGATATGGCGCGATGAATACGAAACCGTGATCGCGATCTTTTATTTTTCGTATCACTATTGGGACTGTCAGGTTAAATTTTTAGCTTAAAATATCAAATATCGTACGAGTTATGATTTTTTGCTTTGAGAATTTCTCTTCACATTCAAAATCAAATTGTAGGTTAAAAACTAATCGCGGCTTGAAAAAAGATGCTTCGAAGTTCTTTTAAAATACTTTCCAGTCAAACATTCAAACGGCTTCGTTGTAGCAATCATTTTAATAATGGTTGGATCCGAAACGAAACCAGCAGAGTGACGGTTATGTAATTCAGCCGAAGCGTACGCGTTCAGGTTCAAAAGAGAGGATGAATCCATCGTAAGGTCCGCAAAGTCAATCGAGGGTAAATCTCAGCCCGAGCCTTTATACAAGGAGTAAATTGATCGAAACGGAAAGTGATGTGATTGGTTAAAGGAGCCGAAGAGAAAAAGGTCGGTAAAAAAGAAACAAAGAACACACGAAGGAAACAGTGCGGCGGCAATTATCTGCCCGCGAACAAGTCGATGCACTTCCCTTCCTGTGGCTACAAATGGACGAACCATTACATTAATGGAAGCCAGTGTAAGAGCGACGCGCTTCCATGGCCACGCCAAGATAACATCTCTGTTTCCACACCCAGGAAAGGGTGAATGTTTTGTAGACCTTAACCCGGAAAAATCCCCTCGTTTTTTTTTTCTCTCTATTTTCTTTCGACGAAATTTTCTTTTTTAACCGACGCGTGCCACATATCTCAGCACCATAACTCGTCCTGTTTTTCTCTGTGAAACATTTACTAGGGTTAGATTTATGGCAGGAGACTCGTCAATCCTTCCTCGACACGTATTAACTCAGTATTTGGCGGCGAGACCCGATATATTAGGACATGACGCAGGGGTGACACAGGTCCTGGCACAAAAACGTAATATCGGTCGGAAAAAATAAGTATCTAGGAAGGCTTCGTATCGATTTGTCCCGCTGTGTTTTTGCTGTACAAATAAAAGACTGGAATGCGATTGGAATCTCTATGCTGATGACGATTGTGAATGGAAACACTGTGTCAGTTGGCTTTGAGAAATCACACCATGCCGAGCAAACACGTCGTGATTATTTTATTTGGCAGAAGAAAGAAAAATGTCTAGCGTGCGTGGAAATTATCAGGAACACGTCTGACTTTACCTCCTTCGGATAGATTTTAGTTTTTTAATTATCGATGATTAAGGAACTATTCCATTTTTTAACGTG
Organism: Neodiprion fabricii; assembly: GCF_021155785.1. Taxonomy (NCBI): domain Eukaryota; kingdom Metazoa; phylum Arthropoda; class Insecta; order Hymenoptera; family Diprionidae; genus Neodiprion; species Neodiprion fabricii. Next base: position 11,049,679 of record NC_060244.1, read on the forward strand.
ATAACACACAAATGGTTTTGGTGTGGTCAGCTGGTGCAATTTCAGCACCTGGAATGTTTCACATACGTGAAAGGAGGTAATTGGAATTCAAGAAATGAGTTGAAAGGAGTATTTAAATTTCAAATGTCTTGAATGAGGCAGACTTCGATTTAAGACAACTTAAATATCCATAGAAAATAAAAATAAACAACGAGGGTGTTGTCGATTATACGCGGCACACGGTTTGCAGAATTTCGGTCAGTCGAATGAATTATTCAATAAATTAAAATTTACATCTTGCGGTTAATGAATACATGGCAATCCTACGTATGGTATGATATTTACGCCAGTGATGACAATTTTTCAATAAATTAGTAACACAACACCGGCGCCTTTCGATTTGAATAAATTAAAAAAGGCCAAGCGTGACTTCGTACAGCGTTAGAATTTGTCACACGTCGATTGAGCTCGTCGTTAAATTAGGTACGTGAAACGCATGCGAACGTCACTCTGGAGACGTGTGTGAAATCTTGAAATTATCATTAGTGACGAAGTATGGAATAGAAGAAGATGAAAAGAAACGGGAGAAGATCAACTCAACGAAATTAAAACGAAGCGCGGTTCGTCGCGGTTCTCACAAAGGAATATTAAAACTGTATAATAAACGTAATGATGTAAGAAAAACTTTTTTATCCATGAGTAAAAATAGAGTGAAAAATAAACGGAACGACTGCAGCAGTAAACTATTCGACAAATTGTTTCCTTCGCGCGAGGTCCCCATTATCCCAGGTTTCCTCGCTCAATGCTAGTGCCTTTCACCTAATTATTCTCTGGAACAGAGGTAATCGTTTCTCAGTTCACTCCACGCAGGTGGCTGGAATCATCAAAATGCCGAGAACAAGGAGTGAACACTTATTTTCCATTTCAACTTCGCCGGCTAATCAGTTAGTCGAGGCAAGAAACATCATTTCAAATTAACACCTTATTGGAGAGAGGTGACAAAAAAGTTACGAGAAACCCAAGTAGAAAAAAAAATTACAGCAATATATGGACATCAGTGTGCAGAAATGAACGAATTCTTTTCATGATAAGAATTCAAATTTTTTTCCTATCTTTTTCCCGCATAATCTATTCGCGTTAAAAAAAATATCTTCGATGTTCAGCTCGGCGACCCCTGGCGCCATCCTTCTCGGCACTATTCAACTACGATAAGCCAGTGCTGTGATAATATTCAAAGGTATACCTACTCAGGTTCTGCCCATTTTTTAAAAGATAAATCACGTTCAAGTGTATTGAAAATTTATGCTGATATGGCCCGTGGAGATGCGTTACGCATATCGGAATAATAAACGTAGAGTGGGAGTAAACTTTTATCTTAAATAAAAAATTTTATTCGATTAGAATATTCTTTTTATACCGTTAGCTAACGAATTATTGTGAGAAATTAGATACTGGCGTGACTTGGCTTCATCGTTGTTCCTGTCTTTTTGGCATCGATGATTATGATGCATAGACGACTTTTGCCCATTACACCTATTTTAAAGGTCTCACAGACATTAAGACGACGAGGTAATATCTGTCGGTCGAATTTAGAGACTCTTCGGACTTCTGACCTCTTGCCGGTCTTTGCACGCCACGTTATAAACTAACTATAACGATCATCGAAACGATAATTACACAAGCACTTAGTAGCTGACACTAAGTAAAGCCACCTGATTCAGTGCCGGAAACAACGTCGGTTACTCCTTCGAGAGTAATGAAATATATCGTGCCCGTGATATAATTCGGTGATAATGGCCGAAACACACGATGTCAGTGCAGTTGGTAGCGTTCGTATTATACAAAACGAGGATTGACCCCAAAAAAGGTCCTAAGTGTAAGGTAGAAAATTTTTTACTTGGTTCTTGAGTGTGAGTCGGTTCGCCGGATTTTTTCTCACATTTATTGCCTGGATTCGATTTTCGTCAATTGGTATCAATTTTGTTAAAGCGGGAATGAATCGCCTGAAAACTCGAGAAAGAAATGATAAGGAAATTTGACGATTCTGCTGCTATTAATAATTGACAAATATATAATCCGTCATTAAAATGCGTACAATTTTCAGTACATCAGCGTAAATTGTTTCCATATTTTACAGGAATAATATACCTTGATTTACAATGCTTGATTAATGGGTTGTGTTACGGACTTGTACAATAATCGTGCTTCATTCGTAAATAGATTTGAATTTAACGTTCACTAATGTAATGAAACTGCAGCAATAGTCATCTGGTATAACTAAGTAGCACACAACCGTGTGAGTAAAAGCAAATCAATAAATACATACATCATACATAATGCCAGATTATTGTAATTGTTAAACTAAAATTCTGAAATAGACAATTTCAAATATGATTGCTCAGTATTCTTATACAGCCAAGTAATCTCAAGACGAATCCACTAAAGTGGAAAACTATAATACTAATTAATTGCAATTAGGTAGATAAACGAAAAATTCCAAAAAATGCCATTAGGTTCGTCGGATTGAATAACAAAAAATAATTTACATCTATTTTTTCGTGATTGAATTCAATGTTTATTAACAAAGATATAGCCAGTTGAATTTTCGTGACGTCATAATGTTCACATTATAGTATAATTATATTTGTGCAAATTGTGACGTCACGCGTCAATTTCAAACTGCTATATCTTTGTTAATAAACATTGAATTGAAAAACGAAAATAAAATGTGATAATCATTTTTGGACGTTCTATCTAACAGACCTATTGGAATTTTAGATTCAATGACCTAATTCATTATCAACATGGATCATTTACCAGAAAAATATTTCTGATTTTTATAAATTCCAAAACCGAGTGAAATGGCGTAATCCAGTTTTCAGTAGTGACTGGAAAATTGTAGTAAAATATGTATGGTTATAATAACGATTTGAATATTGTAGAAAGCTAAGGAGAATGTGGTGCAAGTAACGATCTAGTGTGATCATAGTTATCAATTCTAAATTTTCTGGTTATTGCAGCATTCAATCTATTTATCTAGTTCGCTACGTTTTTTCAGTCAAACAAGTCCTTGGAGTCTATTTAATGTTGCACCAGCATGAAATTATCGCAACAGCTGCGAGAAAATATATCACGAATGGGCACAGCGAAACAGAATAATAGCATACATTAGACTTTTTGGTTGCAGCTAAAAAACTAATTTACGTTTCGTACCCAGAACTATATTTTTCAGTTTTAACATAAATTGAAGTATGCGTAGAAAAGCACTATAACTGCGACCTCAGCAATAAAAATTTGCTTCGGTACATTATCGAGGTTGTTGTTTGACGTCTTTCAGGTATAAACCTGACGAATGATATTTTCGCGCGTTTTGAGCCTCGCATTATCGGCAAGCAAAGGTGCAATTACGCCGAAAGGTTGGGGGCGAGATGTAGGCGACATTCCGGGTCACCTAGGAGGAGTAAACCTTGGTTGAACGCCTGTCGGTAAATTACTCGCGGGGCATTAATGGGACTAACGAGAATTTAAGCAAAGTTGAATAAGCTGCAGGAAGCTGAAAACGCGAGAGGCGGGGCCGGGAATTCCCTCGGTGGCTGGTTGCCTGCCACCAGGCGTATAATGCAATTTATTAATGTTTATTATGTACCGCGCCTGTCTGAGGGAGTTTGTTTCGCGTTGCGAGGAAACGAACCAACGAATGAACGGATAAACGGACGGGAGGCTCGAAATTGGTGGAAAAAAAAACGAATTTATTATCTCGTAGAGAGGGAACACACAATAAAAGCGCCCGACGCGTCTCGTAAAGGGCCGCAAGTATTTTCCCATAACATTTCATTCGAAATAAGCATTTTAATAACAATTCACAGGGCAGGCAGCTATCTCTATCCACACCACGGAACGCGGTACTATAGAGCATAATATGGTAAATAAATATGGTAAATATGGTAAAGGTCTGTATGTAATGTATGTAAATAAAATGTTATAAGACGTAGACTGTATCGTAGACCTCGATTCACGCGAAATTGCGGAACCCCGTCAGTTCTTGCAGGATATTTCATTCCTGCAGCCGATATTAATATTTGTAATTAATTGGCCGTTTTCGCAAAATAAATTCATCGCATCCGGGAGGCAATTTGTATACCGCAGAGAAAGCCACAGCGCGAAATTACCTCTGGAACGATCGAATTTCTATACTGCTAAAAGTAAAATTCATTTGCAATTTTCATATTATTCGAATTCTCTGCTTTTCTTAAAACAATGTTGAGCTTGAAATGAAAATAACGATTCGAAGAACTCCAGAGATGAGGTGATATTCTTTCACAGCTGAGTAGGTACTTTTCTTCGTTATCCTTCGTTTTTATTTTCAAATTTCTTTTTATCATCGCGACAGTAGCTCTCACGCCACGTGGTTTCGTGTGTTTGCCGTTTTTTCTTTTTTTTTTTTTCCACACACATTATACACAAAGCTGGTAAAGTTGACTCGAAAAAAAGAATTTACATTCAGTTTTATTTGCTCTCCGAGCAATTCGCCCTTTCGTAATGACACGTGGTGAAAAAGATATCTTAATCAGACCTGCAAATATTGCCTGCAAAAAATTAAACCCAGACCTTCGGAGGTATATAAAATAACGTCCACGCCTTGTACAACCGGCGAATATTTGCATACGCAGCGTTAATTGCATATCTACATGTGTAATAACGTTAATGTTCTTCAGTCAAGAGTTTCGCACGAAATTATCAAGAACCACAATTAGAGATATGAAATATTCGAAAAGCTTGATTCTAGGTATAATCCAGCACATTATCGTGAATGCTGTGAGCAAAGAAATAAACTTCTCATCTTAATTACACACCTCGTGCGGAAAATCGATGCCAAAAATTGGTTGCCTATCGCACGACGTGTTCCTATCGGGTTTTTATTTATGACCTAGTAGCCGGATATACGCGCGGTTCTCCGATACTTGAACAGTAATTTTTCACGATCACCGTTCCAGATACGATCTCTACAGTTCGAAAAAATTAACGCTGGTACAGCACAGTTGTCCAATCATGCTTATTTCTGAGTCCATTGTGAGGCCGCTTATTCACACGTTTGTACGACGGAGCTGCCAAGTTGTAACCTTGCCGCTCCAGAAGTTTCTGACACCTTCCGCCAACTCGTGTTATTTGCACTCTTATTTCTTCAATACTGAGTGAGGTTTAACCAGCTGTTGAATCGAACGACCAAAGGCCTCGTTCTTACGTTTCAAACGATGGAACCGAAATGGTACGTTAGCTTTGCTCGGTAAAACGTAGTGCGAATTCCTCAGATCCAAATCGCGGTTCTCGGCGGGTGTAACGCGATCCGGAAAACATTTTCGCAAAGTGTCGTGCAAGTGGGTTTAACAGTTGCAGGAATTCGAAGGATCGCATCGTCGACGGTGAAACTAGAGCGACGAAGAAGCGTCGAGACACGTGAGAAAGGGGCAACGTGTCCGCGGAACGGAGTCCAGACCAGCCGAATGGCAAAGGCTGAAACCAAGGCTTGGCTGCAAACGTAGAAAAAGAGGAAGTTAGCATATAAATGAAATCCGCGAGGCCAAGTGAATATCAATGGGAATACCCGTCACTCAAGAGCCGAGAGCACACGCGATGCATTCCACGAGTTTTATCAGCCTCGGAAATATGCTGTAGGTAGGACCCACATATCCGATACGCCTTGCTTTCTCTCTCCACTATTATTGCGGGCCGATTTTTTCAACTAATTGTATTACCTTTCAATGGATCCTAAGAGAATAGTCATGAATGCGAAGACAGATTGACAGAGTGATGACTAACGATAAAAAAAGAATAGAAAACGAATATAAGTAGCTTGTTTCAACAAGAGATTTTTATTAATCGTGAAAGCGTGAAAAATGATTGAAAAATAATCACGAGTTCAGTATTGACTCTATCGAGAAAAATTTCATATTCTGGTTACTATATTATATTTTTATTTTATTTTTTAGCTTTTTACCATAGCCGAAAAATACGATTCTGGGTAAGAAACGAGAGGGAGCTTTGTAGCTGTAGCTAAAAATCAAGTATAACTGATATCTTGTAAATGTCGCGAGAATCTGATCGTAGCGCAGCAATAAAGTGATTTGTGATGTTACGTAACCGAAATAATGTAGAAAACTGAATAACCTGATTTGCAATTTGATGAATTGCAATGGTCAGAAAATTTTTTATTGACAAATACAAAATTCAAAACTAAGTATCATCATTTTACTAAAATCACTTGTTATTACTCTAACGAAATAGAATTAGAAAGATAGTGTCGCTGTAGTGAACAGAGTCTAACACGTGTGTAAAACATCGTTCGATTCGGGTGAGAGATTGTTCATTTTAGTGAAATTCTTTCCGTTGAATAATCGTACGCGAAGCGATTCCCTGATTCGAGTTCAGACTTTCTTCGAGATAATGTATTACAGCGACCTGCATTGCTTACAATGTGCATTGTTCGGAGAATCTTTCGACATTTGGATCGAATTCGTGGAAAGTCCATTTCGACTTCCTGAAAGTAATCCGGAAATCCTGTCACCTTCACACGGGTATCGATCTCACGATAACGCGATATTATAGTAGAAATTTTCACTTGCTGTGTAAACTGCGCCTTGTCTTCGTTGTCATTAAATTCTAGAATAAAAAAACAATGGAAGCAACAGCAAGTTCTGCAACCGAAAACGCCACTTGCATTCGATAGTCTTATCAAGTCTGCTCTGCCAGTATAAGAAGTCAAGTCTTATTCCGTCCGAAGGCTAGAATTACGGGCTTTCACTCCCACCCGAGTCAATCACGCCATGTTATACACGACACGCGTACATTTACGTCCATACCTCGGTCCGAAATCTCGAAGATATTGTTCCACGATCAAAAGGTCCGGTCAATTATTAAACGGATTAACGATTTTCTCCGGCGCGTTATTCGACCTCGCTTTAATCAGTCACAATCTGCTTAATATCGATCAACTGACTTTAGCGCACGTGTGGGCGTAACAATAAAAATTACGTCCGACGAGTATAATACTAAATCAATGTCGATAGACGCGCTGTTTTGAAATCTCCGCACTCGAGTCGATCCTGAATGGGAAAGCCGATTACTCCACTATATGTGTCATAATTGATCGGTGATCGCGATATGATCGATTGTTCGCTCTGGTAGATGACTGTCTAATACTGACGAAATCCGTATCACGAAGCAACCTTCTGTTTTGAAAAATGATCTACCAGTTACTTTTCGGTTGTGTAATGTAAAAAAAAAAAAAAAATAACAATGCGATGAAGAAGAATGGAAACAAGCACGTTCAAAATCGTAAAGTGAATTTAAGGGAATAGATAACCTTTAATTTCATATTAGATATCGAGTAATTTGGTAATTATCATCTGAATAATTCGTATGTAGAAAATACGTCGTCATCGATTCTTTGAACGGAACGGCATTTTTAATTACTTAAATTACCGTTCAAGACACTTTCTTGCAATTCAACTACTCGGGATCTTACCCACAGGCTACACGATAATGTGACATTGACCTCCGAATGACTGAAGTGTTGCTTTTACAGAAAGCGGTGATTATACCGAACGCGTTCGGAATTCCGCCATAATTAAAATATATCAACCTTTCCATGCATTTTTATTGCTTTCGCGGAGCGGAAAATGCAAATCGTACCTGCGAAAACGAAGTGAAGAGAAAGAGGCTCGAGTGGGTGCGTAGAGGCGAGTCTACATACCGCTCGTAATATTACGGGAGAAGCTTAAGCCCCCACTAATTAACGTTAATGGTAATTAAGCGTCGCGGGCTTACGCCGCGCCCGGCGACGTCGTCATTTACGTTGCGTTCCGCGTTGCGTTTCGCTACCGCTTTGACATACGACGCAAGTCCCAGGTCGTACGGTCCAACCCTACGACGTTGTAACCCTGCACGCATTAATTGAGAGTTGAATTTCCTCCATCTTAATGCCAGACGCTGCAAGAAACCGCCACGATGTTTCTCTCAACTGAAACATGGGGCTTTCCCTCATGCAATACGCCAACTAGTATGCGCCCCTCGTTTTATGATGGGGGAGGTGGTTGTTACTTTACCAAAGTACCCTATTACACCCCGTGGTTCAAAGGATTGTCTCCCTCGGAGCTATCGCTTAAACGAGCGATCATATTTACACCTTTTGGAATCCCTGCCTGCCTGCTCAACACTTGGCTTTTTTTCTCTTCTCTCTCTCTCCTTCTTTTTTCTTCCGCTATCCTTTTCACTCTAGGAACGCGTTAGACTGATTATGAATTAAGTTTTACTCATGCAGTGTGATATTCATGTGCTTGGAGCGCTTGGTAGACCGAAAAGGATAATCTTTTCAAATTTCATTACAAGACAGTCGTAAATAGAATATTTATAGAATTATCGTTATCGTGAGTTATATGCAGAAAGTAAAATGTTGAGAATCGAAAAATTAGCAAGGGCTGTCGAAGAGTAAGCGCTCAGTGAAAGAGACGACTTGCCATATTTTTGTATTTCGTTGTCTATTCGCTTGAACCGTGCGGATATCAAACTTTTAAAGAAATGATTTTTGACCGACTTCACAAAAGGAGAAAATCATCAATTCGTTGCGTATGTTGTTTTTTACTTTTCATCACTTTTGGTGATGTAAAAGAAGTATTCGTTTCGGTCGAAAATCACGTTTTCGAATCTTTAGAATCCGAAAAACAGGTTTTCGGAAAAATGTCGGTCTGTCCGACAAGCTCCCGCAATGATCTCGGAAACGGCTCCGTGTGATAAAATTTGAAACATAAAAAATTTTACCATCAGTTTTCATTCTTTATACTTTCTCTCACTAAGCGATTACGTTTTTCCCAATTTACGTATTTATTTTATTTTTTTTTTTTCAATCATTAATATTTTGTTTTCAGAAATTTTATTTCGATTCATTTTACTTTCAAAATTATGTCATTTGGGTGTCAAGTCCTCCACGGATGCACCGATTTGGATGATTGTTTGTTTTATCTGAAAGCGTTTGCTCCGCTGGTGGTCCTATGAAATTTTGAAAATCATACTGGTCCATTAACAGCTAGTTCTAGAAAATCCGAATTTTCATCCCAACACAACTTGTTGCCGTTTATACGCTGTTAATGATCATGTATATCGGTTTGGATGTTTTGAACTGGCAGGTAAAAAAAATGGAGCAGAAACAAGGGGTTCTTCGTATCACCTCTCTAAGGTGATAAAAAAAGAGAATTAAAAGTATACGTGAGGAAAATTTCCGAAAATATAACCACTTCCAAAAAATTACTCACAATCAATATGCCTTTGCTATAACAAGAATGAAATAATTTTTCTTTTACTTATGATTTGATGGATCATATTAAACTTTTGGAGTCAGTGCCAAGAAATATGCACGATTCACCTGAAAGTGAGTCTCTCGCAGGCAAGTGCCGACAGTATAGAAGACGACGCTCTCACAAAGTTCGAATGTCTACGGTATACATCTAACAACAAGTGGTAAATCTTTCAAGTCATGTAAAATTTCTATACGAAATATTTCTCGGCGCAGCCTGCCTGCCTCTAAAAGTTGAACTTCTTTCATCAAATGATAAGTAAAAACAAAAAAATTATTTCGCTCTTTTCAGAATAAAGGCATATTGAGTAATATTTTTTTGAAGTCGGTCATATTTTTTTTGCAATTTTTTTTTAATCCTGTCAGATAGCCTCCTGAATCCTACGATCCAGAATCCGCAGAAATGCAGAACCATGTAGAACGAGATTCGACGTCAGCGATACACCCACATGGCACCGTTTTAACGGCGCCGTTGCTGTTTCTTGGTAAAATAGGATACGTATTGCGAGACCCTCGTCGAACGATGCTAGCCATCGTATAAGAAAGAGAAGGAACAATAAAAACGGCGCACCTCGGGTGCGGAGTCAACCGTCCGTTTCGTTGTAAACAGACTCGCTTTCCTCAAGCGGAAAGAGTTCGCCTCTGCAGTGTCCGAGTCCTGTATTTGAACTCGAACGCAGTGATACGTGAGAAAACAATCTCAATGCCCACGCGTGTGCTCATAAAGGCGTGAAAATGGAACACATTGAATTTGGGAAGTGCTAAAAGACTTCAAGTTCAATACCCTCGCCACAACACCCGTCAAGAAAATCATCTGGGGTGGAGCAGTGTGGGTTCAAGAGGGCGAAAGGAGCAGTAAAAAAGGGCAGACTTACAGCGCAGCACGCGACACGTTTTCATCGTGACAAACGGAAGCTACGAACAGAGCCAGCTCAGCTCGACTCGTCTACGGGAATTCCCGTGCCGGCATAATCTGCTTGGAATAAGTTGACGCGCATATTCCGTTGCACCGTGAAATTGCACCGCGGTGCGATTTGTTCCCTCTTACTCGAGGCATCCGTCTGGGATCGAAATTGCGGAGTAAAGACAGTTTCACCTCGAATCCTTTCCCTCGTTTGCAAGCCACCCTTGCACCCCGAAATGTGCAAGTGCATATTCGTCCGACAGGAAGTTCGACGCGTCGCAGTGGGTTCATTCATTCGCTGTATTGGTCGGGCGTCGAAAGGAGGGAATTGGTAAGACACACCGGGAGCAGAAACAAGGGTTGTTCTCTCTTGATTATACGGGGGTGCTGCCTGCATACTGACTAGGGGTCCCGGCTGGCAAAGACCCTTCGCGCTCCACCGACTCCTAGGATACACCTTATCCCGTTTCGACGTCTAGCTTCACAGCTACAACATCGACCAAACGAAGCTCTCCTTGCACTCGCAAGTCGTACCGTCTGCCCTTCGCCAAACACATTTCAATTATCCAGTTCCAGTGCTTCGACTACTGTAAACAGTTTCGATGCAAGCAGTTTAATTCGTCAGTAATTCGACGTCGAGTGAAAAGCCTGGACGGAAAACGAATATGCATTTGCAGAGGCCCATCACCGATCGTTCCTTGTCATCGCGGTAGATTATGAACTGGTCCAGGATGTGAACCAGCACTCGTTAAAATATTGAACAAAGAAAAATGTTTCTGCGATTCGATTTCAACGGAAGTTCCTGCCGTTTTTGGATGTCATTTTTTTAACGTATCGCTTGGCGTCGTTCAGGATTCCCATGAGTCGACAGATGTCTTAAATCTCATTGGATCATAACAACTGACTCTGAGTCCACTTCTTTCCCAGCTGTGTGTAATAATCGCTGATGATTCACTAACGCCGAGCAGCTTGCGGCCGTTATGTAAAAAAGACGCTCGCCTGGTTCGTCACGAGAGAATGAGCAGGCGAATCGTGGAGACTAACTAAACAAGATCAAGGATATTGAGAAGAGCGACGCTGCAGATGCCGAGTGGAAAAAAGACATTCATATTGCTCGAGGAAGGGGGACTCAAGGATCTTCCTATTTTTCTTTGTCTCTCCTTCTTTCTTACAACAGGATACTGTCTTTGGCAGGCTCTGCGTGCGGGCAAACTCCGGTTGAAACTTGGTCGTCTAATGAATTTCATTAGGTCGTTGAGGACGCGCCTTCTCTTTTGTCGAGACGGCTTCCCTTTTCCATTTATGTTTATTAACACCACTGTTTTCTCAGCTCTGTATACAGGCTTACACGTAGTTGGTATACGCACAGGATAAGAACAACCTGTTTTGCCAGACAGCCGGAGAGAATGCCACCGTCATTTGTAAGATCTTATCGACCTTATTTTGGTTTCCAGTTTCGAGCAGCCCGGGGGGCGTGGGATGGATACTTCGCATTGGCATTGTGGCCCCTTATCTCCGTCTGAAATAAGGACTGACAAAACCTTACGCGCGGGTAAACTCAATGACACAAAACGACCCGAGTGTGTGCGAATGAAGGGCGTCGCATGCCAATCCCAAAATTCTACCATCCCGGGAAATTGCAAAAAACTTGAAACCCGGGTTGGCGGCAAATATGGATACGTGTGTATACCTATACGCAGAGCCTGCAGTATTCCACGTGAATCTGTTTGCACGAGTGTTTTATCGGTGTCACCCGCTGAAAACTGGATGATTTGTGATCTGTGAAAATTCCAATTTATGAGACGTGCGCACCACGAGTTGGCGCGTGTCTTCGGAAGACCCCGAGATCTTGCCGAGAGCATAAGGCGTTGGGAACGACTAGCCACGGTGTCTGCAAGCTACCTCGAGGATGTTGATGGATTTCCTGAGCGGTAAAACCACCAGACCGGAAGTTATTCTGTTCTCGATTGTCAAACCAGTAGGAAACGCTTGGCTTGGTTAAGAAACTTAAGCACACGACTGTCGCCCACATCAATCCTGTTGTATTCCTCTTCCGCCGTTTGTACGTTGTTCTTTATGACCATTAATTCCTGATGGAAAAGGTATCCTTGATAACGCGTGTATCGATGCTTTATTGCGAGCTAAAGGACACGTGGTAGCAATTAATCGAAGAGCTGGAAAAATTTGGTGTGCACATGAGTCAAATTTATGAGGGTAGAAATGGAGGAAAATGGGGTGAGGGGGTTAAACCGCGAAAGAATCATCCTCAATAAATTACTTGGAGTGGAATATCTGAGAGATTCAGAATCCACCGAGACGATCTCTCGGAGTCAGTCGTGCGAGCGACGCCGCGAATGACGGATGGCCGGGTCCCGAGCTTTGGGAGCTTTTCCTCGGTGTGTTCAAGACACGGACACGCGAAGCAGTTCCTTCATACATGCTGCAGGGCCTTAAACTATGGTTCAATGGTCCGAGAAAATCCAGGCCCCCTTTCGCCCCTCCGACATCATCCACCAGCTGCACATACGCGTTGTCTTTTCGGTAAATGGTTCCATTCCGTCAGCCATCATCCATCCCGCGGATCGGTACTCTCTTGCTCACCCCGTCAAGATTGCTGGAACCCGGACAGCGAGATCTGTCTCATTCCGTGCATCCTCCGTCGCAGCCTGGCCACGTCAAACGGCTTATGCACCCTGAAAGGGAAGAAAAACGATACGGATACCCTGTCGAAATGGTCGAAGCTTGACAAAAGTCGAGCTGTCTGTTGCAGTGAAGAGGGCAATGCGCATGGTGCAGCTCACGGTGTGTTGTGAATTGCACAGAGTATGTACGTGGAACAGGGTTCAGTGTATACCTTCTTTCGATTACCAGCATAGTATTCGCGACACAATGCCGCAGGCCAATCAATAGAGTGGCGTCAGCGGACTCGGCCGATGTTATTGGCTGCATTTTGCCGACACGAGAATATCCCGAGTTCGCGTCAGTGCAGCGCACCCGGCGTCTATCTGCGAACAACGTTCCTTCCAAGTCCGGCGCCGCGTGGCGTAATGGGGTTGTTCCTCCCCCCCGCGACACAGTCCTGAAGGAGTCTGACGGGGCGAGGAGGTAAGAACAGGGGAAAAATAACAAATAATCTTACAAGTTGGGAGGCGGGATAGCTGTTTGTTTTATATCGCGCTGTCGTTGGATAGCCAGCCAATCGAAATATCCCAGGGACGTTTCGCCGAGCTACGGTTCAACGGTAAGCAATATAGAAAATTACTATTTCATGTATATATATGTATATGTGGGTATTGGTATACGGTCGTCAATGAGAAAGTTTTTGTCAAAATTTCTTTCAATCTCGTCTGTTTCTCCGTCACGTCGTTATCGTTCAGGTTATGCAGACGAGTGTTTTCCGTGTCTATGCTGTTCGATATTTTTCTATCAACCTAACCTTCTTCTAAAAACTAAGATAGCTACAGATGGTTTTTTTGGTCCCAGTGCTTTAGAATCAGCGTGAGTGCACCAGGTTTTGTTGTAATGACTAACGAGATAGAGAGAACGGATAGTCCACTTCCTCGGAAAAGTAACCCAAGTTCACTATTTCATCTCATTGTACCTCGTCATCAACCGCTGGTGGTCTATAGGCTTGCAAAACGAGTTTCAGGCTTATTGATCTACTTTTACCCTTGTCAATCTTGAAAATTGAATTTGTTTATTGCAGAAAATATTCACAACGTAATTAAATGCTATGAGACGCGACAGAAAATATGCAAATTTACGTAACGCGCAACTCTCCCGGCAATTGAAAACTGATTGATGATCGACTAGACACAGGCTGACCTGAGGCGATAGCTTGCGTGTTAAAAGGTTAGAACAAGTTGACTCATTGAGCAATCAAGGAATGTCGCTTGCGGGGAGTCGTTAAATAAGCAAGTTTGTTGAATCATTGTGCAAACTCTGCATTCAGAATACTCGGCGAAACTTTTTCTCCGAGCGCACTCCGCAGACGCGTCGTCGTATCACGGGACCGTTTTCTCAGTAAACAAGTCATTATTCTCGGATGAAAAGTTCCCTTATCTCGTACTCGATTAGAGGGAGTACTATTTCGTCGGCGAGCATCGCGATACCCTTTTGTTTTAACCCCCAACCCTTGACGCGGAAGTTTAAAAGTTCCGAATTTACTTACTGCTCTGCGCTCTCTCCGCCATAATATTTTTTTCTATTTTTTACCCTCCCATTCTTTCACGGAGTTTATTAACACGGTACCGAGGGATGCTGAAAACTCCGAAATCGAGTACTTTTTCCCGAATCACTTCCGTACCTGATGAAACATTCCGATATCAGGGCTAACTGCAGGGGAGTGTCATCGACTCCCATTCACATAAGTCGTTACCCCCGGACGTACACGCGAATGCACTATGGTTCCGACTCTCCACGCCGACCCTGGGGCAGTATTTATATCGAACTTTGCCGAGGGAGGCTTTGATTTAACGACGAAACTCCTGCCTGCGCCGTTGTATCGAACCCACATCGCGCCCTGACTATGCAGTGTACGGTAAATTCCGAGAGGCTATTTACAAATTGAAATCGCAAACACATTTTAATGACAATCGCTCGGAAATCACACGAGATCGTTTGAAATCGATTAGAACCACTTGGAAATCGCTTGAAATCAGTTAAAAATCAGTTTGGATCGCTTGAAAATCATGAAAATACTTTAGATTAATTTGAAAACGTCTTAAATCATATTTAAATTGTTTGATACTACTTCGAATCCATTTGAAATTATTTCTTGATCCGCAAGTGAATAACCCGTAACATTTCGCGTAAGAGAGAATGGTGCATTTTTGTCGACCTTATAATCGATGTTGAAAAACCAAGAAAACGGCTTACAGCTGCATGAAATTGTTTGTTGTTGAAGACTGAGGTACAGTAGAAACAAATTTGACTGACCTAGATGAATGTTTTTATTTTCATAGTTTCAAGGAGATATTTAACAGCGCAATCCATTTGAACGTCAGTTGTTGATTAGACGGATAGCTGTCACTTAAAATTAACCGTTCGTTAGTTCCACCAACTAATTTCACGAGGGTCATTCGGCAGGATTATCCAAGTCTAAGAAAAGAAGGAATATTTAATAAAATCAATATCATATTCCATACTCAGTCTGACCATGCATAAAACTATTCTCAATAAATGCATAGGTTGAATAAATGGACGATGTGACGTCACTCGTGCTAAGTATATGTATATCTGTGATAAAAATCGAAATTTTACAATTGCATCTGCAACTTTGGGAATTTACGTTTATAACGGAAAAGTAAAATCACGACCTATTAATGTTTAAAAATACTCTTGCTCTATGCTTAGAACACGAAAACCATCGCTGGTATGACTTCTAGTACCTATGAAACTTTTTTGTTCAAACTTATGCGTAAAACTCGAAGAACGATCATCGATTAGAGTAGTTATACCGGCTGCAAACACATTTGCCGATCAGTGATCAATCAACCACGGAACTCAACGATTCGACCGAGATTTTATGTCGTAATAGCGCGAGAAAATGATTCCGAGTATAGATCTCTTTTTCGAAATCCCATGTCTATTTTTCCCGTGAACAACGTAACGACGTGCAAAAACGCTAACAGCCCTTGTGCCGGGGAGGGAGGAAGCTGCTGCAGTCTTGGCCGCCACCCTGTCCCTCTTCAGTAGTACGAACACGCGATGGTACGCCAAACTGACGTCATCGGGGCCCGAATGCTTCCGGCGGCAAACGGACTTTCACGAAGGTGCGGCACGGGAACCGCAGTCAGTCTATCGCTAGCCAACAAACTAAGTTGACGAATTTTATTCGCCTCGGCATTTCGAGTCGGTTCGTTTAACTTACCGATAAACCCAAGTGAAATTCCAGTGTTGCCACAGACTTGGTGGTTAATTTTCAATTCAATGTTTCAATACGGTTCTTTGCAAATAAATAAGAACAAATAGAAAACACGTGAGTTGTTGTACAAAGAAAAAAAAAAAAAAAAAAAGAAAAAAAGAAGGATAATAAAGATAAACAGAGGAGTTTATTTCATTTAATGTGTCAGAATACCTTCCCTCCCTTTTTCTACAAGTTTCGAATCTCAGCCGATCGAACAAACTTACAGTATAGAAAAATCGATAGTTATCGACAGGTTTAAATAATCAATCACGTCCTCGCGTAACGCAGTACTCGTCCATAGTCGGTTCTCGGTTGATATTGTTGTTATTATTATTCTCCAATTTTTACGTTGAACGACGTTTAAATCGAAGTTATCACGATTGAAAAATATTTTTTCAATCACCATTGCGAAATGAACAACAATCCAAGTGTTGTGGAAGTTGAGCTGATGCCTAGACTACCTTTAGACGCGGATCTCCAAAGCACCGGCAGATGACTGTAAGTAATCCAAATTAAATGGCACCCAGCTGATGATCGTCGCAGTCTACGCACTGTTTTCACTAGTAAAACCTGTACGCATAAATACTCATGGAAAGATAATGTAACAAGCAATTGAGACCCCGTATCACGGTTGTGGATAGTTTTTATTTTCATCAATTTTAATTAAGGAGGCTGATTGAGTACATTGACCATTTATGAAATTAATTATATTCGTAAGTTACGTAGATCTCTTTGAAAATACAAATAGAAAATGCTGGAATGAAGTTTACGTATCAATTCTTCGTTTCACATTGCTTAAAACTGAATCGCTTTTTTTTTCTTAACATGTCAGGGTCGTTAAATATTTAATTATACCACACGTGCCGATATCGACGACGATCAGCCAACGGCATTATTGAATTGCGTACTAAAAAAAATGAAAATCCGTTTGAACGACTTTGTAGGAAATAGTCTTCTGAATGAAATGAGCCATTGCAAAGTGAATTCGAACGAATATATTGAATTTTTAACCATTTAGAAGAAATTTGAAATGAGGAATCGATATCCAACCTTCTCTTTATAATTCTCATATTTGCGACCTTCACTTTTTTAAAGAGATCTTCATGGCTTACGAATATAACAATTTGACAGATACGCTATTTACGACTGTCTTGTAATAAGATTAATGAAAAGTATAAATTTTTGGCCCACCGACCTCCTTAAAAGAACGAAAACTAGTTTAAAAAAAATTTCAACTACTAATTGCATACTTTGATTAAATTTAATTTTGCGAATTTATTGCTTCCGTGCAATCGTCGTTCAAGTTAAATTCATTTCTAAACGTGTAAATTACCATCCAACTATATACTGTAAAGACATGCGAGAGTAAAATCTGGATTTTAATTAGTTTCTCAGCTGTGGGATAGCAGGCATTATACATAATATACTCATGCCGGTGTATAATGTACGTACATAATCTGTGGAATCGCGAAGTAAATTGAAGCTGCGTAAATTATCGTATAATTACAGTCATACGTACCTAATTCTAGGCTTGGAATGAGTTAAGAGGACCATTGACACCTGCTGACGAACGAGGCGCGGAGTTATTGTAATGAGCTGAGAACCAGGCCGCCTGATTGCACTGTTGCAGGGTTGAATACACTTCTCACTCCCACGCGATTAACTTAAAAAGGGGGAAAAACTGCAAAATTGGTGTTAGCACCCTGCGGGTGAAGCGATTTTCGTTGATACCGCGACAATGCGTGCAGCCATAGTGCGATAAAGCGGGATCGTCTCATTTCTTCCGTTCAGGTAATAATCGAATATTCATACGAACATTCATTGGGAAAACAGTCAAACACTGAGCGTGTTCGTTTGCTGTGCTCATATTCATTCGATTCGCAGCTATTATAAGGAGGTCGGGCAATGGTGATATTTTCGAATGCGATGAATCGAGCCAAAGCGGTCATATCCCGTTATGGAAATTTTGTTGAAATTCGTTTTAGTCGTCCCAGAGTTGAAATTTATGTGCATAATATTTTCCATGCATATATGCATATATAGATATGCCGGGGAACAAAGTATTAATTATAGGTCAAATACCGTGACGTAATTATGATAAAGGAAAATGAAACAGAAAAGAATATCTGCACGCAACACGAATCTCTAATAAACGTTTAAATTTTCCGGCCATAGGTTTGGTTGTTTTCTTTCATTCACGCGATATTTTATGTATTTTTATTGACATTTTTCAACGGAAGTCCTTTGAGTGGTCTGAAATTTTGTAGCAATGGCGTATCATGCATGGTATTGAATACAGCTAATTTTCAAATTCAAGGACAAGCAGCACTGGTTCACATTATTTTTTTTTAATTATCGAGGACAAAAGATCGCATTAACCACGTCGATGATACATTCCACAGAAACTCAAATATCATACACATCCTCGGACAAAATTAGAATATTGACTGACTTTTCGATAATATTATTCAGTCAAGGTTCAAAACTTCGCCGGGCTAATTGTATGGGTTGTATATTCAGTTCCGTTGAAACGGTACAAGAGATTTTTCTTCTCAACGGAGATAATTCGATGTGACGTTGAGTGATTAAAATGGAAGCAATGATTTCTCAAATCCAATGAATACAAAAGATCGGTGAATACCAGATTTTACTCGTTATAGTTTCAAATATTTGCACTGAAATCTGCGACATATTTAGAAAAATTTCGTACTTAACGTCGCATAAGCAAGTTCTAAAAATTCAAGCTGCCGTTCACGCTCTTGCAAACTTTTTCCTCATCGGTATAACTTCGTACACAAAATATAAAATTTGACCAGAGAATAGTAATAAAAATTAACCGGTTCCTCGTTTTTCACCCACATGTCAATGTTAATTAATACTTGATCTGAAGGTATACGGTCAACGTCGATAAGCTCTTTGAAATCAACGGATTATAAGAAACTGAAAATTGAATTGGTAAGAAAGAAAGACTTGGATCATCCTATCTACCGTATGACATTCTCCGATGTGATTCGGGGGATAAAACCTGTCGACAAAAGATCGTTGATTGGATATTTTCGTATGGGACAATCGTGAGAAGATGACGTACGCCTGAGGCTGTAATAAAAAGAATCTGTCGAACGTCGGCAGGCAGAGTTCGAACGTTTAATTGACGGTTGACTAACCAATTGTGAGACACAGATGACTTCGAGTTTAAATGCCGCGTTACGCACCAGGTTTGTCCTCGAAGCCGACAACGGCGACAAGCGCATACCTTACACGTGTACGTATTAAAAAATATTTGGCGGCTGCACGCCTCTCGATAGCTAAAGACCTCTCTCTTTCTCTCTGCGTCACTTGTTCCTCGTCGTCATCGCTCCCCCCTCCTCCGGAACGCGAGGCGGATAATGTGTACAAATAAAATTAATAAAACTCGGCGAGGAGGAGGCATACATCCAATTCTCGACAAGGTTCTAAAATTAGAGTCCATTTCACGCCTGTCATCTCCGTACCCTGCCTGCCTCCTCCACCCTCTCCCCCATCTCCTCATTTCTTCGCCCGTTGGAATCCTTTATTCTTGTCACCTTCTCCAGTCCGGCCTCATGATTGGGAGCCGCGTGTATATTTAGACACGGTTCAGGACCGTGCTGGATAATCAGGTCTCAGGTACCTAAGAATTGATGAATAAACTCCCCCTTTCCGAGTGAAGAATCGATAAACCCCATCGTTGCAGTTTTGATCCCAGTTTGAACCGCTAACACCTCGAATCTTGTCCCAATTTAAGGTCAGGACAAAGAGTGCGGAAGATGAACAACTTTTCTCACCAATTTCTTTCAAAATACGCACAATTTGATGACCTTGAAAATTTCTGCACCCGCAAAATTAAAGTTATTTAGCAAGCTGTAGCTTCTCCGCGATCATTTTGAGAGCAGAATTCTATGGAATTTTTTATTCCGCGTTCAATTATCTAGTGCCGATATTATTTGATTTTTTTCTCTGTGTCTTCGTTTCTCATTCGACAAAAAATCTTGAAAAAAATTTCGACGAGTCCTCTGTCCTCAAAGATACTTCGCGCTTTCGCGCAACCATTGGATACGTAATGCTGACAGTGAATTCTGCCCCATATTCTGTGAATGAGTTATACATGTATAGTTACAAGTTAAAAAAACCATACTACTTGGTGGCTTACTGATTTAGCTTAAAACAGACTTCGCGTCCGTCTTAATAAAAACAACAAATACCCGTAGTTGATGATCGAATAAGGCATAAAAAAAAATCCATTCGAATTTTTGCTTCCCAAATTAATTTTTGCAGATTCAGAAATCTTGCGATTAAACGACTTCATGATTATTCCATCTCTATGCCTGCCACTTTTATACTGCCTTTAACAATATGTTTCGAAAAAACTCTGCAAAGTTTCAAATTTAGGGGTCAAAAATAGCATTCTCAAAGCAAAAAAAGAGAAACGCTCAATTAATTCATTTAACCAACGAAATCGAGATCAATTTTCTTCTTCAATTTTAATTTGCACCTATTGCATGTCCGTCCTCCTTTCCTCGCGCCGACCAGATTAAAGTGCGGGTGGATATTATCTCGGATGAAAATTTTCTACAGTCTTGAAGCTGAAGCTGCAGTCAAAGTCAGCCACATGGCTCTCTGATGCTCGGTCAAGGTGAGTTAACCAGACCTCGGTTATCCTCGTTTGGATATTTTTAAACTCCTTGGTATTTCGAGTCCCTGAATTTCGGTTCCCGTCCCTGCCACCCAAAGAGCAATGAACTAAGCGAACGGTTCGAGGGCCTTAAGATTAGAAAAGGCAACCACTTTTGGAACACCTAAGTAGTCGACGCCACAACTTACTCTCCGCGGTACAGATTGCCGCTCGTTATTTCTTTGAAGTTCTTAATTGTGACGCGAAGCCTGCTTATCGATTGAACGCAAATAGCTAATTTCAATCAGCTTCGAGCAACTCTAAAATTTCACCGTTATGAAGTGAAGGATTATTATTGGCCTTAATTCATTTCCGTTACTGTTACTTCGTCCTTACTATTTTTACTCGAGATTCTCGCGTGAGGGTGAACTTTGCTCAGCAAATTTTTGTCCTTTCAGGATTTCAGAACTCGCTGGATTTACTCTCATAAAACTAAGATTTAACTTAAAAAAAAACTCTCACAAAGACCTGCAACCGTATTCAAATTATGAAATAATTTCACCCGACTTAGAATGAACGTCGTTGCCGGACGTTATTGCGTATTCGGATCTCGGAATAACGAAATATATTCAACAGTTACTGATCTGTACGATGATTTGTCTGAAATGACAGAATTGAATCATCAGTGAAGATTGAATAAATAAAAATTTAGACAGTTGTTTTGCCTTGTTCTCTTCTTAACAAAAACCTGTCCGTACCGTGATGAATTTTTATTTACTCCCACCTATCACACTGTCATCGTCAACCTTGTATTATTTACGCGTAAACAATCTTCCGTTTCAATCTTCTGTCGCGACCCCGCGTAACCTGTCACGTGAGAATCCTCCGTTAAAAATGAAAATAATAAAACCCGAGTAACCCAGAGCTACGAATATCGTCATCTCGAATTCGATTCTACAAGCCACCGTTCCGCAATTAATTTTCCGTCCGCTTGGACAGATTTTTCCTACCTTCTTTCTCCTTCTTCTAATCGTTCGAAAAGATGGCTCAACCGCCATCGCAATTTCTGCGAAACAATCGAAACACCTCGCAGCTGTTTTGCGCGCCCCGCGAGGAGAAAAGTTTCCCTCGGGCTGTACGGAGCAAATTTGGGGTTGCGAAAGCCATATCCGAAGCCCGGTGACGCGGCAACAGAGGGCTACATAGGGGGTGTGGCGAATCAGCATAAACTTAATTACCCCACTCGCCTCTACTTTCCTTTCTTGAGCCAGTCAAGCCCGCGGCAGCGGCCCAGCCGGTAAGACGCCAGTCGTGAACGGGGCTGCGAGGGTTGCGGGTATTGATCGAACCGGCGGGTCGCCGCGACGCTGGCGTCCCTTCCGCCCGCCCCGCCGACCCGCCGACCCGTCGACCCGAAGTCGCGACGCCCGACGACCGACGACCGACGACGACCGACGCGCAACAGCGTTCTCCGATTCTTGATTCTTATTTGCGCGGTTTCAGGGCGGCTGGCTGTCGGGGGTTGGGACGCCTCCAAAGTTGGGGTGGTTGGATAGCGATGTCGATAGATTTTATTAATCTTATCCCGAGATAGGATAGGAGCACCGCCTATGACCACTGCACCACTCTTTGCCACCGTTATTTTATATGTTTTACTGGCTTACACTACGTACTGTAAATTAGGGGTGCGCGAAGAGCGGTCGAATCGAATGGAATATTCGTGTTGTATGTATACTCTTTGAAAATAACCAACTTGTGCCTACATCTCTGGACAAACCTCGTCAATCAACAACGAATTAACACTGTTTCTTTACTTTTCCTATCTTACTTCGTTTATTATAATTAACTTTGAAATATGGATTTTCTTCCCGCGGACTCAGTTTGGTCCTTTAAACTATTCATCCGAGCCAGACCCTTACATTAAACAATTCGAGTATTTGAATCAGAATTCTAGCGGCTAGAATCATTCAAATTGAACGGCTGCTCGACAATGTACAGCCCTTAAAAGTCACCGAATGCTATTCTGTGCTAACCACTACAAACGGATTCCGTCGTTAATCGAGGGGTTCGGTGCCAATTGAACTGAAAAGCAAACTGTTCGAAACATTCGAGTTATTCGAAATGCGGATTACTCGAGAAATTCGAATTATTACTGCACTATAAATGTCTTCGATGATTGAATTCCGTACGAAAACATAACATGCGGGTATTACTAAACGGAACTGTTGGATAATCAATTATTTAAAAAGCAATGTTGACGGTGATTTAACAGTTTTGTACCATTTGCGTCGGATGGCGACGGACGGTACTAAAGTCGCCAATAATAGGGCATCTACCCTGTTCGTGGATCGCGTATTCACCAAATTACTATGTTCGTAAGCTACCGCGATGAGAAAATATAAAATACTAGTTATACTTCGATTCGTTTTAATCGCTTCACAATGGTTAAAAATTCAGCAGATTCGTGGGATTTCTCACGTTATTGAGAAACCTGTTTTTGCACTGAAACACTCTTTTCATTACCCATTATTGCATCCTGAGATCTTTAATCGTTCAACATTGCACCGACATCGATTATCGCCAACAAATAACGTTATAATCAATTTCTAAGCTTCTATATGTAATATTTACAACTGTTATTATTTTTTTAAGCATCGAAGTTGAATTTACAGCTCAGCTTACGAATGCTTTAGGAAAAACTGCAATAAAATCGTTTTCTTTTGGTAACCTTTGATCCTTGCACGGTGCCCAGCTTTTAAATGATTCGCTTAGTATGCACGCTTGTAGAGTAAAAATCGACGTACACGCGATCCTCTCCGATTCTTTCTCCCATACGAATTCTCGGTACCGTAAGATATTCGTAAAACAAGACCGAATGTGCCGTCGGATTCGGTGTCAGTCGAGCTTATCTTTCGTATTTTGCATTTCGTACGTGTCTTTTATTTTCTTCTTACTCTACGTCTCCTCGTTTTCTGAAGAACCTTCGCTTCGCGTTCTCCCCCCATCTCCACCTGTACAACCCTCGCCCCCCTTGCGTATTCCATTGAAAATACTGACGTCTCGCCTCGCGGTTCTTTTTTCCCTCTCGTGCGCGCTACAAGACACGTAAACGGGGGTTCACCCATAAATCCTTGAAATGGAATGTACCACATGTGCCCGTGGTATCTTCATCCCCCTCCCCACCGCCCTTCGCCATTTTCTTTTCGTGACACCGGGTGACTTTTCTACGCGACCCAGGAGCTGGAAGCTCCTTCCAAATTATGCTCTTCACGCTCTTCGTCCTTTCTAAACCCCGCGGTGAAAGTCGACGCATCGTTACCGGCGGGCTGCTTCTTCCCCTAATAATGCACGCGAAATTACTGCTCTTTGACAGCCAGAGAGAAAAGCAACGATCAAGTTCTTTGAGCCGTCTTTTTACCGCTGTTTGCAAGCGCAGCTTTAAACAACCTGAAACAAACATCGCATCTCAAGCCGGTCAATTCTGTCTATAAACTCGAATCAGGCTGAGGACGTTTAAGAAATATTAAAATACTGCGTGTTTGATTGTTTGAAGTAAAATAAACATGACCGTTTACCCGATCTAATTAGAAATGATTATTTTTTATACACTTTTGTATACCTAATTTCGTATTGACTCGTGTGACAACCGCCTATCTCAAATTTGCCCCGATTCTTTCGTCACCTTTTTCGTATTCTTACCCCATTTCTTTTTTTTTTTTTTCTTATTCTCTACAACCTTCTTCCCGCGGTAATGAATCCAAGGGTGGTCACCACGAATCTGTGCCCAAATTGGCAATAGATAGGCCCGGTTACTTTTTAAGGTCCGTCCTTGCGACATTCTCAGGCAAGCCGCGGCGTATTCCTGAGGTTTTACGATCGCCTGTCGCCCCAAACTCTCTCATCCTGCCAAGATTTTAATCTAACTTCTGTCGTAAAATGCGATCACGCTTCTCCAGCGTCGCGACGCCGCTCCACGTGTCGATTCCCACGCCTTTCCGTATCTATCCAAAATTCTCTACGCTCGTTTATACCATTTGTGTTTTCATACAATAACCCACGGTGTTCCAATATTCATGAAACTGGCCTATTTTACCCTCTATCAACGGCGTTTCCTCTTCTTCGAGATATTAACATGTTTTCGTTGCTCCGCTGCGGAGCGTCGCGATTCAATTTCGTCGGACAATATATTTGTTCGAATTTCGTACATCTTGAATCGTGTGAAAGGGAGGAAAGTTTTCTATTGAAAATTGTCACCCTTCCCGAGCAAAACTTTCGACTATACTCCCTCTGGGTTGATATTTTCTTTTCTGTTGTATTGTTCACTTTTTCGCGCATATATGGCAAACAAGAAAAGAATTATAAAATCTTGGATTTGTATAAATTTCATGTTTTATGCGACTAATTGACAGCTTTGTTTCTGTGTTGAATTGACACTAAGTTTCTTAAAAAATGTTTGAACCCCAAAAGAACTCCACAAAAGTTGAGTAATTATTTGGAATTCGTAAGCCCGTTTATAAGGCTTCAGCGTAAATATTTGTTGGAATTTTATAAAAACAAAATTACCATCTAAATTTGTTGAAAAATTCACAGGTTAAATTCAACAAGTTCTCCCTTAACGAACTCCAATAAACACGAAGCACTAGCTTGAGATTATTTTCCTTTCAAATTGTAACTTTCCAGTGAAATGTTTGAAAAATAACTCATCTAAACGATCTCGAACTTTCCGAGAAAATTTCTCCAGAGTTCGACATTTGGGTGGAAATATATGCAGGTCCGTGTATTCATCGATCGTACTGTACGCAATACGTGCAGTGGGTACAATGTACGCATATACAAAACCCATACACATACGCGCAGTCCTAGATTGTAGTAAACGATTTTTCTCGCGAAGAGTAATAAATCTAGACGTGCAAAACTCGCGTCAGAATTTACCTTTTAAACCGGCAAAGTTCCAACGCGTGCACCAGCAGTGGCTAGGCACGTATCTCTCGCAGCATGCTTTGCATACCGCCATCTTCTAGCTATACAGCTCCCTAAAATTGCCCGGAGACAAACAACCCGCGACGCGTTGTCTCAAACCGTGTCAAAGTTAATCACCGACATGAACGTTACGACTGAATAAACGAACACTGGCAGCCCTCTGCAGACCCCTTACTGAAAGAAAAAAAAGAAGAAAAAAATGTTTAACCGTGAATAAAGGCAACAGTGCGGGTGTAGCATATTTCTAAATTAAGGAACTTACGTGTATTTGGCCGCATCCGAGCCAAGTCCGCGAGAAATTTCGTAAAGAAAATAATATTATTCCTGACATTTGCTGTCACGTCACCAGAGCTGGACTGACATCCCATCACCCAAAGACGAGGCGTCATCCCTGCGCGTCATGAATTCATATCTCCGGATAAGAAACCGCAAAAGTACATTGAAGCGGCCGAAAATGATCATGAATTATTGTTGCCTCTAATGCTTTAGAATTTCGAAATTTCGATAGATCGGTTTATCGGTCTTATACGCATACATAATTGCCTCTAGTTGATAATACGAAATAGTATCAAACACTTTTAATAATATAGCAGGGTTGTCTTCTCTCTTCCATTTATTCGATGTTTGATACATGTATATATGTATACATTGTAACGTTCTATGACGTTGCAAAAATTAGTAAGGATTCGTGAGCTTATTTGATGAGACGAATTAAAGGCGCAAATAAAATGTTGTGAAAAAGCTTTAATAGCAGAGTACGTGTTTCTAGTTTAAAGTCTGAAAGAAGACTGTTTTTATAATAATGTTGGTTGACGCAGCAACCTTATTCTTTTTAAACACGTAAGAGGTTTATAAACTTCTTTTATCTATGATGACTACTAGATCATTAAAAGGGGGTAAGAAGGGTGATTTCACCCTTTGTTACAATATATATATATATATATATTGTTTATTTTTTTTTCTCTAGTTCCGATACATTTTTCTCCTTCACTCTGTTATTGGAGCAGCGGTTAAAATTTCCCGAAACTCGACGCGCCGTCCGCGACGTGCGAACGACTGTTTTATCGCTGATTTTACGCGATTTCAAGTACGTACTTATAAACTCGATAGCCGTGAATGTATATGTACATTTTCACTCACGTGGTTGGCTTCGTTTATTACTTTCAGGGCTAGAGAAAGGAAAAACGAAAATAAGTGCATGACTGTTTTCTCGTTTGTACGGAGATATTATTTCAGGCTCTTGTAGATTACTTCACTTTTATCTTTTATCGGCGGGGGGACGAAGATTGCATAGGTCGATGCAATAAAAGTACAGGACAAATATACACAGTGTGTATGTGTGTGGACTCATGGAATATTTATGAGGGATGACTTAGCGTAGATAACTATACGTAAGATCTGCATACTAACCGTACAAGTTTATAGCTTACAAATTATGTCATTTTGTCAGCTTTCCGCTTTATTCGTTTCTCTATGCGTTCAACGTTTCTGAAACCGAGAGCAAAAATGAATGCAATAGAAACACTTTTTACAGATCAATCATTCGAAAAAGCTGCGGTTCTTGCTGAAATTCGTGGTTGCGATAATCAAGAAAATAACACTCGACTCGTAGCATGTTGTCAAAATTGCTCAGAATGTCTCGAAACCTGGGATCAGCTGGTAACCATGCAAATCAACGACAGGCTAAAACAGTATAATAATATGAAGTCTTGACACCTGCTTGAGGTAACTGTGAACCGTCACTCCGCATGCAGCACACACCTCATAATACATCTCTGTCTCCAATGCTAACCGAGCATTTAAGCAAGAGTGACAGATTGTGGAAACTGCGTAGTTGGCGGTGTCTCGGTGACGATTCCGTCAACCGAAAGACCCGTTGTGATTTCTTTCTTTTTCTGTCTTATGCAAAGCATCGCGAGGCCTGCTTTTGAAATTTTCTTCGCAGCCGGACTTCCAGCTGTCCAAGTAAATCACTGCGTCTGTTTACGGCGCGTAACAGTTTCGCAACTTATCAGCCTCCAGACTCGATGCAAATTCATAATTGATCATGCAGGCGAGCCTAAAAGCCGCGTGAATGAGACCCGGGACGTTGATTCTTCGTTATGACAACAATTCTGCCCGGCTGCCCGTTTATCTCAGAATAATTAACATAACAAAAAAAACGGTTATGAAGATCGATCGATTCTCAAGCGTCACAATAATGCGTCCTGCCTTACGTAATTTTCGCTCTTACAGTTTTTACAAGTGTAACGGTTTTTTTTTTTTGAGGTTCAACCGATACGTTTTGATTTTATGTTATATTAGAAATCTAGATATATTCAATAAACAAAATACATTAAATCAGGAGGAAACAATGTAGAACACAGATTTATTGAGTTTTGGTATAACCTTTTAAAAGAACAGGCAATCATAGAAAATCTCATTCACTCTTTCATTCACACGTTAAAATTACTCAATGCGATTACCGACGTTTTGTATATAATTATTCTGGTAAAATTTTTGTACCATATTAACGAAAGACTGGCTCTCTTTTCCTTTATGCTTCAAATTTAAAAATGATTCTAGTGAAAGAATGAATCTACTGACAAAGGACTCTAAATTATGGTGAGATTACAATAAAGTTAACAGACGAAGATATAAAATACTGACTTAAGAAGGCTATTACAGATTTGTGGCACAATCCACCTACAAATCAGTAATGAAACGATGACTTAGCTCGGAATATCTCTGATGAAAAGAGGTGGCCTAACGGCTCCGTAGATGATCATGGATGTTGAAGTTCTGGGATATTCCTTTTATAGAATCGGTCTTCACCGATTATACTGCGTGGTCGTTCGTCGATCAGATATTTGGATTTGTTCTTTAGGCTCACAGGCTCCGAAAGATTGGGATTCCGTTGGGTTACACTTCTTGTATGAATCGTCGTCTCAAATTTGTTTTTTTTTTACTTGTTTTGTTTTCCCAAATGTTAACGAAATTATAAGAATGTGAATATGACAGGACTAGACTTTATATCGACCGTTCGCTTCGACCCCGGTTCGCAGAGAGAGAGAGTTACACTTATTTCACCGGATAGGTGATCTTGACCGACGTGACACCTAGAGTTAAGCGTTTGCCCTTTATTTTGAAACGTTGTATGTGCTTAAGGCGCGTACATACGAATTACTTTATATTCTATGTGACTCGCATGTAATATCGTTACATCACCCCCCCCATTTTCGAGATTGTTGTGAGAACGAAAATATCGAAAATTACTCGTTATCCTATATTTGCAGTAAAATCTAAAAACCTCTCTTTAAATTACTTCTTACTTATCAATCATTCAATCCATTCATCCTTCATCATTCATCATTAAAATTATCATTTTAAAATCTAATCACATTTTCTTTTAGCAAACATTTTGTTTAACTGGACTTACATCTAAAAAATTCTATAATCTATGCATGTTGGACTTATTAGAACATTTGAAGGATTCATGACGAGTTTTTCGTGAATTTTCATTACAAAAAATTATCTGTTATTTAGCACTTGGATTTGTGGGCTGATAATATTTGCGTAAACTCACACGATTGAAAGTTCCCAAGTTTTTGTTTTTATTTTTTGTATCTATTAAATTATATGCATTTTCATTAACTTTTTTGTTTATTTTGTACGGACCTTTAAACAAATGGAAGAATTTGTGTGTTAATTTATCGATAGCGGAGGATGGATATGGTACACGTAGTAAAACTAGATCTCCTTCATTTAAAATTACAGTTGAAATTGATTTTTGATTCCGGCTTCTATATTCAAAATTTTTCTTCAAGTTTTCTTTGGCTAACAATATTTTAATATCGTGACTATTTTCAATTCTGTCTGGAAATTTTACAATTTTTGTTAATTCATCATGCGCTGTTTTATTAAAATGAAGTTCGTATGGAATAAAACCGGTGCTATGGTGTGTTGTTAAATTTAATAATTTTTCGATTTCTTTGACATATTTTGCCCATCTAGTATGCTTATCATTGCAGAAGGTACGGAAAAATCTCTAATCACCTTGATTTTGTCTGGGTTGGGACTAACTCCCTCAGGTGTTATAACGTATCCGAGAAATGCGATTGACTTCTTACAAAAAAGTGACTTATTTAGACGAAGTGTAAAATTGTGTTTCATTAAACGATCAAATATTAGGCTTAGGTGTTTCATATGAGAATCAAAATCAGTTGAGGTTATTAAAAGATCATCTATATAACAAGTCAGAAAGGAGGTAAATTCATTACCTAATGCCATATTTAGGGCACGTATGAATCCACTTCCTGCCGTCTTGAGACCAAATGGAATTCTGCAAAAATGGTATAAAGTGCCACCGTGTAAAAAAGCTGTATATTGACGTGAATTTCTCTCTAGCGGGATTTGCCAATATCCATGTGTTAGATCAGTAGATGTCATGTATTTTACACCATGATATTTTCTTAATAATTCATTTATTGGTGGTGGACATTCGTTATCAGACTCAATTATGTCATTTATATATCTGGCATCTAAACATAACCTCACTCCATTCTCCCTCTTTTGTACTATTCGCAATGGATTGCAGTATTGACTATTTGATCTTTCTATAATTCCTGCTTGAAGCATTTTCTTTATCTCTGCATCTACTGCTTCTCTAAGTTTAAATGGTACCGGGTATGATTTTTTAACGATTGGCTTGTCTTTTAGTAATTTGATAGAGTGTTCATAAATGTTTGTACATCCGGCTTTCTCTGAAAATAGTTTTTCATATTTAATTAGCAATTTTTCCAGCTCAACTTTTTGCTCTTCACTTGTACCCATAAGATTATTCGCGATCGACCGGACAGATTCGAAAAAGTTTTGATCATTTGTTTGAGATCTTGTTACTTGAATTTGTTCTATTAAAATTGATTCGATATTTTCATCCAATTTATCTTTAAAAAAATTGTGATCTTCCGATTCTACTGTTTTCTGGCAAACTAAATTCTTTTTGTAAAAATTATGGTCTTGTGATTCTATTGTTTCTGCGTTATTTTGTTCATGTTCGTTTACATTTTGAAATACAGATTCATTACATTTTATATTATTTTTTACACACATCAAATTTAGATTTTCTAATTCATTATTTCTCGGATTATCTCTTTGATCTACCGATGCAATTTTATCAAATTCACTTATTGCTACACATATATTTTCCTTATCTACTAAAATATTTTTATCAATTTCATCATTTTCTACAAAGATATATTTTAAATTTATTTCTGTTTCTTCATCAATTTTATTCTCTTCTACACAATCAGATTCATTGTCAATTTGCATCACATTTTCATGTGTTTCTGACATTTTATCATCATTATCACATTCAGGATCTTTAGTTGTGATATTTTCAAAAACTGTTTTTATATCTTCATCATCATTTTTATTTTCTTCATTATTATTCTCTTTCTTTGAATTCTTTTTAAATATTTCTTTACCTATTTTTTCATGTTCTTTTTCTGAATCTTCAGTTCTTAAAATTTTGATATATATTTTCGCGTTTTGTGCAAATGAGCTCAACCTTTCCGCAGGTTCCCGGTCGTATGAGAAAAGTGGTGGAGCTATTACTTTACCTTTAATACTAATTGTTTTCTGACCGTAATCTAAAACTACTTTATTAATATCAAGCCAATCGTTACCAAAAATCACACTACTAGACAGATGCGGTATAATTAAAAAAGCTGTTGTGATTTTCTGCGATCCTATATGAACATCAACCAAAATTTGTCGCTTAACCGCTGTGGGCTTTTTCCCAATTGCTGGTAAAACTACTACATTTGTAACTGGTAGTTCATTTAAACTATGATTACCTTTGAGAGATTTATATAGTTTTTCAGACATACATGTTACTTGGCTTCCTGAATCAAATAAAGCTACCATTCGATAATTTAACACATTTATTACTACATTCGGACCATTCGATAAGTTTTGTTTTACTCTTTCAATTTTTTCTTCAGCATTACCAATTTCGTGCATTAAGTCCTCAACTAAATTTGCATAATCCCAACTCGATGTCGGACTTATACACATCGAGCTGTTTATTAGTTTAAATTTCTATTTGGACTGGTTTGTAAATTATTGGTGTTAGTTTGCATTTGAGTTTGTAATGACTGTATCTGATTATTGGTTCCTGAGAAATAAGGTGGTGGATAATTGACGTTTGGTAAATTCATTTGGTTGCTTGTTGATGCTTGAACTTGCGGTTGATATTGCCATGGTGATAAGTTTGTACCAAATTGAGGATTTTGATAAAAGTTGTTTGCAGCATTTGGATAATTTTGTTGCCTACTTGTATTATTTATCTGTTGCTGTTGTTTATGTTGAATTTGCATGTTGTTTACATTATTCACTTGATTGTTGTTACTTTGATTTTGATATTTGTGTTTATTATTGTTTCTTTCTTCATAATTTACATCTAATTGCGATAAAGCTTGTTCTATTATTTTTGTATCCGCCATATTCACAGTTGCTAGAGTATCACGAATTTTATATGGTAATTGTTGGATAATGGTATAGTTTATTTCGAACTGGTCTAGTTTCGGTAATAGGTATTTTGCTTCCTTAAGCTGTTTAAAAAAATATGTTTGAAGTGAACCATCCTGTTGATTATACCTTCTTGAACTCCACTTTGTTTTGACTTTAACTTGGATTGGAATGGAATAAAATTTATTTTTAAAGGCTTCTTTAAAATCATTATACGTGTTGATAGTTTCTTTACTCGCTTCCCACCATATTTTTGCTCTACCTGATAATTTACTTTCGACTATCGACAATTTACACTCTTCCTTCACACATTTTAACCTGAAATAATTTTCCAAATTTTCCAAATATTCAATAGGATTTATAACTTCTTCATCTGTAAACTCGGGAGCTTTGGCATCAATGTGACTTCGTTGCAAACTTACTATTAACTCACTCACCGATATTTGATCGTTATTGGTAACTGGTTGTTGAACTGGATTCTGTATCTGTTGAAGAGCCTGTCTTTGTTGTTCGTTCTGGAGCTTCAACAATGCGACTTCGTTTGCCAGCTGTGCGTTAGTTGCTTGTTGTGCCTGTAGCTGTTCAATCGTATTTCGTAAACCCGCGAAACTCGCCATTTCCTCCTTCAAACGCTCCAGTTCTCCCTCCATCTCGCCTGTATTATTTCGTATTTGACTATTGCCTGCTTTTGATATGTCAGGTTCTGACCTCCTTGGTTTATTTGTGATCCTTGACCTAGTTTTAACAGGTGTTCTTTTAATCGTTGGTGCCATGTACTTTTGAAATTCTTATATTTCTATTTATCGCGTAATATATGTTTCTTACAATTACTACCTAAGGTCAATCATACAAACATTCAACGACGAAGTTTCAAATTTAATCCTATGTTTACTTTCTTTATGTCTAAACTTTATGTTCGGGCGCCATTTTGTAACGGTTTTTTTTTTTTGAGGTTCAACCGATACGTTTTGATTTTATGTTATATTAGAAATCTAGATATATTCAATAAACAAAATACATTAAATCAGGAGGAAACAATGTAGAACACAGATTTATTGAGTTTTGGTATAACCTTTTAAAAGAACAGGCAATCATAGAAAATCTCATTCACTCTTTCATTCACACGTTAAAATTACTCAATGCGATTACCGACGTTTTGTATATAATTATTCTGGTAAAATTTTTGTACCATATTAACGAAAGACTGGCTCTCTTTTCCTTTATGCTTCAAATTTAAAAATGATTCTAGTGAAAGAATGAATCTACTGACAAAGGACTCTAAATTATGGTGAGATTACAATAAAGTTAACAGACGAAGATATAAAATACTGACTTAAGAAGGCTATTACAGATTTGTGGCACAATCCACCTACAAATCAGTAATGAAACGATGACTTAGCTCGGAATATCTCTGATGAAAAGAGGTGGCCTAACGGCTCCGTAGATGATCATGGATGTTGAAGTTCTGGGATATTCCTTTTATAGAATCGGTCTTCACCGATTATACTGCGTGGTCGTTCGTCGATCAGATATTTGGATTTGTTCTTTAGGCTCACAGGCTCCGAAAGATTGGGATTCCGTTGGGTTACACTTCTTGTATGAATCGTCGTCTCAAATTTGTTTTTTTTTTACTTGTTTTGTTTTCCCAAATGTTAACGAAATTATAAGAATGTGAATATGACAGGACTAGACTTTATATCGACCGTTCGCTTCGACCCCGGTTCGCAGAGAGAGAGAGTTACACTTATTTCACCGGATAGGTGATCTTGACCGACGTGACACCTAGAGTTAAGCGTTTGCCCTTTATTTTGAAACGTTGTATGTGCTTAAGGCGCGTACATACGAATTACTTTATATTCTATGTGACTCGCATGTAATATCGTTACACAAGCTCGTTACTGTCTAAGCGACAGGTGAATTAGAGAAGAGGCGCTTAACCGAGTTCGTAGAATGTATTTTGCATTAATTGGCTGGTTAACGGAGGCTGGGAAATAAACCAATGATCAAATAGACACTCAAGTAAGGCGTAATTGAAGAGAGTTGCATTGAATTAGAGATGAAACCGACCGCTAATGCCTACTGTAAGAACGTGAGGTCATTAACAAGCTCAAAAAGCGGAATATTATCATTTATTTTTTGCTGTATTATTTACTAACGCATGAAGCCTTAACGATCGCCTGGTTATAATTAATGACTTTTATAATTTCACCCGTTAATAAATTTTCTACAAACCAACTGACAATGAAATACAGTTTTCCCTCAACTCCTGAGTTGATTGAGAAAGAAAAAAAAACATTCTGTATACAAACATGACGAAGGTTAACAGCAACGAACCTATTAAAGATGATTTGCAATGAACAACCCAAATGAGGATTAACTAATTACAGCTGGGTGCAAAATCTACTTTAGCATTTAAAATTTGTTCTTGATATTTTTCTCCGTTGTTATCGAGAGAATGATTAACCGTGGCGATAAAATTCAACTTGGATCGATTCAACCTACGTGTGCAAAATCTCGATATTACTATTCGATCAACCAGATCCTTGAAATGTAGAAACAAAAATTCGTGAATGCAGGTTGACATGGTAAAAGGTCGAGTCCCGAATTCGCTTGTGATAAATGAAGATAACGGCGAGGCTTAAATTGAGCGTTAAATGATTTCTCACAGCCCGATCTATATAATGCTGCAGTCGGCGAAATGCTTAGAAGGCTATTCTAAATACACGACGTTTATACAGTACAATGTACACATATATACTTTCAAATGATTAGCGGCATGCTAAACAACGTAAATACGTACCCTGCAAGCAGAGTAGGCATACTCGTTGGTAATTGGCACGTTACCTACGCCCTGAGCGAACCCATTCGACCAATTTGATGCCCCGTTGATCGCAATTAGCCATCGGCTCTGCCTTAATTGAGTGCCAACTTGACTCGGTTATGTTGTGTGTTGATCCAGGAGGCTTGCAGTCAAGCTTATGAATTTCCTAAATTGGCGTCGTATCACTCGGATACTCTGATAAAAGTAGCATGAATGTTGAGGAGACATCAAACGGAGGGTTGAAAAGTGCAAACAGTATTTGTTGCTTCAAGTTTCATTCAAGCAATATTCTCTCGGCCGGAAAAACATGTTCAAACTTCGAATTTCATTTGAAAAATCTTGACGATCATTAACTCTGAAGACACGGTATTGATATTTTATCGTTTGCCAAAATGCTGAATCAAAAACCTATCTTTCGGTAAATTTTCATTTCCAATATTTCATCAACGAACGAAATAAACAATGACACATCAAGCTTATCGGTCAAACTCCTTGAATTTTTGTTTTCCATGGTCTTGTTTCAATACTTTTTCGACCTTGTATACTGTAGACGGTAAAAATTAATTACCGACAACGACAAGAATACCTCAATTTTGTATCCCTGAAAACGGCTGTCTGGAAATATCTGCAGTGTATCACGTGTATCGAGAAGATAATTTTCGTGTTCCCTCTTTTCGAAGCGGATCCGCCGAGAGGCTCCTTCCAAATGTCACGAGTCACGGTTAAGAATCATTCACCGCAGGGCCTTGCCTAGTTAATATTAATAGTCAGCTTGCTAGAGGCGCGAATGCAAACGTTGGAACCACGTGGCCCACAACTGGCAAAAGTAGCTCTCCGCATGGAAACGAGTTTCTTATTTTTTCTTCCATTCACCAATCGATAACAACACCTTGAGGTCTGCCTCTACCGAACGTGAACATTTTATCCGCCTCACGAGTCATCATCGGCATCATCATCATCATCATCATCATCATCATCGCCTTGCGGATGCGCGGTAGAAGTTCTCAATTTTTTACACGTTCGTTATAAATACCATTACAAACGAATGGATTTCAGGTCAAGACCAACGCCCAGTATCCAGGCAAGCGAGTTTATTTCTTCTCGCTTACCTAAACGATGAGGTAATTCTTGTGATAATATTTAACTCTCATTTATAACCTGTTCCGATCTTTTTCAAATTTAAGATTCCTCTCGCGCGTTGCCAGATCTCTCTGAATTATCTGGCGATTGTTCATAGTATTAGCGAATTATTGGATCGATAACACTCAGCGTGCGATAGTTTCTTTTAATAAAATTTATAACCCTTCCGAAATGAATTAAAACAATGCTAAACGTTTAGCTCAAGTGTTCGTCCCTCGAACTGAGCGATAATTGAAAAATCCATACCTCGGGGAAACGAACTCGAAACGAAGTCTGGCACTAATACTGGTGGGACGCTGTCATGACGAGTCTACAAGTGATTTATAAAATTGATCCCAACAACGGGGAAAATCGCCTAATATGAAGGAAATTTATAAATTGCAAAGTTGCCAAGTTGTCAATTAATATAATTTCGTGATCAATCCGTGCAGTAAGACATTTTCTGTCGTAAAATCTTCCTCTATAATTCCTCGAGGGTTTGGAATTTCAAAACAGGTTGATCTTTCCTCTGATTTTATCACGGTAACGCAAGAATCGAATGACTCCTTTTTTGTTTTTATTCTTTTCTTTAATATTTGCAGACATTCGGAACCCTCCATTCCATTCGAAGAACCATTCTCTTCTCATTCTCTACATTGCGAAGTTGTTCTCTACAGGGGAATATCATTCCCTAACCACCATTTACCCGAGTCCTTTTCTCGCGCCTTTACCAGTTAGCCAACCAGTCCTATACACCCTGGAGCAGAAGGTGTTTGAAAACTGGTGGATTAACTGCGCGACGATTGCCATTTCTAGTCCTTTAATTTGTTCCGAGAGTTAAGGGAAACTTTGCTCCTCGTTAAGGAGCGAAATTGTTCAGGGGGGTTTTCACATTGTCCTGCAAACGATCACTTGAACGAGAGTGCCATTATAGGAACCGCGGTAGCTTATCCTTTTTTCTCTTTCTCTCTCTATTTACCCCAGAGTTACCCACCTAGTGGTAAAACCGAACTTGGAACGAGAAGACCGATCGGTATACCCAACTATTTGAAAAGCAGACAAGTACGCCTTTATTTAAACTCGGTCGTTTTACGTAACATTGCTTCATATTTCCCGCACGCACACATATCGTGCAGTCCTCGTTAATTTTATTGGCGAAGCGCATTCCGCTGGATGCATGGTTTTAATCGGCTTAAATTATTTCCTTCTCCTCGCACGATGCACGTGACAAAGTACACGTGCATGCATATATTATTAAGCGGTGCACTGTTACAGCAAACGCGACGACGTTAATAGTTAATAAAACAGAAATGGGGATACTACGCGAGTGTGCATAATACCCACGACTAACACTCTCGAGGTCGACGCTAAACTTTATACGCTAATTACTAAACCGCTTAAGCTGATCCTTTAATTACTTTGACAGGGTTCGCGACCCCGCTTCAACGACCACCGAAACCGCCGCTTTAAGACGACGTTTTGTTGTCATACCTGTAAACGGATATTCCATAACTTCGTTTATTGCCGTACGGGATATATAATTTTCAACATTCCTTTTCGTATTCGGAGTTTTTTTTTTTTTTTTATTCATCATCCGAGCCACTTTTCTCGTCGAATGATTCTTGATCGGTTTTTTTTTTTTTTTTTTTCTTCACAATCTGAACACCATCTTCGATTGAAATTCCAATTGCCGCACTTTTCACAAACTTAGCGAAAACGACGCCACGCAGTGATGTGTTTATAATATAGACACTTTTGCCAAATTGTGAAAAAATTCATCAAACCTATCATGCAGGAATAAATAAGAGACGGAATTTAAAAAAAATGACATTACAAGAAAATATCGACTCTTCGTCTGACTATATTTTTTTGCCCTGGTGCTGTCCACTCAGGTAAATCTGTAATATGAAAACATGTGATTCAGGTACAGCAATGAGGGTGTAGCGGAGGAGTCGACGCTGGTCGATGACACCCTCAACGGCAATCCTCACGTTCATGTACTCGACCGAGCCGACAGATCAAAGGGTCCAACATTGCCTCCGCAAGTTAGCGCCTCCTCATTGACGGATTCCGTCGGATCTATCCGCTGCACTCGCGGTCCAGATCAAACTGAAAGAGCCAACGCCACCTTAAGGGAGTACGTTTCTCGACTTTCGTTGCGCCCTTCTTATTGCTGATCGTTATGATATTTCCGTCGCGCAAATTTTGGTGATCAACGGATACACGGCAAGATGCCAAAAAAAAAAAAAAATGTTTTATTTTATTAAGACCGGTTCTATAGTACCAAAAGTCCACAGCCATTCTCGCCAAGCCCGCGTTAAAGAAATCGAACTGCGTCGTTGACGGTGTCTAATTGGAACAAGCACAAATTGAAGGAATGCCAATTGCTATGGTTGACGTCAAGTGGCATTACTATTATGTGTATTCTAGAAATTGCGGATTCTTGTTTTTTGCAGCACTTGATCCTTTTTGCCAAGTCTGTACGCACAGTCTCTGTAATTACTCGCAGTTGGCTCGAATAACTGTGGCATTAACCATAGACTGTAACTGCCAATCTCGCGGTTGGAGATTATCAGCAGTGTACCGATTGTACAGCGTTGTTACATTGAGCTTTAATTGTAGACTATCGTCGCTTGTCTATATATCTCTCTGTTTCTCATTCTCTCTGTCTTTCTCTGTTCACCACCCTCATCTATTTCACTGGCTACTTGTATACGTCTATATCTTTCACTCTGTATATCAGCATAGTTTATACTCTTCTTGCGTCTGTCTCTACGTTACGCTTAATACATGCCTGTACTTGTATAATATAGGTATTGAACTTTAATTCGTGCTTACCGATGCATCAGCGGAATTCGAGCAACCCAACGCTACCTTTCTTTGCATTCCTACTATTCATGTTCCAACAGTGACTCTTTCATACTTTTCACCATCGCGACTCTAAGCAATCCAAGACTGCCAATCCAAGTTGCTTGGCCTTTACGATAACCGACAAACAGCACGTACCAAAATAATGTAAAAAAAAAGACATAGCATTTTTGAATGCGAATTTGACGTGTCAATCGTAGGTAACATCGTATCGTACTTGCGAAATTCAACGAAACGTGAAACCTCGGTGAGCGATGTCTCCTTACTTCTACAAACAATCGTGTACGTCAAGTGTTCGCAGTCCCGTAAGAATTAAATCAATCCTACCTTGGGTTCACCCAAATGACCCGTTGAATTATTTTCTCGGTACACGAAGCTCGTAAACTTTTACAACCCTCGTGTATAGCCAAAGGTTGTAGGCTGGCTATTTTAGGACGAATAGGCAAGGGAAGGAACGGAAAGGGGATGGCTGAAAATTACCGGCTGATGGAGCCGCAGCGGAAGTTGAGTCGAGTCACCTGGTTGTCTGGGAAATATACATGCATACGTACATGGAACAGGAGTACTGCAGGTTACCACTGTTATCAACCCCGAGCCCGGTATGTGTATTGCAGGTACGCGGTAGATTGCGTCGGGGTTAAGTATTGCCTGTGGTAATCGAAGCAACGGTTGCGGTGAGCGAATAGCAAAACGGTTCAACGCCCTGTAACTGGCACAAGTCGCGATCCTCCGGTGACTTACGGATATGAAGAGCAAGTAGAATGACTCTGGTTCGAATAAGTCAGCGGTTTTTCCTTTCACTTTTCGCTATTTTCTTGAAACTCGTCAAACGCGATTCCAAACATTTTCGCAAAACTTCGCCAAGTCGCACTGTTTGACAATATCAGTAATTATAATATGGTAGAAAGCAGCATACAGTTTGACGTACGAATTAGAGCTTACGTCGCACACTGATGCATCGATGTCCAATTATTTCAATATCGGTGATCGATAAAGTGCCGACGCGCCGATTCCTAGACCATTTCACAATCGAAACCAGTCGTCGGATAAAAGCTCCCCGGACGTTCTTATCTAGCTTTAGAGTGAAACTTGCGGTAAACTATTGGCATGCCTCTGGAAAGAAGTATCGACAATAAACCCTGGACTTTTATTCTTCGTGCATACTCACTCTTCTTTCCACCCTCGAGGATCGGACTCGGCGGGGTAAAGCAATGAATCTGAGACGCGGAATCAAACGTCGGTCCCGAACATAGAATTACGCTTGAAGTTCGCGTCGGGTGATAGGAGATTTATAAAATGCAAACTGCAATAACTTCGGCGTTATCTAATTTAAAACAGCGAGCCTTTGGAGTAAAAAGTTTTCGACCAACCACCCGAGCGCCCCGTACGTTCGTCGAATTTCTTTTCGAATCGGGCTGCGGCGGCGTTTAAAGCTAGGTGGTGCTTTTAGACGTTGCTTTTCGCCTGTGTTAACGCTTATTCACTTTAGCCGCTTAGTATACCCTGTACACCTTGATCCTCCGCCATGGCCCGAATTGCTGTTTCCTTCTATTTGCGCCCGGTAATTACTCGACGCTGCACCACGGCGAAACTTTGGAGCTTGTATTTCACGTCGGGAAAACTAGTCCGACACCGAGCATCGTCATATTTATCTTGTAGATACACCTCGGCGTGAATCCAGAGCTTTCCTATCTCCACTCACGCTCAACGTTGGTACATTCTGTCAGATGCAGCTCTTGAAAATGACGCCGTGTTATACTTACCTTCACGCTTTTATGATAACCACCTCTTACTGCCTGTGATATTTACGCAACTTCGTATCTATATCTTTGCATAGAGCTTTCGTTTGGGTTTTCTTACTTTTTTCGTCTCAAATATTCAAAAGTATAATTCTTATTTACACATTATGCAACGAAATTTGCCGCTTTTAGCGATCCTGCGTAAGTTTTTACCCCTGGATACAAATTCAGTCGGGTTGTAGTTGTTTTCTGGAAAGCCTTACAGTTGGTCGAATTAAAAAAGAAAATATTTTATCACAAGAGTTAAGAGACTATTGAAACCTGACTTGAAACCTGAATTGAAACCTGATCAACATTTTACACAAATTTTTTATGACGACGATTACTGTTTTTTACCCCGAAGAGTCAGGTTTCTTGCGAGCGAATTCGCATTTTCTCCCGAATCTTGTCAAAGTTAACGCAATTGTACAACGAGTTCCCTAAAATCCACGTAATACGTTGACTGAAAAATTTTCAATTAAAAATCGTATTTCAGCTACTGCGAGAAGCCTGACAACGAATCAGAGATGGGTGGAATACCTCACGTGGAAGGTGGGCTGAACAGCGACCTTTACGCGGTTCCAGTAAAACGTCGTCAGCCAAAAGACCACAAAGACCAGAAGGACTTGCCGCTGCAACCGAGCACGGAGAAGCTGCCAGCGTCCGAGGACATCGACGCGGTTGACTCCGAGGACAAAGACGAGAATCTCCCGCCGGGATGGGAGAAGCACGAAGGTCGGTACCACCCAGGGCCGGCCGAAATCTCCGGGCTATTACCGTCCCATTAATTGGTAACACTTACGAATTGCTTTCAGACAACGACGGCCCGTATTATTGGCACATAAAAAGCGGCACCATCC
Organism: Neodiprion fabricii; assembly: GCF_021155785.1. Taxonomy (NCBI): domain Eukaryota; kingdom Metazoa; phylum Arthropoda; class Insecta; order Hymenoptera; family Diprionidae; genus Neodiprion; species Neodiprion fabricii. Next base: position 11,091,382 of record NC_060244.1, read on the forward strand.
AAAGAGAACCACCCGAGGCTCCTCTGCCTTCGAAATCAGACTCTCGCAGAAGTTTAGTTAAGGATAACGATAGTGTAAGTTTAATTTTTACACTTAATGAAGTTTGACTTTACTGGTAATGGAAGCGGTGGCCGTTAACAACGTTACGAATACTTTATTCAGATAAACAATTTTCACTCGATCGGCGGAATGGTGAACACGGTCACCCGCAGCAACACAAGCTCTGCCCTTGATCAGGATCTGGAGAACAAGAGGAAAGAGGATCTAGCTCTCAAGTAGGTTTCGCTTCTCGAAGTGGATACGACGGCTGAAAGAGTGGATGAATTTTGAGAACTTAAAGCTCGACGACTAATTATTCCATTCGATTGTTTGTCTGTTTCATTAAAAAATACGCAGATCGGACTTGAGTTGCGTACATTTTTTTTATGTATGTATACCACCTCCCTCGGTGACATGTTTTGCATCACCCGCACTACTTCTGCTAAAAAAACAACTTTATTGTTGGATAGTTTGCCCTCTTCGCTGCATCCTACTTATTTCTTTAATTATCATATTTTTTTAGTCTGTTAAATTTTTAAAAAAACTGGTCAAATTTGAAATAAAACTCGAACTTCAAATCGAAACGGTTGGCATTCTGTTGGAAAAATGAAAAACAATAGTTTGGATATAGTAGAAAATGAATTCCCAAAAATCGTCTATTCCTTCAGCCATTTACTCGTGTACTACACATACCCCCTCAAGTCGTGTCGATTCACTAGAATCCCGCATCGTCAACCCCTCACCGCCACCATTTTATTGTAGCCAATAATTTACAAAAGTTTCAATCTGCCCCATCAAAGGCGGAGGAGTTACCCAGCTCGCGTCGACACCGAGAGCAGAGACAGGCCAATAAGGTTTGCGGTCCGTTCGTTGGGGTGGGTCGAGGTGGCCGAAGAGGATCTGACCCCGGAGCGAAGTAGCAAAGCCGTCAACAAGTGCATCGTCGATTTGTCACTGGGGAGGAACGATCTGCTGGACGTTGTCGGAAGATGGGGAGACGTGAGTGTGCGGATAGACCTTTTCGGCATTCGTCTTGTATGCTTTTTTCCTCCGGCCGCTTTCATTCATACACCCCGTTTTGACCTCCTCAGGGAAAAGACTTGTTTATGGACTTGGACGAGGGTGCGCTTAAGCTAATAGATCCGGAAAACCTGACGGTACTCAATACTCAGCCCATTCATACGATCAGAGTGTGGGGCGTTGGAAGAGACAATGGACGGTGAGTACCAATCTGCCGATCATTATTACAAAGTGATAAATCTTCAATTGTCAATGCGTTTTAACGTCGACCTGAACAATCGATGATTTTCGCCACTTTATCGGGAAATTACATTTATTCGGAATCTCTTTGTTCCATACAATTCTGTCGCATGGAAGCCGGAGTATCGATCAGTAATCGGTGTACAAATGTAACCATTTCTGTGCTTGATAGCGCTCGGGTTTAGATACTCGTTTCGTTTACATTATAATCGCCTGTGTCGCGGTCGATCGCATTAAGTTTTTGTATACATTTATAATCACTTGCTACGTAATTCGGAAGGATCATTAACTTCGATGTTTCTTCCATGTCTGCCTTTGACGCGGATGGACACAACAGCGAAAGGTAATTCAAATACTTGAACCTGCATCGACACAGACTTTTCAGAAAACTGCATGGAACTGCTATTCTCCTGTCTTGCAAACCGAGCTGGATTTAGAGAAACAGAACAAAGCATTAACCCACAAACATAGAAACAATTTACTGCATTTTGGTGAACACACGGAAACGGAGCCACATCCGTCCAGACTATAAATCATTACTGCATCGTGCTTTGCACTAATTAAATCAATAATATACACGGCCGAGATCTTCGAGACTTACTCGATTTTCCGGCTCGAATCATGTAGCAACGCCTTGTGACATGGAGAAGTTTTAATCGCATTTTTCTCTATTTCTCAAACCTAGGGACTTTGCGTACGTCGCCAGAGACAGATCGACGCGAAGACACATGTGTCACGTGTTTCGTTGCGACATGCCGGCACGCACGATCGCCAACACCCTTCGCGATATTTGCAAGAAGATTATGATCGAGAGATCGCTTCATCAGAATCTTGCTAAGCCAGTTGATATTAACGGGAGAACGAGTTTGGCAACTAGACCGACTAATCTTCCTACGGAACATAGACGATTCCACAGAAATGGTCAGGCCCTAGTCAGTAAGTATTATAGTTATTTTTTTTTTTTATCATGTCTCTGCAGAAGCTACCTCAAAATCTAATCGTTTTGTATTTGTACCTGCTGATTTATGTGAATTATCGAAAAAACAACTGTTCGCACGAATAGTTCTCGTACGTGAGGAGATTTCTTAGGTCAGAGCAGTAGAAAATGACGATTTTATTGTTGCTATACGGCTAAACTAATGAACGGAATAAAATGAAACAAAATGCATTCGAAATCTGAAAATTTTCGCTTTATGACTGGAAGAAAATTTCAATTGTCTTAAAAATTAACTCCTGTACGTCGCGTCGATTCAAGTGGAGCTTTTCAGAAACGATTAGTAAAATGGGAAACACGTTTGTAGGCGAACGGAATATCCGAAATACTAGAACCAAAACTTTTTAGAATCGTCGGTGTATCCTCTGAGGTCCTGTGTGACGAATTTATTATTTGACTCTTTGTTTTTGAAAAATTAATAAAAACGTTCCCGACAGTCTAAAAAAAAAAACACGACTTCCGATGAAAAAAATTACAGCTAAGCCAAATTTCAAATTCAAGTAAATCCGATCCGCAGTAGCTTAGAGGATATATTGACGATTCTTAAAAGCCTTTGTTTTTGTGTTTAGGATTTTCTGTTCGGCTGTAAAAGTGGTTCCCGTTTTCCTAATCGTTTTCTATAGATCTCCACTTGAACTGACGCGACGTATAGAAGTTAATTTTTAAAATATTTGAAATTTTGTTTTTTTTTTTCTCACGTGAAAATTTGCAGCTTTCAAATGCATTTTGTTTCATTCTATTCCGTCCATTAGTCTCGCCACAACGAACGAATAAGATTATCATTTTCTACTGATCCTACCCTAGGAACTCCCTCAAAAAGAACGTGATAAAACTTACGCTTCAAGAAGAACTTTTAATTGGCGTGAAAATTCATCTTGCTACACAACACTATCCCGATATCAAAGAATAAATTATAAATATAAAAATGTATGCAAATATGTCGATAAATTTTAGACTTATTCTTTCTGTGCCGATTTCTTTTTCAGCACAATCTTTCCCGACGCCAATGGAAGAGCCGAAGAAAGTATTAAGAGCACAATACCTAGGCTCGATGCAAGTTTCGCAAGCCAGCGGTATGGACGTGTTGAATGACGCGATAGATCATATGGTAACAAACACGCCGAATGATCAGTGGCGAAATGTTAACGTTGCAGTGGCACCGAGCATGATATCCATACTGACGCCAAATGTGAGCAATCAATTTTTTTCTCGCATAAAGTAGGAGCTCGATTATCCGAACCATGACTTGATTTATCCGCACCTTGGTTCCAAAAATACATTCTTGTACGGTTTTGCGAGAACCGCACGTCTTCGAGTAAGCTCAAGCGCGTTTCTCGGTCTTCCGATCTGTGGATTCAAATTTGTCTTGTATGTGGTATCAATTCCTAAGATAAAAATTGCTTTTCGGTTATCCGAACCAGGCTCGGCCCCAATTAGTTCGAATAATCGAGGTTCAACCGTAACAATGAATATTCAACTTTGCACGATCATTAATTGACGGAAATTTTACCGTCGAACAGGACGACAAGCTCATAACCGAATGTCGAGTTCGTTACCTGTCCTTTTTGGGGATCGGCCGCAACGTGAAACAGTGTGCCTTCATAATGCATACGGCTCAGGACATTTTTATCGCACACGTATTCAACTGCGAACCGAGTAGCGGAGCGCTGTGCAAAACTATCGAGGCTGCTTGCAAGGTAGGTCATAAATTCGTCAAGAATCGCTTGACGCTCTTGATGCGATTGTCGCAACTCATCCCCCGATTCCAACCACAGTTGAGGTACCAGAAATGCCTAGACGCTCATCCCCAAGGATTCAGGAATGCAACCAGCCTAAACACTCCTGGAGGACGGGGACTTGGAGCCACTTTGAAGTCTCTTGTCGGATCTCTTACTGGTCGAAGAAATAAGCAGGGTGAATCCTGAGATGAGGCTCTCTCGCTGCAGGTAAGTTTTCGCAACGGCGTATCCGGTGTTCTGGATCAATTACCTTTATCCGTAAGGCGTAATAATATACTTTGAAAAAACTGGGAAGTGCGAATTTCCGAGTTTCCCTGGAAAGCAGTATTTTACAAGGTAATTTCTTTGTAGAAGAAGTTTTTACTTGTAATTTCGCAGGAACTGTGGCCACTACCTGCAGAGCGAGAGGTAATAAGACACAGACATCTGCAGTCCCCGTTGACCCTGAAATACTTTGGAGGATCACCGCCTAGTGCATCTCTGCGGTCACTTCTCTCGCCTTCGTTGGATACAAGGCGCATACAACTTGCACGATGGGAAAGCAATCCTTAGATAAACGTACGGTCCCTTCTTTCAAAGATGAATAATTTTGAAAAGATGGCAAGAAAGAACAGGAATGGAAAAAGAAATGAGAAAAATAATCCCACGTCAAGATTCCGGCACTGATGTTGTGTCGCTGCCCATAAGACCTCTACTTCAGTCCCTAAGATAAGAGAAAAAAAAAACAAAACAAAAAAAAAAAAAATATCGTGAATTCAGCAACGTGCTATATGAAACCTATAAACGACAAGGCTTAGTGTTAATATTACATTGCAGTTTCTGAGTTGATATAAAACGGATAAAGATATGAAAGAAGCAAAATACTCAACACATCCGCAGCAATTGTTTAAAGTTTTTTTTTTTTACGTACAATTTTAAGGTTTTTCTATTTTTTTTTTTTGTTTGTTTAATATCGTACTCTTTTATTTTTTTTCCCCATCCACGTAAACATATATTAAAAGCATCACAGTCAAGATTAGACTTTTTTTTGTAGTTGAATTAAAACGTAGATGGTGCAACTTGCCTGTCAAAATTAGTCGTTGGCCAGAAGAAAATTGGTAAGTGAATCAAAAATAACAACGCATTCGACATGCGTGTCTCGTCTCTTACAAAATCATATGATCGTGAAAAAAAGATGTGAAAAAGGAAACGAGTTAAAGAAAATAACTGTTCCTACGATCTTATGTTTTTCGTCCCGCTCTCCAGACAAACGATGGTTTCTTTGATAATTAACGGTAAGAGCTAAATGAATTGAATAAATATCACTGACAATTTTCACGATACAGAAATTGCTCGGACATTCCGTGAAGCTGTAACTTTATAATAATAACATGAAATTTAAACAGCTTCTCAATTTTAATAATCATCACGCGCGTCAGACGCCGTATAATTATATCAAGTAGACAAATATGAATATATATTTAATATATATATATTATATATATACATATATACACACATATATATATATATATATATATATATATATAAATACATACGTATATAAGATTTATATTAAGTACTGGTTGTAAATGAAACTAATAAGGAAAAAATCAAAAAGAAAATTTTTCAATGTACCCTATTGAATTAGCTGATTAAATGATATTATCGAACTTTTCGCGTAATGCAGTGACCAGGCAGAACGACCTTTGCGTTACTGAAGAAGAGAGAAGAGAAGAAAAGAAATTAAAGAAACAAGGGAATAAAGAAAACCAAACAAAAACCACACAAATAAAAAAAGAAAATGAAAAACACTAAATTCTGTACATACGAGGAACGAGTGATTAATTTAATAAATATTATTACCATACGATATAATGTAAGTATTAGGATTAACGAGAAAGAAAGGGAAAAAGAGGTGTATAAGTTTATAATATACAGAGTATCCACAAGGCATTTGAAAAGCTACATAATTATAGAGCTTATTATATATTCTTGAGTGTACAGTACGAAAAGGAAGATCGAAGTAAATCGAAGGGAAGAAATTTCAAATCATCACACTACACTGCGTAGGGATAGGTGTTTATTTTTTAATGCCAGGTTAATTAGGGAGAGCCTGCGACGAGGTGATATGACAAATATTAGCGTGATCAGCAGAGTGTCAGAATGTATCAACTTTGAAAGTGTGTATGTAAAGAAGCTATACTTGTAAGGTAGTAGTGTTATGAATAATTACGGAATGAACAGAGAAAAAAGCGAAGAAAAAAAGAAAAAAAAATTGCTATCAAAATATCTCTCGCATATATCCTGCGTTAATTAATAGTGTTCAGAGACGAATTAAATCGCAAGATCGAGCTATAACGGTACATCTACAGTATGTGTATGTACATACAAGTATATTTATATACGTGTAATGGGTATGTGTATTATATTGACATTATACTTGAATTCTGACTGCTGTGAATGCATAAGACACGTATATTATGTATATTTACAAATTTATGTGTATAAACACATATTATTTGTGGATCATGCAGCGTTTTCTTTTTATATTCGAACGAAACGGAAGATAATATTAATTTATGGTTAAATATATATAATATATATATATATATTATCACATATAAACAGATAAACGCTATGAAAATTTGAATATAAAAAGCTAGACGCACCCTTGAATTATAGTATAAGGATTACGTATATAACAAATCGTATAGGTTAGTAAATATATATTATACGTATCCTATATATCTAACCCTAAATTGAAACGCGATTGATTGATAATGACATATATTATACATATTATAATTATTATGTATTACTGTAAGAATTGTTTTTATTATCACAGTAAATTGATATCGTGCTGCAAACATACATAGATGTAATAATAATAATAATATTTAATAACAATAAAAACATGATATTTGCTACTGTTGCTGGTTGCAGGGAATAATATTATAATGATATTCTAACCGTGACAAGTAATATATATGTATATATATTAATTGTATGATTATCATTAATTTTATTACACTGTAACTGCTGACGTTTATAATTACTGTTACTCTTGTTGTCACTAATTGTCACCATTTTTTACATTCATTTACTGCCAGTTACAGCTGATGACACTCGCGGACAAGTACTGTTATTGATTTTAATGTTACCATTCGCATCGATGGGGCGAATTTCATATTTACCACGATAATAACACGCATATAATGTGTAAGTACGACGAGGAAAAATATGGCATGGCATGGGGCTTACAGCTTTTCAGGCAAAAATTAAACGGTGCAATTCACTGCCATGTATTCGCAAATATTGCGTCTAATTCAAGCAATTTTACAACAAGTTGCAGAAAAATCAGGACAAATCGCGACCAGTGGGTTAACTGTTGCTCGAAAATTGGAATTCGTTAATTATAAAAACACACTATTCGCGTGAAATATTATCAACTATCAATTGACACAAAATTCAAGCCATGCCAATTATGTATGATGGATTATTCTTGTACAGACAGCTGGGGATTCTGTTATAATTGGATCCGAAATGTAGCAATGGGCCAAAATAAAGAAAAAAAAAATCATTAAAAAAGCGATTACAACGGCTAGTATTTCTCAATATTGACGGTATCCAAATGTTCCTATATAAATCGTTGCAATTATACAGATGAATTGCATAGCTAGATAAAAAATAAAAAAGTGAAGCGGAAAAAAATAATGGAGAAAAGAAAACTGCGGTGCCGCTGACGAGAGATGAAAACAAATTAATTAAGTTGAATTACCACAAATAAAACGGAACAAAAGATGTGAAGGGTGAATAGAAAAAAAAAACGAAAAAAAAAACACCAGACAAAAGGAATAAGGACAGAAAAATACTTGTTGTTGAAATCAGAAATAGTGAAAAAAAAAAAATGAATAAATAAGTTAATGTTTTGCAAAGGCTGTTACTGCGAAGAGTAAACTTGTGCGGGACCCAGGACGATGTTTCTATGTAATATGCATATATGTATAGTATAAGCGAATGAAAAGGTCAGAGAAAAATCTGCGTTCTCTAGGTTAACTAAATTAATTGAATCAAGTAATTAAATAATGAGAGAAATCGATTATTATTGTACATAATGTAACACGCTGATCGCCCGCCTTTACTGTAATATTACACGACATATATATACATATATATATATATATATATATATATATTATAATATATATTATAATATATTATACTATTTATATTATTATATTATATTATTTATCATATATATTATAATATATTTACCACAAAAAAATGCGCCGCTCTTGCTGTTATACCCAGCTAGATGTAACGATAACGCAATGTGCCCGGTTTTGAATCCGCACTATGATAACATTCATTTTGTAATCTTTTTCGTTCTTTACATAATATATTCAACAAAATCATTCTCTCAATTTTTATGTACATTATAGATTTGAGATACCCATGATGTATGAACAATAAGGAACCGTTACACGCTGAGTGTGACACGAATGCGTTAAATTTGTCTTTTGAGAATCTAAAATGCACCGATGCAACCCAGAACAAGATATCCCAAAATACAAATTACCTGCAATCTGTATACCGGTATGTTATATGACGTTCAGGATGTGATTAAATGTATGTAAATACTATAAGAATTAATACACACATACATACACACACACACACACACACACTCATATATATGCATGTATACATATATTTGTATGCGTCTGTGTGAATGTGTGTGCATGTATATATTCGTATATATTCGCGCGCACGCACAGAGGCATACAGGCGTACATATATATATATATATATATTTACATATATATGTACATGTATGTATATATATATATATATATATATATATTTATAGATAGATATAAATACGATATAGTTGGTAAGAAAAAAGTGAAAAACAACGTTTATCATTACAGCACTACTATTATCTCACACGAGAATGGGCACATGTGCGAAACGCTAAAGAAACACACAAAACCGAGAACACGGTCACCCACACACACATCACATCACACGTGCATAGCTTAACTGTGTTATAAGTGTTGACATGTCGCCACAAAAAAATAAAATGAATATTAAAATAAAATAAAAACCATTGTAACTGATAGTATATAGCAAATACTAAATTATTACTATGGAGATGTAATAACCCTAAACTACTGATATGGTAGAGTTGTTTCTGCACAAACATGATGCTTAATAATTATAGTCTCTCAAAAGTACGTAAATTTACGCTAATTATTACTACCTCCATGCATAAAGTGTTATGCATCAATACAATAACGATTACGCGAGTATTGTCGTTATGTAACCAGCTCGTTTTCAGTTGCAATTAGTCAATCAAATAGTTACGTCTTACTACATCACATCCAAGTTTGCGTCAACAATTACCACGTGAAAAAAACCTGTCCAATCACACATGGCGCAAATTTTTCACGCAAGTAGTTTCAATTTTCACATTTTGCAGTTCCTCAAAAATCTGGCACGGAATGCTCGACGTAAGCTTGGAACTCATATCTTTTCTCATAGCTGAATTCAACAATTTTAAAATGTTTATCATACTTAAGTGAATATTTTTTTTTTTTTTTTAGTCCTTATAATCCTGCGTTTAAAGTGTTAATTTTTATTATACGCTTTGTGTTCTTAGGGTAGGTGTAAAATAAGCATGAATCTCATTTTAAAAAAGGGAATCCCGTATTCTGTTTTAGTTCAAATTTTTTGAATCAGTAAAATATCACTGTGATGAAGCGACGTTAATAAAAAAAATAATATTCAAGAAAGCTCGCTGACGACAAAATAGATACGACGGTAATCAGACGCCATCATTTCAGGCGAAAAGTAAATATAAAACGCAAATTCAATATAATACATCGTTGTGGAGTTGGATAGGAATTTGGCGAACGCATTTACATGTTTCGGGGTTTGAAACTTCGGTTGTGTCCTGCGACGTACAGGCTTAGAATAAATGAAATGAAATATTGAAATATCATTGCGCTAAAGTTTGAAAGCAAGTTAATATCCCATTGGAGACAATACCTAACGTAATATAATTATGTGGAACTTTCTTAGGTGAAATCATCGTTTGCGCTGTGAGTCCCGAGTTGATTTCTGACAGGCAAGTTCGTTAAAAATTACATCGCGATGATGATCGATACAGAATCAATTTTTATCTGTCTATATAAACCTAATGATCGTACCAATGGCGAAGTTTCAATGAAATTTGAAAATTGTCGGATTGTCTGTAAGAAATTTGAAGTAACTTAAGTTTCATTTGAGAAGTTCGATCACACATCACCAGCTTAACGTTGCAAATATATAAAATAAAATGAACGTCAGATTTACAAGAAACTGTGCTAAAAATGATGTGAAAAAACTTCCGACTTTGCCTTCAGAGAATATCAAAGTGTGAGTGAGCAAAAAAACTATGGAACAAAGCAGAACACAAAATGAGATAGTATTGAAAAATTTACTATTTATTTAGCGATAAATAAATGTATAATAATAAATCTTATAACTGCTTGTCGCTTAATGGGATGGTATACACATACGTATTAGATTTTTAATCTGGCCCAACAATGAAATTGGTATGGGCATGAATATTAATTTGGATACTTGGACAAGTTCTAATAACGATATCGACAATGTGCTTGCACTTCTATATGTAGTTGGATCGGTGAATTATTATATCATACTAATTATTATTATAAACCAGTTCATTTGAAATACTGTAACTATACATGCCTCTTGTGAATAAAATGCCTATTCACTTCTTTTAAATGTGTTCCCTACGTAACTTATGTATTATTTTACAACACTGCAACTTCGATTGGAAAAAGTAATGGATAACAATGTGCACGATCGAACATTCTTGTCATACAGCAGCCTGATCAGGATTGTACTGCTTTATTCAATTACGAATTGAATTACATTCGATATATAACCAATGATAAAAAATGTTACATATAAAATATACATTGTTAAGATCTAAGCAAGAAAATATTTATTTTTAATTTATAACAAAAATTATAATTCAGCAAAGGCAGAGCTGGGAGTGCGGGTGCATTTATTTAACATGTTGCAGGATGACAAGTCAGTTTTTTACCTAAATTATTACGTATAAAAATAGGCGAGGAGTTCGGATAGTAAATGCAGATTTGCACCGTACCGCTGCAGGGAAGCGTAATCCAACTCCTTCCGATCGATAGAATTAATTTGTTTGCAAATGGCAAAAACGAGAAAAACTTTCCCCCCGTTTTTGGGAAGGCATAGCAAAAATAAAAAATTGAGGAAAGTGTTTGAGACAGTACCATTGTAAGTTTGCGGAGGATTCCAAAATCGTAGTAAACGAACGTGTGAAACTTTCTCAAGTCAAGCTGGATCATCACATAACAATACGAATATGTTTTCAAGATATTTTAAAAATCACCGGATTTCATTAACTACAGAAATGGTACAACAAATTGATTTCGGAACAATTAAATTATGGACTTCAAAAATCGCGTCAAAAAAAAACTAATCCCTTACAATTTATTTCGATAAATTTGAGCCGATTTTGAATAATGATGTGATCATTAATTCAGACGCTATTCCGGCGTATTTTGGCGAGGGATACCCATTCAACATTACCTGCAATCGCTGGGAGCAATCAGCTAATTGTTACGACCGTAAAACGTACAAAGGGTGTCATATTTTTGCAGCAGTTGATCCTACGGCGCTCTGGATGTCAGTTCTGAATTCACATGGGTGCAGTTAGTGAAAAAAGGACACCCTGAAATTAATTCTGCGATAAAAAGTTTTTGCGCACCAAGACGCTTCGATCAATGATTTCAAAACTGCAACTAGGGAATCAAAAAACTAAGTTTTACCTCTGAAACTGCTAGTAGGAATTTCTTTTAACTGCGATTTCTGGGTTCCTGTGGCTCTAATTAGCTGGAAACAGCTAGTATTAATTTTTATAAAGCCATATTTCCGTAACTTTCAGTCGAGGATTAAATACGTTTGGATAATATCAAAATACATATCTTCATTTCGCAAGAAAATGTTACATAATTGTATATACTTACATAATCTATCTAAATATATCTATTTACGTTAATTCATTTATTAAAAATAACGGAATTCATGTATATAGACTCAAATTTCATGGGCTGTTTAGCGTATATTTCGATGCTTCGGTTGCATGAGATGTTTTATGATGGTGGGCAAATGCCTTAGCTTATCCCTAATGGCAGAAGGCACCTCTGAATTTTGCTGATAATTTTGATTGTACTTTGTCACAGTGCCACTACAACTTTCGTAAGTCAGCCCGCCTCCCATACTTTGTGGGCTCACCTGTAATTTTCGTATACAACAAAATTAAAGAAGATGGTAATTTTTCACACAATAAGTTTGCATCAGGATTCTATAACAGTATCTGTAGATTGAAAACAATTTCAAATTTTTTACCGTTAGCGTCGACCCATCACTATAGTCAACTCTAACATCACCAGAGGACAATTGGGTGGCTACACCAACTCCTGGGATTGATATTTTGGTGTTGGTAATATTGGTCGATACGCAGACGGAATTTGACCTCCGTGAACGAGATGCAACGGTAGAGACAACCGAACAGCTCGCATTAAATGATGGCATCTGAAATAAGTATTCAGGTTATTTAAGCCATAGAATTGAATCGCCAACCTCTGTTACAATAAAATTTACTTTACATACGAATTTCTACACAGCGATTAGCATTATTTTACGCCAAAGACTTTATCAGCTATCCAAAATATATAATTTTAGTATTTTGAAGCCTAAAGCTCTCTTTATTGTATTTGGTTGACTATGAAAATTTTAAGACTTACTATTGGTGTGCTAGTTGCACTTTGTGATATATTTTCTTTTCCTCTTAAGCAGAGTGCGTCATTTGAGGCGGTAGCTGGCCTCCGTCCGATTATCGCTGGAAAGCACGAATGACCAGTGGCTGTCTCCAGAGATGCCAGTGTGGATTCCAAGAGCAAACAGCGTTGATACGATTGCGAGTAATGTTCGTAAAGCTCTTCCAATCTTGGGGGCAAGTCATCCTCTGAATACGTAGGCCCACCAGGCACTTCAATTACTTTTACCGCACCTTCGGTCCGAGTTATCTGTACAAAATTATCTTTTCATCAATTGAAAGTAAAAAATATCGAGCACCAAATATGAATTGGGAGGTATGATTGTGTGCACCTTTGCTCCGTTATAAAAATGTAATTCAAAGTCTGGATGAGGACCATTCTCCATGAATAAACATTTCGCCTTTGGTGTGTAAAGGGTTAATTTTGGCGTCTTGGCTCGGACCAGCCGCACGAATCGAGCTGCGTAGATGTATTTTCGATGGTGACGTTGGGGCAGAGTTTCGTATGAATGAATACTGTCCGCACCACGAGATGGCAATGGCGGGGGTTCATTACCCACGCTCGTTCCATCACTAGCTTTATAAAGGACTATACGTAATCCATCCCCAGATATACGACAAACTTCACTCACCTTCTCCTGGAGTACAGAATGTAGTAAATGATCGCTGTCAAGTATGACAAACATACTAGAATAAATCGTCTTAACACTTTACCGACCGCTAGCGTTTCAACAGTATACGCACGTCCGACCGGCCGCTCAAGCCTATTAATAGGCTACCGGTCGTTAATGTGTTAAATATCCCTGAGGTCATCGAATAGTAACAAACATCAAGAGAGATACTTTTGTTGAATCAAAGCATTGGATAAAAAATAACGTCAACTTAGATTTTTCAAAGTTGAAAGGCATACCTTTCCATTCCGTCGTTTGATAAATTCAATGCACACTTCTCCGTTATCCAATATAGTTAGAACAGCGTTCTTCGTTCTATGCCTAGTTGCCTGCAGCCTTATCGAATTTAATGGTGATAAAGAGAGTTTGTTACTCCCTTCGTCTTCACCCTCAGTTTGTTTTCTCTCTCTATTTTTTCTATGCTGTTTATCAACTTTTTCATTATCTTCTCCCCACTGTATGTCATAATTACTTTGTTGCTCAGACATTGAGAACATCCTGCTGCGTGGAGGCTGAGGTATTCCAGTTAACACTGAATTATTATTTTGAGAGTAATTATTTGGCTTTGCTTTATAAGATGGCTGAACGTCAGTTATGTAATCATAATACGGCTCGCTTCTTGCAGTAGGTGTTGGGGTGGGACACCGTCCTAGACTAGCAGGAAAATTCGGTAGCCTTTCTTCAGACCTGGATCGTAGACGAGGGTGGCTGCAGGAAGACATTGTTCGGCCCACTCCGGAATCCCCACCTTCAACTCCAGACAATCCTCGGGGCATACTCCCTTTATCCTTTGATTGTAAGAATCGTTGTAGTATATTGTCTTTGAAACAAAATGATATAATTTATTTTTGTTAACACAGTGAATGTTACCTTGGTACTATGATTTCTATCACGTAAAGCGAGAAAGGGATGCTGAAGTATATCCCTTAGTCGTATTCTGTCTCTTGGATTTTTTTTCAGGAGACGATTTATCAAGTCCTTAGCATTTTCAGATAAAGTTGTTGGGAATGCATAATCAGCCATTACAACACGTGTCAATGTACTTTTCACAGCATCCGTATCGAAGGGAGGCTTTCCCACCAACAGAGTGTAAAGCATACAGCCCAGGCCCCATACATCTGCCTCCAAGCCATGGGATGATCGAGTGGCAACCTATGATAAGGAAACATTAAATTTTCCATCAATTTACATTATGATGTATAAAGTTGTCTTACTATGAAATTTTTGTAATTCCAACTCCTACACTGGGCTGCTTACCTCTGGAGAAATGTAATTGGGTGTTCCACACATGGTTAGATGCTTTTCATCTGGACGTGTTAACTGTGTCGCTAATCCAAAATCTGCTATTTTCTAAAGTCAAAGTAGAGATAATTAGTCCATTTCAATTGTGTCAGACTGTACACGAACTAACAGGTTTTGGAAGAACACTTACCACTTGCATATCTCTTGTCAAAAGTAGATTTGACAGGGACATGTCTCTATGAAGTATCTGATGTGAATGTAAATATAAAAGGCCTTGGACAACCTGGTTTAAAATACGACTGGCTGTTGAACAAATAAATTTCTTTTAAATGATACTGTTATCGCAAGATATTTTGATAACAACACTTATATTCAAACTTTAAGGTATCAGTTGGAATGGTAATATTCTGAATACAAACCATGCTCCTCCGGAAGAGCGCGAGAGCTCTGTGATTTGAGGAATCGTTGGAGTTCACCATTGTGACATAACTCAAGTACCAAATAAACATAGTTTGCATCTTCGAAGAAGGTATATAATTCTAAGACAGCTGGATGTTTTAACCTGGAGTGTATCGCCACCTCCTGACGAACTCTTCCTACCATATTTGCAGCCTGCATCAACTTCTTGTCAATCTAAAGTTGTTGGTAAATTGGTTAATCACCGAGAAAAGTTAGAGATTGCAAACTGTTACTTGATTAGCAGCAGTAAAACAGAGAAATTGAGACGAGTCTCATAGTAAGTATTTACCGCTAACCATTTTTATCGCGACTTCCATTCCGCTTCGAAGGCATTTTGCCCTGTAGACGCTGGCAAAGCCTCCTTTTCCTAGTACGTTCAATACTTCATAATCCTGTAGCAATTTAGTTATAAATTAGCAGCTTTCTGGTACCAGATATTTTTAATCAAAGTAAAACGTATTTGAAATCCTAACCTCTATTTGTTCACCAAATCCTCCCGACAGCGGAGGCATACCGTTGTCGCATCAACTAATTTATTTCTGTTCAAAATAATCACACAAATTTTTTTTATTCGGATGTAATAGTACCAATTATGTTTTTATACACTCATCACGCACTTTGAAATTATATTTCATAACTTCTTGTGACACACAACAATCACAGGTGCCCGCCATTTGTATTCATGCTTGTTTATAGCATCGTTGACTGAAGAACATGGAGACAGATACTCATGGGTAAATTTTTGTGACCAGTTTTCAGCGAGTGAGCGGACACAGGGGGGCCTGGAGGCGTAGGAGGGTTCTGCTCTATCGATTCTACCTAACGAGCTCGCACTGACACTCGTAGCAGCCAAAGTAGTGTCGGTATGAAAGCTTGAGATTGAGTCGGTACAAAGCGAGTGCGTAAGAATACTTGTCGACTGCGACTTAGAAATGTCGATCAGTTCGATCATCCCCGTGAGAAAAAGCGTAACGGCGTCCACCACCAACCACCGTCAACCACCACCGACCACCTTTGTCCTCCTCGTCCTATAGGGCTCTCTCCGCCTCCTTCACCGCCGCCCCCTCGTCGTCGTCGTCGTCGTCGTCGTCCTCGACCACCTCCGATCACCGCTAGCCGCCGCCAAACACCTCCTACCATCTCCGTCCGACTCCTAGCACCCCCTACCGCCACTGGCCAACTCCTACCGCCGCCAACTACCCCCTACCACCTCCTGCCGTTTTCGAACACCTCCAACCACCTCCGACCACCGCCGACCTCCTTCGTCCTCTTCATCCACCTCCTCCACACCCCGTCGTCGTCCACGTTGTCCTCGTCCTCCTCGACCTACTCCGATCACCGCCAACCACCTCCAAACACCTCCTACATAGACTGAAGCATATATAGACAGTTGCCCTGATGAGCTTTGGTGTGACAACCGAAAATCATCGTGCGCTTTCGCTCCCTGAGATGTTCCAACTGTAGAGTTGAGAACTTATTGCAGAACATCAGAGGGTTACCGATTTCGACATGATGCTGGCTGCATTCACCTTCGGAGTCACACAGTCTTCGCAATGGTAAGCCCAAGCCAGTACTTAGCCTGTGTGTACTTATCGAGTTGAAGCGTTACCGACTTGTCAGCGATACAAGAAATGATTAATGAGAATCAATTTCTTCCAACATTCGTAGCAAAACATTGATTGATTTAAAGTATAGGTACCCGAGAGAAGAATGAATACATAGATTATAAATAATGATAGATCAGATGTAATAATGATGCAAAGACCAAAAAGTATACATGTATATGCGGTCCATGTACGATATTGATATATGATCCATTTAGGATTAATACGTGATGCACACTATAAGTTTTATAATTTTCCAGGAGACAAACTAGATTATGTACAATAATACGGCTGTAACATGAAAAGAGAAGGATTATTCAGTTCGAAATGGGATTCTATTCGACGCACACTCGATGTATTCCATAACATGATTATTCATAATTATTCCAACAACTTTTCATTCGCTCTCTCGATCTTGAATTTTCGTAGGCAGAAAATCGAAACGCTGTTTTAGTTAGTCACAAGTGAAGTATCTACGTTGGGTGGAGAAGCAGAATTGTATTTCGAAAAGTGTTTGGATGGAAAAAAATTCAGAATAACTGTAATACATCACGGATGCGCTAATTTTGATCGAGATAAAATGGATGCTCCGTATATTAGAAAGTATTTAACGCAGTGTAGTGATTTAAAGACCTAAAAAGGCGATAGGGAGAGAAAGTACGAAGCTTCCTGAAACTTCAAGTGTATTTTAACACACTTTTGTAAGGTACGAGCAAAATTATTTTTAATCCAACTGTGGCAGACCGACAGCGTTATTAGCTGACCCGTTAACTGAAGATTATATCTTTAGTCAACGGCTGACCATCGAAGGGCCTGGCCGCTTGAGTCTGGAATCGGCAGGAGAGATAAAGTGCGTATTTCTTGTATGAAATGTGAAAACTAAAATCATTATACATCATATCATATCATCATACATCATACATCATACATCATACATCGTACATCATACATCATCATACATAGTATTAAAGTTCGAAACCAAAGTTTAGATGCTCGGATGTTCAGAAAGTGACGTCACCAAAATCCGTCAGTGACGTCGACCGCCAAAATTCCTCAGTCTGGAAACAACCGCACAGTAGAGCGGACGGATGAGAGTCGCGCTCCGCAAATTTCGAGTACCGGGTTCTCAACCTCCCGGATCCTGCGCTTCGGATCCGCTACGTGGTGAAACTCGAGTTCCAGGACAAGTGCTCCGTAGTTTCTGCGCTCCGGGTCCACTACCTAGTGAAACTGGACTTCCAGAACAGGCACTCCGTAGTTTCTGCTCTCAAGGTACGCTACCTGGTGATACTCGCATTCCAGGACAAGCGCACCGTGGTTCCTGCGCTCAAGGTCGCTACCTGGGAATACTCGACTTCCAGGACAAGCGCTCTCTAGTTTCTGCGCTCCAGGTCCACTACCAGTAGGAACTTGACTTCCAGGACACGCGCTCCGTGGTTCCTGTTTCATGTTTACAGTTAATTATTTCAATTCATTTTTCGCGCAAGCCCAAATTCAGTAGCTGTCAGTGCGCTAATAAAACTTGTACAATTTTTCATTATTTTCTCATAATCTTCTTGATAGTAAGTGTAGATACAAAAATTATATAATTCCTTACCCAATATTCTTGATGTGTTCTAATACTGAAAATATTTATTAATATTCGCGGTATAACCCGAGATCGTTGGCGGTGGTCGTTGGAGTTGGTTGGCTGTGGTTAAAGGTGGTCGAAGGTGGTAGGGGTGGTTGCGGGTGATCGAGGTTGACGAGGAGCGGGACAAGGAGGAGGAGGATAAGGAAGACTTGGAAACCAAGGTGGACGACGAGGATGAGGATTTATGCACGGTGCGTAAAACATTTTTATACTACTTAATGGCAGTTGTAACTATATTTTATCTAACATTTCCAAACTTGTCATCTTTACAATAAATTATTTCGATTCAATTTTCGCGCGAGCCCAAATTCAGTAGCTGTCGATTCGTTAATGAAATTTCTACAATTTTTTATGATTTTCTACTGATCTTCTTGGTAAAATGTGGCAATAAGAAAATTTTAATGATTCTTACTCGATATTTTTGATGTGCTAGATCCGCTACCTGGTGAAACTCAACTGCAGAGACAAGCGCTCCGCGGTTCTTGCGCTCAATGTCCACTACCTGGAGAAGCTTGACTTCCGGGACAAGCGCTCCGGGGGTCCTGTTTCATGTTTACGGTAAATTGTTTCAATTCATTTTTTGCGCAAGAACATATTCAGTAGCTATAAATGCGCTAATAAAATTAATCATAATAATTAACAATTGATTAATTGTATCAATCCTCACACAATATTTTTGGAGTGTTCTTATATTGAAACTATTGATTACTGTTGCAGGTATAACCCGAGGTAGTTATCGGTAGCTGTTGGAGGTGGTTGGCGGTGGTTGGAGGTGGTCAGAGGTGGACGAAGAAGACGTGGAGAACAAGGTGGACGAGGAGGACGAGGATTTGTGCTCGGTGAGTGAAACATTTTTATAGTATTTGATGGCATTTGTAATTATATTTCATCTGGAATATTTCAAACTTGTCATGTTTACAATAAATTATTTCAATTCCTTTTTCGCGCAAACACATATTCAGTAGCTATAAATGCGCTAATAAAATGTATTATATTATTGATTACTTAATTAATTATATTAATCCTTACACAATATTTTTGAAGTGTTCTTGTACTGAAACTATTTATTACTGTTCAAGGTATAAACCGAGGTAATTATCGGTAGTTGTTGGAGGTGGTTGGCGGTAGTTGGAGGTGGTCGGAGGTAAACGAGGACGACAAGGATTTGTGCTCGGTGAGTAAAAGATTTCAATGATATTTGATGGCAATTGTAATTATATTTCATCTGAAATATTTCAAACTTGTCATGTTTACAATAAATTGTTACAATTCATTTTTCGCGCAAGCACATATTCAGTACCTATAAATGTGCTAATAAAATTTATTATATTATTAAATAATTAATTAATTAATGATACTAATCCTTACCCAATATTTTTGATGTGTTCTTATACTGAAAATATTTCTTACTATTGCAGGTATACCCGTGGTGGTTATCGGTGGTTGTTGGACGTGATTGGCGGTGATTGCAGGTGTTCGGAGTTGGACGAGGAGGAGGACGAGGAAGACGAGGAGGACGAGGATTAGTGCTCGGTGGGTAAAACATGTTTATAATATTTGATGGCAATTGTAATTATATTTCATCTGAAATATTACAAACTTGTCACGTTTGCAATAAATTATTTCAATTCATTTTCCGCGCAAGCACATGTTCAGTAGCTTCAAATGCGCTAATAAAATTGATTATATTATCAATTGATTAATTAATTATATTAATCCTTGAACAATATTTTTGATGTGTTCTTATACTAAAAATATTCATTACTATTCAAGGTATAACCCGAGGTAGTTCGCGGTGGTTCCGGGTGATCGAGGTGAGCGAGGAAGAGGACAAGGATGACCAGGACTTGTACACTGTGAGTATAACATTTTTATCATATTCATTAGAGTAGGAGTAGCATCAGGAATAGGAGTAGGATCAGGAGTAGGAGTAGAAGGAGTAGAAGTAGAAGTGGTAGAAGTCGGAGTAGGAATAGGAGTAGTCGTAGTAGTAGGAGTTGGAGTAGAGTAGGAGTAGAAGTAGATGTATGCGGGGAGGGGCGGGGAGGGAATATTATCATATCAAGTTATCAGTAATAAGCAATTGCGGGTAAAATATTAGCTTACTTTTGTGAGTATTTATGAATATAGCATCCATGAATATTCATTGTTGGTATATAAGGTCTGGCAACGTACTTACTTTCTGTAAGAGATGTTGAAGATTTTCAGCATAATTATGTTTCAGTTCTGTGCCCCACCTAGTGATCCACCAGTACATATCCTCCGACGTGACATCGCTGTACTACGTATAAAGAAGAAAAGATTTATTAAGATGCAAATTGCTCCTCTCTTCTTGCCATTGTGTTTTCAGCCATTGTTGTGCTGTGTGTTTAAGATTTAGGACAGTATATAATATAGAATAACAGGTACAGCTACGAATATAGCACTACAATAAATCTTATAGAAATAAGCTCACATTGAGATTTCTCTGTATTTATAACTCGACGCGAGAAGGCAAAAATCAATGTAATGCCATCTGTAAGGTAATTGGACTCGTATTTGCACTACGAGAACTCGTTGGGCATTTTGCGGTGAAATTTGAAAAATTGTTGTACAAGAAATTAAATAACTATAAAAATGGATAAAAAATATTATCTCTAATAGTGAATGTAGCTAATACAGCTTTAACCGTATATTGATTATGTTAATGATCTATTGTGACACGATCGGAATTAGATAAGCTCTCTAGATACTCTTTTCTAGACTATTAATTTATATCATGTATATGTAAATGTATATTTCTTCAATTTATACAATCACTGCACTAGGATTACCCTTGCCATGTTTTATGGTGCGCTTGTGTAATTTGTATATTATTAACCTTACGTTTTACTCTATTTGCGACAAGTTGTGAGTGTTTCTAATTTCTTGGCAATTATTTATGTACATGTATGTGTATATATGTATATATATACTTATGCACGTGTATATACATATATGCACATATTTAAAACTAGACTTTTACAATAAACACAGAGGTTTTAGTATATTCACATACGGATTTCTGTGTATAGGTATACTTGAACTAAAATATCCTTATCTCTAATACGGAGTTCTTCGTAATTCGCATTTGTTCTCGTAACCCAATGTCCTACATACAACGGCAAAAATCGAGATCCAACTTAACTGAGTCTCAAAGCCCTGTTGATATAAAAGCAGCTATTTGATAGAAATTATAGTTTATAGTTTACACAGCCCATTGCATGATATTTCATTATAAATACATATGTTTCAATGTATTTAGGAATAATTTATCAAATACACAAAGGTCATGTGCAAATAATAAATGAATTCGACCGCAGTTTGATGTATTCGTTAGAGCTTTAACAATAAATTTAAGCTTTGTTACTTCTTTTATTTTATTATGGATAATCAAAAACATTTCCGACTATTCGTGCTGTGGAAGCATGGGGATTAAGCCAAATGTAGCGAAAGATTAGAAACAGTGTATGTAGAGTACGGGTATTTTTCTAACAATGCAAACACGTGCCGCTAGCTTAGTTTTGACATATCTAGAATACCACGCCTTGCGAATTAGCTTTCCGGACAGAGATGAATGATGAATTTTAAGGACTGCATTATCCTTGTTGAATACTCTATGCCTCATGGGAAAAGAAAATCTGTAACGATAAAATTGATGCACCGGATCATCGTCGACTTTAACTTTTGAAATGTCCTACCATTTTCGAACACCTCCTACCTGCCCCTGCCACCTCCGACCATCAATGGCCACATTCGACCACCCCCTATCACCTTCTGCCAGCGCCGACCACCTCCTACCATTTCCGAACACCACCAACCATCCTATTTACCTATATTACTAGATTAGCTATGATACGAAAACAGAAGAATTATTCATTTCGAAATGGGATTCTATTCGACGCGCACTCGATGTATTCCATAACATTAGTATTCATAATTATTCCAACAACTTTTCATTTGCTCTCTCGATCTTGAATTCTCATAGGCATCGAATCGAAACGCTGTTTTAGCTGGTCGCAAGTGAAGTATCTGCGTTGGGTGGAGGAGCAGAATTGTTTTTCGAAAAGTATTCGGATGGAAAAAAATTCAGAGTAACTGCAATACATAACGGATGCGCTAATTTTGAACGAGATGAAATGGATGCTTCGTGTATGGGACGGTATTTAACGCTGCGTAGTGATTTAAAGACCTAAAAAGGTGATGGGGAGAGAAAGAACGAAGCTTCTTAACACTTCGAGTGTATTTTAACATACATTTGAAAGATACGAGCGAAACTTTTCATCATCCAACTGTCGCAGAACGGCAGCGTTATCAGCCGACCCGTTCACTGAAAAATATATCTTCAGTCAACGGCTGACCATCGAAGGGCCTGGCCGCTTGAGTCTGGAATCGGCAGGAGAGATAAAGTGCGTATTTCTTGTATGAAATGTGAAAACTAAAATCATTACACATCATATCATATCATCATACATCATACATCATACATCATACATCGTACATCATACATCATCATACATCGTATTAAAGGTCGAAACAAAAGTTTGGATGTCGGATGATCAGAAAGTGACGTTACCGACCTAAAATCAGCTAGCCGAATTCCTCAGTCTCGAAACAACCGCGCAGTAGAGCGGACGTATGAGAGTCGCGCTCCGCAAATTTCGAGTACCAGGTTCTCAACCTCCCGGATCCCGCGCTTCAGGTCCGCTACGTAATTCGAGTACCGGGTTCTCAACCTCCCGGATCCCGCGCTTCGAGTCCGCTACGCGGTGAAACTCGACTTCCAGGATAAGCGCTCCGTGGTTCCTGGTTCACGTTTACAATAAATTATTTCAATTCGTTTTTCGCGCAACCCCAAATTCGGTAGCTGTCAGTCCGCTAATAAAATTTCTCGACTTCCAGGATAAGCGCTCCGTGGTTCCTGGTTCACGTTTACAATAAATTATTTCAATTCGTTTTTCGCGCAACCCCAAATTCGGTAGCTGTCAGTCCGCTAATAAAATTTCTCGACTTCCAGGATAAGCGCTCCGTGGTTCCTGGTTCACGTTTACAATAAATTATTTCAATTCGTTTTTCGCGCAACCCCAAATTCGGTAGCTGTCAGTCCGCTAATAAAATTTCTCGACTTCCAGGATAAGCGCTCCGTGGTTCCTGGTTCACGTTTACAATAAATTATTTCAATTCGTTTTTCGCGCAATCCCAAATTCGGTAGCTGTCAGTCCGCTAATAAAATTTCTCGACTTCCAGGATAAGCGCTCCGTGGTTCCTGGTTCACGTTTACAATAAATTATTTCAATTCGTTTTTCGCGCAACCCCAAATTCGGTAGCTGTCGGTGCGCTAATAAAATTTCTATAACTTTACAATCTTCTCATAATCTTTCTGGTAAAATATGTCGGTAAAAAAATAATATCAAACCTTACACATTAGTTTTGATTTGTTCTCATGCTGAAAATATTTATTAGTATTCGAGGTATAACTCGAGGTGGTTGGCGGTTTTCGTTGAAGATAGTTAGGGGTGGTTGCGGGTAATCTCGGTGATTCAGGAGGAGGGGGACGAGGATTTGTGCTCGGTGAGGAAAACACTTTTATAATATTTCATGGCAATTGTAATTATATTTCATCTGAAATATTACAAACTTTCACGTTCACAATAAATTATTTCAATTCATTTTTCGTGCAAGCACATATTCAGTAGCTATGAATAATCTTATATAATTTATTATATTAATCATTAATCAATTAATATTCCTATAATATTTAATGGCAATTGTAATTATATTTCGTCTGAAATATTACAAACTTGTAACGTTTACAATAAATTATTTCAATTCTTTCTACGTGCGAGCACATATTCAGTAGCTATGGATAATCTCATACAATTTATTATATTATTAATTAATTATTTAATCAATTACTCATTTATATTAATCCTTACACAATATTTTTGATGTGTTCTTATACTGACAATATTTATTACTATTCAAGGTATAACCTGAGGTAGTTGAAGGTGGTCGGAGGTGGACAAGAAGGAGGACGAGGAGGACGAGGATTTGTGCTGGGTGAGTAAAACACTTTTATAATATTTGATGGCAATTGTAATTATATTTCATCTGAAATATTACAAACTTGTCACGTTTACAATAAATCATTTCGATTTATTTTTCGTGCAAGCACATATTCAGTAGCTATGAATAATCTTGTACAATTTACTATATTATTAATTATTTGATTAATTACATTAATCCTCACACAATATTTTTGATGTGTTCCTATACTAAAAATATTCATTACTATTCCAGGTATTACCCGAGGTGATCGGAGGTGGACGAGGAGGAGGACCAGCTGGACGAGAAGGAGGACCAGGTGGACGAGGAGGAAGCGGGGTGGGTCGTGGGAGAGGACCTCTCCTCTCGTCAGAGGAGCGGCTGGGACGGGACGGGAAGGGCAGGGGGAGAGGTGGTTGGGGAGGGGGAAGGGATGGGACGGGACGGGACGGGACGGGACGGGAAGGGGAGGGAAGGGAAGGGAAGGGAAGGGAAGGGAAGGGAAGGGAAGGGGAGGAGGGGGAAGGGAAGGGGGGGCGGGGAGGGCGGGGAGGGCGGGAGGGAGGGAGGGAGGGAGGGAGGGAGGGCCGGCGGGAGGGAGGGCGGTCGTGAGAGGGGGGGGGGTACTGCTCAATTAACTCTAACAGGCTCGCATCGACATCCGTCCTCCACTCTCTCCCTCCCTCCCTCCCTCCCGCCCGCCCGCCCACCCTCCATCCCTCCCTCCCTCCCGCCCTCCCCGCCACCCACCCCTTCCCTTCCCCGCCCCTCCCCACCCCGCCCCTTCCCTTCCCTTCCCTTCCCGTCCCGTCCCTTCCCTTCCCCCTCCCCTCCCTCCTCTCCCCCTTCCCTTCCCGTCCCGTCCCAGCCGCTCCTCTGACGAGAGGAGAGGTCCTCTCCCACGACCCACCCCGCCTCCTCCTCGTCCACCTGGTCCTCCTCCTCGTCCAGCTGGTCATCCTCCTCGTCCACCTCCGACCACCGCGGGTAATAGCTGGAATAGTAATGAATATTTTTAGTATAGGAACACATCAGAAATATTGTGTAAGGATTGATGTAATTAATCAATTAATTAATAATATAATAAATTGTACAAGATTATTCATAGCTACTGAATATTTGCTTGCACGAAAAATGAATTGAAATGATTTATTGTAAACGTGACAAGTTTGTAATATTTCAGATGAAATATAATTACAATTGCCATCAAATATTATAAAAGTGTTTTACTCACCCAGCACAAATCCTCGTCCTCCTCGTCCTCCTCCTTGTCCACCTCCGACCACCTTCAACCGCCTCAGGTTATACCTTGAATAGTAATAAATATTTTCAGTATAAGAACACATCGAAAATATTGTGTAAGGATTAATGTAATTGAGTAATTGATTAAATAATCAATTGATAATATAATAAATTGTATGAGATTATTCATAGCTACTGAATATGTGCTTGCACGAAAAATGAATTGAAATAATTTATTGTAAACGTGAAAGTTTGTAATATTTCAGATGAAATATAATTACAATTGCCATGAAATATTATAAAAGTGTTTTACTCACCGAGCACAAATCCTCGTCCCCCTCCTCCTGAATCACCAAGATTACCCGCAACCACCCCTAACTACCTCCAACGAAAACCGCCAACCACCTCGAGTTATACCTCGAATACTAATAAATATTTTCAGCGTAAGAACAAATCAAAAATGATGTGTAAGGTTTGATATAATTTCTTTATCGACATATTTTACCAAAAAGATTATGAGAAGATTGTAAAGTTATAGAAATTTTATTAGCGCACCGACAGCCACTGAATTTGGGCGTGCGCGAAAAACGATTTGAAATAATTTATTGTAAACGTGAACCAGGAACCACGGAGCGCTTATCCTGGAAGTCGAGAAATTTTATTAGCGGACTGACAGCTACCGAATTTGGGGTTGCGCGAAAAACGAATTGAAATAATTTATTGTAAACGTGAACCAGGAACCACGGAGCGCTTATCCTGGAAGTCGAGAAATTTTATTAGCGGACTGACAGCTACCGAATTTGGGGTTGCGCGAAAAACGAATTGAAATAATTTATTGTAAACGTGAACCAGGAACCACGGAGCGCTTATCCTGGAAGTCGAGAAATTTTATTAGCGGACTGACAGCTACCGAATTTGGGGTTGCGCGAAAAACGAATTGAAATAATTTATTGTAAACGTGAACCAGGAACCACGGAGCGCTTATCCTGGAATTCGAGAAATTTTATCACCGGACTGACAGCTACCGAATTTGGGGTTGCGCGAAAAACGAATTGAAATAATTTATTGTAAACGTGAACCAGGAACCACGGAGCGCTTATCCTGGAATTCGAAAAATTTTATCACCGGACTGACAGCTACCGAATTTGGGGTTGCGCGAAAAACGAATTGAAATAATTTATTGTCAACGTGAACCAGGAACCACGGAGCGCTTATCCTGGAAGTCGAGAAATTTTATTAGCGGACTGACAGCTACTGAATATGGGCTTGCGCGAAAAACGAATTGAAATAATTTATTGTAAACGTGAACCAGGAACCACGGAGCGCTTATCCTGGAAGTCGAGAAATTTTATTAGCGGACTGACAGCTACCGAATTTGGGGTTGCGCGAAAAACGAATTGAAATAATTTATTGTCAACGTGAACCAGGAACCATGGAGCGCTTATCCTGGAAGTCGAGAAATTTTATTAGCGGACTGACAGCTACCGAATTTGGGGTTGCGCGAAAAACGAATTGAAATAATTTATTGTAAACGTGAACCAGGAACCACGGAGCGCTTATCTTGGAAGTCGAGAAATTTTATTAGCGGACTGACAGCTACCGAATTTGGGGTTGCGCGAAAAACGAATTGAAATAATTTATTGTAAACGTGAACCAGGAACCATGGAGCGCTTATCCTGGAAGTCGAGAAATTTTATTAGCGGACTGACAGCTACCGAATTTGGGATTGCGCGAAAAACGAATTGAAATAATTTATTGTAAACGTGAACCAGGAACCACGGAGCGCTTATCCTGGAAGTCGAGAAATTTTATTAGCGGACTGACAGCTACCGAATTTGGGGTTGCGCGAAAAACGAATTGAAATAATTTATTGTAAACGTGAACCAGGAACCACGGAGCGCTTATCCTGGAAGTCGAGAAATTTTATTAGCGGACTGACAGCTACCGAATTTGGGGTTGCGCGAAAAACGAATTGAAATAATTTATTGTAAACGTGAACCAGGAACCACGGAGCGCTTATCCTGTAAGTCGAGAAATTTTATCACCGGACTGACAGCTACCGAATTTGGGGTTGCGCGAAAAACGAATTGAAATAATTTATTGTAAACGTGAACCAGGAACCACGGAGCGCTTATCCTGGAATTCGAAAAATTTTATCACCGGACTGACAGCTACCGAATTTGGGGTTGCGCGAAAAACGAATTGAAATAATTTATTGTCAACGTGAACCAGGAA
Organism: Neodiprion fabricii; assembly: GCF_021155785.1. Taxonomy (NCBI): domain Eukaryota; kingdom Metazoa; phylum Arthropoda; class Insecta; order Hymenoptera; family Diprionidae; genus Neodiprion; species Neodiprion fabricii. The sequence continues at coordinate 11,119,435 of NC_060244.1, forward strand.
CCACGGAGTGCTTATCCTGGAATTCGAGAAATTTTATTAGCGGACTGACAGCTACTGAATATGGGCTTGCGCGAAAAACGAATTGAAATAATTTATTGTAAACGTGAACCAGGAACCACGGAGCGCTTATCCTGGAAGTCGAGAAATTTTATTAGCGGACTGACAGCTACCGAATTTGGGATTGCGCGAAAAACGAATTGAAATAATTTATTGTAAACGTGAACCAGGAACCACGGAGCGCTTATCCTGGAAGTCGAGAAATTTTATTAGCGGACTGACAGCTACCGAATTTGGGATTGCGCGAAAAACGAATTGAAATAATTTATTGTAAACGTGAACCAGGAACCACGGAGCGCTTATCCTGGAAGTCGAGAAATTTTATTAGCGGACTGACAGCTACCGAATTTGGGGTTGCGCGAAAAACGAATTGAAATAATTTATTGTAAACGTGAACCAGGAACCACGGAGCGCTTATCCTGGAAGTCGAGAAATTTTATTAGCGGACTGACAGCTACCGAATTTGGGGTTGCGCGAAAAACGAATTGAAATAATTTATTGTAAACGTGAACCAGGAACCACGGAGCGCTTATCCTGGAAGTCGAGAAATTTTATTAGCGGACTGACAGCTACCGAATTTGGGGTTGCGCGAAAAACGAATTGAAATAATTTATTGTAAACGTGAACCAGGAACCACGGAGCGCTTATCCTGGAAGTCGAGTTTCACCGCGTAGCGGACTCGAAGCGCGGGATCCGGGAGGTTGAGAACCCGGTACTCGAATTACGTAGCGGACCTGAAGCGCGGGATCCGGGAGGTTGAGAACCTGGTACTCGAAATTTGCGGAGCGCGACTCTCATACGTCCGCTCTACTGCGCGGTTGTTTCGAGACTGAGGAATTCGGCTAGCTGATTTTAGGTCGGTAACGTCACTTTCTGATCATCCGACATCCAAACTTTTGTTTCGACCTTTAATACGATGTATGATGATGTATGATGTACGATGTATGATGTATGATGTATGATGTATGATGATATGATATGATGTGTAATGATTTTAGTTTTCACATTTCATACAAGAAATACGCACTTTATCTCTCCTGCCGATTCCAGACTCAAGCGGCCAGGCCCTTCGATGGTCAGCCGTTGACTGAAGATATATTTTTCAGTGAACGGGTCGGCTGATAACGCTGCCGTTCTGCGACAGTTGGATGATGAAAAGTTTCGCTCGTATCTTTCAAATGTATGTTAAAATACACTCGAAGTGTTAAGAAGCTTCGTTCTTTCTCTCCCCATCACCTTTTTAGGTCTTTAAATCACTACGCAGCGTTAAATACCGTCCCATACACGAAGCATCCATTTCATCTCGTTCAAAATTAGCGCATCCGTTATGTATTGCAGTTACTCTGAATTTTTTTCCATCCGAATACTTTTCGAAAAACAATTCTGCTCCTCCACCCAACGCAGATACTTCACTTGCGACCAGCTAAAACAGCGTTTCGATTCGATGCCTATGAGAATTCAAGATCGAGAGAGCAAATGAAAAGTTGTTGGAATAATTATGAATACTAATGTTATGGAATACATCGAGTGCGCGTCGAATAGAATCCCATTTCGAAATGAATAATTCTTCTGTTTTCGTATCATAGCTAATCTAGTAATATAGGTAAATAGGATGGTTGGTGGTGTTCGGAAATGGTAGGAGGTGGTCGGCGCTGGCAGAAGGTGATAGGGGGTGGTCGAATGTGGCCATTGATGGTCGGAGGTGGCAGGGGCAGGTAGGAAGTGTTCGAAAATGGTAGGACATTTCAAAAGTTAAAGTCGACGATGATCCGGTGCATCAATTTTATCGTTACAGATTTTCTTTTCCCATGAGGCATAGAGTATTCAACAAGGATAATGCAGTCCTTAAAATTCATCATTCATCTCTGTCCGGAAAGCTAATTCGCAAGGCGTGGTATTCTAGATATGTCAAAACTAAGCTAGCGGCACGTGTTTGCATTGTTAGAAAAATACCCGTACTCTACATACACTGTTTCTAATCTTTCGCTACATTTGGCTTAATCCCCATGCTTCCACAGCACGAATAGTCGGAAATGTTTTTGATTATCCATAATAAAATAAAAGAAGTAACAAAGCTTAAATTTATTGTTAAAGCTCTAACGAATACATCAAACTGCGGTCGAATTCATTTATTATTTGCACATGACCTTTGTGTATTTGATAAATTATTCCTAAATACATTGAAACATATGTATTTATAATGAAATATCATGCAATGGGCTGTGTAAACTATAAACTATAATTTCTATCAAATAGCTGCTTTTATATCAACAGGGCTTTGAGACTCAGTTAAGTTGGATCTCGATTTTTGCCGTTGTATGTAGGACATTGGGTTACGAGAACAAATGCGAATTACGAAGAACTCCGTATTAGAGATAAGGATATTTTAGTTCAAGTATACCTATACACAGAAATCCGTATGTGAATATACTAAAACCTCTGTGTTTATTGTAAAAGTCTAGTTTTAAATATGTGCATATATGTATATACACGTGCATAAGTATATATATACATATATACACATACATGTACATAAATAATTGCCAAGAAATTAGAAACACTCACAACTTGTCGCAAATAGAGTAAAACGTAAGGTTAATAATATACAAATTACACAAGCGCACCATAAAACATGGCAAGGGTAATCCTAGTGCAGTGATTGTATAAATTGAAGAAATATACATTTACATATACATGATATAAATTAATAGTCTAGAAAAGAGTATCTAGAGAGCTTATCTAATTCCGATCGTGTCACAATAGATCATTAACATAATCAATATACGGTTAAAGCTGTATTAGCTACATTCACTATTAGAGATAATATTTTTTATCCATTTTTATAGTTATTTAATTTCTTGTACAACAATTTTTCAAATTTCACCGCAAAATGCCCAACGAGTTCTCGTAGTGCAAATACGAGTCCAATTACCTTACAGATGGCATTACATTGATTTTTGCCTTCTCGCGTCGAGTTATAAATACAGAGAAATCTCAATGTGAGCTTATTTCTATAAGATTTATTGTAGTGCTATATTCGTAGCTGTACCTGTTATTCTATATTATATACTGTCCTAAATCTTAAACACACAGCACAACAATGGCTGAAAACACAATGGCAAGAAGAGAGGAGCAATTTGCATCTTAATAAATCTTTTCTTCTTTATACGTAGTACAGCGATGTCACGTCGGAGGATATGTACTGGTGGATCACTAGGTGGGGCACAGAACTGAAACATAATTATGCTGAAAATCTTCAACATCTCTTACAGAAAGTAAGTACGTTGCCAGACCTTATATACCAACAATGAATATTCATGGATGCTATATTCATAAATACTCACAAAAGTAAGCTAATATTTTACCCGCAATTGCTTATTACTGATAACTTGATATGATAATATTCCCTCCCCGCCCCTCCCCGCATACATCTACTTCTACTCCTACTCTACTCCAACTCCTACTACTACGACTACTCCTATTCCTACTCCGACTTCTACCACTTCTACTTCTACTCCTTCTACTCCTACTCCTGATCCTACTCCTATTCCTGATGCTACTCCTACTCTAATGAATATGATAAAAATGTTATACTCACAGTGTACAAGTCCTGGTCATCCTTGTCCTCTTCCTCGCTCACCTCGATCACCCGGAACCACCGCGAACTACCTCGGGTTATACCTTGAATAGTAATGAATATTTTTAGTATAAGAACACATCAAAAATATTGTTCAAGGATTAATATAATTAATTAATCAATTGATAATATAATCAATTTTATTAGCGCATTTGAAGCTACTGAACATGTGCTTGCGCGGAAAATGAATTGAAATAATTTATTGCAAACGTGACAAGTTTGTAATATTTCAGATGAAATATAATTACAATTGCCATCAAATATTATAAAAATGTTTTACCCACCGAGCACTAATCCTCGTCCTCCTTGTCTTCCTCGTCCTCCTCCTCGTCCAACTCCGAACACCTTCAACCACCGCCAACCACCTCCAACCACCTCCGACCACCTTCAACAACCACCGGCAACCACCTCGGGTTATACCTGAAATGGTTATTAATATTTTCAGTATAAGAACACATCAAAAATATTGTGCAAGGATCAATATAATTAATTAATTATCAAATAATATAATAAATTTAATTAGCGCATTTATAGCTACTAAATATGTGATTCCGCGAAAAATCAATTGAAATAATTTATTATAAACGTGACAAGATTGTAATATTTCAGATGAAATATAATTACAATTGCCATCAAATATTATGAAAATGCTTTACTCACCGAGCACGAATCGTCGTCCTCCTCGCCCACCCTGTTCTCTTCGTCTTCCTCGTTCCCCTCCTCGTCCACTTCAAACCACCTCCAACAACCAGCGATAACCACCTCGGGTTATACCTTGGAAGTCGAGTTTCACCAGGTAGCGGACTTGATGCGCAGAAACTACGGAGCGCTTGTCCCGGAAGTCGAGTTTCACGACGTAGCGGACCTGGAGCTCAGAAACTACGGAGCACTTGTCCTGGAAGTCGAGTTCCTCCAGGTAGCGGACCTGAAGCGCAGAAAGTACGCAGCGCTTATCCCCGAAGTCTAGTTTCACTAGGTAGCGGACCTGAACTGCAGAAACTACAAAGCGCTTGTCCCGGAAGTCTAGTTTCACGACGTAGCGGACCTGGAGCTCAGAAACTACGAAGCGCTTGTCCAGGAAGTCGAGTTTCACCAGGTAGCAGACCTGGGGCTCAGAAACTACGGAGCGCTTGTCCCGGTAGTCGAGTTTCACCAGAAAGCGGACCTGGAGCGCAGGATCCAAGAAGCTGAGAACCCGGCACTCGAAATCTGCAGAGCGCGATTCTCATCCGTCCGCTCTACTGCGCGGTTGTTTCCAGACTGAGGAATCCGGCTAGCAGATTTTCAAGCAGATCGATCGGCAGAAAGTTACATCTAAACTTTGGTTTCGAACTTTAATACTATGTGTGATGATGTATGGTAATATGATATGATGTATAATGATTTTAGTTAAGTTCATACAATAAATACGCGCTTTATCCTTCCTGCCGATTCCAGACTCAAACGGCCAGGCCCTTCGATAGTCAGCCGTTGACCAAAGATACATTCTTCAGTGAACGGGTCAGCTAACAACGCTGCGGTTTTCTGGCAGTTGAACGATAAAAAATTTTGCTCGTATCTTGCAAATGTGTATTAAAATACACTTGAAGTTTCAGGAAGCTTCAATCTATCTCTCCCTATCACCTCATTATGTCTTTAAATCGCTACACTGCGTTAAATACTGTCTCATACACGGAGCATCCATTTCATCTCGAACAAAATTAGCGCATCCGTGATGTATTACAGCTACTCTGAATTTTTTTCCAACCGAAGATTTTTCGAAAAACAATTCTGCTTCTCTACCCAACGTAGATACATCACTTGCAACTAGCTAAATCAGCGTTTTGATTTTATGCTAACGAAAACTTAAGATCGAGAGAGCAAATGAAAAGTTGTTGGAATAATTACGAATAATAATGTTATGGAATATATCGAACGCGTGTCGTATAGAATCCCATTTCGAAATAAATAATCCTTCTATTACTATATTATAGCCGTATTATTGTAGATAATCTAGTTTATCTCCAGGAAAATTATAAAATTTATAGTATGCATCACGTATTAATCGTAAATGGATTATATATGTTGATACCGTACATGGACCGCATATACGTATATACATTTGGGTCTCTGCATGATAATTACATCTGATCCATTATTATTTATGATCTGTGTATAAATTTTTCTCTCGGGTACCTATACTTTAATTAAATCACTCTTTTGCTACGAATTTTGCAAGAAATTTATTCTCATTATTAATTTCTTGTATCGCCGACAAGTCGGTAACGCTGCAAGTCTATAAGTACAGACAGGCTATGTACTGGCTTGGGCTTATCATTGCGAAGACTGTGTTACTCGGATGGTGAATGCAGCCCCAGCATCAAGTCGAAATCGAACTCTCTGATGTTCTGCAACAAGTTTTCAACTCTACCGTTGGAACATCTCAGGGAGCGCAAGCGCACGACGATTTTCGGTTGTCACACTAAAGCCCATTAGGGCAACTGTCTATATCACGGTCTTACATACAGGTCTTGAAACTGTGGTGGTGGGGGTAGGCTAGGAGTGACTCAGATATTGAATCAATTTGTAGTTTACGGTTTCGGCACTGCGTCGCTACTATCTAGTAGGGCTGAGTTACAGAACGTCAGAGGTGACACGGGTGACCCTACTAGGTTACAGCGACCCTTGCGGCCAATCTAAGAATTATTGAAAGCGCACTCAAGAAGTGGGTCACCCCCACCACCAGAGTTGCAAGACCTGTATGGGTGCTTTCCATTTATTAACTCAAATCGACTTGTGTCGGTATTTCTGTTGTAACCGGCTAATCTGGGCAAAGGAATACACCAAAAATAGCGACACAAGTCGACTTGAGTCAGTAAATGGAAAGCACACTATGTAAGACCGTGATCTATTATATTCTTCAGTCAATGACCATACAGAGACCTAGTCACGCCAACGGTCGTACATACAAGTATGGAAACTGCTCGACTTTTTTGGCGGAGGGGGTGTCCCGCTTATGTGTAGCAAAGTCCATAGTTCGCTGAATGTTCGTATGGAACGCTACATGCAAGGGGTCCACAGCCGCGCCTGTTCAGTTTCCTTGCGAGTCAAAGATGGATAGTTATTTTGTTTTCCACTGACCCTACTCATACCACTTGTTTCTTCAAACCTTGAAATGAGAATTTATTAAAGTATTTGTGAAAAATTCATCACAATTAGTACAATGAGTTTTGAAATTTTATTTATAGAAAAAATGATATAAAATCTCATCACCAACAATAAAACCGCAGTTATTATATGCTCAATAGCGGGGATGAAAATTTGAAGCATTTTTTACATTTGTGTATTTCAATTCAAACGCTCAAGCTTAAATTGAGTATTTTGGATTCCGCCTCACTATGTAAATTACTTTTTTGGAAAAAGCAGGCAAATAACATTTTGTGCAGAAAAATTTCATTTTGGATAGAGAATATATATCAAAAGCATATATAAACAGAGGTATTTGAAGAGAAAAATGCATGCGTCATTACATTTTTCAAACGTTTATTGATTTACACTTCGGCACACAGCACCATTTCACCATTATCTCGTTATATAATACTTTTCGGAACAAACTTTAAAATACAAAAATTCTCGAAATAAGATTGCGTATGATAATTGTTTAGGACGCCGCCATCTGGTAAAATATCGGGACCCCTTGCATATCGCGAACCATGTGGCCATTATTAGAACTACACAATTCATGGACCACGGTCATGAACAGTAAGCGGGACACCCCCACCCCAGAGTTTCCAGGCCTGTATGTACGACCGTGGTCAGGTCCATAGACACGGTCTTATATACAGGTCTGGAAACTCTTATGCTGGAAGCCACGATTCATAGAGACTAGAGTAAAGGAGTGCGAACGCATATGGCGGAATCGTCGAAAAATGGTTCGTGAAAGCGATGAAAGATCTTGTAGTCCGGGATGTATCCGCAAGCAATACCGGCGCCTGGTTACGAATAGGATACATACGTGAGGATCGACGATTCAAAATCACCGCGCTGACGGAGCTCGCAGTGGTAGCGCTGCCAGGCGGTTACAATCCGCAGATCGTTCATCACTCTCACCGACCATTTGGCTAGCATTGCGTTCGGACCATAGACATATAAGAATAGACCGCGCGAGCTCGGAGGTAGCCCGTTGGTGAGTGCGATAGCGGGATGCGCGATTAGACAAGGATAGAGGAGGGCCTATGCGCAGCTTTCTCTTTCTACCGCGCTATTCGCCTTCTCAGCCCGCTCACGTGGTCAATTCTTATATGTCTATGGTTCGGACTCCTGACCTCTAGTCTCCTTGCCCCGATTATTCGTGTCGCTTAGCGAGTGCAAAATACGATTCTGACGGCACCACCAGTTGTCGCTGCGGTCTAGTTACCAAGATAACAATAACCTCAATAAATACGATGAATGAGCATGAGTGGGCAAATATACCCATATACATATACGCGAAACCACGGCTTGTCTGGACCCCCCCGGCCCCGCCACCGCTGTTGATAAGATCGCAACGAACCTAGTGGCGACTAGTGTACACAAAAATTGCTTCAATAAGCGACATACCCCCTCCAATGAAGTTTCTGGCAGAGAGAAACCTTTTCTGGACCTGTATATGAGACCGTGTCCATAGACTTATAAAAGTAGACTGAGCGCTCCTATAAGAGGTACTGAAGCGTACATATAAAGCACAGAGATATGTCGGGAGTACTGCTCTCTCTTTTCAATCGGTTTCCATACCGGGTGACAAGAGCGTAGTGGAAGTGAAATAGCTATAGATATAGGCGCATAATTTCGCCTCATTTCCTCTACCGCCTCGATCCCCGCTGCAAATATCGTCAGAGAGAGAAAGGAGTAGTCCCGGCATATTTCTGTCCTTTAAATGTTTGCTTCAAGCGGCTCATAAGAGCGCTCAGTCTATCTTTTATAAGTCTATGGGTCAGGTCACGCCAATGCCAGCGTTTTGCACACGATAGTGTTGGTTATGAAGAACTATTTTTGTACCGGCGGGATCAGTTCCTTGGTTGATGACACGTGAAACTGCGAATACCCTCCAACCTGCCCAGACCCGCCAAACTGTTTTAAAACGCTAAAAATGACCACTCTCTATTATAGTTCTGTAATTATGCGATCAGTGAAAATAAGCCAGGGCTGTGAGTCTTTATCTAGTCTTTATACCTATATTTTCAATCAACGCCCACGGAGCTTCCGTATATCCTAACTGAAGGTATTCTGTTTACCCAGCGTCCACGCCATTCCAGCACAATTATAAAATTAAGTCTGTGACATGTAGTTCTACGTAGTCGACAAAAAATTGCTTCTATGCCAAATTGAAAACCGTTGACGGAAAAAAACATCAGTTAAAGTGAAAGCCAACCAAGTGAAATTTTTTTGCCAATTTCTTACATTATTAATTTTATTACTGTGTTAGGAAGGTATACAAGGTACAGAGTTATCGCTTCTTCATAGTTGGTAAAATTATAAATATTACTGTTAATACGAAAGATACATCAGACGCAAATTAAAGTATTCTTGCTTATTACGATTGTAAATTAAATGTAAATCTTGCTAAAGCCACAGTCAATGTACAATTAATACCTTTTTTCAAGTTTATCACCTGGTTTACGATTTTCTACTCAACATGTATTATCGCGTTATGCTGCCTCTTATTACAGTCGAATCGAGTTACAAGCATCATTATGAAGCTCCTGTACTCTTTCTTTGCATGAATTATAGAATCGCACGCGAAAATGGGACTCTGGCACACGTGTTGCTTACAAGGAGATTCGACTACATTAATATTTTAGATTCTTATCTTCATTCTTCTTATAGCTATATTCGATGAGGGTAAGAGTCAGAATATTTTAGATTCATGATTAATGTGCAAGCTTTAGGCATAAACTTATACCCTCCAACAAATGAAAGTATTATTCGATTAAATTATATCAATACACGTTACACAACGCTCTTAGTAATGCGCTGTCATGAGACAATGTTGCAGATTGCGGCTGCTGCTAGCTGAGTCAGTCTTTGGTTAATTATATGACAGCTTTGAAGTATTTTGTTTTTCTAAAAGTTTGCATAATTAATATTTGCATTAATAAATTTAATCGAGGCTACCAATACTATGTTAAGAAGCTGAATTCGTATCCTTTTGTGCCCGACTTGGCGAGTGATTACGTTGACCTGGCGGCTGATATATAGGTCGAGTACTGCGATGCTGCGACCTTCTGTTGTAGCCTCTGGTACCAGTTCCACTACCTCCACCCCCTCTTCGGAACTCCATTCCTGCTACGTTATACGTTTAATCTTTTAATAAGAGTCGATTATTATAGATTTACAAATTAATTCATTAGAATTCTCTGCTAATAAATGATTTCCTCTCACACTCATATCGGAAAACAAAATAATAGATCAAACTAGAGACCACTGCTGGTCGATGGGTTATCACTTATTACTCACTAGTTATATGATTGCCTTGATTGTTGCGTTGCTGACGATTTTCACCACGTTGTACATGTTGTTTAAAGTCTCGACTACCATCTTGCAGAATGGGACCATCCTAGCAATTTGAAAGTTATTTAATATCTAATGATATGTTTTATTTCAAATGGCAAAAAAGAGAGGTTATTGTAGTCAAATACCTCGATCGTGATTGGTATACAGTCGGCTTGTAACACTTCTTCAAAATTGTTAAAATCCTTGAATAGCACCACGCAAGTCCTATGTGAAACTGCTGTGACCTCTGCGTTGTAATACTACAAGTAAAAGAAAATACAATTAGGACTTCTAATTCCTCTTCAACAAATGAGGGCATGTATTAGTTGCAGACAAATAAGAAGAGACGAATAGGTATATATCCAAGTGGCTCACCCTGTTGTCTTCCCAATATTTGGCCATGCATTTGTCACCAGGCTGCCAAACCCACATACCTTCAGCTTGAGGTATAGCTAATTGATTATTATTATTGCCACCACCCTTTTGCTCATTCAAACTACCAGTCTCTTTACTGTTGTATCGCCCATTAGATACAGTAGGCAGGTTTCTGTTTTGACGATTTCGGTAATTTTGTTCACTTGAACTCCCATTCGGATTTTGATAGCTCTCTATAGAAGTATTTTTATGGGTTTGATAAATCGTGTTTGTTCGATTATGTACATTAGGATTATACGGATTATGATCTTGTTTCTCTCTAGGTTTCGGTTCTGCTTGATAATGGTTCTGCTGTCTATTATTGTTGTAGTTATTTCCTTGCTGTTCAAGTCGATTTCTATTGTTACCGTTCTCACTGGAACTTTCTAAACGAGGAGGAGCAATACCATTTTTGCTGTCAGGAAAATGGGAACTTTTATTAAAGCCCATTTTGTAATTATTTTCATGCTGGAAAGTAGCGGTAGAATTTTCTTGTGATTTTTGAAACCTAGGTGGTTTCCTTTGATTGGAAGAAGTATTTGCAGAATTATATTGCGGATATTGGACTGCTGCAGAGTTAGCTTTACTTAGCTTCGGCTTACTAGATTTCACTTCTTCTGAATATCGTGGTGCAGGCTGATAAGATCGTCCTCCCCTTGGATTTCTGAAATTTGTCATAAATATTATTCAAAACAATGAGAATTTTTCTAAAAGGGAATCGAAACAATTTTATACCATAACGAAAGCAACTGTAACAAAGTATAAAAAAGAGTCAGGCTATAATGCAATTTTTTCTGACTCTAGAATTAGAATACTGACATCCTAATATTCAGGAAAGAAACTTGATGCGACCACTAACAATTTACTTTAATACAAGCTCTGTGTAATTTTCATTAAATAGAGAACACAGTTCTGCACTGCATTAACATAAAATTCAATATACAAAGTATAGAATATTATTCTGTTTTTAGTTTTTCGAATGGTATGATTATCATCGTTTACCTTCCACCTCTCCCCATTTGATCGGTACTTCTTGATTCAAATCGATCATGGGGTCCTTTACTAGTGTAAAAATCATTCGTTCCTTGGGGCTTGGTTTCTTCTGGTAAATCAGTTTGGGCAGGAAGCTTGTCTTCAAGGAAATCAAACAAAGACACTCTACCACTGCTGGGTTTTCCATCTTCTACTTTTTTCTCAAATCGTTTTCCCTTTGGCTCTCTGACCTCCCTAGCGCTGGTAGAATCTCTGTGAAACACAAATAAAAATTATCCACTTTTGTAACTCATTTTACACCCACCCTCAGATTCTGAAACGTACCCAGGCTCTTTATTATATCTGTTATCGTTACGCTGTAGACTCCGTAATGCACGATCAACATTGTTTCGACTTAGCTTTAAAGCATACTCGGCCTGTTCAATCGAATACCCTTGATCAACAATCCTCTGTACACTATGATCCAAAAGCTGAAAAAACAAGTCAAAATAATATGGTTGAATTTCACTGAAGATTAATCGTGCTGATCTGTAGTTGACTCTCACCTGTTTATTTCCACCTCCAAATACTTTTTTACTTCCCTGTTTAGCAGCCTCAGCAATAGCATCTTTCCTTTGCGCCTCAAATTCAGCATTCTCTTTTGATGCCCTTTCCTTATCAGCAAGAGCCTTGAAGTTCTTATCTTGTTCAGAGATTTTTATGATTTTTTTACCAAATGGAATCCACGGTGGTGGACCACCCTCTTCTGCTGGCCTGACTCGGGTATGTTGAGCTAATTTCTGTGGCGAATATTAAAAGAATATAGGTTGATATTCACGTCAGTCATATTCAATGCTTTTTACAATGCAAAAGTAGATTCAGACTCCATTACTTTGTTCATTTCCCATTTTTCCACGAGACTAGGTACTTTTCCTCCAAGTACAGAAAAGATGTGCGATGGTTTTAGTAAGATAATACCATGAGATATTGACAACACACCTTTTTTCATCAATAATTTTGTACCTGGTGGTGTATTGATGCTGTGGATTAAGAAAAAATCCCTCATTGTTTAAGCAATCCTTGAAATAGACTTTTTATTTCTGGTTGTATTTTCAATATATTACCTCAGGGAAGATATTGGTTCAATTTCTATAGCTTGAAAATTGTTTTGTCCATCTGTTAGAGAGAGTTTTAACAAACGCGGAGTTGATCGAGATTCCTCGTTACCTTTTGGTGCCGCTACATTACGCAACTTTTGTATTTGCCACACAACATTTCCCTGAGTTAAGTCTCCTTGGCCACTGCTAATTTCCTTAAGATCATACTGTAATAAAATCAGCTCTGTTAATCCATATAAATACAAGTTTTTTTTTATTTCGAGGATCATCACTGAATAATGCTGATACTTTAAAAAAAAAATATACTCAAATGGTAAACATCGAAAAACTGCTTACATCTAAAGCCTTTTTGATTATTTTTTGTACGTCTCTGGTATCTCCCAAGAGGTTGTAACCTTCGTCTGACAGATACCTAAAAATTGGAGAAAAAAAATTTTAAATACATCAAATCAGCGAGTTGTCTATGCGTTAGACATTTTTGAGGGGTAACATCGTCGTGAACAAAATGGTAAGACTTGTTTACACAAGTGTTGTCTGACACTTATAAACGAGCCTATAAAATAATAAGAAAATCGAACTCACCAGCCCTGTGCACGAAGTTCATCCATTTCTGCCAAGTCGTTAGACGACTCGCCGAAATATTTTCAAGGGGAATTATTTGATGGTTGGATGTGAAGTGATGTGCCGGGATGATCAAAGTGTTTTATTTAAATTTGGGAATTGTTTACATTAGTTATTCATTTTTATTATTACAGCACTTGACTACACTAAAACCGAAACAGCTAACCGTGGTCAGGACACGGCAGATGCGTGTCGGCCATTTTGGATGGCCATAGATTATGCTTCGTCGATTCTCGAAGAGACGCGACTCTATCGCCACAACTTTTTCACCCGAAATCGACGCTCGAATTAGGCGGCGACATTGAATCGCGGCGCGGCAGGTTTGTAATACTGTATTACTGCAAAGCAAGGCTGTAAAGATTTTTCGAATCTTTGAAGCCATCGAGTAACCATATATTCGTAACAGATTAATACAGATCCGATTACGTATTCATATGAAATCATACTGAAGACACTGGTATTGACGCTTTTATTGTTGGCATAGCCGTCTAAGAATAAAAGAAGTTTTTTTCATAAATTCATACATGATTATTAGGGTGGAGCGAATTTTGAAAGCCCATCCCGAAGAATGTTTTTATGGGACCACGTCTTCAGGTTCCCAGATAGTCGTTAAATTTAAACACTTTTCGGCGATTTTGGATCGTACACTAAAAATATAATAGCATAATAATATACTACATAAAACATATACAGTACCTAGTTGATAATATTTTAATTAACCTGATGCCCATAATGAGCTCATTATAATATACGTTATAATAATGTTTTTTTAATTAATCTATGTGATATTACCCGTAACCTTCGAATATGTTTGAAAACAAACTCATTATTATAACGATGCTGATAATTTTTCGGCTTCACGAGAGGTGTCTCTTTTGCAATGCATTGCGGCAATAAGTACATAGATCAAAATATTATTCAATCCTAGTCTTGCTTTTCGAATAAATTATTTTTGCAAAGATCATTCCAGCAGGATTATTCTAACTGAAATCGGTGGTAGCGTATATCAGGTATTGGGTTAATTCTTTGCACAGCAAAACTTGGCAATTAACGACCTATTTAATATGAGAATGCCATCTGTTCGGAGGATAACTTATTATTACTAATTTTCCACGTGGTATAAAACTCACTCAGCAAACTCATTGACCGAATGACACGATTTCGCGCGAAAACCAAGCCAACGTAACGGAAGTTTACTGTAACTGCAAAGCGAACAATGACGCGTCTTCTGATAAAGGTTTAATTGTCACCACGTATGTATTGATTCATTCGAAACAAAGGTCAGAAATATTTACATTCATTTGTAAGGTACATATGAATCCTCGTATTGCTAATTGTAAGCCAAAATTCAATATAGTCGCTGAGATCCCTGGAGCGAGCATGTACATCTATAGATTTGGGCATGATTAATGTTTTGGAAAACCGTCGAACTTCTTTGCAGTAGAGAACTACAAAATAATAGCTCTGCAAAAGCTTAAAAGTAAATGGGTATCTCATTATTTCATATCCCGCAATTTGCAAGTCAGTTATACCCTGCCAGGTATTTTCTAATATCCACTACAAATGAGATTTAAGAATTTGAATATTTCTTTCAACTTTACTAAAGAATACTTCTTCAATATATTATAACCCAAACCAATTTATGCATTCATGTATAACATAGGTGAATTGCTTGTAATCGTGAAACATGTTTTTCTTGTAATCGTACATTGAGTCAACTATATAAGATATTCTGTAAGATGCTTTGTAAATATACATCAATGATATTATCTAAGAAACAACAGAGAGGTCCAGCTATACAGGGCGTGGCTTTTCCGTTGCCGATGGATGCGCTGCTTACAGATTTAGGACATCCAATATTGCTTGTACAGTTAGGTATATGGACCAGTGTCATTTTACACCGGATATGTCATCGACTCACACCGTAAGAAGTTTACGATCGTCTTGTCATTCAATGTGTAAAAACTGTACCGACATTTTGGTGTGGTGTACGTTACACTGACAGATACGACACGTCCCGTACAGTACAGACTCGAAATAATGTTCTAAGTACAAAAATAATTGCCGCTTGAAGCTAACCGCAGGTAGGTGAGATCGGCAATCCCAAAGACGTTATACATATTACTCTAAGAGTAAAGCATGTTATTGTTGGTAACGAGTGCTGGCAAGGTATCGGAAATCTGTACGTGACCCCGTGAGTTTGTAATATAGTATATACAGAGAAAGCAGAGAGTCAAACTTATACCGGTGGAATGTATCTACGATACACTACGGCCAAATGCTTAATCGCCTGAATTGGGAAGTGGGAATCAGGCTGTGATCATCATATACCTGTAAGAGTCTTATATATTCTTGTATTACATATGTACAAGTACGTGACGTACACAACGGAAAAATAAACGAATTTCATTCAAGTGATGAAAATGATGAGATTTTCGTATAGGAACATTAATTTGTGCACCACGATACAGCTTGAAATAAATGACGACGAACGAACGTATGAAACGAAAAAACTGGTTGAATTATTATCGCATTATACGGAATTATACTGTTCTTACATCAAGAAATCCGAGCCCTGAGAATAACTGTATATTTTGAATTTTATCATACACGTTCATTATCGTCAGTTCTTCATACAGAGCTCGAAGTTATAACGTAGATATCATAAATACGCGTAGATGCTTAGGGAACGAAACTTATAAACACAGTTGTGAGCTTTGAGTATTGCATGCAGATGCGTAATGTCGACAGGTGAGTGTGTAGCATCTGTGGTCGTAACCGAACCCCACCAGGTCTGAAGAATCGTAAAGTTTACCAGGATACAAAGCGAAGTTTAGTACAGTTGTGTATGGTAGCTTGCATACTTGTGTGGGTAAGCGTTCGTCGTTGCAGCGAAAGTAGCTTCAGTTCAGTTCGTTCCTAAAACCCGTCCCGCGTAGCTGTATAACGCCTCTCCAAGCGTTAGCCGTTATAACATTTCAGATTTCTTATTTATTGGTTCTATTATCGGTGTTAAAAATCAGTGCTATTCGACTTGATTTGTTCCTGAGATACGTCGTGCGGTTAATCAAATTTGCAGATACTTTGTAAAGGAGGTCAGAAAATTATTCACAACCGTTCGTTTATTGTACACAATAGATTGTTAATCTATATATCCACTGCTTTGATGCAAGATTTCGATTTTTATTTTCGTTTCCCAAAAACATAATATTTACGTCTTATATCTTTCACCGGGTCTAAACGTATTGTACGCACAATAAAATATAGGTATACTTGGCTACAACGTATTCATACATAAATCGCGTGTAAATAGCTGGTATGTTCAACTACTCCAAAAACCGTTACGCATTACGACACGTATAGACTTCACTGTATACCTCATTCCCTGGTGTGTAAAAAAAAATTCGCTGGTACATCAGGCAGAGGAATAAACGGGTAGTTTTTTCACTTCCCGAATTAGAATTCATTTCAGAATGCTACAACATGTAGGGAAAAATACGGCGTGGGTCACGCCTATTCAAACTACGACACCCAAAGCATTTCCACTAAACCGACCCGCGACAGAATTAACGATTATCCAACTTCATCGAGTGTGATGAGGTATTATGTCAGCTCGAAAACAATGAGACTCCAACATTATTCTGCATCACGAAGCTTCCCCAAATAGCGTCGTTTTCCATACACTCTTTACGCACGACGTAAGCGTCCGCTCTCGGCATTTCGTGTTATAACTGGCACATACAACGCTCGCGTTTCCCACGTATCGAAAGGTGTCGGAGCTGCATATACTACCGATTCACCTATTGCGTCGTGCATGCTTTTACTACAATGAATTATACCGTGCATCATCTCGCGTCCGTGATCGAGTCTGCGATATACGCACGCTGTACTCGAAGCGTAGCGTAAAACCCTACGTAAAACCGGATGACCTCGCTTCGGGTAACTTTCGGAGACCATCTTTCGTGGTGCCGGTCCTGCATCTCTCCGTCTCCCTCGTCCTCGGAACTAGCTGCGTAGAGCCGCGCTACCGCTCCGACTGTTATTCCGCATTACTCTGCACAGCTGCAGCTTCCCTATTATACCTATTCTGCTTCTCGCCCACTCCCAAGATCATCGCGTACAATGCCTGCGACGATGTGTGTCTCACCATTTCGACGCAGCGTCAGCCGCTTGTTACATATTGCAAGCGGGAAAGACCGTTCTTAACTATAACGAATTGGTTACGGAATGGCAACCCTGGATTTTTAAACTTTTAATTTCAAAACTACGATTTCCAAGTTCTCAAACACATTCTTAGATCGGCAATATTCGATATAATAATGGAAATTCACGTGAAGCAAGCGGTTGCGAATGTGCAGGCAGAAATTGCGTTATCGCAATCGAGAAAGAAATCATGTTGTTTTTAGCGTTATAAGTTAAAATAATAATACTTCGGCGGTGTCTTCTGACAATCAACACTCACAAAACTTAAGTACATTCTTACTCGAACTTTTCTGAATTAATTTTAAGTATAATTTTCCAAGTAAT
Source organism: Neodiprion fabricii (assembly GCF_021155785.1). Lineage (NCBI taxonomy): Eukaryota > Metazoa > Arthropoda > Insecta > Hymenoptera > Diprionidae > Neodiprion > Neodiprion fabricii. The sequence continues at coordinate 11,137,291 of NC_060244.1, forward strand.
ATCTCGATTATACGATTATACATCACACTTTCCTCACTCGGCTTAACGCAGATGCCGATAGTCAATAAATATGCCTGAAATTAGTCCACTTTTAGTACTCGGTTGAAAGATGACTCGACAAGGCGACTTATCGCAAAGATTTAAATTACCCAAAAAACAACTTGAAAGAGTCGACTATACGCAGGCATTTTGTCTTCTGTACTGTCTATATATATATATATATATATATATATATATATGTATATATATATATATATATATTCACTCTCCCATTCCCGCCGTGAAAGTCAGCCTTAAGTGCGCAGCATGCCGGTTTTGAGCGGCAGGGTAACGTACAAATTTAGGTCTTACCCGAGTGATGCGAGATGTAGGAGTTCTTCGAGGTGCAAGTCAAGTAGGCGTACATGTATAACCAGCTAATCTAGCATCATATCCGCCCGACTGAATGGTTGCAGCGAGAATGAGCCTTGGCCCAGAAGGTCAAAGTCAAACGATTCGCTAATTGACCTACTAATTTAGTGCATAGCAAAAGGTAAAAAAATAGTACGAAATTGGGCAGTACATTGATGAAGATACGCATACAAGGTCACCGCTCACAATTCTTCAAGATACTAAAATTATATCTTACACGAAACTTGTGCACAATTCATACAGCATTCAGTGTATCGATTTTCATCAAACGCGAACTTCAGGCAGCGTTTTGTATATACTTTTTTCATTTCCTATCATATCTTTTAAGGAGCGGATTCCTTTCACACAAGAATCTGAACTTGTATCTACATATCCCTGTTGCATTATCTGTGCTGAAGTTCTTTGTTTTTCTTTTCTTCTTCACTTTTCTGTGCTCGAAGGTAAGTTCTCTCAGTTTCAAGTCCTTCGTCTTAGTTTGTTTGTTTGTTTACATCACTATCAATTGTGATTATTGCTACTGATCTTTGTCCAATATTGATATGGGAATAATAAAGCCATCTACTATATTCTTGGAAAATATCATGAATGTCGTAAATTGCCGTCGGTCATAATGTCAGTTACAAGCGAGGAAAGATGTAAAAATAAAACTGATTCATCTGGTTACCACAAGGCTGGTGGATAACGTGTCATATGTGCTTTTATTGGAAGACTACACAGTTCTCCCCAGATAACAATTTCCACACTACGACATTGCTACAGAAACAATAATATACTATCGATTCAAAGTTTGAAGTGAATATATTTTTATAACGTCATATATTTATATAACATACTTCACTCACGCGGAGGATCAAGTGCGCAGGGTTCAAAAGTGGGATGATAAAGAAAAAAAAATAGAAAAGTCACTTTAAAATACAGTGATAAATATTACAGCTTGACTTTGATAAAAGTATCAAGCACAAGTTCAGCTTCATCTTGCGTAACTTTTGGTGCGAATTTTTACACTTCTGTAACTTTAAATAGTAATGACAAAGTACTCGTTCGTATTTTACGAAAAATATTGCAGAGTTAAAAGATTAGTATAGATATCTACGTGTACAAATATTACCAATGACCGGACATTCGAGTTAACCAATAATTGACTGATTTCAAATAATATTATTTCTCCCGTCACGTAATTAAATATTGAGCGAAATAAATAACAGTTGTTCGCGAATACATTTCGTGATTATACATCAATGAGTACTTTGAGAATTATAAAATCAATCAAAATATAAGTTTCACGTGTCTGTCTACCGCAAAGCGAGGTCACATAAAAAGTACGTACTGGACGTACATGTAGCTAGGTATTTGAATAACCAAGTGGAAAATCCTGACATTTAAATGCGTGATGAATCGAGCGCGTAATGTTCGTCTTCTTGGTAAAAATTCTGTTTGACGCGTACAGAAAATGTGCCAAAAACCGCGAGGGAACGTACAGAAAACTGATTCTATGCCTGTTTTCTATGCGGTTCTTGGCACAGTTTTTGTGCATATCTATCTGCGTTTAACAGAATTTTTATCAGGGCTTGATTGCGCATTACAAAATGCACTCACCACGATTGACGAACCATGGTCACTTTGAATCATTATTGTCAGTGGGAGGACAAGCTTGGAAAGGAATCGTAATTAGTTCGCGCATTTGCAAGCGATGAAGAGTCAGAGGTGTAGCTTGGTTTTTAAACTATCCCGATTACGTCATCGCCGTATACCTCGTACTGCTGTACGCGATTACAAAATAATTTCCTCCCGGTGGTCACCGGGAAAATAATGTGGAGTCACCGATACCTACACGTTCATACGTTCAGTAGAAGGCCAAACCGGACTTGAACTAGCGTTAAATAATATTAATAACTTGTGAAACAATGCAGCATGAGAAAGACAATCACGCGCCGCTATACATGCTGATTCTGCACGTTCTTGCAATGGAAAGTCGGTTAAGGAATATGAGTGTTGAAAATTTTCCACCCGAAACACAGATATGTTAGTTTTAAATTGATATCGTACATATCGGTATAGGAAATGCCTATGTTGCACTTTATGCATACCAATGCATCACTCGTTTTTTTTCAACGATCATTACCATGCATTTTCGCATGAATAAAACATAAAGTGTACATTTTGCTTTCAGTTCAACAAGTAATAACGCAGGAATGGGCTACGGCACTGAAATAGACGGCTGCGGCCGTTTTATGAAGTATTCGCTATTCTTCACGAACTTCATCATCTTCGTGAGTTTACTTTATTAAACATAGCCCCATGCTTGGATTTGAATAAAGCAGTAACTTTGATTCTAGAAATAATGACAACCGATTCGAATGTGATTGATGATCCCTTTCAGATCGGAGGTGTAGCTATTGCTGGACTGAGTATCTGGTCACTGGTGGATAACGTGACAGCGATCTCGGAATTAATCGGGACGAACTTGCTGACAGGGGCTGTCTACGTATTACTTGTTGGAGGAATCGTAATCGCCTTCATATCTTTCTTGGGATGCATCGGAGCGTCGCGAGAAATCAAGTGCATGCTTCTAAGCGTGAGTAAAGCACCTGAATCATAACATCGGATGGCATAACTGCCTGTACCAAATGACGCCAATTCTTCAAATCTTACTTAAGACGGGGAAAATTTGTAGTTCAAACACGCGCGCATCGCACAACGCCTGTGTAACGCAACCCGTTTAGCACACAAGGATTGCGGTAACCGATTTGTGCAATCGTACAATAGTTACAGGCGTAAATCGACGAGTTACGATATGTCGAGACAAATTTCGTAACTATTTTCTCAAAATTGCAATTTCTACGTGTAACAAATTTTCATTATAGTACTTCATCGTGGTTCTCCTGCTTTTCGTCACCGTTCTGATCGGCGGAGTTCTCGGCTATGTGTTCCGTGAAAAGGTAAAAACCAGCGTCCAACAAGACTTGAGGAATTCAATGAGCCAGTACGACAAGCACTCACGGGTCAGGGACGCCTGGGACGTCACTCAAAGCACGGTACCTTATTAAGTTGAATTATTATTTTTGGGGTTCCTAACGTCACGAAAAAAAAAAGTTTTTACGTCAACGCGAGCAAAAGATACAGTTATTTATATCACATATTTTAATACTCGCAAACTCCCTTATGAAAACCTATAGGGTCCTTCCCGTTGACTTAGAATCATGAAATTTGGAGAGAAGCAAGGTCTTACAGCACAAGTAGGTGAAGGAAAAAGTTAAAAAATAGTTAATTTGTGGTAATATCACATAAAAAAAAAGAACTAAGTTTGTAGGGAACCCTCAGGGCGCGAATTCTACTCGCAGTTATCCAGTTTTTGTATTATAATTACCATTATAAATTTTTTTCTATTCCAGTTATACATATACGTGCAATACTTACGTTTACACGTTATACACGTCGACTGATCTCATTCGCCTTAATTTAGTGCGTGCACTGCATAAGAAACTCTTTAGTTAGTACTAATATAAAACATTACTTTTCCAGAATCCAGGGTTGGGATGATCTATCAGATCGATTCCTGCAATTTTTTTTATTTTTTTGGAGTCTCAAAACTGAAACGTGTTTTGTCTAAACATCGTGTATTTATAGGTTTCGCAGAGTGATTATTCATTTTGATTCTGTCCCGTGCAATTTTGTGTCTTTCTTCCGCAGTAACTGAATTTTGTTTAGTTGAATTTGAATGTGATGACTATGAAATAAATTTGACAAATGTCATATTTACGTTTAATTTTTTTTTTTTCTTTATAATATAGATTTATGTTCAAAAGACTTTAGCCATCCCCTTGGAATACCACTGTATAAAATGTAGACTTACTAAATTAAAATTGATTTTCATTTCCTGGTATCTACAAATACATGGTTTTATCGTCAAAAAGTGATTTTTTTATGTGAAAACAACCCACATGGAAAAATAGGTATTTCAATCCGAAAATTTAGACTCTGTTACATCAATGATATTGTTCTACTTTATACTTTACGAATCACCTGTAGATCTAAGAAGTAATCGTACAAAGTCAAAACTGCTTTGCGCAGAAAAAAGGCTCAACTTTTTTCTCGAAGCTACAAATCATTGTCTCGTTTCACGTAGAATGAGGTAGGGTACTAGCAGGCAAATCAAACTCTTTATGCCCGGTCGCTATTGGTGAAAATTGCAGTGTGCTGAGCCATAGTTAAAATAATACGTTGCTCGTATCAAGAATTTTCTTTTCACCGCAGTATTACAGTAGATATAATCACATTTTAATTTCATGACAATTTTTTTTTTTTTTTTTGGGGGCCAAACTGTATAACATATCATTCATAGCGACATCTGCAGTAATGAGTCATCTTATAGTTGTAGTAAGTGGCCTATTTTTCCAACACGCCTTTTATCAACCACTTCCGTCATTAATATTGCGTAGAAGACGGCTCGTGATGCGGAATTACTGGAGGCGGTATTATTCAGCAGACTATTCACGCATATACCTAAGTTGACGTCACTGATTACTATAAATATAACACGGTGACTCGTATAGGGACCATTTTGTAAAACTGCATTATTAAATCATTATTCGTAACTATCTGCAAGTAAAGAAGAAGAAAATTATTGCAATTGGAAGGTGATTCGCACACCGTGAACTTGCTTAATTGTATTTAGATGTTAATAAGACCAATTTCATGGCATTTGATGGAAGAGCAGCCAAATGAACTTCAGACAATCCTCTCGGAGATTGGCTGTTAAGATCCTCTTGACAGGTTCTCTACGTTTAATTGTATTACAAATATGACAATCTTGTGCACTTTTTTCATTCATATTCACCGTTGAAAGAAACACAAAGTCATACTCAAAATAATCATTTCTGTCTCTCACGTAGCTCCATTGTTGTGGTGTGAACTCCTGGAATGACTGGAGGCAATTTGAACTTGAAATACCGAAAAGTTGCTGCAAGGAAATATCACCAGGGCGGGTAATAAATCCTTGGCTATTATTATTATCGTTGTTTCTGTTGTTGTTGTTATCATTATTATCTTTATATCTAAACGAGGCTTTGCGATTTATTGAAAATCGTTGAAGCATTTATAAATCATGCGTCTCATTCTGCTTCTAGTATTTCGACTGTAGTGGAGGACCGGACAAAGTCAATCCTTCGAATACCTACATGGTCGGATGTCTGAACGGTACTCAACTCTACGTACAAAAACACGCTGCTATCGTCGGCGGCGCGGGAGTTGCCGTTGCCTGTCTGATGGTGAGTTTTTTACCAAAACGTTTTGCCCTTGATTTCAATTTATATCATGTAGATAGTGAACACTTTATTTTTGGTACACTCTAGAGCTATGCGATTAATCGATTCATCGTAGAATCGATTAATTGTTTATTAGGGTGTGTCAAAAATAATTATTTTTTTCATGGAAGCAAGTTATTTGAGATGAAAAATTATTTAAGGACTTTAGATAACTTTTGAAAAAATAGATTTATCGTAAAATGCTGAAGGATTTTTTTTCTGGAGCGTTCAATTCCTTACAAAGGGCTGAATCGGTTCACCATGTATAATTTTTCCGAAAAGTTGAAAAATATTTCAAATTACGTGCGTTATTTTTAGTTCTTCGGCATGGTCTTCTCGTGCGCTCTATTTAAAATGATAGAATGACGCCAAGACGACTACGTCCTTTAAGGGGAGAAATCGCCACCTGCCGAATAAGAAGTACCTCATGTGTTGTTCTGCGCATTATTTCACAAAAAATCTTCATAATTATTATAGATATAAGTAATATTATTTAATTTCAATCCGAATGATATTATTTAGCAATCAAAATACAGCCTCATTTACTTCATTTTCCATATCGACATGATTACTACATTTTTTCTGTACTTTATTCCTGATTCGCACATTGAATATTATACTATTATATAAGGTTTAAGTATATTTTCAAATTGTCCGCATATATCTTATATTGTATTCATTAATATCATAATAATATATTGTACTATGACATATAACATAATGTGCATAAGTATAAGTATATAACACGCTAGAGTATGAATATGTAAGCATATACCAGTTTATATATTTTGCATATGATAAACAATACTCGTTCGCACAATTTACCAGTAATTTTACTTTTTATATAATTACACTTTTTGTAAGTTTTTTCCAACGATATTACAATAAAAACGAATATCTTGTTTACAGAAATGATTATTATTGAATATTCATCATCCCTATTAATCTCAGCACAATCGATAGATAATCAAGAACTTTCAAAGCCATCACGGTACTTATCGTGACCACTGTACTGTTGAAGCTATTGGAATTTAGTTGAGATGATAAAAGCATCATTTTATTTCACTTTTAGTCGTTGACAGTGAAGATTTGTGTTTACCTGTATAGATACATGAATAATGAAAAAAAGCAATATCAGGCCGACAGATATTGATTTACTGGGAACGGTATAAATTTTTACAGAGAAACTAAGATGGTTACTTTAAGGCAGAGTTTTTCAACGTTCTTGAACTCACGACCCCTTTACAAGTAAAAAAATTTTGGTCAATTTCCAGGTCCATAATAAAACTATGTCAGTGACTTAAAATAATTTTAAAAATCAAAGGATTTCTTACAAAACTTGATTTGTATTTTTTACATTTACCTGACTTGCGACCACAACACTCCGAGTCCCACATGTTAAAAAACACTGCTCTAAGGTGTATGATATAGTATTGTCCATATGTATTTTGATCCAGCATTATATCATCACGTATCGTTCATCTTCCACAAAATATGCTGTATAAATAGTATCTGACCAAACACATACTTTACGATATCCATCACATACCTACTTCTAGCTATTCGTAGAAATAACGTCACGTTTCGCGACTGTTCAGCTTCAGCGCACGGATTGGTATCAGAGCGCCTGAGTCAAAGATGAAATCATAAATCATAATACTTGTTGCGGGTGTGCGAATACAGTTCAATCGTAAGGGCTGTATCTTAACGGAAATATTTTACTTCTTGTTTTCAGTTTCGATTTTTGGATACTAGGATACTCGGTGTAAGATTGATGTCTGATTAATTGAGAAGTGCAGTGAGTTCGCTTATCGTTACTGTTTGGTAGTTAAATTCTTTCGTCTTATCGGAATACAAGATTCGTAAACATCATAATTTTACATGTAGTAGGAAGGCTGCTAATGGTTCACGGAGGAGGATATTGTATTTAGCATCGGCTAAAAATTTATGTAAGTAGGAGAGTACAAAACGCTATATACATGCATCGTTTAATTGAACACGAATGGTCGTGTACCAAATTCTGGGAACATTGATAGAAAATTCCGAGTATTATGATTTTTTTCGAACTGCAGACCAAAACGATTTTGTAACCGAAAGTTGACAAATAGTAAATATTGTGTCGTATTTCCATTGAATAGGTGATTTTCTTTCCTAAACTTCAGTCTAATTGATCTGGCCGTTTATTCGATATTCAGGATACAATATTTTCTGCACACACACACACACGCGCGCGCGCTCCACATGCTAGAACATGCTAGACAACGGTTGTGTTAATAATGAAATGTGTTTTGAAATAGCGAATATTTTTGTTGCGAGCAGATTTTCTTTCGCCATGACAAATACAATGTCACTCCGTTTTACAGTCATCCGGAGTGCCTAAGATTATATGTAGAAGTAATTTGATGAGGCAACAATGCTATTCTTAGCATACTGTTATTTGGCGATCCTAGGTGTGCGATTGCGTTCTTGCAATAATCTACAAACGTCTGACAAATTGCCGCCATGTATTATGCGAGGCGTAGTTATATAATTCACAAACTTTCACATTTCATATCAAATTTTGACCAGATTGGAACTAGCTGATTAATTAAATTACAGTACTGATTAACTGAAGAATAGTGAAAAAGCAAATTTCAGAGTAACTGAAATATAACATCAAATTATCATTTGTATAAACAAAAAAAGAAACGACTTTACCTTTGGCTATTTTCATTTTGCAACCATGTTTTCTACAGATCAACTCAATGCGATGTAATTGGACTATTATACCAAATCCAACCAATGAATTTTTTTTAGCTCCAAGCTTATTACAATTCTACTAGCGTTACCGTATTTCAAAATATGAGGTTTTAGTTTAATTCACACAAGAACAAAACTGTAATTCGATAAAATGTACACCGTCGGTAGTTAACCGGTGAAAGTAATTTTTGGGGTAATGACTTAAATATCTCCATCTTTAATGATACCAATTCATTTTTTGGCATTACATATTCATCCCCTCGTTTAATGCAAATTCAATACATTTTGCCTAGTGTTGGAAATCAATTCACAAAAATCAGCAAACGACCAATAATCGATTGCGATAAAAATGTATTGAATTCGAATTAAATGAGAGTCTTGAATATGTAGAGTTAGCGAAAACTAGTTTATTTTAACTTATACACAAAGCCTACACATATAAGATAAATTAATTTATGAAATTTGTACACTCGTTAAAAGAATCAATCACCCATTCTGAAAATTTCTAAAAACATAACAAGACAAAAAAAAATCTGTAATATCAATTCATAGTTAATTATAATATAATGAATTATAGATATGTGTACGGCACCTATGTGGAAAATTTTATCCTAGATTCGGATTCAATGACGCGAAAAGTCTTTAGTTACTCAACCACAACCATGGATCGTTCTAGTATGAACATGTGATTATTTCCGACGCGCCCACATGTGAATTCATTTACTTGTAATAAAAAAGTGATACCATTTTCTTTTATCTTATTGGACACCAAAATAATTGGAAGCTGTATTGGACATAGACCGATTGGACACAGAGATTTATTGAACACAGCCCGATTGGAGATCAAGATTTCTTCGACACAGCCCCCAATTGGACACGCAGAATTATTGGACACAAGCGGTGTTACGGACCCGATCCTATCGGGTCCGAAAGATTAAAAATATATTTAGGTGCTCGATTAAAACCAAAATTATCGGACGAGAAAGTTTTATTTTTTAAACGAAAGATTCTTCTTTTTGAAGTTTGTGTCCAATAAATCTGGTGTCCCATAGAACTTTGATTTATTTTAGGTGTCCAATAACGCTGATGTTCAATAGGCTGGTATCCAAACGGGGTTCACCCTTCCGACTAAACACCTTCATCTATTTAAGTCTCGACTGCTCGTCGAAATGAACTGGGCATGGTGACCAACTACGTAAGACAGCCCGATGTTTACCGAATTGCCGTCATCCGCAGTATCAGGCGAAAGAAAGCCGCGAGCGAGGACGTAACAGTAGCTATAAACGATAGTGCCCTAGATTACACAGCCCATTGGAGATTCATTTGTACTAATTTTAAAGATAGTAATATCGTTGACTGAAGATATATGTAAAGGTAATATCAGACTATACTATGTATAGATATCACGGGTTATAATCTTTAGCGTTAAAGAATTCCGGTATTCTACATAATTTTATGTTCTTTGATACAAATTGCTCACCCAAATTCTTCGATTGTAAAGCACAGTCGAAATTTAAACCGATCTCATTCGGTTGTTTATCCTGTATCCAAAAAATTGGAATGAGATAGCTGCGCCAATAAGGGAAAGATCGGTATATGGTCTTAGGCTGATTCACATTTACGGGTAAGATAACTAAGAAAACAACTCGCCGCGAGCATTCATTAAAAATGGTCCTGTTGTTGATTGAAGAACGGTCTTGAATACACGTCTGGAAACGATCCTAATCTTCAGATGGTGAGGGAGGCCCTCATTTTGAGGCCAACTTGATAGTTTCATCAATGGCCACGCGGATCACCACGTATGCAAGGGTATGATATACTCTATTCATCTATTTTAATATTTCACGGTGAAATTTGGAATTAACAACGGTTATCTTATACAAAATATGCAAAGTATTATGTAATCGGATAAAGTGTAGACTTTTTCTAACGATCTGTCCAAAAGCGATACAATTATTTGTACAACACAGGGAACGTTGATTGCAGTCATTGACTGACGACTATAAAGACAGTTACCCCTGGGTAAATTTTTGTGCATCAGTTTTCGGCGGGCAAGTGGGCCCAGGTGGGCCTGGGAGCGTAGGAGGTTTCTGCTCTATCGACTCTACCTAACGGTCTTGTACCGACATTCGTAGCAGCGTAGTAGTGTCGGTATGGAAGCTTGAGATTGAGACGGTACGAAGTGAGTACGTAAAACTACGTACTGATTGTAAATGTTAGTACCATATCTTTATCGATACAGTCATTATTTTATTCCAATAATACGGATATGCCTTTTCGTTCCATTTGCCCGCAAATTCGGCATTTAGCGTCTGTTTTCAGACCGGATAATGTTTGTTTTTAAGTGCCAGCTCAGAAACCTTATTTCGCCATCGGCTCGCCCGGTAAAATCGCATGCCCTGCAGCGACCTCTTTTCGGCGCTTGCCACGTAATATGTATGGGCTATTCCGCGTCAACCGGATCAGTCATCTCTCAGATATTTTTTTAATTTGGCATGTGGATTGTGTGTGAGGAGTTAGATTTTTGTGCCAAAGCGCGAATCTCATAATGCAAAATTCGATTTTTTATTAACAATAACAAATTAGACTCCCATTTTTTTCAAAAATTCATAACTTTGGCAAAAAATTAGATACAATACATTTTTTTTTCAAATTACGCGGAAAGCTTCATAGAATTTATAAAAAAATATGAAATGGTAAAAAAAAGTTGTTATCAATTGTTTATTTGACAATTAATTTTTCAAAGATTTTCAAAACAGTGACTGACACGATCAAAAAATTTTTTAAAAATTTTGACATGTTCCTTGAACTGTACTACAATCTGTGAATTAATTCCAGAGGGGTGTTTTTCTTCGTTTTTGAGTAAAAAATCATTAAAGGTGTCGATGCGCATGAAATTGCAGCGCGCCGAGTCTCTACGTAATGGCGGGCGGCCGGTTGCCGTCCACCGCTACCCCGCGGTGGCGTCGCAGCGTTATTTTAGAGTCATTTTCACGATGTAGGACATGATTGAAGAATCTGAAAAAAATACCGTACCTTCACAAGGCCTGCTCAAAGCGATAAGTGAAGTTTCAGGAATGTGTTTTTCACCGTTTTTTTATTACAGAGATTCAAAATAACGGTTACACACCATGAGAGTGCACATAAATCATAATAATTACATAACTTGCTACTTATTTTAAAATAAAAACACATTCTTGAAACTTCACTTAAAAACGAAGAAAAACACCCCTCTGGAATTAATTCACAGATTGTAGTACAGTTCAAGGAACATGTCAAAATTTTAAAAAAATTTTTTGATCGTGTCAGTCACTGTTTTGAAAATCTTTGAAAATTTAATTGTCAAATAAACAATTGATAACAACTTTTTTTTACCATTTCATATTTTTTTTTAAATTCTATGAAGCTTTCCGCGTAATTTGAAAAAAAAATGTATTGTATCTAATTTTTTGCCAAAGTTATGAATTTTTGAAAAAAATGGGAGTCTAATTTGTTATTGTTAATAAAAAATCGAATTTTGCATTATGAGATTCGCGCTTTGGCACAAAAATCTAACTCCCCCTACACAATCCACATGCCAAATTAAAAAAATTTCTGAGAGATGACTGATCCGGTTGACGCGGAATAGCCCGTATACTATTTCAATGTGACATAATTTTCCTAAAATCGCTTGCCCTCATTTCTCTGTATTCGACCAAAATGTCTTGCAGAATTGAATAAAACGAATTAATTTGAGACATGAAAAATTGTCATAATTGTCGAAATAATTATATTTGTTACAATCATTATATAAAAACAACAGTTTCGATTCCTGGCTCGGTCGTTAATTTTTCAAATGACCAAAAATTTTCGAATTTACATTCGCTAGCATTTTTCTTCTCGCTAAAATTGATATGACGTATTTTTATATCACTTCATACACGGCCGGAACCGTCTTACGTGGCTTTTTAGTCCAGGGCATTTGGATCAAAATCAGCCGAAATAAAGAAATTTTTGGTGACAGCAAATATCGAGATGCGGTTTTCTGCATTGTGTTCAGGAAGGTCCCAGGAAAAAAGTCTATATCATCTGGTGGGGCCATTTTTCGAAATTGCATTCTGGGCCTATAAATGCATTTTGCAATTGCATAATTACTTGTAATATTATGAGAACGACTGGAAACTCGGAAAATCGCTCGGAAATCGTTACTCGTGGGTTTTCGGGGATGTCGAATTCAACTCTGGCATTAGAATTATCGGGCTGTATAAATTATAAACGTTTTAATTTAATCTTGAATCATATTACATATATTATAAACAATTGCTTCCGGTTGCTTTACGGGAAAAGGTAATGGAGAAAATGAAAAATCACAAATAATGAAAATAACATTTTATTTAAATAATAAATCGTAGGAGTTTCTATTAATATTGAATTTGGCATCCCCAAAAACCCCCGAGTAACGATTTTCGTTTGTTTTCATGGACGCTGAAATCCCCTCCCGGCACGACCGAATCATTCTAACGCCAGAATTGAATTCAGCATCCCCAAGAACCCCCGAGTAACGATTTCCGAGCGATTTTTCAGAGTTTCCAGTCGTTCTCATAATATTTCAAGTAATTATGCAATTGAAAAATGCATTTATTGGCCCAGAATACATTTTTCGAAAAATGGCCCCACCAGACGATATAGACTTTTTTCCTGGGACCTTCCTGAACACAATGCAGAAAACCGCATCTCGATATCTGCCGTTTCCAAAAATTTCCGATTTATTTCCTATCTTCCCTGGACTATTTAACAAGTAGTGTCATACACTTGGTAAACATGTCACATACATACGAAGATCTGTAATTGTGCTTTTTGAGACGAATTTCATAATATATACTTATTACTAGTTCCGTATTCATTTGAATTGTATGATATAAGAGATCATGCAATAGATTGTGACGTAAATACTTGAAACTTATAATTGTGATTACTGTTTTGTATATTGATGACGTACTTGTGTTGTCAGTTATTAGCTACTCGTTTGCTCACGACCATTTTCAGGGGACGCAACGAGGAGGTCAACTAACATTGCCCCGCATACGTCGATCAGCTCGATCATCCCCGTAAGGAGACGCGAAACCGCGACTTGGTCGATCAGCAAAAATAACTGAAATTCGGAATCAGGAAGGGGGGGGATTTATATTTTATATTATAATTAATAACTCCTATCAATGTAGCTAATTCCAATTTTAAATCGCGAATATCTCGAGAACGGTGATGAATACGGCAAAAATAGCAATAATTCGGGGTCAAGTGGTGGGGGACATTCATTTTTAATATTATAATTAATAACTCCTATTAATTTAGCTAATTACAATCTTGAATCGCGAATATCTCGAGAACGGTGATAGATACGGAAAAAATAGCGAAAATTCGCGATCACCTGGAAGGGGGACATAACTTTTTCTATTATAATTAACAATTCCTAATAATTTAGAAAACTCCTAAGGTGCAAATTCACCAATATTGTCGGGAAATGGAAAAATTACTCGGAAGTCTCTGCTTAAATATGTGAAAAACAAAACAGAACATTTGGATTAATTCAGGAAGTTGCTTTCTTAGTTTTTAATATAATCATCACTGTTGTCCAGTTTTTATAATATTATATAGCGTGTTATGCAAGAACAAAAGTTTGGCTTAACATGTAGCACCTTGGATTATCAATCAATAATTAAAATAAGTATTGTTACCTCGACGCGGGGCTGCTCCACACTTCCACATGTAGTAGTTCTTGTAGCATCTCATGTTTATTGGTGAAACGACGCACTTGTCAGGTCATTTAGATCTTCACTAATCACTTGTAATCCAAAAATCCGCACTGCAATAACACTCGATTCTACACTCCCTTTTTGTACTGTTGCTGTCTATTTGAACCGACTGAATAAACTTGCTAACAATGCAACTGCGTATTTGCCGAAAATCAGCCATGGAAATAATAAAATTGACACTCGACTCACCGAAACAAAAGTAGACTTCACTGAAATCTGAAGTTATACAAAACAATGGAAACTAGAGACACGAAATTCACTTTCACCGTTCGTAGAATGTTTTTATCTCAGTAACTCGGACTTTCTTCAGGCTACGCACTGACCCTGGTGTATCATTCACAGATGAATATGGTGAAAACACACTGATTGAACAAACAACGCGACATAACTTGATCAACACGGTTTGAATGTTGAACTGATACTGATAACACGTGATTCCGCTCCGATTGCTCGGAAACGACTGATGCCGCACGGCGCTCAGAAGAGTTTGATATCAATTCTCTGAATGACGGAAGATAATAATTCTCCCTCCCTCTTTCTTACTCTTCCCATGGGGGGGGGAGGGGGGGAGATTCGATTCGATAGCGAAAGTTTACAAATTTGCAGAGACCATTCTTCCTGCTGCATGGAAAATTAAAAAACGTATAAAGCAGATACATATAGCAAAATATTATTTGTATGTACTATTTTAATAATAGAATTGGAAAAATTTGTCACATTTATAATGAAATTACAAATATTTCAATATGTGAAGCCTGTTATATTATAATAAAAATTATAAAGGCCCTTTAATAAGTTCACCTTTTTGTTACAAGTTCACGTAAAAGTCATGATCCTGAAATAACGTGAACAAACTATTAGTGTTCCTTTAATACGACAAAAACATTGACGTCGTCGGTAATGTAGTTTTTTACGAAATTTCTACACCATTGCGGTCGTGCTGTGATCGGTCATGTATTTAAATCACATTGACGTGCTGCGCGATCACACATGACGATTTGGAATACGAATATCAATTATATCTCCCTATGCGATCAGTATTGATCAATTCTGTTTATAACACTGTAATTTATGTAACAAAAGGTGAGCAAATTTGTTGGTATGCTTAGAGTACAAAATGTGGAAGTACAATGCAACTTCCACGGCATTGTAAACTTGTTGATAGTTCCATATTCTCAAATCTATACGAATATCAAGATCTGAATTAGTAATTTCAATTGTTATTCTGTCACAGGGGTCACCATCTAGAAAACGGAAGGAGATACGGCAGAACTAACTGAATCTTAGCGGGTTTAATGAAGAGGGAAGTATATGATGCAGATCAGAAAGCCGTCATAATCATAATCCAGGATTTGGATGTTCAATGACGAATATCTCGAGAACGGTGATAGATACCGAAAAAACAGCCAAAATTTAGAATCGGGGGGGGGGGGGGGGGGGGGGAATTTATACAAGTACGCACAAGCTAACTATTGACTGCCGCTAGAACACCGCAGAGGGCGCAAGCGCGCGACGAATTTCGGTTGTCACACCAAAGCCCACAAGGGTAACTGTCTTTATAGTCTTCAGTCAACGATGCAGTGCACGTTCCATGAGTATAGTTCGGTGCAAGAAGGCTAGAGACAGGAGAACGAACTCGGGTGGTGGGGGTAGTCCCATATATGACCGCCACCTGGCGTCGCTGCTAACCGTAGCATACATGCGCAGTTTGGTACTGTGCAGTCAAGTAATTCGAGTCCCCCCGTGGTCTAGAAACAGAACGAATGTAAAGATGCGCAGTATCGAATTGTGCATGTACCCTACGGTTAGCAGCGACGCCAGGCGGCGGTCATATATGGGGCCACCTCAAACTCACATTACAATAGGAGTTCGGTCTCCTGTTCTCTAGCCTTCTTGGCTCGGTGTTTGATGGATGGTTTTCATAACACTCTTACCTATCAGCGCTTTAGCGGCCAAAGTATAAACGCCAAAGCTAGCTTCAAAATGAGGGCCTCCACACCGCCGACCGTCTCCAGTCGTATGTAGAACCCTGTATACAAAACCGTGACTAAGGATCACGGTCTTACGTAGAGGTCTGGTAACTCCGGCACTTTTGAGTGGTAGGGGGTATCACCGTTAGTGAGGCACACGGTCTTGTTTCATATCTATCCGCTAGGGGCGCCATTGGCCCGGGGTATGATGGATACAGATATATACCGATAAGATAACCTGCTCATCGAAGTTTTTGACAGTTCATAACTCAGTGTAAAGTGTGTAAACGGTGTAAAAAAACGATTCATCCGCGTTGAGAAATGCCGAAAGCCTGCATCGTCTCGAACTGCTGGAAAACGTTCAAGAACGACAGTGGAAAGTGTTCCGTGTTTAAAGTTCCACAGGATAAGGATTGCGTCAAAAATGGGACACAAAAATCTACACGAGATCTCAAACGATCTCAAAAGTTGTGAGCCCTCGCTTGATGTTTATGGATTTTATTGACTTAAACATTTGAGGATTCCGTTAAAATAAAACAATTATCACGCCCGCCATGGAATGCTAGTAAACATCTCGATCATTTTTTATTCGCATCTTTCTTCATTTTTGAGTGTTACTCGGGATTGTTGATTCCGAAAAATCAGCTGTTCGGATCTGATTTATGATTGGCTCACCCCGAGGGGGCAGCGCTGCAGACGGTGAAGACGAGAACCACGGTTTTGCCTCATTATCTGAGTCATTCCCCACCCTACTAGTTTCCGGACCTGTATGTAAGACCGTGCTAAGGATGTAACAGAGATCCAGTAGTGGATATCGCTGTTCTTCTGTCAAAATGGATGAGTTAAGTGTTTTGTTTAGTGGTTAAACTGATGAAGCTATGTGACAAAACGATATTTGTTTATAGTTTTCGTCCGCAAGGGACGTCAATAGCGAATACCGTTTTGACATTAATGACGGTTATCAAATAATTACATTACTGCAGTATTAAATGAAAGCGCAGTACACAGAAAGTGCACGCTGACATCTAGTGAAAATAACCAAATATATCTACACAAGTGCGCACACTGCATACACATATTCATATACATTAGTTCATAAACAACAGAAATAAAAACGTCATTGACAAGTACTTTTGACCCCTCATTCCTATCAGTTTAAATAATTTATAATAATAGTTATTTGAAGAATAACTAGAGACTATCACGTTTTTACTTATTGACGTATAACCAAATCGAAAAGGATAATAAAAAAAATTAATAAAACATGTCACCCGGTATAAATGATCGCCCACGTTACACAGGTACCGTCCCAAAAAGTAATCGTAGAAATGATAGAAATCGAGAAAGATCCAACAGTAATCAGGTAATGATTGGGCCAACTGATCCGAGGGATGTTTCACACCAACCAAATAATCTGGTAAGCTGAAATCAGTCATTTCAATCTGCATTCTCTTTCTGATAATGTTGAAAAAATACCTATGAATCAAATGCCATTATTATTCACTGTATATCAAAGTAGATTTGAATACAAGGTGAACTTTTGACATGCACATGAGCTTCGCAATGGATTTCATACTACACTACATGAATAATTTCCTTAATTAATTAATCATAACATAAAAATTATTTTTTACATCAAGACTCACACCTGAATCATTTATCATTTTTGTTAAGCGCATCACACAGTATGTTCAGTATAACGGGTGGTAAACTTTCACATTAGATTCAAGATCTGTCTATAAATAGGGTATGAAGAGGCGGGGAGTTTTTTGCGCTAAGAATATACATTGCCGACACATAAATGTAGTCAAGCTTGTATTCTCAGCTGCAAAGCTACCACGGTTTAGATATCTTCAGTCAATCCAATCAATCGGGCCTCAAAAAGGAAAAATAATCTTCTATTATAGGTGTTTTTACATTTTCCAATTATTGTTAATCTTGAAATTTCATGTCATTTATTCATTCGTACATTTGTTACAGCTCGAGTGGCATTTGGTAACTGATCCACACAGGTCGGAAAAAAATAGTAATACTCGACCCACCTCCTCCACACCTTCCATTAGCTACCAGGACCTCGCAGACTTCGGTATTGATTTCACATTGCTATAATTAAGAAGTTACGGATGCAAAAATTCTTAATTCTACTCGTGGGAAATTATCCTTTTATAAAAATGATCAATTTATTTGAAAAATATTAGGATAAATTTCAATTTGCTAATACTATTCTTGTGTCTGTGGTTATCATAGTACAAGTTGATCTCAAAGTCTGTTTTACAGTGCTTCATGTTGATTGACATATTTGAAAATAACTTTAGATTGCAGTAGCCAACAGCGTAACCACATAGGCGAAGATCGTTCTCAGTGGCATAGAATGGCACCACCAGACTCTCACACCCAATCACCACCACCGCAGTTACAGGCGAACAAGCCTACAAATGTAGACAAAATGGTAGAATATTTTGGTTTCAATGAAAAAAAATATCATTGATTGGCTGTTCGTAATAATATCAGCACATTTCAATTTTAACAGCCAGACAGAGGACAAGTTGAAAGTCGACTTAATCAAATCAAGGACTTCATTCGGGTGACTTCTACAATGATGGATTCATTGAGTCAATCCAGTGACCCTGTAAGTAAATCAGTTTTGTTCATCCATTTATTACTACATTGCAATTTTCCTGATGTAAACGGATGATACTTGAGTTGGTTGTTGATTTAGCGCGCAGTTACGCAACATGACAAGTTGTCTAAAATGGTGGAGGATCTTTATGACAGTGAAAAAAAATTGACCAATCTTCTAGGGACTTATCAAAATCGGGGAATTCCTGATGAGGTTGTTAATACATTACTTGTGTGATGATCTGTTGTTTACTAAAACTTGCATGCAATTTTAGTCTGGTGATCATCCAGTACAGCAGTCCGACCAGATGAGACGATTTAGTGATTTAATGGATGTTCTAACTTTACAAGAACGATGCATCTTGACTAACCCTAACTGCATGGTGCGTTGTACTTTCATAACTCAACATAAAACTTATAGTTTGGGTGCATCAAATCAATTTCAATAGATTTAAATTGTGATTTACTCGATTCAGAATGGTGAAATTGACGAACACGGAGATGGCGGCAGAGAAGCTCAGCTCCAACGCAAGGTAGAAGAAACTCAAAGGAAGCTTGCCCAGCTTCAGGAACAAGAAGCTTCTCTTTTAGGAATGCATTTGCGAGCTAAAGAAAGATTGAATGCAGCACGTCAAGCCCAACAAGTATTTTTGCAACAGGGTGAACAGGGTAATTCTGCCTGGGAAGGACCAGATAGGCGACTGCATCAAGGGCAATCAAACGCCGATGAACTGGAGTCCGAACACGCTGCACTAAGGGGAAAATTGGTCCAGTTACAAAATAAGAAAAAAAGAATGGATCATCTCGTCGCAGAGTTGCAAGCTGTGGACACTTTTGATAGAGGCAGCTGTGTTAGTATAAGATGATTGGTACCTAATCATTTCAAATCTATTCATTAGTTAATCACACCAATTTTTGTATCTTGGTTGCAGAGCTCTGAAGGTTCACGTGCACCGGGAAGAGATAAAGTTGCCGAATTGGATGCAATGAAAGCACAGTTGGCACGCCTTAAGGCTCTGATGGAAGATGCTACACGAGATCGACATCCATCAGAATCTGAAGTCGAACCGGAAGCCGATGAAGAAGTCAGAGTAGAAGTGTCTGCTAATAGTTCTCGTAATTCGATAGATCGGCAGAGTGAGCCTGATGATTTGTCGAGAAGGAAGGCTGGTAACTTTGGAGATGCGCCCTCGGTCGACCAAGTTCAAGTACGTCGCTCGACTAAATTTTTGTCAAGTTTCATACATCATGAAACGTGAAACTCACACTCCAGCTGAAAAGTTACTATACAAAGTTTACTATGCTTCATCTGCAACTTATGAATTTCTTCCATCTACGTTTTAAAAAACAAAGTTGAAACAAAATTTAGTCTTTTCGATTGACAGGCTGTGACCAGGGAACTCAAAGAACAGTCCGTGTTACTGCAGGCAGCTCGTGCTGAATTGCAACGCCTGAAGCAAACGACTCCTACACCCGTCATTACCTCATCAACTCCACCCCCTTCTCTTCTTGGACTGAATTTATCTGAGAAGAAACAGAGTAACAACAATACTAATAGCAGCAGTAATGATGAACGTTGTGAAATGCAATTTGCACAAGCAAAGAGACGTCAGCTGGAAGATTTGATGAGAAAGGTCTGGAGTAGATTTTATACCTATTACCTAGTGCTCAGTAAAATATCAATAGTTTTTTTTTTTTTTACAAAAATATACTTTGACACAGGAACAGGTACACTCATCTAGCGTGAATCAAGATGTTGGTAGAGGAGATTGGGGTGGTGTTAGAGAAACCAATTCACAGCTTAGTCACACTAGCGTTGCAGCAAACTTATGGCCTTTGCCGAATCCTGCCACAGGTTAGCAACGAATATATAGTAACTACGAAGATAAGATCAATTTATAATGTTCATAAATTTGGTTCCCCTTCATTACTCTTATTTCCTTACAGGGGAATCTAACGAACAAAGTGTAGACGGTGCGTCGATTTCGGAAAATTTATTAGATGTTGGGCCTAATGGTAATGCTACGGCGGCAAATGGTAATTGGTGGGGTGTTCCCCCACCAATTGGAATGGTCGAGCAGCCTCCACAAGGTGAGCTTAAAATCTACTTCATCTCCCAATTCACATTTTTGAAGCTAAGAAATGAAAATCAAATTGTATTGCAAAATTAAGAATCGACGGATTGAATACTGTCTAGCAGGAGTGGTGGGTATGGCTGAATATTATCGACAGCTGTTATTGGGCTCTCAAGCACAACAATTACAAATGATGGGAATGACTATGCAGCAATGCTGCCAATTACTGTGGGCTCAACAACGAGAATTACAATCAATGCGAGCAGCAATTATTCAACTACAATTACAGCTACGACAACCACAGCAGCTACAACAGCAACAACAACATCAACAGCTACAAGGACGGGCCAATAACAATTATAGTAATGTGGGAAATGCTGAAGAGTATTCCAATCTTAACCGTGTCGTGCAACACAATGGGAGTTCATTGGACGCTACGTTGCCACCGAGCTCATCACTCCCTAATCTTGTTGCTTTACCCACACCTACGCCCACACCGGTACCCGTTCCTATACCCAATCCTCCACACCAACAACAACAGTTGAACAACCAAGTTCCACCAGGAAATAGAGCCAACAACTATTGGGACAACTTTCGAAGGTAATTCGTGAAAGTCTTAATGTAGGTTTATAAAGTAATAGTCATGTTTCGATGTTAGTACCAAACTATTCATTTGCTTCGTTTCAATCTCTTAACTCTTCGTATGAATGTTCGATGACCATTTTATTTAATTCATGGTGAACTGGCTGCGCGTCTTTCTGTAGATGTTGATTTTTTTTTTTTTTTTACATATTACACTATTTAGTATTTCATCATTTTTTCAATTTCAATTTGATAAGGTACCTATTTTCTTTAAGTTTTTCAATTTTTATTTCACGTGCATTATTGTTAAAAATTGAGAGACACCCTACAAGTTCATATCCCCAGTTTAAACACAAATGTTAGTCGAGTGTTTTTGGTAAACACTCTTCTTAACTTTTTGTTAAGTACCTGATTACCGATTGCTCATTTTTTTCAAAATTCTCAACTGCATATAGAACGTATGAATTTAATTTCGAACTTCAGAGTAGAATTAAAATATTGTACAGCTCCGACGAATATATATAAAATAAAATCATGTTTTGTGTATTCATTTTCGTGTATTTCTATTTACTCGTAACCCCTGTTAAATCATGTTCTCAAGCATTGCTTGTAATATCAAAAATTGAAAGAGTTTCTCTTTAAAAGGCCCTAGGTAGGTTTACATTATACACCTCTTGCCTTACTTTATTGAAACAGCTTAATTGGTGTGTTTTACATTTGATTTTCACTGTAATCACTAACATTAAATTCGTTATGTCACCCTTTTCTTGAAATTAGACTGCACAGCAAAAGTTGTAGCAATATCTTGAAAGATTGATTAACTATTTAAAAGTGTTCCATCTAACAGTTCATCGCAATTAATTAGTTCAATTAGTAGTCCCTTTCATATATTTTTGAATAACAGATTTTGAATATTAATGTTTTACGCATGAGATTTGGGTTTGCCGATTGTTCCCTTTCAGTTACTCGAGGCAAAACTTACTCTCTGTGAATGGAAAAACTGCATCGGACCGCAACCCACATACAACCGCAAGTACTCCAACCACAAACACTGTGTCTTCTGCATCAGGTACTGCGTCTGGTGGGGGAAACAACACTGGACTCACGTATGCACAACTTATCAATGCATTATTCATCAAATTAAATCTTGTACTTAGTTGTTCATGGAAGAAGTGGGGAGTTTTTGGGTCAGATCGACTAAATTTTAGACCACCACTATCGATTTGGTTAAAATTAGCGTGATTATTATCTGTTTGAGTTAGGATAAGTCGGTTAAGATTAATTAAGAATAATCCATATTAGTACGAAATGTTAATTCGCTACCAAGGTGTGGTAAATTGAATAGGTCTACTAAAAAAAATTCTATTATTAGAATAATACTAATTACCTAGATAATAATAATCTTAATGTATACAAATAGCATACCAACTGGTTCCAACTGAATTAGTGACGGTAGTCCAAAATAAAAGCGGTTGGACTCAAAACTGCTAACATATGAAAATGGAAGATTTGAATCTTTGAGTTTACAAAATATCCGATTTATGAAATTATGTTGACTTACAGTAACATTGGATTTAGGTCTAGGAAAGACAAGCGCAATAGGGAGCATGGATTGGAGAATTTGACATTACCAACATTGTTATCGGCTGAGATGCAGTACCCACAAAATCTTCAGCTGCAGTCTAATTTTCAACAGCAAGAAGTTGTTAATTCAAGGAGCAGCTTAAATAATGTCTTAGCCAATGATATGACCTTACAACAGTCGCATCATGTGGACAACTTTTTTGATGAACAACAGTTGGCTTGCACTCGATCAGTATCCGCAAATAACGATGGTCAGGTTTGTCTGCGTCAGCTTAGGTAAGATTGTTATTCCAACAGATGATTAACCTACTAATATCTTAAAGAAAAACTACCGTTAATATCATGTAACGAAGAATGTTTACTAATTCTTAGCGCTAAATTGAAAGTCTTTATTCAAAACGCTTCATTTATAATACCAAAGTATTTTACCAAAAGGTCGCAGAACCCTTGAATCACAATTATTCTGATACAGCAATGAAATGAGCGACGCAGTGTCATCGCTAGTAACTGTGAATACTTCAAGACCTGGCTACCTCGTTCGGGTGCTGAGGGAGGTTAAAATTATTTGTGAAGATCACAGGTTGCGTCCTCGTCTCTTGCGTTCACTGAGGGCTCTGCGGGATTCACATTCATCCAATAATCCCTTGGTAATCGAAATTATCATACAGTTGATAATCATTTGCTCAAAATAATAACAATTAAAGGATCAGATTTTACTCGTATTTTGAAAATAAATTTTAATTGGTTCTAAAATTTGTTAGCGTTACTCAACTCAAATGTTTAAGATTTACTTATTAATCCGATAAAATTTGTTTTGCCTAGGTTGACTGGTTACAAAATGAAACAACTGATCAGACAGCCAGTGAAAGTTGTCAATCTAGTGATGAAGATTCTGATACGGGTACCCTCAATAATACAGTAGGAAATGCAGTGAACCAAGCAGTTGGTGCTTTGTCACTACCCCCACCTCCGTTACCTCCACCACCATTGTCTATGACGTTACCACTTTTGCCGGTAAAATCAGGTTTAGAAAATTTGGTGATGAAAGCAGTAGATATAATACTAAGACCTAAAAATTCTGTCAACTTTGCTGATATACTACATCTCTGTCATTCTACCAGAGACAATATTTATATCAAAACACATAGTCACTTGGGCGTGGTAACGCTTCGGGGTGACCACTAAATCTCCATCACGAAATTCCCTGACTTTTCCAGGTTTGCCAAACAAAAATGTTATAATTTTTCCTGACCAATTCGGATAAATTGGTTATAGCAAATTGATAAAAATATACGTTTTTTTACATATCATTTTTTTATGAAAGTACGAACTGTCACTTGAGTCGCACTGTCCCATCTGGTCGATGCGCACAATCGTTTGTATTTAGGAATATTCAAAGTTTGAAAATAATTTTTCCAGCGATGGTAAAAAAATTTGTGTTCGATCTAATTTATCTAAAGCTTGCAAAAATTGTGCGACATATTTGTATGAAAAAAAATATAGGAAACGATTCCCTGACGCCGCAAAAACCCCTGAAATTTCCCTGACTATTTCGGAATTTCCGAATTCTATGTCATTTCCAGATTTTCCAGAATTCCCTGACCAGTGGCCACCCTGCGCTTACATCAGAAGAAAATAAATTTTATCGCAGATAATAAGGAACAATTCTTTCACATCTTACAGGGAGGATTTCAACCAGAAGGTATAGGCATTAATGCGTCAGCATCTGTAACACCGGGTTACAATGAAGACTTGGCGGAAGCTGATCAATCGCGACCCGAAACTTCTCACAATCCCCAGGTACCTTTCTATTTTACATTCGTATTTTAATTTTGATTGTTACAATTGCATTTCAAAGCAGGTTGCTAGTGAAGAAAATGTTGGTGAAGAAGGTGGAGGAGACGCATCAACAGCTTCTGCCAATGCTTTGATAGCTGATTTGGTAGCAGAAATGGAATATATGGAAGAAGATGGAGAAAGAAGTGACGATATTGGGCTTGATAGAGTTCCTACTCGATTATATCATCAGGCAAACGAGTCAATCTGAAATCTGGCAACTGGCTTTATTCCCGCTTACATTGACCCCATGCCCTCGGTGCTCCCACACTATTATTGAGAATTACAATCTATGTTATTGTTTAAGAGCATCCATGGTGAAGGCTATGTACGAATGAAACGATAAATACGAGTAAATAGGTGCATGGTTGTACTTTTTGTTGCCTGTACGTTTGATTTGAGCAATTCGAAAAAGACTATCTAACATTGTATAACTCATTGTGCTGATTGCAAGAAATTTTTGTTTTCTGATATGGCTAAGGATTAAATTACTGTTAACATTTTGCTCAAATATTCGAGATTACCGGTTTGTCCTTGAAATATGCTTGACTAAGCGCATCGTTACCCGATTACAGTACAGAAATATAGTAAGTTCTGGTATACTCACTGCTCTCAATACACCCTAGTTTCATCGACTTTTCCAAGCCCATTATAACGTACTTGACATGAGATATGAAAACCCGCAAAACGCATTATTCTGAACAGGGAAAACATTTATAACACATGTTTGTTAAATAGAAAAGTAAATATTTATTCATTTCATATATATAACTTGGTTACTTAATATCGTACCAATTGTAGTCCCATACATTGAAAATCTTGACAAGTATGAGTGGTAACGACATATTGCGTGTCAACTGGTAGTAAAAACAATTCGTGAAAAAAAACATTGAACAATTATTAAATGATTGTTAAGTGCCACAAAATTCTAAAATTCTGCTTCTTCAATTCCACTTTGTGATTGAAATCGTTGATGATGATACACCGAGCACCCATGTGTTTCTAACAACATTCTCTCGTACTCGGCGTCATCGTGGCAGTATTTCAATTTTGAATTACCATTCAATGGATTGTTACATTTTTTACTATCGTGATTAACTAATTTACCATGGTTACCTGCTGCGTGGAAACAGCTATTAACCGTAGCCATTAATTCCTGTTGCTCACGATATTTCAATTCACCATTTATGCACAGTCGTGCCGATTTACAACGCATCTCGGCCAATCCACAGTCTTTGGCGTACGTTCTACCATGGTAAGTGCAGCAGTTACCACTACCTCTGAAAAGAAATACTCTCTTATTTAGTGCCTAATTAATTGTGTCCGCCAAAGAACAAACAAAAAATAAATAATGGCTGTATCATTATATCAGAATATCATAACGACGTGCAAGTATTATATTATGAAAGTTACAGTCGCTTAATAACTAAATTATTACTAGTCTTAATATTAATTACTTGGGCTCATTCGATGAGTAGACCCAGCAACCTGTGGTATGCTTTACTCTACTATTGATAACGCAAGGTGTAGTTCACAAAGGATTGGAAGGCTCTCAAATTATCTTCGTCTCTCGTTCGATTCCGTTGGCCATCGTTTTTAACAATAAAAGAGAAAGAAGAAAACGCACAGAAAAACATTTTCAAAACTAAATTTGGCTGTTGGAAAAATTGTATGATCAAAAGTTGTCTGTGTAATTGATTTGTTCGTTTGTTCATTCGTTTACACTACTCGGGAATTTTAAATGGTGGATTTCGATTAAATAGGCAACTTGAACGATTAAAGGAAGATTCAAAACTATCTCGCATCAGCGGTATTTTTAGCAATCATTTTCGACACTGGCGCTCTTTGTTCCCGTAAAAAAATACACACTTCATGCCACCAGACAGACGGAAGTTTTTATGTTCTATTCGGCGAAATGAAGCCGAAATATCGTACAGGTAAACGAATGCGTATCTGTATGCGTGATAAAAGATATATTGTATATACAAACACGTATGCAGATAGGTATGTAAATGCTGATAAATATAACTTATGACACATGTTTTACGTACATACATATACATATATAGCGCTCGATTATTTCGAGTATAATCCATGAAATCCATACTCAACATACGAAACAGGAAAATGGATAATTAAAAATTATACCTTTCCGTAATCTTTTGAACTGATCCGGGTCAGCGAGCATCAGCTCTCCGTTATTGTTGCGTTTCCGGTTGTATCGGAGCGCGGCATCCTGACACGCTTGCTGTCGGTCCTGGCCGAAAGCGCCGGGTCTCGATACCGGATGATCGTGATCGTCCGAAGTATAAACAGCCGGATTAACCCCGCGCAAAGCCTCTGGAATCACGCAATAGTTATTTACGAGATCAGCGGCACGGCCTTCGTCGTCGGTTTCCATTGCACCGTGGCAGTTTCCGCTCGTCGTATCTTTCATATTCACGTCCCAGCAGCTACTACTACAATTACCCGGCTCCGGGTTCACGTTATTTTGCGGCACAAAACCGTAGTACGCATTACCCGATACGTAAGATGCACCGCTGATGCCATAATACGCCTTGCTAACGGCCATCGTATTATTCTATTTGATATACAATATATTCACGAAAGAAGTATCAAAAACGGGAAACAAACCACACGCGCAATGAGACTACACGATACTAGAACTGAAGGCTCAATATTTGCACTGCTACTACCAATTACTACCTCACGACACCGTTGCCTGTGGACAACTGAACACTGATCACTGAATCGCTTGGTCGAGAACGGAGAACAACGCGTCGCGTCCCATAACCATTCGCTCCTCCCTAACCCCAACGGCCGGTATTTCTTGTAAACCAGAATTGACTTATCCGTAGCGCCTGTGGTAAGTTGTACAGTTCAGGGTTGCCAGATAAATGGTACTTTAAGTCGCCAAGAGGGAGCGCACAAAGAGCCAAATGTAGCCAACCTCCCAGATAAAATAACCCCTAGGTGACAATAAAAAAAAATTTGCTGCCGCGTGTCTCTAATGAAAATATTGGCGGGTATTAAAAGATGAAGTATTATCCAAAACGCAAAATACGAGCACTGATTTTGGGGCTGTACTCAACGTTGATTGTAGTTGATTAAATATTTTGTCTACAGGTTATTAAAGATTTGCATATTAATTCAGTATACTTCAAAATGTGTTTACGTGGATTCAGGCTTTCCGAGCGTTCGTTCCGTAACACAAATGAATGTTGGGTCTCACGCATAGAGAACGTTTACTTGGCGCTGTTATTTGGGATTTCAAAATGCGTGTACATAAGGCATTACATTACAACGGATATAACGGATTAACACGCATTCTTAAATCCGGTATTGCTACGTCGCTTATAGTAAAACCGGAATAACAGCCGCCGTGTAAACGTACTCATAGACTGAGGCTAGGTTCAACATAAGCGCGGTTGAGCGGTAACGAATCAAAATGCATGAAATATATTATTCACTAGATATAATGAAATTCAAAATAAAAATTCCTCGGAAAACCATTAGCACACCGTTAGGGTGGGCCCGAAGGGCTGGTATGGCAACATGATTTTGTATTTTAATAAAAAAATTGTCCACGTTTTAAACATGCTGCCACTGATAAGTATACAAGTTCTTGTTATAAAACTGCTTAAGAAAAGATGGCATACCGATTGTGTAAAAATTTTGTACAGCTACGGAATAATATTCCGTAATTTTAATCAATACAAAATTTGTTATAATATTAAGATAGTACCCTAAATTGTTGATATGTAATATGGCATACAAGTTGTGCGGGCTTATCGTATTAAAAAATGTAATCAATCGTTCTTTACTAATTCGATTTTCCGACGTTGTCACGTTGGTCCACTGTTGCATGACCGTTATACATGTGATGGTCATAAAATCGACATCGACGTGGAGAATGACATACGAGAAAAGGAGAATGATAACGAGGAAGAGCCAAACTTTGAAATAAATATTCCGGAGTGATGGAAGAAAAATTACTCCATAATTATGATTTATATGCTTGATTTCCAATAAACGCTAATGTCATAAATTGTATTATTATTCTCTAATTTTATAAACCTGAGACCTCGTCTTTGTTATTCCACCTACATATACCATGATTATAATAAAAAAGAAAGGCATAAAAATTACAACGGATTTCTCTCTGTCTGCATCTGTTTTTAATATTTTCCTCAAGATTGGACATTATCGATCTGTATACGATTTCTTATTCCACCTACATATACCATGTTTGTAATAAAAACAATAGGACATACTGCTTAAGAACGCAGAAATTTTTTATTCTATCTTGCAATGTTTTTTTGGGTATGCCTGTAGTGTTTACCCTCTCAAACGATATACCAATTTAATGTAAATCATACGTTTCCATAAACTGTATGAAAATAAAATGGTATAATAATTAAAATCACGGAATGCTATTCCATAATTGTACAAAATTTTTGCAATGTAAACGGTACTTGGGCATATGCAATCGACATGCCATCTTTTCTTAAGCAATTTTAATACAAGAACTTGTATACTTATCAGTGGCAGCCTGTTTCAAATTGCGGAAGTTTTCCTTATTCAAATACAAGTTCACATGACTATACCAGCCCTTCAGGCCCATCCTATTGGTATGCCAATGGCTTTCCGAGGAATTTCTATTTTGTATTTCATTACAAAACACATGATAGCCTGATTCAAATCATATTAAAACACATCATTTTCGAACAAATAACGAATCATTTTTTAATATGAAGAGCCCATGATTACTTTTTGATTCATGCATCATTATCATTAGAATATACGGATAATATTGCCCTCTGAAAGTCATATTGAGTAAAATCGTATCCTAAAATCTGTCGGTATCCCCCGGTCTATTATAGATTAGAGAAGACAGAGGTATGCTGGGAGAACTCCTCTCTCTTTTCAATCGGCGTGATGGTGGGAGACAAGACAAGAGAGCAGGATGGAACAGCCATGGATATAGGCGCATGATTTCTCCTCGTTCTCCTCTACCATTTCGATCCATTGAATTCAGTGTTCGATCCCTGCCACAAATATCATCGGACAAAGGGTCACTCCAATTTTTCATGGACAGATAGATGGCGCGGATAGTAAGTCGTAGACTGCGGAGTGAGAATTCGACCACACGTAATAATTATGTAATATAGCATTAATTTATTCGTTCCGAAGACCCATTTGTGAATCAGGCACAATTTCTCACGTTTGTCTATAGCGGATTCACACGTTATTGACAATTCTTACTGTTTATTGTTCATCGATGACCACAATACCACTATAGTTCGAGTATAATTGTTCCTATCTCATATTCTAGATCCTGATTGATTGTTTCATGTGGTCGCGCCTCCTTTTCGCTAACGATTTCTCTAAGGATAGAGTTGCTTTTTTCGGGCAACCTTAGGCGTATTATCAAGAATTTTTTCAAAGAATATTTTTTGTTTATCGCAATGAAACTGAAAAAAATATTTTTATTTATATTATTATACAAGCTGGCCTGGCCGATCATGTTGTTCTGTTTTTCCCGGTAGGTGCGCCATAATTCGTTAACAATACGCAAAATAAGTTATCAATCACCGCCAATCGGATCTTAACTGAGCATAGCCATGAATCGTCCTCTCGACAATATAAACATATTGTATGAATACGACCTTAATCGATCAAGTAGTTCAGAAGTTAAACGAACACTAACAGACGCACGGAAGAATTTTATACCTGTATAAAGATAGTGCAGGAATTTTTTTGTCACACAAGATTGCATCCTTAAGGTGGTGCAAGCTGAGCTGTAAGACTGCTGAAAAGTAAAATCCAGGCATATTTGTAATCGGAAAACTAGTCTCTATCGTCTGAACTATGATGGTTTTTTTTTTTTTCTTAATCAACAAAATGGTACAATTTTAAAAACTTTCTCACTTTTCATATGATGTAAAACTCATTATTGCCCTACAAATCGGAATTTTCAAATTTGATAGTTGTCTGTAATTCGTAAGGAGGCAAGGTGTTCTTTTTAAGTTGCAAACAGACAGTTTCGAGATAAATGCGTTAAAAGTTTTTTTTGCAGCCTCGATGGGGATAAAAATAATATTTTTTTTTCCTCTTTTGCAAGTTACACTTAATCAGTAATTCGCATGCCATACTGTGGACCTTGCACCTCTAGGAGGGGGTCAAAGACCAACAATACAGCAACAGCAGCCGCTGCCCGTTCGTTACCTGGGACGATGAGCTTTAAGGTGCACAATGTTTGATAAAAACGGAACCATAAATTGTGCGTTGAGAAAATTTTCAGCCTGTTTGTAGATGAATAAAACACAAACCTGGAAATCCTAGCTGATCCCCTTCGCGAGATATTTAATTTTTTATGATTTTTCAATTATTTTTCAATATCAACCACTTTCGGCATTACCCAGGACCAACGGCGAAGACACTGTCGTAATATAGCCCCATTTTTCTATTTTGTGTGTTTTTTTTTATTGTTTTCTATTTTATATTTTTTTTATGTGAGGTTTTTTTGCGCTGCGATGCTCTTAGAAAGTGCTCATGGTCAACGATTTAAAAAAAAAGTTAATTATATGTAAATTCAGTAAAAAAGACTCGATGATCCATTAAAAAAATATGAATAATTCAGGGACCATTGTAATGATTGGGACATAAACACAACTGTTTCCGTCGCTTTTATTTATTTTTTTTACAAACGTCTTCATGTATTCATTTACAAATGTGTTGCCTTTCATTTTAAACTCTAAATGTTTCCGATTAAAAGATTCGACCAACTTTTTCAGACATATCTGTACAATGATACGTAATCGAAGAATGACAATTCATAACGAACTACAAAATACGGTAACAGTCAGCTGTACCAGCTAATTCGACTTGTATATTGTTATTATGCACCTGTAAATTATCAATGCTCGTACGTAATACGTCGATGTCGATTTTTTGCTTTTCAAATGAAATGCACACCATGGTTGTACATTCTGTATTAGGCCAAACGAACTTTGATTGGTTTTTAGCGGAGCGATATTCGTTACTGACCAATAACAACCATTTAGTTCCTACGTCACGATTTTCCTCCAATCGAAGCTTAGTATACCAGAGTTTCAGAATTCGAATTTATGTCGTGTCAGTCGTTGCGTCGCTGGACTCCCGTCAGCGGTCAGATCATCGCGCACAATTGGTGGCGACAGGTGGCGATAGCCGCGAGCGCATTTGGAATTTCAAACATGGCCACCGAGGTGATTAGCCAGAGCTGGTTGGCAGGCTTAGCGACATCATTAAACGTACCTGAAGCTGCAGTTCGACTTTTGGCTTCTATTCTACTAGGTAAGTGATGTTTTATATTTCAGTACATATTACTGGGTAGTTGTCATTAATCGGACTACAATAAAATGGCGCTTTTCTGAAACGGCCAGGAATCTCGGTCATAACCTAATTCGTACGTAAATTTTCTTGACATTTGTAGATCGCTGCTTGTCATTTTTATTTCATTGACTTTGACAACTGAAGTAAAAATCTTTGATATCGTTGTGAATTTGGGTTGCGGTTATTCTTTGTATCGAGTATTCTTGTACCGAATGTTGACACTTAATTTTCTGTAAATATTCTTATCAATACAAACTTTAACTATCAAATACTAAAATGTTTTGTTTAATTTACAGGTTTTCCATTGGCACTGTTTCACAGATATAAGCTATATGGCAAGGAGCAAACCTTGCAACACATATTTTTTATACTCTCCGGGTTGAGCATCGGGTATTGGAATTACGGTAAGATTGTTATGCTTGAGAAATTTCTATCATACACATTGTGTAATCCTATAAATGTCGTTTAAAGATTTATTTATAGTTATAAACACAATTACACAACTGTTTCAGTCTCTTAATTTCTTGCCTTTTGCTTTACTGCGAAGTTTTTTCTCTATGAAGTGCTTCACGAATATACACTTGGTTTCTTATTAATCAGAGTATGTTCAAGAATATAAAAGGTCATAATCTCAATGCAAATGCAAAATTTTTATAAAATATTATACACTCAAAAATAATAGCTGTTTGAAAAATTGTCATATTTTAGTTTCAGTTGTTAGGGAAGTTTGTCCGGCAAAAAATTAATTACAGCTTTGTGTAAATCTGATTTCATTTCATTTCTAACAGTTTCACAAGATTGCAAAAGAATTCAGTAGATTTCAATATATCAAGAAGATGATGCAAAATTTCTCAACACTTAATTTAGATTTGAAGATTTTGTGGGATTTTAATTTTTTAAAAAAAAGATTTCATACATTTTCAGCAGTTTTAGAGAATTTGAATATTGTAGTAAATTTCACAAAGTGGATTGTAACAGAGTTACAAGTGGCCGTATTTGTTATTTGAGTCAAGAGAGAATTAGTAGTAGAAACTGAATAATGCACAATTAAAAAACTATCATCCAAATTTACTTATGCATATGTGGTGAATTAACAGAGTTCTGTCAGCTAATAGTTTTATAATATTATATGTTTAAATTCTACAAGTGGTAATACTTATCAGTTGATAGCATGAGGCTGAACTACATCTCAGATAAGATAGCCATTGCCTTACTCATGGTACATTGCCTTTTTCAAGTTTTTACACATTGTAATAACGTTATCTTTATTTCGAGTTCAGATTTGTTGTTAATTTTAATAACGCTCATGTTCAATTATAAATATTTCTAGGTACGGATATCCTGCACTCTGCATTTTCACTATGTGTTACCTATCTGATATTGAAGATAGTTGGTGGAACGAATTTATCGGTGATCATGTCCTTTGTATTCAACTTGACATACTTGCTAGTGGGTAAGCAAACTTCATTGTTATTCTGAATAATTAGACTTGGAACATATGACGTCTGATGCTATAATAATCGTAAGAATACAGTCAATACAGCCTATAATTTGACTTTCAGTGCCCCTCAATCCAATAGAATGAATTTTATTTTTTTTTCCCTTTTGTAATAGCTCTTACTGCTCATAATTTAATTGTAAATTATTTGAAGTTGTACGTACTGCTCAGGAATGCAATGGGTACAATTACAATCATGGCTTCATCTACTCTTTGTGAAGATAAGCTTAACAACCGATACTTTGTTCTGAACAAGCAACGCTATTTACAAAGAGCTCCCATTAAAATGCTGAAGTGGCGATTAAAAGTGTTTTATTCAGAAACTACATGTCCCGTTCATCGTAATATAACAGCATCATCCAACCTCTGATTGACAATAATAATATATGGCTTATACTGTTTATAATAACATGATAGAGCCAAGCCATGAGACAAGCACATATTATCAAAAAAACAACAAACCTGTTTACAAGTGCAAGCAGTTTGATGAGAATGACGACATTTTCTTATTTATGTTGTGGGTCAAAGTTGAAGTGTGTGAAGACATGAATTCGATTCATGTGTCATTGCATAAACATATAATGCAATTGATGATAAAATTTTTAGGATAATTTAACTGTAATTTGGAATACACACAGGTAACATATTTTCCCAGTGATTGCAAAAACTTGATCATTAACTGAAATATGTTTGGGCATTATGAAGTTTTAGTCAAAAAATGTTCCCATTATTTGATTTATTTATTTGCTAAAGCATTTATTCATTCATTCTCAATTTTTGTTTGAAGGTTATTATACAACAAGTACAGAGGAATACGATATAAAATGGACAATGCCACAATGTGTATTGACCTTGAGGCTAATAGGGTTAGCATTCGATCTATACGACGGCAGAAAAAAAGAAGTACGAATAAAACTATTTTTATGATTACAAGTTGTTAGGAATGTAACGCACAATTCATTATTTGTTTTTGGGTAAAAAATTTAGGAAATGCTCTCAGCATCCCAAAAGGAGACAGCCTTAAAATCGGTGCCATCGTTTTTAGAGATCGCAGCCTACATATATTTTCCTGGTTCGTTTTTAGTCGGTCCGCAATTTAGCATGAACCGATATCTCAAGTACGTCAATGGCGAGTTGAGGGATCCGGTATGTCAGTTTTTACTTAATACTTTCCTCATTCGCTGGTATTTCCATTTTTGAGAACAGTTATTCTTCAATCCTGTTTTACAACGTTACTGGTATTCAATTGTTTGTGTGTTATAGGAATCCTCAAACGAATTGCCACCTTGTATAGTTCCTGGTTTTTTGAGAGCTCTGGCTGGTTTTGGCTACATTATAGTTTTCCAACTTGGCTCCATGTACGTTTCTGACGACTATATAGTTGACTCATCGTTTTCTAACGAGAGCTTTTGGAAGCGGTGGTTCTTATTGGGACTGTGGGGTCGAGTTAATTTATATAAGTATATCAGTTGCTGGCTGATAACTGAGGGGGTAATAACTACTTACCTAAATATTGAATCAAGTTATTTGAAGAAAACTGAGTTGAAATACTTGAACGTAACGCACTATGATTTTTTGTTAGGTCTGTATTGTTTTTGGTATAACTTATAATGGAAAAGACGAAAACGGGGTCCAAAGATGGGACGGTTGTGCCAATGTCAAGCTATTGGTATTCGAAAACGCGACACAATTCAATCATTACATTCTTTCCTTCAATACGAATACTAATCACTGGTGTGCCGAGTATATCTACAAGAGATTGAAGTTCTTAGGATCAAAATTCTACAGCCAAGCAGCGACTTTAATATTCCTTGCCGTTTGGCACGGTTTTCACAGTGGATATTATATATGTTTCTTCATCGAATTCATCATTATGTATTTTGAAAAAGACGTAAGTTTCATTAATATTGCCTCTGATTAATTATCATTATCTCATCAAAGTTCTCAGCGTCAGCAAATGCAATCGTTTTTTCCTATTAAACTACAATTAGTAACAGTGGGGTGTCAGTGCACTAAGAAAAAAAAGTTAAAAACCTGCTTGCAAAATACAGTTTATCGAATTTGAATGTAAATTTGCGTTCATGGTTTTTTTTAGATTCCCGAGTTTTATTATGATGTCTAAATTGTGACTCTTGCTTTGCATGAAATGTGTTATCGTGTGCAATCATTACCGCAGAACAATTTGGCATTGTTGGTTCAAACGTATCTGGGGTGTTTAGCATTTCCATCCTCTACCATTCGATACTCGATCTAATGCAAATGGAAACTATGATGATAATTTGTTTTTCAGATTGGACCTGTACTTAATTCAAATAAGAAGTTGCAGGCATATTTGAGCAATCCTATAATAGCAGTGCTGGTCTGGTTTGTCATGAAAATATACACGTTTGTATTCATGGGCTATGCGCTAATACCATTTGTCTTACTTAAGCACAGTAAATACTTACAAGTATTTGCGACTTTTCATTTTCTCGGACATATACTATTCATGGGCTACCCATTGATAGCCCCATTTCTGAAATCACTTATTCGAGAAAATCGACAGAGATCACACAACGAATAGAGGATATATGTAAATTCATATTCCATGCGAATTTATGCCGGGTACTTTTTAAAATCAACGTTCTTTTTCACTTTGCCAAATAATCAAAGAAATTAAACGTTTGACACTTAAACTATTGTGATGAACTTTTATGTCGTACTCGATTTAAATGGTCAGTAGATTTGAGTGTTCTTGTATCAATCAACATATTCTGTCCATCTATTATCAATGGCAAAGACGAGAATATTCGATCACATATTATTGTATCGTCATACGCAGTTTTAGTTGAAAAAATTGATTCCTGTATTGAATTTCCAATACAGTCAATTCTGAAACTATCTGTGCAAATTTTTAATTGTTGCGACTAACAACCTGAAAACTCTACCTCCAAAGATTGAGATAGAAAAGAGTATTATAGCTGTAACACAGGTATACAAGTATACATGTAATTAATGGATAAAGTGAACATTATTTTATGGGAGAGTCAAATCCAATAGCAAATTCAATCGAAAGAATATACAATATGATCGAATAGTAGATCCAACAGAGTATGACAGTGGAACAGAGTATTTTGTAATTTTGTAAGTAAATCAGTGAAAAGGTGGAAAATACGTAGAGGCTTCGGCACGTAATTACTTCGAAACAGGGATTTGATTCATGTATACAAAGTTGCGTGATACATAGGCAATTTATTGCGAGTTGATGAGAATAACGAAATATCTTTTCCTATGCAATCTTTTTGGAAGATGGTAAAGAAATTTCAGAAGCTTTATTGTCCAAAGCTCAAATTTACTCTTATGTCCCATAATGTTTATCATGGTACAATACATTATTTATTTATTTATAATAATATGTATATTAATATAATTTTTCGGTCAATTCATCAATGGTCTTCAATGTACTTTATTAAATTATGCTAAACAAAACTAGGACAAATCCCAAAGTATTTGCCACAAATTAGCAATTAAGTGTGACTTTGTAAGACTATTTCTCATTTGTTCCATAAATATATTTTTGAGCATTGTAAAATATTTTCGTTTATTTCCTAATTCTAAAAGTTATACTACTGTTTGACGACTTTCTTCATCTCTTTTTAATGTGAATTTACCTAAAAATTTATAAAACTGCACGTGTGAAATCTAATTAGCAAATCGTGACCGTTTTATGATATCGAATTATCAGATAAATTTTATTATTCCAATTGTTGCTATTGTGAAAGCACTGTTTTCGAAATAGTGAATTTATTGTATCATTCAACTTTACAATTGCTATCTATATATTTACCTTCCAGATTTCCTACATTGATCTCATGAAGCAGGGTGATTTAGAATGTTTTTGATTGAAGATTATGAAATTAGGTATGAAATTATCCAAAAAAACTAAAGTTGGTTCTATACAATAGTAATACGGAGAAGAAAATTCAATACGACAGCAAAAATTTGTCACCTTAGATTCTATGGTCGAAATAACAAAATATCACCTTAAGACAAATGTTTGATGTATTGTTAATTGTCAGTTTTTCAACTTCAATGTGTATATCAGGACATCTTGTTAAATGATTTAATGGCCGCTTTTGTCATTGCTATGTGCTAAAAAATATTTTTTACGCTACCATCTCCAACAACCAACTAAGTACTTTGTCGTTTTTGACTGGAGGTATCACAGAAAATAGGATTTGTGGCATGTACTCTTCTTGACTCGTGAGTTTCCGTTTTGTTCGTCAAGAATTTTATGCGCTCTATTTTATGCGCACTTGCCACGAAAATAACTGTTACATATTATGTATTCAAAATTTTGTTTGGGTCAAGTAGCATAGAATTCTAACCGAACAGTTGATATAGTATATCGATTTTGCAGCAGAGCTGATAGCTCTCGTGCCCACATCACGATTGCTGAGTTGTTCTACCTCAAATCAACTAACAAACGTTCGCATCTGAACGCCAACTTTCCTCGTTTTTTTCTCTTTACACATTTTTTTAAATCCTCCGCTTTGCC
This sequence comes from Neodiprion fabricii, assembly GCF_021155785.1. NCBI lineage: Eukaryota > Metazoa > Arthropoda > Insecta > Hymenoptera > Diprionidae > Neodiprion > Neodiprion fabricii. The sequence continues at coordinate 11,175,614 of NC_060244.1, forward strand.
CACAATAATAATTGTGGTGCAGCGATCATGTTAAGAATTGATGTCATCTCTGTTAAAACTCGTGGAACTTGCATTATTTGCTTGACGTTGAAGGACGAAGTCGTAACGAAAATTTGGAGACAATCACAAATAGTTAGGAATCTCTGTGGTAGCATTCTATACTACAGATGATCTTGAATTTTATGCTATTTTGAAACTCTAATAAATTGAGATACTTGGAGAATTCGAGTCTTCGAATTGATAAGATCCGATTTAATGGTCACGAATGTCAATCACATTTACAATTTTGATGTACTGCCGTTTGTGTGATGTGTCTTATTGACACCGGTGTTGACGAAACAAGTTGAAATTGAATATTTAATGTGTTTTCATCATTTTATAACGTATTTACCAGTTATTTCGAAACAAAACCGGTTGTTCATTAGTTATTGAACGATGATTAAAAGAAAAAGAAGGTCCCAAAATACCAGAATTCGATCGCACGCTTTTCTTCGTCGTTGTCTCTCTCTTTTCTCTGCAGTTTTTTTCTGCTATAAGCATGTTCCGTTACTTGCGATAAATAGGTCTTACAAAATGATTCTCTCCACCCGCCACAAAAATTCATAACACTATGTATTTCTTGGTGTATTGAATTGTAATACGCGTTATGAGGCTGTTATTAAACGCGGAATAACGGGAGGGACACATTGAGAAGTCTTTAAATATTGAAATGTTGTATTTTCATAAGTTTTCTTACAAAACAGACAACTTAATATTTAGACTTACTGCCTACATTATAAAAAATATAAAATTACAAAGGTACTTTGAGATAGGTTTATAAGTAAGTATTATGAGTTTCCGCGTTTGCTGATTCACTTTTTACCTTTGTGCTCTGATTAACTCAGTGCTATTAAAAAATTTCGAGTTCTTGTGTTGTATCTGTTACCCTGCCTTTAGTTCGTTATTCCAAACGTCGTCTCATCGTTGAAAATTTCGGTATTGAATTTAACATTTGGCAGTTGCAGCAGTATTCGTATCGCTGTATGTCAGGTTGTCTATATCTCCGACGTTGCTCTATACGATCGCGGTGCTTTGATGTTAACTTTATTCCTAATCTCTACATATTGCCTACTGGCTACTAGTCGAATAGCTCTCTACCATTGAACCATAAAAGCGCAGTCATCAGGGTCATACCGAAACTCGACGTTACATATTGCCAATTGACGGTGATAAATACGCGATAGTGATTAACGATCACCGTTGTATACTGTCAACATATGATTAGTAAGGTCCGCTCGCCGATGGCGCGGGTGCGCCGTAGCTGTCGGAAACCGAACCTGCGGATGAAGATGATGATCCATGGCCAGATGGTGCTGGGGCTCCGTATTCGCTTCCAACAGATGCTGGGTATCCGCCCTGTTCCTTCTGTTCATGAAACATCAAATGAAATGTTATAAAATCACGTAAACAACAAATCCGTCAATTGCGTGTGCCTGGTCCCATCAGCGAATCCAATCACTCACCTGCGTCTTGTATCTGATGAAGTAAACTTCCGGTTTGCTCGGTTGAGTTGGCTGCTGAGTAGGAAGAACGACCTCTGGCGCCTCCTCTGGTTTCTTCACCAAGACGTAGATCAGAGTCTTTTCTTCGTCCTGTGGTGGCAGAGGTGGCAGGACAGGAGCAGTTGGGGTTGGCGGGGTAGGTGCCTTGATGAAGACAATTTTGTAGTGCTTCTGGGGCGGCGGAGGCTGGTGCACGGGCTTTGGGGCTTTGTACTCCGGGGCTTCTGGCGGCGGTACGTGGACGTAGACGTGTTTGTGGATCACCGCCTGTTGGGCTGGAGGTCCGTACGATTCCTGGATGACTGGAGAACCGTAGCTCGCGCTGGGCAGCGACGGTGCCGGGGCGCCGTAGGAAGATGAGGAGCCGAAGCTAGATGGCGGAAGGTACGATGGTGGTTCCGGCCTTGCCAAGGACACTGCGCAGACCGCACTGAATACCTGGAACAATCGAACGATTTCTAGTTTCACGAATGCCTCTGTAATTTCACCTCTGCCTCTGGCTCCTCAATTCCCCGGATCAGCGATCGGGCGAGAGTGTGTTGTGTTTTATTACAGAGAGCGTTTCACCTTCGGCATTTATATGTACCACGCCGTGCCCGCATGTGAGAGAATAATTGGTAAAAGGTGTAGCGGGACAAATAATGTTATATTACAGATTAAGAAACACACGAATTTTATGCCTTTCGAGGCTGGCGGGTATGCCGTCTTGATGCCCGGCGATGTTATATATAGTGCAATGATGATGGATTTCACGCTTTCGTAGGCATCGTAATGCCCTGCCGTAATTGCCACAATCTCGTACTGGTGTTACCTACTAATTACGTCCGGTAGAAAATTGAGTCCAACCCATCCCGGAAAACAAGTCCCGAACAGTATAAATGTTGCGTCAGCAAATTATAATCTCTGTCCTGCAGGATTATCCCCTTCCTAATTCTGTATCTCAAAGTGAGGATTGCGAAATTTGTTGTTGTGCTACTTTTCGCATTTCGAATTTTTGAGTTTTGACCTTAGTCCCAATACGATCTACGCCTACGATTTATTTACGCATTTTAAATTCTTGGTATAAAGAAGACCGTAGAGATGAATGATGACCTAGGAATGCCAGAGATTGGGTAATGTGACAAAATATCATATACATCTTCGTTCACGATAGTTTTATACCAGTTCCACAACCAGTTTTTTTTCGATCCACAGAATTTTTTACGAATTAATTTTGTCATCTACTGTGTAGTTGCATAATAATTGGCCAAGTATAACCAGCTACTGATAATGATAATTAATTCATATGTTACTAATCGTTGCATTAAATTCCTAGAGATGTAGCATGGTACTCCATGTATAGCTAATTGAAATACTGCTGTAATACTTTCAATATTGCATTCAAATATTTTTTCGGTTGGGTAAAAGATCATTATTTGTGGATACTCTTAATTAGATGCAAGAGAAAACCAACGAAATGGAAAGTTAAGTGAGATGTATAATTTATAAGCATTCCTCTCCTGGTTCATAATTATATGTTTCAATGTGGCTCGGTGGTATTTCTTGCTCTACCGGGGATCTCACGCTGGATGGTCAGATATTAATGATAAAACTATATGTGTAGAAAGGCCATATATTCGACTGCCGTTGGATATAATGATTCTTTCGACCTTATTTTTAGCTTCGCTTCAAGTTCAAGAACTCCTTAACGACTCGTCGCTATGTAAGTACCGATAAAAATTACTCCTTTTCCTACACCTAATGATCATTTCGCTGGTCACATTAAATATTTTTCTAGCTTCACACATAGCGCAAGCTCCATAGAACACAAAAACTCTGTTGCATTTTTTCTTATGCATTAATAAGCTAAACAAGTTTTCACTTATTTTTAGTCTATTTCTCCGTTGGAACAGCAGAAAAAAAATAACAAAAATAAAAAAATAGAATGTAGAGCAAGAACTTTCGTTTAAGAAACTCCGATGAAAATTCCTACCCTCAGCACAAGCGATATCGCTTGTCGAGAATAACAGAAGCAATTGTGTTCATTAGGACAGCTAGTTTGTCATCCACGTAACAGAGCTTCTTGGCACATGTTCATCCAACTATTGGCTGGACGTATTGTCCGTAGACAAAAAAAAAAAAATATATATATATATTACCGGTACACTAACTTCTTAAACTGACATTTATAGTTCTCAAAATCTGCGTTAATATACTAATTGCGCACTTGCGAAGGCGATGAAATCAAAACAAAAATTTCAGTATTTGTAATATATCGGATGACACGAGATTATACAGCGCATAAAATTTTTGTACGTCGAGAAAATGAATTATACAGCAATGATAAGTACATCATTTATTTCCAAGCATTGCCTCTCAAACCGTTACTCAGAAATCGTGGTCAGAAATCAAATCATAAGATTAGATCTCATATCAGGAAGAGGAAATAATGCAGTAATATTGTGCACGTTAAGAAAAATGATTGTACGGATTAATTGAGAAGTTAAAACTTTGACAAAATACCCTCAATCTGCTTTGTTAAACCTCCGTTAACACTCTTTTAGTGCGATCCGCATCGACTACACCAGCGCAAACGAAAAGTGATTCTTTCGAAAGCTACAACTTTTTATAACGAAGTTAGACGTCCCCTTGAACAGCCTTATCCAAAAACCAAAGATACGTTCTAAAGTATGGCTAAAAGTGAATTTCAAGATTTAAACTTCGAGTTATGGTTTACTGACGCGTTTTCTTTTAACGGAAAAAGTTGAGTTTATCCGGACTGGAGGAACAATCACTTTCTAGAAACAATTTCACGTGCGATTCGGTGTTCATACAACATCCGTTTCGGTTAAGGTCCGCGAAATAAAGATGTTTGCATTCGAATTAGACACACTCAAAAATAATATTACTTACTAATAGGACCTTCATTATATCGCGCTTATTCGAAGGTTTGAACGGATAGCCTTTTACTCGATTCAAAGCTCGACGATGATGGACCACCTTAGCTCACTGCCTGGGTCATACACAATCACTGACTCGGTATGCCGCGGTAGCGCCTCTTCTTCACTTTTATACCTTGGCCAACTCCCCCAAAGACCAGCAGCACCCCGCGTGTTGCATGGCCTGTCCGGTTGATTACCGCGTCAGAAGTTGCCGGTGGAGGGGACATGGTAACCCGTGCATGGTGCAAGGCAAGCCAAATCAAGGACCCGTTTGATTGGGGCATGAGGGCCGTCCCAGCGAACCTCTTACTCAACCCGGGACCAAGGGATACCCTACTGCGGTACTTTATCTTGGTGGTGTAATTCATGACGCGCAAAGTGCCGTAATTTAATCGTTACGATGGAATTCATCGAAGAGTTACAAATTTAAGTACACTTTTCGTGTAGTATGGATCTAAGATGGTTGGAATATAGATTTATGTAGCATTGGGTCAGTTTGTGTCTAACGGCTTCGTTCTGTATCGAGCAATCAGATGAATCCGATCTCTAAATGTGCAGGCCTGCTACGGTGTTACTGATCTATTAAGTACCCCTCCACCGAAGTCGAAAAGAAATTTTATACAAGCACCAGTAGTGTTAATGGATGATTTGTTGAATTCACATTGCAGATATAAACACCGAAGAGCAGAGAAAAGAAAAACAGGATGTATCAGCGATGACCTTGTCCCCCTTTTTGTAGCATCCGTCCGTATTTCGTTTATATCTACATAGGTATTTAACTTTAGAACAGTTTACTTTGTGGATTAAGTTCAGCCTAACCTCCCCTAATGTATAGTAAATTTAGATCGAATGTGATTTCTTGAATCTATATTGTGCTTTGATCATCGTAAAAAGTTTACACCACCGTAACTTACCTGGTCACGGTGTGAAAATCTGCTATCGAATCTGAAACCGTTTTCGATTTCTCAGATTCGACTCGTTCCACATGATAGATAATGGTACTGGACGTTTTGGAGTTGAATCTACACCGAATCGTGTCAGGCTTGAATGCTGGATGGATTACGAATCTGGGATATATGGAAGCGTTTGGATTTGGCCTCAAATTTGCACCACTGACAGCTCATGCTAATGTTATCTGAAATTAAAACCAACTCGTTAAAGTGTAGGACAGTCGATTATTTACTTAAAAAATGTAAAAGATACAGCATTGAGATGCTTAGGATTAAAGAATTGTGTCTTTTCTAACCGCAGTGATAAATCAGCATAAATTGTTATTATTATTTTGGCTCAAACTGGTGCACTATAAGTTGCATTAATTTGTTCTTATTGTATCGGGGAAAGGGGTTTAAAACCGGTGTGGTTAAAATGTCAGGGTAACTAAAAAGATATTCGCCAATGACAGTGGTGAACAGTTTTGAGATAATGGGACGACAGTAAATAAGATTTAAAGATAATAAGCAGTGTATTTTTTCATAATGCACCCCTGAAGCCCACTGCTGTAGCCATAACACAAGCATTACGGAATAGCGTAGACTCAATTTGAACGATTTGAACCTATAACCTATCATATTAACAAACTCTTAACTGAGCTTTGGATCCGTAGATTTTTGCTCGCTTGGAAATACCACTATAGTGATCCACGAAACCACCACGTTGTAAAGCTTTGCTTTGCACCAATCACCCGCGATAATCGTGTCACCAATTACGGTACCCTTGTACATTTTTTTTTTTATAAACATTTATCGAAATCATTGAAATATGTTGTGTAACGTGGAACAGAATGAACCAACTGTGCGGAACTGCGAAAGTCCTTGCTCCGCCTCTTTTTAGTCATCAGGTATGTGCATTGTATCCATATAGGTATAACGGCATGCACTTATAAGTTTGTGACAGGTGCAGCACGTAATTACTACCCCAATTCGAAGAGATATTTGTATGAGTATTTTTCGCACGGATAATTGTTGCGACAATACTCATACTTGTACGAGTACCTATTAATTGTACTTCAAGCTAATTTTCAGCTTTTTGCAGTCATCGTTTTCTTTCTGTTTTATTTCTCACTCTTCTATATAGCAGTTTGTCGGCATTCTAAGTAATACAGAAGATATTTATATCGAAGAATTCATTCATAGTGCACGAAGAGTAAGGTAGTAGAGATTCATTTCAAAATAACGAAATCAACTTGATGTGGATAATTGTCGGATATTTTTCTTTTTTGCATCTGGTCTGCTACGGTTTCCACATTAATTCCTCCGTCAGACTTTCTCCGCTGACCAAATAATTACAAGGCGTCCTCACCTTGGGATGAAGTACTCACTGTAACCTGCATGTAGATCACATATCCTTACGTAGCTGATGGTTGGTATGGTCTATCAAATTATATGCAACCACGTTACGAACTATCATAGGTTTTCGTTACGACAATCATAGATTTATGATCAGTTCAAATCATGATTCAAATGCTACCAGCGGGCAACAGACGTGATTTGGATGGGCAAGTCGCGTGAAAGAATTTCACTTTGGTATTTTATTTAGGCTTAAGCGAGGTAGTATGCGGAGAGTCGAAGCGCCTTGATAAATGGATCATCTATGCTTGGAGGGGGGCTGTCGTAGAACTTGCGTACTAGGAGGAGATATTCCTCGATATGTTAATTCGAGTTACGCTAACTTGAGAGCTGCGTATAGTTGTTAACCAATAGCTGGTTGCGTACTGTATTTAAAGGGAAGAAAGAAGAAGAAGAAGTTTGAAAGAGAAAATGCGTATATTTATTTGCTTATTAACTACCGTAATGATGACGCGAATAAATTGAATACTCGGATGGTGAATGTTTTGATCAAATTTCAATGTCCACATCGGTTCTGAAATCCTTGGGCATAAGTTCATCTCATGAAAGATGAATTTCCATACCAAGGTATAAATTCCTTGATTAGCATTTACTACGTTGGCCAATTTTATTTAAACGTATATGTGCACAAGGATCTAAAGTGACACTGAAACGATACGTATTTGACAATGGAGAAACGAACGAAAATTAAGATGAATTTGAACTTTGAAATCTGTCTAAGCTAAATTCCACGACTATCGCATTACGAGATTGAATCAAAGACTACCGGTTTACCTGTGACAAAAATATTTCCCATAAACATTGACAGATTATAATCATTAAAACGCATGCATGTACCTATACAATGAACCCACGGTAGGTTTTATGGAGTAAGGATCGGTACTACTTTGCAAATAGAAGAAAAGATCCGAATTATCCGAATGATAAAACTATACCATGCATGGCAATTTAGGAAAATTTATTCTACCTTTCATTTCATTTTCACACGAGAAGGGTGGTGCGATTGTACCTCCTCAAGTTCGTACGTCGTTACCTGCATACCTGACACAACTCTGGATTCACGGTGCGAAGCGTAACGGTTTATGGTCATTAGCCTAATTAGAATCCAGATTCGTCACGGATCGGATCGTTTCTCATATATATTCACAAAAAAAAAAAAAGAAATTCCATACAAACTGTGTGTTTTCAAAAAGAAGGAAGTCAGAGAAGCTTTAAAAAGTTGAAAGTCATTACGCGCAATTGGATTAGGATCTGTAAAAATTCAACAGAATATACATTCTTAAAGTTTGCTTGCCCCTAGTGCAGTCTGGCGAGATATTCTCTGACCAGCGTTCACTCGCGACATTTTCCCCGCGTAATTCGCACCTACGTGTTAAACGATAGTGAGAGTTCAGTATGTACCTGTTGTGCATTCTATTATCGCTGTAAAATCGTGATTACTGTCAACGTACTAAATTAAGTTCACTACGTGCAACCTATGCGACTAGAGTACTGTTATTGTTATTAGGTAGAAGAATAAACCGCAGGTCGATATTCGCAGCGTAACTTGATCGCGAATTTTTTTCCCACCAGCAAGATCAGTACTTTACTCGTTGTAAGAAATGGTCTCAAGGTCTCGATTTCATGTGGGCGAACGTATATGCAGTCATGTCCCCCCGGCTGGTCTTGTACCCGTGGAAAACACACAGCTTGAATCGAAAGTGATCGAAGCCACGCGGCATTCTTTTGAATTGAGGTTATGCAAGTGTGATGAGGTAGGTACGTACGTATGCGTATCTTAAATGTATGAAATTTGTAAGCTTTGACCGTCCGCTTTGCGTCGCGTCGCGTCGGGTCTGCTCTTGAATACCGTCAACCAACTTTTATGCCATTCACTTTCTTACTGCATTAACCGCTAACGCGGGGACGAAATACCCGTCAGATATACTCTCACACTGTACGCATACGTATCCGATATTATCCACGATGGATTATAATAGATGCACTGTAAGAAACAATTTCGGCCAATAATGAATTTTTCATGTCGAAATCAACACTTTTACCAAATCCATTTTACTCCTCCGTATGATTTCGTCCATTTTCCGATCACGTGGTGAACGATGCATTTTACAAAGATAAACTGTAGGCAGATTTCCACACGATACATAAATGTCACTGATACATCACAAGATGTAACGAGTCATTAAAAGTAGTGCGAGCGGCCATCAGACGTCGCAAGGTGTTCGACATTCCCGCGATGAAAGTAGATCGGGTATTGCGACAACAATGATCGGAGACTGAAGCTGTAAAACCACCCCATATTTCATCTGGCACCTAATTGGAATTATCATTCTGCCAATGCTAGATCTGCTTCCAATAAATTTTGCCTCTTAAACACTGATTGCATGTTCGGAAAAGTTATATCCTGACGCGAACTTGTGGGTTTTAAAAGCATTGAAATTATTGTTGTATTGGTATACGCTGTTCGACGCATGTACTAGCAGTTCAATGAAGACCCGTTTCCAGACTCATTGTCAGTATTGAAATGCCCATAAACCACTGTTCAAAACTCGGCAATGTTACCGAAAGGATAAGGTTAATTTTGCGTCAAATATGCGAGTCGTTAATAGATTGAAATTGATTTAAATGACTAATTAATATATAGTAGCTCGATAATTTTTTTCACGTAGCGAGACTATTTCGAGGTCAGTGTGTCCCGTATCAGTACAATTGTATTTGTTGGTAATTGCCGAGATTTTAAGTATAAAAAAAATTCTCAATGGTATTTTCCTTCATTCTTGACTTACACATACAGGTTCGAACCCTCTTGTTTATTCACCGCATGAAGCAGGTACGTACCTACCGGTTGCGTTTTGCAACGCTCGTAATTGTAATTAGCACGACTTTCTCCAGCCGTTGTTGCGGTTCGACGAAATTGGTCTAAACGTGTACATACCCGTCTTACGTATGGTACATCTGACAATAAGTAACGGAATTGTTCAATATGATGCGGTAAGACTTTAGATATTTTTGGAACGCAGTGAGGAAAAATTACCATACTTATCCACGATGTTATGTGTTATAAACGTGTGAACGCGTGTGATGTAGGCATTTCATACGCGTATAAAGTGAGGCGATTGGATATACTGTAACAGTTTTTGCCACCGTTTGTAAAAGTTGAACTGATCTTCAGCACGGTTTCACTTACTTTCAATGAACATGTACCTCGACTGCGTCTGGATTCACGTAATCGTCTGCGGATCTTTCATCTTTCATCAGATTACCAGTTATACTTGAAATACGGCTAACGATGCACGATGATGATGATGGTGGTGCAGGCTGGTTACGCCGCAGCAATATTGGTCAAGATATCTTCTAACGATCGGTGATACGTCTAACGAGAAGCCTTGCCTCTTGATAAATCATTATCTTATTCATGGCAATAATTCGTTATAACCCGCGACGAAGTTTATATGGTATGCAATATACGTACCGTTTTCTTCTTTTCTGTTGAAAGTATTCATATTCTTGTGTCTATGTATATGTATGGACAGAGGTATATTTCGTGGTCGCTTCGAGACTTCGATCATAAACGCTAGAATTATAAATACATATCTACTCGCATATTTCACATGTTTAGAATATTTTATTATATAAAATATACAGCCGGCCGACGTGGGCCTTAAAATCTAATCGAAGAGAGATGTCGACATTGGTATTATAACGTCGCACTCGACGTAACAATAATTTACTAATAAATAAAATTACACATCTGGTTTACTCTGCTCAGGATAATTTCTGTATGCGATTTCTTCTGCAAACCGGCACTCTAGGACGTCGTGTTTGGCTCACTGCACGCACTTAAACGGCTTCTGGCGCATGGTTAACCGGCAGCCCCATGGTCTGATCATTATCTGCGACAGAAATACATACTCTTGTAACGGAACGCAGGTTAAATACGTCGTGACTCTGTATACAATATCCCTAATGGTGATTCCCTCGGCGAAGGAGCATGGGCATATTTATGCTTTACGACTGTTTCGCGTGATCTCGTGTGCTCCTATCTAGTCAGCGCAGAAACCTGATCGCCGTAGTAGACGACTGGTGTGATTTCGACAAAATTTCGCATAAAACTCAACTTTCGTAACCATAAATGCATCCTGCGAATGTATATGTATATATATACACACACAAACACACATATTCATATACTTGAATTCGGTTTTTGAGCGGAACTTTCGTGTTTATTTTTTAGTCCATTATACAGCTCCTTTTTTTATCGGACATGAGAACGAGAGGGAAAAAGAGAAGCAAGTAAAAAAAGAACTCCGAAAAAAAGCGATCGCTTTCAACTTTCAAACGAGGTTTCGGTCATTGTGGTGATAAAATTTTGTAACATCTCGTGAAACTATCCCTACCGATGGCGCCATGAACCTGGAGGATAGTAGGTTTATATAAATAAATAAGTAAAACGTTGGCGAAGCGTATATTTACTCACCTGGTGCACTAACTTGATGGTGTTCATGCTGCACTCTCGAGTAGCCATCGATTACGGTCGTGCCACTAAACTGTCGGTTGCCTCTTACTTCCGGTATCGAATCCTTTTCACTTCCAATTACCATCGACACGTCAGTTTCCTGAGTAGGTGTCTGTCCCTCCGGCGTGAATCTCGTCTGCGCGTTACTACTCATTATACCATCAGCGAAATTCCTCCGTTTCGTAACCTTGCGCATGAGTCCGGCGCCTTTCTTCGTACCCGATTCTTGTTCATCTACAGGTGCAAGGCGCACCGTGTCCTCGTCCGCATTGACGCCGACCTCCGACCTGTCGATGACCTTGTCCGAATTCGGCGCGTCAACGGCAACCCTTATCACCTGCGAAGACGCAGAAACGAACGGATCGGACTGATAAGAATTCGTCGGTGTTCCGTACGAAGTGAGCGCCGACAAATCTTGTATGAAACGGCTGTTGTCACCCTGTTCGAAGTACGGAACATCTTGAAAATTCGTTGCGTCTTTCACCGGCGGAGTTGTGTAGGTCCTTGCTGGCCCTAGAGGATTCTCAGGACTCTGATAAGTCGAATACGAGATCTGATAAACCGGGACGGTGGTTAATGGCTCGTTATTCTTCGGTGGTACCAGTTCTTCGACAAGGGCTTCTGTGTCGTCCAAGTCCTGGGACGAAATATCACCGCTATTACCGCGGTTTCGTGCATCGCTACCAACGTCGAAAGTCACCTGATTACCTGTGTTACCTGTACCCAGTCCGTAGACCAAGGAAGGTACAAAGTTATCGGACAGCTGGGGAGACGACTTCGGCTCATTTTCGTTTATGGCCGCACTTTGTACAGCCTGGACAGTATCGTAATCCTGGTACTGCTGGTCTCGGGTGTTCTGATCCTGATCGTAACTGGTTGAGTTAGTCAACGCGAATGATTGTCCCTCCGTTTGTAAAATTTCTTTAATATGTTGACTCTGATGCCGTGTATCGGAATTTCCCAAATTCTGTGAACGATCTTCCTCCTGGTAGTAGTATATCGGTTGACCCGATGGAGGAGGAACTCCTTTGTCTGACTGCAGGTACTGCGCTTGCGTAAAACCTTGAGCGCCACCTTGGTACGGAGCAAATGCAGCCGTTTCATAACCCGGGGGCTTATAGGTGTCGCGATTTTGCGTGTAGTAGGGATGCTCGTTGAGAGGTGACTGTGAGGTCTGACCATAGATGACAGGAGACTGAGAATCTATGTTTGTAGCCAAGCCATGTGAGCCTGAGTTCCGCACTTCCGACTCTGCAAGGTTGTAAGGATATTTAGAGTCCACGGTCAGACCAGCGGCGTGTGGGATTTCGTACTGTGTGAAAGGTACCGAGGGTGTTTGATAGATGGCGATGTTCGACACACCCTTGTAAGGTTCAACGATTCTCGTAACCGTCTCTTGTGCAGCGTTCGCCGGTAGTTTAATGGCAATGTAGGAGCCCCTGGTCTTCGGCAGATAGTAAGTCGTCGGTGGGATCACCACTGTTTTCTCCGTTTGTGGCTCATACAACAGCGACGACAAAATGTTCCCTGATGACTGCGTCGTCGGAGCGTCGTCCACGGGTCGCGGAGTCGTGTTGGAACCCAGGCCGAATACTGAGGATAAAAATCCCCCGCTGCTGGCTGGCTTCTCTTCCTCAGCAATCTCTGCAATCGGCACTTCGGTCGTTCCTCGGAATCGGGAGAACAAACCTTCGAAAAATCCTGAACTTGAAGTGTCGGGGTTTTCTTTGTTACTAGCACTCTCGTCGTCTTTAACTTCCGGCAGAAAAGCGCCGAGGCCACCGAGATTGTCCAGGAAGCTCAAGTCGGGTTTTTCTCCGTCCACCGACTGGGGCTGGGCCAGAGAGCTCTGGCCTTCGCCCAAGCCGTACATCTGCATTTGCCCTTTCTGGTAGTCAACGTTCTGCAAGTTCGGTGGTCCATAGTTGATTTGTGGAGCCTGTGGGTAGCCCGTGAATGGCTGAGCCTGAGTTTGCGACTGCGGCGAAACGTAGGTCTCATACTTCTGTTGTGTCTGAATGTTGTAGTCGTCGGTTTCAGCTGTGAAACTGGAGCTGTGGTATTCATCAGATTTTTGGTTCGCTACTGCGGGAGGATACGGTGCCGACTGGGATGAATACGTCGGTAAATATCCGGTGGGATAAGTCTCATGGGCAGGTTGCGATTGCTCGTAACCGTTTGAGTAACTACTCGAAGCATAGTCCAAGGACGGACTTGCGCCCGGCGCATATCCCACCTCAATAATGTCCCCTTCCGGCGGGTACAGGTTCTGTGGCTGAAGATTTACCGGGTGAAGATCGATGCCGTTGTACTTGTGGATTTTCCAAACCGGATATTTGGTCAAATCGATTCCCTCGGGTATTGCCGTCTCACCTTGGACGAACCATTGGTTGTTCTCGGGCACCGAAGCTGGGTAGATTTCTGGGGCCTCAGTTGTGGTTTCTGAGGATGTGAATGGCCATATACTTCTCAATGTTCTCTGCCTTTGCAGTTTCTCGAGTCCTTTGGACGCTGTTAAATCGATCTGGTTTGGTGGTCTGGCCAGAGTGAATCCGAGGATGGAAAGCCATAAGATCTAGGAACGTAAAAATTCAAAAATTCATTAAAATCGACGAAACATGGGCGTGAAGGAGAATTAAAGTGTAGTTGGTCCATACTACACACTAGGTACTAGACACTTTGATGGGATGAGAAAGGCGTGCAGGTACATATTATGTGTCTCGACGTTTGTCGGTACGGTACATAAAAGTAAGGTCTAGATTATTACCTACTATGAAGCCGTGACTCCGTGCTATGTTATTACGCGGATTACGGCAATTAAACAACATGATTGTACGTATTAAGTGTGTCATTCTTACGTCGAGAATAGCGTTCTTCAAATGGTTAATTTTGTCTCTTGTAATTATATGTTCTTCGAAGAGACGCTATTGACAGCGATAATTATACGATCTGCCAGCGCCGGAACGGCACTCGCTGTTCTCGATATTACATGATGATAGTTGCAAAATGATATTGGCAGTACAAGATCCAAATACATGTAGCCTGAGCTTCGAAAAAGAGAATGCCGAGTTTTTTGAGAAGCATTTTCATCGTTTTATAGAGTGGATCGTGATTATCAGTTTGTGGAAAAAAACATGAATTCTATACCGAATGTCTTCCAGAATTAAAAGAGGAGTTTAAAAATTCACAACTTAACAGAAACTCAATCGGAGAGGATGTTTCGTCCTGGATGCATAAATGAAAGAATTTTAATCGTTGATTCGATTTCTCTTTTTTAATATAGTAAAAGCAAACAGCGTGAATTTCTTCTCATGATTATCACCAGCACCATAGAATGTTGGAAATGATATGTTTGACAACGTTTTGAGATTGAAGGGCTCCTTGATTAAAATTTCTGCTTTTTTATGTAGCACGACTATCAAGCTTTCATACATATTTATATACTTATGCGCTTACGTAAATCACTGATTCCGTATTTTGGTAACAATGAATGACAGAACTGTACCGCAAATGTGGATTGGCAATTAAAAAAAAATATTTGTAATATATATCGCACCTGGTTTCTCATTTTTTTTTCACACACCCGCGCACTTAATAGTACCAAACGAAAGTTCGTAGTTTAATAATAAATATAAATATATATTATGTTATGAGTGAAATAAATAAAATAAATAAGAAGACTTTTGCACCGTACTACGGTTTTATATGGACTGGCCACGGCTGATTTAATCCACTGACTTATATAGCCGAAAAGTGAAAACTACCCTTCTATTGTAACGGCCGAAATATCCGTTAGAATTTTTGGCTTTCCCGTAATTGTTGAAATAAGTAAGAGCTCGGTACTTTCACACGAAGGAAAACCATGTCATTGAGGACCGATAAGACGCACTGAAATGAGGGTAGGTTTGCTTACCGGTGCAAACGACGGCCGCCCAGCCTGCTGAAGGTGATTAACGATTAGCTCGACATTCTAAACCTGAAGAGGAAAATCCAATTTGACCAAATTATTTGCGAGGCCAAGGCTTCGGCTTTACTCGGGAAAACTTAGAGCGTTGTTATTCGGCCAAGTTACCAGCACGCGAGTGCCGATGTTTTAGGTAGGTAATCCAATATATCAGGATAATTTCGTGAAAGCGTATCTAAGGGTACCTTGCTCATGCAGCTTATATCGGTCAGTGTTACATGTGTTAATAGTTTTAATGATAAAATCATTAACACAATATCCAGGCACGCAAAGTGATCATGTTCTCGCCATTAATTCGCATTATCGAGACACGAATGCACGGCACGAAGTGTTTTTAGTATTTGTTTAACGTGCAAAAACATTACTCTAAAATGAGATTCAATTATTCCTTTTAATTTTGTCAATCACGCTTCGTTACAAGTATATTCGTGTACTAATACTTCTCGCGTGTGTGGTGGGTTTTTGTTTACGCGGACAAATTGCCATCCCAAATTTCACAAAAGTTACTTAAATGCATTCGGATGATATTCAGCCGAAGAATCACGTATTTTGTGATGACGTGACACGTAAATTTTTAAACTTTTACCGACTGACAAAGCTTTGAAGGCCCCGGTACATCGTATACGATTTTTTATAAGCCTCCACGGACGTTGATGCGTGATGTTTTGCTATCGTTTGAAATCTTCCACAATTGTTTTGGAATCCTCTATGCATAACCGGGTTTCAAAACGTTCGAACTATTCAAACGATTTGGATTATTATTCGTATGAGAAACGCTGTTCATTTTATCCTTATCCGTTATTTAGTTAAGAATATACCTTAACATCGTGTACAGCCAAATATTTACATTCCACCATATTACCGTTGATGATGATCGAAGTTCAATCGCTCCGGCATACTCGCAGCTGTGAGTCTACAATTAATGGCAACTTAAATTCCATAAAATATTTACGACTTTCAGTGTTGTTCAGGCTTGAGTATCCGATTCGTTAATGTGCGTAAAACGAACGCTAGACTTTCAATATTTCGCAGACCATAAAAAAGACAGTTCTCAACTTTTATAACGACAGAGCTAGGTAAACAATCCGCTCTGTCGTGATAAGTATAAAATTATGGGAAAAATGTGGAATAGCATATTTCGTTTGGAATTCCAAATTCTACATAGTCTTCGGGTTTTTTTTTCGATCGTAATGATCGAAGGACAATACCTGTTATGACTGAATGATCTTACCGTTGTCCTTACACCATATAATCTGTCTCAATTTTTTACAGAAAAAATATGCCATTTTGATCACCTGCAATTGCGACGTTCTCCGATGAACGAAATAATTTCGCTTCCGGGTCGGCTAACTCTTCATTTATGCCAAGAATTCAGACTTTCCATAATTGTTTCCAGGTGAGCCAAACAGACATTCAATTTGACAGGATTTTGAACGAAGGCAGAATTTCACTAGTGTATACACTACACGTAAGTATACATGTATTTGTGGGTATAACCTGCGCGTTTTGTAAGCGGAAGCAGAGGCGAGCGGAGTGCGGATAATCGCTTAGTTTCGCGGAAGCATATAACTCATGTGAACCCGTATCAGAGCTTTTCATTAAAATGGATCTCAGTGTTTAAAATTACCTCTCATCACGCTATACGGACTCGCAGGCGAGTTACCGAAAATATGTAAATTATCCGGACTGTTGAAGAGAGAAAAAAAAAGAAAAAAATATAGAAATAAAAGTAACACATAAATCTGAGGCTCGAATTTCTTTGCCTACCGTACTTTCTTTTCTCAACTATCGTATTAGGATCTAAATAATATATATATATATATATATATATATATTTCGTTCGGTTTATATTATAGTTTATATATTAGGTTCGTAAAAATTCTAACTACTTTAACATTTAAGAATTTTATATTTTTCAGATATTGTTACACTGTAATATGCGAAAGTACCCTCCCTGGTATTTTTAAACATTTTTGCGCCTTTTTCGCGGTTCTCAACAGTTTAGTTTATTTTTGAAATTTAGCGGTTGTTGAAGTTCCGTAACTTTCGACTGATGATACATCGAAATTGAAAAATTATATCCACAAAAACAAGGCATTGATTACATTTATTTTAAATCTAAATTTTTGGTAAACTATAAACGGTAAATTTATTTTATTATTTTAACTAATGTTTTGGCGGCTCAAAATTGATTTCGAAGCAAAAGACCATTTATACGACTTGGACATCAACGATTTTTTATTTGCAAAATTTTGAAGAAAATCGAAAATTTCAAGTACCTGATAAAGAAGGTATATCTTTAACGCTTTAGAAAATCTGTGTCGCAATAATTGAAAAATAAACTGCAAACGGTGAAACATTCATCTCTTGAAATTTTCAGCGATAGTTTGCCTTTTTGCACAGTAAGAAAATTATTTCCTTCAAGCCAATAAAGATATTCCTATCTTAGGTAGGAGCTTAGAGTTTTTGGTTTTCCTCAAGAAATTGTGGGAAAAAATTTAAATTTCATAATTATCGAAATATCAGTTTTTACGTTTCAAATTAATTTTGGTAATCTATAGATTAGAATCAATTTGTAGTATATTTTCTTTCTAAAAATATGGATTTAAAACTGATTCAATCACTGTATGTTGTGCTTGTTGATACGAGTTTTAAATTCCAAAATATCATCGATTGACAATGATTGGATTTCAACGATTGCTAGTAATCTTCATCTGGTAAGAACTACGGAACAGGATTTCTAAAATAAAAAAAAAAATCAAGGAAAATCTTTTCATGTACTAAACTACTCTACAGTTTTCATGTACTACAAATCCCAGAAGGAAAAAAAACGCAGTTGTTGTGGTTTGGATCGTGGATGATCGCGTTAAGTTGGATCCCTCGTTAAACAAAAGAAACAAGAATAAAGCGGAAGAAGGCAGAGAAAGGAGTCTCACTACAACGTTTTCCAATTGAGCTACAGACGGTTTGAATGTCCAATGTAATTGGAGTTCCAGCATTATCAACGTGCGCTCACGCATTCTACTCGTATACTCAACTTCAGTACAATGAATTGTTTCAGCGAAAATTCATACCAATATAAACTGTTATGACTATAAGTAAATTGGTCTTCATGGAGTCTCAAACAATTCAGCGATCATTCTTCAAAAATTTAATAACGAACAAATTTTCACATAATTCATAAGCGTTGAAACGTTCTGCTCAACTTTGATTGCACAGAAATATGAAAGACATTTCAAAATTTGCTACCAATTTTTTTAGCCAATTGCGTACTATTCTAAACGCTGTTCTTCGAACGATTTTTATTATTCACACGTGAAGATTTTGATCTAACATAAGTAGTCGGATAAGGTAATATTACACTTACACATTGATTCAAGAATACAATCAGTTAATCATCATTTTTTCAAATGAATTCAGGAGAATTTCACGTCCGAGACAAAGGTGTATCACTTTCTCCTTAATATAGATATATTTTAAACCCCGGTGTTGGGCACCTGCTATACGGTGGAGTGGTTTCATACAGTATATTTAGTACTGATTATCTTGAATGTGAGTTTCCCTTGAAATACAATTCAACAGAGATCGCTCTCAATTTTTCCCTTGAATCTTTCTGCTTCTGTGAATACCACTTTGATCCGTCAACGTCACGAGACACAAAACGGTACGTTAATTTTCTAATCCCAAAATTGCAAAGTGCAAAAGTTTCCGAAGCTATTCTTTGAGCTATTTGAAGAAATAGACTTAGCCAATAAAAGTGAAAAATTCTCAAAAGCTTCATCACAATTTTGTGATTTATCTTCTCCGGTAAATCAGTCGTAAGTGCAACAGAGAAAAATCACTTTATCTCAGGATTGCGGAGGCTGAGACTGCGTGGCCAAAGGTAACGGATCTTCAAGGTAGCAGCGGTCGATAGCATATAACGTCGGAAGGAAAGAGAATTGCGTCGGTAAAAAGAGCTGGCGCCTAATTCAAAATCACAAGATCTTAGGGCGCCTAGATGGTACGGTAGAAATACATCTGAGCTATGATTTCGAGTGCAAATATTCTCCCAAGGATGTCGCTGCTGAAAGATGAGCAATTTTTTCCTACACTTTTTGTTGCCTGTTTTTTGGTACCCGAAAATGCAATCATATATCGTACGGTAAAATGTAGATCTGTAGATTCACCTACATATTCAGTAGAGCAAAATGTTGATTGACAATGAACGCATTTGCCGTAACACAGATTGCATTCGATAACGGAACCAGTTCAATGAGAGCCACTTTTACAAATGGGTATACAGAGTACGAGTTCGGTCAAGTTTTAATTATTTTCTAGTAAAACTTATTTTTTGAAATTAATGAATCGAATTTCTGATAACAATCAGGGATTTGGCTTATTGATGTTCAGGAATTGATTACAGTTGCAAGCAGTTTCGGGAAAATTATATAAATTATCACAAGCATATTGACTAATGCGTTTCGTATCAAAGGTTTGAATTAGAATTATCGTGAGATTTAAGAATCCCTCTTGTTCTATTATTATTTTATAATACTTCGATGAAATACGATATTTTTAACATTCATAGACTTCTATTCAAACCACTCTCAACCTTTACATTCTTCAACTGAAATTTAATTTACTTTTGTTTCTGTACGATTCCGTAAACGACGTTGATTGGCCTGGTGTAGATGACGTCACTGTCGCCATGTGGTGACAGCAGCTGTCAACGAGTAGTCGGTTTTTATGCATAAAGATGGCACGCAATGGCGAAATTAGTCTTTCCGATTCTTTAATCTGGAATGCCCTATTTTCAAGATGTGTAAAAAATAGTTGTCCAAAAATCATCTCGAATCATTGTTCGGGTATTTGATCTTTTAGAAAGAAAAAAAAAACATAAGGCGCTGTACAGTGGAAATTTGACAAATATTCATTGACTGATCTACCGCTAAGTTATGCTGAACAAGAAAATGCAAACTTCTCGATATTGTCAGTTATACCCACCAAAATTGAATTGTCTATAAAAAAAAAAAAAAAAAAAAAAAAAAAAAAATACTTTCTTCTCAACTGAAATTTGATTTGTCTTGACAATAGGGTGACTATCTTTTCTTTTTATTGCAGGTTTCACAACCTTGGCAATTGATATCTCCAGATGAACAATCAACTGCGAATCCTATACGTGAAACCTACAATCGTTTTCAGTAATTGCCGATGACCCAAAATCGTATAATGCTTTTTTCATTCCTCTAACACATCAGACTTTTCAGGAAGCAATTACGACATAACCGAATTATCATCTCCCCGGTTTACCAAAGTTAATTCATACACTGTTCCCCACTCATTATTTAGCGAAATGAAACCTGCCACGCGAATACAACCCAATACTTCTTACCGCTGATGTGATGCAGGCGAGTTTACAGAGTGTGAGCGTAATTCGTGGATAAGAGAATTACAAGCCACCAAAAAAAAAAAAACAAAAAAATTAAGAAGATTGGGAATATCGCAATATAGCGTCCACGCTACGGGCCGAAGCTCTTCACCAACTTATAAATATGTAACATAATAGAACAGCGCGTGAAAGATTTGGCGTAATTTTAGTCGGAATTCAGTCTCTGTAACGATATAATTGTACGGTTCTTGGGCGTTACGTCATTCCGCGGGGCCCGAAGTAGGTGACCACCGGAGACGCTACCGGGTGAAAGCAAGGGTCAGCCTAAAGGCCATACCGACACTCCGATACATGCGATGTACATCGACGTCGTCCCCACGTACTCGGTGTACGTTGGCAGGTTGTTACGCGGAATGCTGCGCCTCTGACACGTTCGCATCCCCGTCTCGAAGCTTCGTCATGCGTCTCTCCGGCTGCAGTTAACTATTACGTCTTAACTATGAGAGACTCCGTCGATCCAGACGAACTAGGAAGGTAGGTATGCCTGACGTCACGCAAACGCGATGATCGCATTTTCAGAGCCGTTACAAATCCGGAAACGCAGGAAATACGTGTTTGCCATAAATCAGTGATTTGATGTGTCGCGTTGATTTATTCATTTTAAAATAGTTCTATAGCGATATATTTTTTTTACACTGTTTTTATGCATTTATTTACAATTTCGTGTATGTAATATGGAGGCTCTTTTTACCTCTCTCCGAAAAGCTCGTTAATTACCACAAACTCCATATAATTATTTGTAGAATGTTTCATAGATATGTCTGTATTGGCAACGAACGTAGGTATTCAGAAAGCTGCTGCAGGGTATTGTGCTGCAGGGTTATCTGTAAAAGAATCTTGTGAAATGTCTAATTATACTTATTCCCTGGGATAAATCAGTTGATCGGGGTACAGCGTCTACATATTTCAGGAAATTGTCGGTGAATTTCATATTATTCCGGGAATAATGGACTTGTTATACAAGTATGTGTGAATATTTTGTTCTGGAAATATTTCACCAGTGTTGAATTCTATCTAGTTGTCAGCGTATGTAATTTGCGTATATTTTTTTTTATTTATGTACGGGCTTTTTCATATCTAGGGCACAGAATTTTACAGAACAAACATTATTCAAATAGTTAAAATAGATATATAATCTGAAGTTACGGTACGGTTTTTTGTTTCTGAAGAAATTGAAATATTTAAAAATATATATTAATAATAAAAAAAATAAAAAATAAAAAACGCCAAATCACATAATCTTTTATTGCACTCATGTCACCACAAATAATTTCAGATCGACAGAACAAACTCTCGAATTTGACCTTAACTGATTCTAGGTTTGATAATCGCAGCGATAAGACATGTGAATGTATATAATATCAACAAAAATAAAAACGTCGGTGAGTTCGCATAAAACACTTTCAGTGAAAGTCACCCCTCCAATCTCCATTGCATGGTTTCATGTAAATTGCCGAAGTTTCCGGGAATGCTTATTAATATAAATAATCTTTATTTTGGAGAAAGTCGTAGAGAAAAATTTTCTTTCTCAATAACGAATGAAAATTTCTGTCACCTTTTTCAGAGTCTTCGATTTCTTTAAGACAAAACTGATGAAAGTAAAAAATCTCTATAAAACAGCCAGCGAACACCTTTCAATCTTTTTATCGCAGAGCTGTTGAGAAATTGTTTTTCAAGAAACAAGAAAGAATTTTCATCTTTTTGCAATGCTTTGAAAAAACCCTCCCAAAAGGAAAAAAAAAATTTTCTACACGCTTCTGCATGCGTGATGAAATCATCACGTTTCAAGAAATTCAGAGAATGTATGTCGCGGCCAGTGTCAACGAATTGGAACAGCGCTGCTTTCTTGCCCCGCAAATTTTAGCCAGCCAACGGAAATGCGGAAAGGATACAAAGATGCAAGGATGAGCAATATTAAATTTGAAAAGAAACGAAAATAATATGTCAATGTTGGAGACGAATCCCTCGTTATCAATCAGATTTTTTTCCGTTAACTGTATCACCGGTGTTACGGGACACAAATACAAAAGGTGGTGAAAATTATTGGCGGGTAATTATGTTTGCGATACAGCTTTTCCACTCGCATTTACCATTTACAATACTTCATCGTTCGCCTCGCACAATTACCCCGTCATAACTACGACGTTATAGTCTACGTGAGATTTCGCATGCAATTCCGGGTACCCGGAAAAACCCGATGTACACATATGTAGAAGTCCTAACCCACACTCTTGATTTGCGCGTGATACATGCGTACGTGAAGACACCAAAAAATAAATACCTTTGCAAGACAAACGACTGGCGCTAATCGTGTAAAAACGCAGAGTGTAGGTCGTCATACGGTAGTCGGTAGTAGAATGCGTAATTTATTAGTCGCATACGGTTTGCCTGCAGGTCTATTATTTCTGTACTCTCTCGATGCGGCTGATTTGCATCGAGGATGCGAGATTATGTATCGATTCTTTCGGCTGCTTCTTACAGCAGAAACGCGTATGCGTCTGGAATACCGTTTTTGCGAACCTAATTCAGCCAGCGGCACTGTAGAATGTGCTACCGCTAATAAGGTGGAAGAAATAATCGTTGAAAGATCGTTCAACTCTGATAACTGGATTATCGACTCGGGCGTGCCTAACAACTGAGAACGCAATGGCCATCAAAAGAGCTTCAAGGAATATCTTAGAAGGATCGACCGGTACAGCGTATAATATTGGGATTCCATGTAGGTCCTGTCAATTACATGTGATAATTAGTTTGTTAGATACTTTTTTCAAAACTGTTCAACAGTTATTTGTTTTCTTCCGCGGTGAAATTCTACAAACTTCATGTTTTATCGGGATTTTATGGCAAAAATAAAAAATTACTATTCAGGACGTACGCGAAAATTAAAAAAATGCAGCAAAATGTTTTCTTGCTTGCTCATTTGCACAACCAACCATTGCCAACCACAAGTGTGCGCTTTTCTACGAAATAAAAACTTGTATCTTGGGGCTTCCTAGTTTCACTTGCAATACTGACACAAATCTGATTCATTCATTTTATTTTCTTATTAAATACGCCTGTTTATAATTAGATTTGCATAGAAATGGTCTAGCGCCATTGTGCTGTTAAAGATATACATACTTTCATCGTTACTGGTATCGTAGATGAATCTTTAATTAAATATCCACTTTTAAATTGTCGTCGCAAAAATTTTCATGTTCTGCTTGAAGAAAATAAAACTATAACAACATTATAACGATTGGTTTGAAAAATCTAGAAAGTGGCACTGACCTGACTTTAATGCATATTCATCGTCTCGTTTTAGAAATGAATCTGCCTGAGGTGAATAAGATTCTCTGTGTAGAGTTTGAAGAAATTTCTTCCATCATCGATGCTGTTCACAAACAAGATTTATACGTCCAATAGATTATCCATCTAAAGAAATATTGTTTGGATCTATTACGAACGGCTAAAAAGCCCCAATCTATTCACGTGTACTTGGAATTCCTTGATAATGTTCAAAAAATAGGGTAACAGACTCCTAAAATAACGTTCCTAAAATAAATATGCAAAAACGGTGTAATTTCTGAATGTGCGATGTTTTACAATGTATAGTAAAGAATTCGCCACGTGTCTGTGTGATATCTCTAAGCCTGTAGACGAGGTCAATAAACCGCGCTATTTTCAACCTCTACTATTTTACGCGGATGGAGTTGCGGTAAATGTGAGCTTAGAAAACAGAAAGTAAATAAAAATATCGTAAAACTGGGAGTACATCCGCGTTTAGACTGCACGCCGGGTGCGGGGATATGGGAGAATACCTGTTCCCTTGCAAAACAGTAGAGAAATGTATAATGTATCCGAGTGTATAATAACAGGTGGGTAATTTAAAATACGTGAAACCCGTAGAAGGAAATGATTAAATTGGCGATTCCCTACTTTCAAAATCGATCGCTTTCACGGTGAGTGTGCGCGCGCCGTCGCGCCATCGGAATTTCAAACGTCGAAACGCGAACAGCGTATGCAGACAGAATCTGCCTTATATCAACGAGAACGGTGATCGCTCAACAGATGTCCCGGTTTTTGAAGGAGGCCGTTGGCTAACCTTTCGAAAGTATATTTTTTGATCTTTGTTTTTTTTTTATCAGGTGGTCCCCTTCCTCTTCGTTCGACTTCTATTTTCTCTTTCTCTCTTTCTCTTTTTCTTCTCGTTGTTTACACCTTTTTGTGGGTCTTGACGAAAAAATCAAGTCCTTCTTGTGAAAGTTGCCCCCTGGCAACGTGGGCTGCTGCAAGACGCGCGTGTGTAACGTGGAGCGCGATAAACCTCGGGTTGTATGGATATTATCCACGTACGTGTACGTAATAAGCGTATTAAGACGAGACTCGAGGCGATCGCCGCGGTAAATTTCATTTGTTTTCTTATTCAATGGTGTACGTAGGTCCGTATGATTCATGGCGCGAGTTACAAGCTGGACGTGGTTTCAATTTACCAGGGTTAGGGTATAGATGTAGGGTGAGCGGCCTACATGAGTCAAGTCAGGCAATCACGCTTCTCACTTTCGCTCATTCCTCCCCAAGTATCCTTTTACGGACTTTTAGCTTGCGTTCTACGATTTTACTCCTTTATTATTGATATGTTCTTTTTTCTACCTGTTTCAGCTATCCGGCAACAGTTTCCAGCAAGGTTACTACCGTTCAACTAATTTTCAGCAAATTTCGACTTGAGACTGCAATAGCTACTGGAGCGATTATAGTTTTCGAATAGCTGTAAATGTACAGATTTGCGTGCAGGTGAAAATATTGTTGATTAACATCATTGGGCCTTGCGACGAATGCATATGCATACAGTACATATACATACATAGTAATTGAATACATTTTTTAATTTTTATGTAAAACTACATAAAAAAGCTTTATTTCGCCACCGTTTTCTTGCAAAAAATATGTATAAAAAACATCATCATCATCATCATCCTCTCATCATATTCGCTTATATAATACAGTCGTATAAAAATAATAGTGTATTCGTTTCGTATAATTATATTACAAATGGGAAACGAGACTGGGATTGGGCGAGTCCCGGGCCTCGTCCCTGTGTGTCTGTGTACGTGTGAGCATCGCGAGTTCGTATGAGTGGGATTTGGGGGTCTTAAAGGCTGGGGAAAAGGGACCGCGAAATATAGTTGACTAGTAGGGGCCTGAGGCACCAGGGGGGCCGTAGTTTGAGCTCGGTCCGCTGGGGCCGCTGCCTCCGCCGATCGATCCGTGGCCGTCGCTGCCGCCGTGACCGCCGCCAATACCGCCGCCGATACCACCGCCGTGACCGCCGCCGATTCCGCCGCCGATTCCACTGTCGAGTCCTCCTCCGATTCCTCCGCCGATTCCTCCGCCGATTCCTCCGCCGATTCCTCCGCCGATTCCACCGCCGATTCCACCACCACCGCCGGACGTGACCTCTTTCTAAAATGGAAAAATATCAGGCCCCAGGACCGTTAGCTTTGTTCAACGAGTTGAATCCACCTTACATACTTATTATAAAGCTAAACTCGGAGAAACTCTGCAAGGAGTGCAACATTCGTGTTCTCAATTCCCTGCCAGCGCGACGTTTTTTTTCCACTCACCTGGGTCTTGTACTTGATGAAGTAGACCTCTGGCTTGCTGGGCTGGGTGGGAGCGATGGTTGGCAGATTGATTTCTGGCGCCTCATCGGGTTTCTTAACCAAAACGTAGATGAGGGTCTTCTGCTCGTCCTGTTGCGGCAGAGCCGGGATGACGGGGGCGGTGGGGGTGGGTGGGGTTGGGGCCTTAATGAAGATGATTTTGTAGTGCTTCTGTGGGGGCGCTGGGGGCAAGATAGGCCTGGAGGGTCTGTCTTCGGGCGCCTCTGGGGGTGGGACGTGGACGTAGATGTGCTTCTGGATGAGGGAGCCACCGCCGCCTACGGCGCCGCCTCCGAATCCGCCACCGAATCCACCCCCGAATCCACCGCCTGATCCGCCGAACGAGCCGCCTCCTCCGGAAATACCGCCGAACGAGCTGCCGCCTCCAAACGAATGGCCTCCGAAACCTCCGGAGCCGCCGGAGCCTCCGAAGCTTGTGAAACCGCCACCTCCGCCGCCGCCGCCATGGCTGCTTCCGAGGCTCAGACCGCCTCCGCCGATTCCACCGCCGAGGCCAAGTCCTGCCAGTCCTCCACCGGGTGCGCCGTAGCTTCCGCTAGGCTGAGAGTAAGAGTAACCGGCCTCCGGCCGTGCCATAGCCACCGCGGCTAGCGCCACGATCTGAAAATATTTAAGATTAGGTTAGGTTTGACGTTAATTTCCGGTTCGAGGTGTGAAGAAGACATTTTGGCGATTCGATTCATTTTTCTGATTGAAAGAATTAGACGAAAAACAACCCGGGCTTTCTTTCAGGTTCGTTTTTTGTCTCGTGTGACATGATAAAAGAGTGTGTAATTATTCGTCGGAAGTACACGTCCGGTTTAGTGCCGGTTCACCGAAGATGATTCCGTCGACCCGGAACTGCATCCGGCAGCGGGAGGTGAAAGTGAAGTGACTATAAGAAAATATAATACTCGATTTGTTCTTCTTAGTAAAAAAAAGGTCGAGTTTTTTCTTCGTTAAATAACGAAAATCACAAATTTACACGTGTATTCCTGTGCGAGTGAGTGAAAGAGAACAAGAGTGAGTGATAATTTTTTTCACAGATTATAAGAAAAATCTGTTTTTCGCAATCTTTTTCGTTTGAGGTTCTTTTTTATTTCGAAATTCTGCACTTCGTTATTATTTTTCACAAGCTATATAATCCGTCTCGTTCCTGATTTGTTGTTAAATAATCCTCAGAATATTTTGAGAGTATCCTTCCTTTCTTCCTTCCGACGAAGACGACGAAGAAGTTCGTATGGTTAATCTCTCGTTATACGTTTATTATCTTCCGTCACATGCACCGCGATTCGTCAGTGTAATTATTATCGTTGCTTAGCGGATGGGTTGAGGATGAGAAAAGAAAAAACGAAACAACGAGAACAAACACGTTGCCGTAGCTTCGAGGATTCCGTTGAGTATACGATGTACTCACCATGAATGCTCTCATGGTTGCTGCGGTTCCTTGATTTGAGGACTGATGCTCCGTGGATGTCTTGAGGCCCCCTTTTATACAGACTAGGCCCCACTCGCTCCGACCCATCACCCATGAGATGCGGTAGAGTTATTGCAAATCCAGTCATTGTTCGTTTATTTATTTACATCTGTTAGAGTAGTCGGAAAAATTTGAAAAAAAATCCGTCATAACCGCACTTCGTTTTCCAATAAATGAAATTTATTCGAAAAATTTATCAGTGAGATTTACACCTTTAGCGGCAATGCATTCTTGGAATAGAAAGTCATCATTTAAAAAACACCGCATCTTCACTGTAGAGCCACTCGAACGAGAGGTGTCGCACAAAACTTGGATTTTAATTCTTTAATTGAGAGTCAGCCAGCAGTCTTCTTTCTTTCTCAATTTCTCTTCAAACATCTCATTACCTCTCTCCCTCTCTCTTTCTGTCTCTCTCTCTCTCCCTATCTATCTATTTTTCTCTAATTCTCTTACTCTCTAACTTTTCACCTTAATTAAGCCGATATCCAAAACAGCTCGATTATTACCTAGACGATTGGGGAAAAAATTGTTTCAGTTAAAGAATAACAAAAAAATATGAAATTTACGATCTAAATCGAAAGTTAAGTGAAAATTTTTTGATGCAAATTCGTAGAATAATTCGGTTAGATCGGGTGAAAGGCTCGATATTATGAAATCATGGTAATACTGTGTATCTTTCTAGTGGCAAGTTATCGCCAACGTACGCACCTTTTTGTATTCCAACGTATTACGAGACTATTTAAGATCCGCAGGAGTGAAGAGGCTCACTGACCTTGTACCACTCTCGTTCATACGTAATTAAAGGAAACTTAATTACGATCTATTTGTTGTACGGCAATCGTTGCATGCAGGGTATAATTCGGATAAACGTAGGTGCCCGTGAAGGTTTATACCTAATCTATCTTGCGAAACAAAAGACAAAAAAGAGCATTAAATAAAAAATCACCGGACATCTAGTTGTCTGTAGAAAGGCGTCGAAATACATCTGACCCGGTTATATTCATTTATTCTGGACTCGCGCTATCATGATCAGTTTTTAATATAATTACCAAGACAAAAATAAAAAATAAAACTAAAAAGCAAAAAGCTGAGGACCAGCTCGCTTGCACGCCTAATTGCACACGGATTGATGAAACGAACTTCGACTTATCGATTTCCCTGCGGTGTAACTCTGGATTCTGATTTAAAACTAATTTATAAACCGGACTACTTTTCTCCTTTGACGCGTTGCGCCTCCATCAGGTTACATGTATGTGTGTGTGTGTGTGTGTGTGTGTGTGGTATGCATATACATGTGGGTCAATGATCAATGGTCTGCTACTCAAGATTTGTTCTAGCTAAAAATTATCGACCAAGTTATATGAGTACATCCCGGAATGCTGATAAATATCTACGATATTATTTATCAACGGTTTCACTTCTATGTTTAGTTGAGCATCAAGGTGTAGAGGGACGATTCACGTTCCGATAATTTGTCGAGGACACGTCGTGATTTCCGAATCTGGAGACGAATCAGCTTGATAAAAGTTGACAAATGGCACGGGTTCTTCTCTTTCAATTCAGCTGAACTTTTTGTATCAGCAATACGGCGTCCAAAAATAAAAAAAATATAGAAATAGCAGGAAAAAATGAGTTGGAAGGATGAAAGAGAAAGAGCGAAAAAAAATTTAATTTCAGCGGTGATTCAAAGTTACATAGTTAACTGCAATTTGTGGTCCAACCTTTAAAACTACTCTGTAGTCTACGGATCGATATTATAAAAAAGATCTTTGTGAAAAGAAAACGCACTTCACTGAATCAGAGTTCAAACTTTCGAGCAAACTGTTTCTAAATAATATTGACCCAACTTTCCCACAAGATGAGGCGCCGAATGATTTTGTACGCCTAAGTGTAAAAAACTAGCAAAATACCTGATAATTTAATGTCATGCCTATTACCCAGAGATTGCATAACGCACGCTTCTGAGTGCGAATAGCAATAAATAATGTAGCTGAAATTAACCGCTTGTGCAGCGAACTACTCAACACCTAATCACCGATTGTCAGCAGTCTCGAAATATTTTGAAGATGAGATTACCCTAGGTTTACAATAGAACCGTAGTGTTAAATGGCGACAGATACATTATCACGGCACGTACATCAGCTGACTTATTGTTAAAGAAATCTCACAAGTGTGAGGTAATCAAAAGCTGTTCGCATAGCATGCTGTAAGGATCACGCATGTACACAGCTTTTATGCCAAGCCATCAAATTCCAAACAGCTTCTAGAATTCTGTAGACTAGTTTCAAGACTTGAATAACGAGTTTAGATCCTAACACTGGACGAAAATGGAGAGGATGTAAAAGAAGGAATGAAACAAATCGGCTGCCGAAAACTCGGCGTATTGTTAAGTATTTCAAAATCTCATATTCTCTGCCCGTTAATTAACTGTGTACAGAACGATTCTCCTAGTTCTTATTACTCGATCGTAGCCTCGAGCGAACACTTAACCGAGTAATATTTGTCGAAAGGGGAACCTAGTTCGAAGATTTGTGTCTTGTACGCTAGATAGAAGCGGTCGCAGGATGCCTGACGGGTCGGGCTCGAATTGGATACGGCAAATTGAGAATTACGTCAATTTACACAGTCTGCGGATGAGCGTGTGGCCATCCTAAAATCAAGGATGGTTAACGTGGAGGGAAAAAATGACACGAAACGGGATTACGATGCTGCTGCAGCAGTCGCAGCAGAGGCGGTGAGTAAAAGTGAAGAGATGCCTAGGCTGCGTTCCACATATGGAGTCGGTCTTGAAGCGGATGGCCATTGGCTCCGAGGGAAAACCACATCTTCGCCCCGGCATCATCCGGTCGTTTCAAGTCGAATGCTCCAGGGCAGAAAGGCAAAGTCCTTCTGTAAGCGTCGGGTTCATCCTCTCCTCATTCCTCTCATGGTCGCAGATGCGGTGAAACCAAAAGACGCGACCGCGCTTCGAAACACCTGAATCAATTACAGCCCCGATAAACACAGTTACATATACTTACCAGCCGTCGCATTACACGCGCATTATGTCGCTTGTTCCCGGAGATATAACAAGTGGATTTCGCCGTGACCAAAAAGTTCACGCGACCTTTACGAACCTCTGCCTTTGATCCTTACAATCATCACAGCTCGGCAGATGCCTGCACAGCGTACGTAGGAAATAACGCGATATGTCATTATTTGACATTATCTGTGCGCCAAGTGAAACCGAAACAAGCCAATACATGGTATTTAGGCGGCGTGCAGCGTGCCTGACGCCCTCGCTATGGTTTTCGCAAATCCAATCGCTCGGGTATGTAATACGGGTGATATATTCCAGTGCCTAATTGGTTCCCTAATTGATTTTGTAATTTGAACGCACCACGTTGAGTATCCATCATCGTGAGAAAACCAGCAGAACTCGTTATAGTGGATTAACATCATCGTGGATGCGTAAGCCCCGTTTAGATCAACGCCGCGAGTCGTCGAACAGGCACGATTAACTAGAGCAAATCCTCATACTTAATGTGGTTACTCAAGCATACGCATACGAATCATACATGCGCTGCGATCAAACACAAGGGCGAAGAGGTCAGGCTAGGCGAAGCCAGTTTTCCGAACATTCTCGAATCACAAGCTGTTTCGCATCATTTTCTTGGACCGATGATCCGTCTGATGTTTTTCACCTGTATAAAATGTAAAATTTCTAAAATTGACGTTTGATATATTTGATATGAACATTCATGCTAGGTATAGGGAAATAAATGTATAGGGATTTTGAAGTCAGGAAAGTTGCGATGGCTGGATTAAAACTCGATGTACATATATGCGATAAAAATGTTACTGTCATCAAGTGTGGTTGAGAATTTTAATGCCAATCGAGTTTGCCGCGCGATTATGTACATCTATACATATGTGCATGGAGTAAGCGTTTGACAGGAGTTTATATAGAACTTTTATTCCGTGAGGAGAATCCAACTAGACGTATAAATTTACCGTCGCAGCAGACTTCGTGCAGCCTGAGGAAGCAATACATATCGAGAAATTACTATTGTCGCAATTTAGAGAGTGGAAAATCTTATGGAGTGTAATGAGAGAGCGAGGGGAAATAGGTTGGATTGCCGCTTAACTCTATACCGTCAGTAATTTTCGCCAACTATATTTCGACACGACGGTTCTGACACATTTGCCTTTTTTTGTTACCCGGTCAACTTACAAATAGGCTTCAGTGGGCAAAAGTGTAACACGTAGAAACGTTTGCAAAAGTAGCCTAACTCGGAATATATTCAAGCGAAATGAACGCACCCGGTGCCAGCCTTTGACCTTTAACTCTCTAGGAAGAAGGAAGTGTAGATACATGTATAAAGAAGAAAGGCAAGTGCCACGACGGACATTCTGAGCTATAGGCTGTGACTGCTGCCCGAGTAACGATGGCAAAAAGAATTTCCTCGCTCGACGCCGCGTTTAACCAAAGGAGAACAAATTTCACGTCGTAGGACCAATTCGCGCCTGCAGATCACAGCATGAATACCTGCAGGTGATTGTCGCCGAGCGAAGACGATTTCCTGTATACTGACTGGCCAGCTCGAAATGTTTTCTTGTAGATGCTAATCACCGAGTCACTCTCTCTCTCTCTCTCTCTCTCTCTCTCTCTCTCTCTCTCTCTCTGTTTGTCTCTCTGTCTGCACCTATCGAACTTTCCGTGTATACCGCCGCCTAGCCTGGCGTGGGTGTGTGGCCGTCTTCTCTTACATCTAGGTGCGTTTGAAACCAACCTGTCCACTCGGACGGTGCAGCAAGCGGCATTAATGTGGCAGCTGAGAGAGGGAGAGAATCACAGCCTGGCGAACCTGCAATGATGGTGCAATTGCACATTGCCATGTCCGCGCGGTGACACTTCGAGGCAGTTCCTGGTGATCCTCCAGCCAGGAAGGCCGGTCATCGCTTCCTAGTGACCCGCATTGTGGAAGATACTCGCTTCCCATTTGAAATACAGACGCGCAAAGAGCGGTGGAGAGCTCGCGAATTCCCCGACTCGTACTCTCACTATCGTGATTTCTTTTTTTACTCCCTTTCCTTTTTTCATTTGCATTTCGATAACAATAGGAGAGATAATCCATTTATCGCAAAGGGGGACAGATATGTTTTACGATCGTACGTATACGTATGCTTATACGTACATATGCGCATATAGATATAGTATCGAGCATATATTCAAACACATGGGAGGGCGACGCATCGGAAGACGCGCGGGCACATTTCTATGGCTGCTGAAGAAAGTTAAGAATTTTCACCTCTTAGAGAAAGCATATCATCACACGTGTGTGTTTCTCGCACACTTCGCCTGCTCCTTCGGAGTAACAGCAACAGTGGCAGTAGCACCGACAGCGCGTACTTTGTCTTACCTCATTCTTCATCCGAGGATGCATAGGAAGAAAAAAAATTCCTTCTGTGGGTTCAAGTGACTGCCGATTACCGGTGTTACGCTTAATGAGACAACGTTCTTTCATTCAAATAAGTCCCTTAAGCTATATGGCAATTTCCAGCATACTTTACGCGGTGAATTGAGAACACTTCTTGCTGATTCTTCATTCTCAAATAAGAACTTTTGACACTGCAAAGTATACTCATGCTCCCGTGGATACAGGTTCTTCCATTTCGAAGTATTCTTGAGTCTGTGACGAACATGCGGCGGCTGTTTATAGTCATAATGACGGCAAATTGAAGGGTAAACACGTTTAACACAGTTGGCAGTTGCGTTTAGCTCCGTTTAACGTAGGGTCACCAAAATATTTTGCATGTATGTTTAGAAATTCACAGATTCCTGTTTAGTGTGTCATTGGGTCAATCCACTGTCTTCGGGGGCCGTTATGACCCAGGTGGTTGTTTGGATATTCGTTGTAGTTTTATCTAGGTTGAATTGTTTAGAGAATCGTATCGTTCGACGACCTTTCGCATCATCTCCGAAATTATTTATACTCATCTTCACGCGAGTAAATAAATATGGTTTTCTATTTTCGACGTCCCGGCAGTGAATGAAGCCTCACAAAAATACTCGTTAAAAGTACGCTTATAGATTGATCAACCTTGCAATTATACGCCTGCAATGCTGGATTTTTTTTAACTAGTCTCAAGTCCATGCGCCATTTTACACAAGAGAAACGAGGATGTTCACACATTCGATACATTTTGCATTATCTTTTTCATAAGTACGTTGTGGAAGTGTCAAATTTTTCTCACGAGATCACGCAAACCTTTGTGTGAAATTCGCAATTCTACATACGAAATCAAAGTTTCATATTCCGTATGTAATTTGTTGAATTACCGCAACGCTTTCATTTTCAACTATAAAAGATAAAGGGTTCGTTGTAATACACATAATAATTTATAAAAAGCGTGTTGCACAATTTCTCACCGATACTTTTCTTGTATACTCTTCTTTCGTTAACCGTCCGTTAACGATTATGTATCACGTAGTATATTTTTCACGTAACATTATACATATATACCCTGCTTTGTGCATTCCGCCAGTTCATTTCATGCTACGTTAACGCCTGTCTTGTTTCGTAAAATATTGCTTTGCTCGCCTTGTTGTTAGCTGCGTGTTATTCTCTATACTATAGGTTTCCACAGTCCGTAAAAGGACTAGATACCATCAATTGTAAAATCAGTTGTAGAACGTGTTAATCGAAAGTTGGAAATTTATTTTTCTTGTTCTTTTGTACATTGTTATTATTATTACTTTTATTATTTTTTTTTTTTTTTTCTTACTCAAGCGAAAAATTCAGGAGTGGTTATATATTTTTTCTCACATCCATTGCTTTCAAGATCTTATATTATACACACAATGATGTGCTGTCAATGGTTCTTTCCTTTTTAATTTCAGAACAAGTGGGTATATCATATCGTCCGTCATTTTTTCAATTGGAGATACCGATGCCTTTATTGGATAATACTCAACTTCCGAAGCATCGATCGCGTCGTTACGATTTGAAACTGCGGGGTTATCTCGAGGAGATCTCGGTTAAAATGGAGCAACTGGAAACGAACGTGGGCGTGCTCGGTTAACCGAGCCTCTCACTTAAACCGACCGATCAAATCTTTGCACCGCAATTCTTCGACCTGACCGGTGCGCGTCTACTTTGTCTTAGGATAATTTTTGCGGTCAGCTGTTTCTTACTACTTTATTCCTATCTCTCTCATAATTTTTCAATCTTTTATTATTCGCCGATTGCAGCAACCGCAATATTGTGACTGCGTGGTAAAAGTGTTCAACACAATGAAATTCACCGATGACTAACAAGTTATACTTCCAAAGAGCCCTGCACAAAATTACAGCTCGAAAGAGCACGAGGCATGTTACAATTAGATCATTATGGACCGAGAGGAGGATTTGCACCAAGTTTGTGAAGGTCGTTCGTGAACGAAGTGAAGCCACCGATTTTACAGTAGACGTCCCAAAATGTGTTCAATTAAGACCAAAGTTGATTTGATACGGAAATAATTTTTTGATTCGAAAAAATTTGAAATTGTGGTTGTGGTCTATATCTTTGTCGACCCGCTGCAATTACATCACAAAAACTACTAAGTATATCCGCCAATGGTAAGCTACACTAATATCTTTTCGTAACGTTCAAAGAAATTAGCAGACAATTGGGCCTGAAACTATTGTACAAGAAATCATATTCAGTCCGATCCACGTTTGTATCATGACTCAGAAATCTGGAAAGCTCGTGAAACATCATAATGTGCAGATATGGTTTCAGGAAGCTTAGTTTCCCAAAAATTTGCCTGCAACTGTTTTACTGTAGGCTTGATAGGTAGAGTGATAAAATAAACGATAAATTTGTATGGGAGTTTCGAAATCTGTGTCTGAAATATTGGCTAGGTCTGGTTTGTATTAAAAAGAGAAAATCCGACCGTCTTGAAAATAATTTTGGAAGGCATTGTCACCGGCTAAACAATTACCGCGACGTAAATGGGTTTTAGAAATTAACCCGTCACTGCCGTTGACAGGATTATTGTGCATGTTCCCGTGAGTTGATAATTCCGTCACGCTACGACCGTATATGCAGCAGGTGAATGTTATAATTGTGTTTTATGTAGGGTAAGATTTAATATTTGTCTTTACACACGTGCATACACATGTACAGCGTATTGCAGAAATGAGGGACAGACGAATTTATGGCGGTACAAGGTGTGAGCCTTTGGCGACCGGCGTTGGGCAAAGGAAATAAAAAAAAAACAGAACAAAAAACAAGAACAATGATAATAATAATACCCGCGACGACAGGTGTACAGGCACACAACCGTGTACCTCGAATTTACAAATACGTGGCACGTTAGTGAAACTGAGAAATATCTCTTGGTATTGCGCAAAATGGGATATAGAGAGGCGTAAAAACGAACATTGATATTCCAGCTTCTAAATAGAAACGGCGTTAGAAAAGATGTAAATGGTGAGTATTTTGCTATGCCCATAATACCTCCGGTCAGCGAAACGTTTCAACGCACGCGTTTGGTGAATATTAACCAGAGTTGAGGCGAGAGGCTTTAACAAATTTTACGACGATCCTAATTAAGCGAGTTGGAATTTCGTAAAACCGAAATCTTCGACCCGGCGAAGAAGGCGTCATTCATGGATTATGCCGAGAGTGGGCATAAGGTATGACGTGGGTTTTACGGCCGAAGCGCGATGAGTTTAGCCGTTATTTCGAACATAGCTATTTACCTAAACGTTGCATTACGAATACTCGTGTAGACAGTCTATCATTTGTGAGTCGACGTTTGATCGTTTCGCCACGGTGCAATAATTCATAATTTAAATTCGATTACGTGTAACAGCCCGGCGCTGCTCGTCGAGATTTGTGCAAGACTCCTATTCGTTTATTTCTGTACGTATCCACCTCCGACTGCCTGTATACTGTATACTGTATAAGCTTGTATGCGGGTACGTGGGTACGCGGAGACTCGTGATTTTCGTAACAGCCATCTCGTGTTCATCATCATATTACTCCGTGTTGCACAAAGCAATTTGCACCATCTTTTGTTTTAACCGAGTCACAGAAGCAGTTTGCCGACTCGGTGAGTGCGGACCGGCAACCTGCATGCAGGCCAGACTTGAAAAAAGGCACGAGGTAAGCACGTCACACACTGTTATGTGAAAAGAATGAACCGACGGAGAGGATATAACACCCTGCGTACACATGGTGCAGATTCTAATCGTGGGATAAAATGGGCGGGAAAAATGGTTTATATCGCGTGAAAGACATTCGCGTATAGTCGTGTTACGCGAACCGCGGTGAGGCCGATTTTTCTTCGACAAATGGATAGTGTGCGTTTCGCATAGGAACCCAAATGCGAACGGACGAATTGAAGTCAATTATTTTCGCCCGATGCTTGTTCCATCGTTCGTCTGCGGTTCGCATATCCCTCCATTAAGCTCGCCGCCAAAGTCTGAAGCCTGGTTATGTCAGTGGACTCGAGGTGGTGCACGGGATACATAAGCGAGTTGAACCGTGAAAATAAACGGCCCGCTGCTCATTGTGAGTGTTCTCGTAACCTAGGAAGAGAAATTATGAGAATCTTCCCGGTGAGAACGGACTCACCCGTAATTATTATTATATATACGGATCCGTATACGATTGTGTACTTATATTGTTGGTTTATTTCGTAGTAACCGCCATCCATTCGGCTTGTTAAACGTCGTATGAACACCTTTACACCTGCCCACTTCACCTCCACATTTACCTTCTTAGTCAAGATTCATGCTCAGGTATAATGCAATTCTGACAAACAGGTATCTTCGACAGTCCTGAATTTAACTGCCTACATGGACAAGTAATTTATTATCTCTTCCAAGTTCCAGGCCCGATAAACTGAAAGAAAGTACCTGCAGATAACTGGAATTCAAATATCGATGTGTCGCAATGCAGGATCAGGATTTTTTAATCAGGGTGTGAAGATTTGTGCAGATTGAACATCTTCTTTGAGAAGATTCTAAATGG
This sequence comes from Neodiprion fabricii, assembly GCF_021155785.1. Taxonomy (NCBI): domain Eukaryota; kingdom Metazoa; phylum Arthropoda; class Insecta; order Hymenoptera; family Diprionidae; genus Neodiprion; species Neodiprion fabricii. Next base: position 11,213,455 of record NC_060244.1, read on the forward strand.
AATAATATCTTGTACTTCTATGAGAATGTTCATTCAAATTTGTGTCACCGGCTGTGAAGAATTCTGAAAGTGACGATGAAAGCAAGTTGAAATACTTTTAGCGGTCATAGAATGTATGGAAAAGGGATTTGGTACTCCGTATATTCGTTATGTTCATATCTATAAGCGTTAGAATTCTTTTTTATATAAAATATAAAACCACAAACGGACCTATAAAGGGCAACTCGTATAATTCGGCGAAATTCGTGCAAATATGGAATGTAAAAAATGCACAGTAGGATGTGAAAGTTACTTTTTCGCAGCAGCTACCCTCGAATAAAATGAAAGCGAAAAAATTATGAATACGATTTAACACTTTGATACGCAGTTGTTACGTTCATATTGTTATCTTAATAATAAATCGTTTGTAATTACATCGACCGTTGGCCTTCAGTTATAAAAAATAATCGCTGAAACGATTTGGGACTCGGTACCATGCAACTTTATTGGATCCGTAAACTTCTAACAAAGTCGTACGTCACCGGAGAATACATTCATAGCGTGCATTTCAGTTTGAAAATACTATTTATCATTAATCGACAGTCAGAGTGTAAAAGGTTTCAAATTTCTCGTGTGCTTCAAGTGCGTCCCTGTGCAAATAATGAAAATTCTTCTTGTTCGGCCACTATTTGAAACCCCGCTGCGTGAACTGGCGTGTTACATACTTTCATATTCATATTATGTTATATATTATAATTATGTTTCAAAATTTTCATAAATATTTTCTGTAACTATATACCGCGCGGTCCAATTTACTTGAACGTAAATTTCAGAAAGCTACCAAGACTCGTCTGTAAGAGTGTTCATTTTTATTTATTTTTTTTTTTAATGCGGAAGCCGAGTGCCGCGAATGAATGTTTTATTTTTTTTTTATTATACTTCGGTGAATACCTGTCGAAATTACATCCTGCGAGGATGAAACTTTCAAATGTAGATGAGTGGAATCGACTATGTGACAAGCGAGCAAAACAGCGATACTGATTGAAGAAAGAGGAATTCTGCAGAGAATTGTCGGCTGTTACGCAGGTTAACATTCGTTTCTGTAGTGCCTTCGAGCGATTCTGAAATGGTCAACTTGAAGGAGGTATAGGTGAATAAGAAATTGTGTTATTTTATGCAAAAGTCTGGTACGCATACTTTATTACATTGTCGGTACAGTCAGGAATTTATAGGGCATTCCTTGCACGATTTTCTTATTTTACTTACCTGCAAAACACGTTTGTTTCAGAGAAACTATCTCTGGGAATTTTGTTTTCTTCCCTCACCGGCGAAAAATTAATTTAGGAGTCACTGTTTGCAGTTCAGAAATTCATTTTGTATCAACAGTATTCTTAAATGAAATCTTCTCATCGCAAAGAAAATTCTAAATTTCAATTTCGGGATTTGCAAATTTTTGAAAAATATAAAACTCTAGTTACGCGATGGAATTAAATAAATTATAGACATCTACCTTATGTTTTTTCTGTAAACGCATCACCGTGGAAATACATATTAAATGCCCAGGCATATTTTTCCTATAAATTAGCCGATTATTTGAATCTATTAATTAATGCTTCACAGCATTATACAATATTAAAAATGTCTGAATATGTGACAATCAAAATTTTTTTTTCAAGTCTTTAGCTTGAAGCTGCGAAAAAACAGCGTGCATAATTAAAGGAAATTAAATAAAAATAAATGAATAAACAAGTAAATATGAATATCATCGTGCCCTGCACAACTTTCGAAATTAAATACTGCCTAATTTTTTTCATTAATCCTGTTCTGCGCTGAATAAACGTTACGCTATCCAATAGACTTCCTTGTAGGATCTGCAAGCATCAAGTAAAGTATAGTAATAATTTGCGTCCGAGATTCCGAGGCTGGTGGAAATGAGCTGGAACGTCTTTTACACACTCTAATTTGTTTTCGTTTTTCTTATCCCGCAATAACATGTTTTTCCTCTACCATACCTCACATTGCAAGGAATATTACGCCAACGAGTAACGTGAAACGTCTTCGCGTCGAGGTTGAAAGTAAATCGCTTTAAACAGAGAAAGAGAGAGTATAAAAAATTGACAAAAAAAAAAAAAAAGAAAAAGAAAACCTCAAAGTAATAAGAGAAATAACATAACGATAATAATATCAGCGGCAACCACAGATACCGGCAGATAGGATGTAATAATTATTCATCCAATATACCACCATCATTAATCGCAGCGGAATATCCATTGCCAAAAGTTAATAACGCCGGAAGTTGCATCGTAGTATAGTGGTAATGTATATTCAACTAGCCACATTCACCTGAGATATCTGAATTCGTCGCCGTTGAATATTTTTCATTTCCGCTACAGTGGAATTGATTCGTTACACACGTTTGTATCATGGACCAATCGCTCACATGCTGCATGATCAGTGCCTCGTATCTTTTACGGGCAATCGCATTATATCGCATATTATTTAGTATAACCTGCGGCAGGCCACACATCTACCGGGGCATCACACAGACGTATAGACGTGTACTTAAATCGTAAGATGACCAGATGACCGGCGACTTTCACATTCTGTTACTGGGCACCGAGCTGCCACAGACGTTGTCTGCCGGGGAGATGTGAATCCTCTGTAATAATATCGACGTCGTGCAGGCTGAGGGGTGCAGGCGAATATTTCTGACTTTTACTTCATACCGGTATTTCAACGGTTTTTATTTAACCTCTTATTTTTCATCGATGCGTGATACAACGTATGCGTCGAATACTTTCCATCTCTTTCTCACGATACAAGCAAATCGTTTCAATCAAGCTTTACTCTGTTCATTTCAGGGCTGTAATAAAAACGAAACTTACTACAGTCCTAATATTTCCAAGAGTAGTTTTGACATACTCAAAATACAAGCACTGGAACAATTTCGAATGATTCGATTCCTTTCGTTTTTGTACCGATACTACGTGTTCTTCATTTTGTGCAGCTAGTGACGAATCGATTTGCAATGCAATGGATATGAACGATTATGGCCACACCGTGACTTGAAACTTTGAACGTACTGTTTACATCATTCTATCCCGATGACATATTTTATGTCACTTCTGAGTTTAGTTTTCACAATAAATTGCGTTGTGTTCAATATCTCTGCGACGATTCGATTAAATAATTGGGATCAATTTCGTACAATCAAACCTACTCACAGCCTGATCAAATCGCCGTAAGTGTAAATTGCCTAAGATGTATGTTCATTGTCTAAAGCTGCCGTGCACATGACTCCGATGCTTTCTGTTGGTCCTTCTACACAGCGTCAATACACCGCACATCCTCTATATTCAGCTCTCCAAGTTCTTACGAATACCTGCTGCAATCATCGACGTAAAGATTATGGACAAATCTATTGCCCGCCTCACGTACCAATATTACTACCACGTTACCTGAGCGATCAAACAGCACAGGGTGACAAGGATGGACTGCTGAGTGACCGGTGGTTCGAGGTGAAAGTTCGATGTCTCGGAACGAAATCTGTTCCAATTTGAACGGGAAACATTTCGTTGGACATCGAAAGTCGTGCATTATCTCCGCTTCATTTACCTGCCCCTCCTCTCGCTTCTTTCCGCATCTCGCTCTCTCGTTCCCTCATTCTCTCCCAGCCCATAATACGGTCCCATTTTGAAACACGCTCATCTTGTTCCCCGAAGGAGTGAACAGTATTCGTCGTCTCGGTGTTTCAAAGAGAACGTCCGCCGTCTTTGCTGTTACATATATACACTCGTCAGAAAGCGACGAGGAAGAATATCGCGACGCCTCGACGCTGCTCTCTGTCCGTTACTGCAGAAAAGAGTTTCATTTTAACCTGTGACGTCACATTACCAGATGTTCACGTCACTTGTCCAAGTCTTTCACGAAGCATATTGCGGTGGGTATAGTGTTTGATACATGCCACTTCTTTCACTACTGTATCAAGCCTGCCCTGGTGTTCCATCCGACGGCCCGTCTACCGATCTGTCCGCCATTGTAAAACGTGGCTTCAAATTTACTTCAGGTTTTGCATATTCGCTGCACTGCAAAGTTCTCCCTCCATACGTACCTGCAGTGTAGTTTTAAAGAGTCGGCTTTTACTTTTTCTTCTTGCAATTAAGTCTTGAGATTCGATGCCATAAACGACTGCTGTTGCCACTTTAAGGACGCGTTTCAAAATACCTGTTCATATGCATCTGTTTTATCATTTTATGACAGATAAAACAGACCATCAATTTGCAAGTGCAAACGACAATTACACCCGGCATTTGTGAAACGTTCTGGGAATATCATATTTAGAATTTGGTCGCATGAAAGGAATATTCCAGGGCACCGCTTGCACTTTCTAGAAATATATAAAGAACGTGCAGTCAATGTCCGCGGGTATAATGGCCTGATTATCACATCAAAGACATACCACTTATGGAATGTGCTTTTCATATTCCCACCAGGTTTATTAATGTCTGAAACATAGAGAGAAATATTAACGATTCTATCATCAGGTTATTAGTAACAATTCATTCATATTGACGTGCAAATTTCATTGGTACATAGAGACTGTTATTATTATTATTATTGATGAGAGTGGTAAAATATTGCAGGAAGCAAAATAAAAATATCTAATCGCTGATCTTGCAATATTTAGATAACTTTCAAGGAACTTTTCTCTTGTTTTTGCATACAACCGGAGGGTATCGACTTCCCGTGCCTGCGTGGCGTTTGAAATGTTTGCAAAATTGAAACAATATTCAAACGACTTTAATCTTGTATATACTTATTCAGTATTTTATAGTATGCTAAATTAATTGACAATTAATGCCAATTGCCCTACTAATTTACATATTATATATTATAAATAACTAATAAGCTTTTCGGTTAATTTCGTAAATCCCATGAAGTTTCAGGGTATTCCAGTGTCAAGAAATTATGTTTGTCATTGTCATACGTTCACCATATTTTTACGTTGAAAAAGAGCTCAGAATAACGTTCAAAAACTCATGAAACATAATGAAGGTAGTTACTTAGTAATCATATCATGTAAGTGGTAGTTGTTTCAACAAGTTAGTTGTATAAGGTTTTATCTTCACAAGTATTTTTGTGAGTAAATGGATCGCAGTAACTTCATAGGTGTACCTACATTGTGGTTGAGCGTTTATTGATATAACGATTGACGTACTTGATCAATCGTTGTCATTTTAAAGAAATTTTACATTAACTCAGTATTTAACGAGGCAAAGGAATAAAAACGACAACTAGTGAGAAAATATACTCGTTACGGTAATTAAAATTGCAAGTTCGATTAACGTTCCAACATAATTTTGATGACCAGCTATCCTGAATGGTTTCAGTACTAATGAAACCGAAAGTTTAAAAAAATATGGTAATTCCGAAATATGCCGTATATCTGCGGCATTACCATATGCTTATAGTTACAGTTTTAGACATTATAACACACCCGATATGGCAGATGGGTCATGTCGTTAATCCGGATGCTCAACCGTCGACATCCGTTGGATTATTGTTACCAGAAACGAGAGTCTTGGACGTTTGGAATGTTATACCTAACTTAAGTGTAAACTATATATATAATTTTTAGCGTTCTCCACTTACCCAGTAACCAGCTGGAGCAAGCTGCACGTTTGCATCGCTATGAGCACCGGACATTTACCCGACTCGTGCGTCAATCAAAGTTCTTTTATACTGTACGCATGAGAATAGTGAGGAGAATTATGATCTCGCCTATGATGCTAGTCACCTAGCGGGATAATGAAAGAAAGCATTTTAATCAACGCGCTTTAAAACTGCAGCAAGTCAGGTTGAAATTAGTGCCCGACAGTAATTTTGAGTGTATCGTTATATATATATATATATATTGCAGCTTCTGTGATGAGTATCTTTACACCGCACAAAGGGCAATACAACAGATTCAGTATTTAGTTAATAGAGCTAGCAGAAGAAAGGATGTCAGCATTATCAAGATCACGTCAACGACCCAGCATCGTATCGTCAGTAACACTGTGCTTATTTCTTACAATTTGTTTAACGAAGTGACGAAAATTTACACTGTATCGGGTAACTGTGTTTGCCATTAAAATTTCTAACATATCGCAGTGTCAGTAAAACAGTGGTCCGTATACCCCATTATACACATAGCAGTAGGTACCTCATGGACCAGAAATTATTTGCTGCTGGAATATCGACAGCTGATACCTCTGATCGGATGGGACCTAGGAACTGGGACTTGGTGGGTATCAAGGAATTCCGAACGAACGATTTATCCTCATAAGACTCCATCTGAACATCCTTGTCCCAGATTCGGGTAGCCCACACACCATTTCCGATCGTCATTCGTCTGTCCAAGATCACACTGTCGATATACTAGCTGTAGGTGCATACGAGGACCGTTTACGTGTCGGATGAGATATAAATTGGACAGTCGTCCCCCGTGCGAGTACATGCGTGAGATGAAAAGAGGTGGACTGGCCGGTTGTTTCATTGTATAGTACTGTGAGGAACATGAAGACGAGGTCGTGGGAAGCGTCGACTGACGGTGAAAGTTTCCTGCAAGGTATACTAAACTGACTTTAACAACTTTACCCATACATAGAGGGACCTACACACATATTTCGATACAATCTCTGCACGCCAAACACTTTACGTGAACGTGGAGCGGAGAAAAAGGTGCATACTTCTGATAGCTTCCGTTTCCGGTTCAATTATCACCATGCAGATGCATCTTCCTGCTTCGAAGCGAAGGAGTGATGGTTTCGCTGACCTAAGCGAGTGATCAAAGTTGGTTCCTTATAAAGTCTGATTGAAGATTTTCACCCGGGATTGGACTGAATAAAGTGAATTCTAAAAATAGGAGAGAAGTTTAAACTTTGGCAATCTCAGAAATTTACTCGAACGACGAGGCCATGATTCGCACACATTAAGGTATAGCGTAAGTGCAGGATTATATCACGTTTGACAATACTTCAGACTGTGTACCTACTGTTGTAGCAATACCTACCTCATGTTTGCTGACCGAAATTTTCAAGATTAGTATAATATTAAATCAATACAACTGACTAATTCACGTTGCCTCATTTTTGTTTATAAGAAGTACACTTCAATGAACGTGATTACGTAAGAATCGACGGATTTTAGTAATTGTAGAATTGAGCTGTCTACCTGAAAATTAGCCAGCGTAATATGCAGACATTCCGGGTTAAATTGACGAACAGGTACCAGATCCTTAACCTCGCCACCATTCTTTATGCTCCTTTTATGTGTATACATGGTATTCCATACGAAATGTAATATTGTAACATCAGTCCTAAAAAAAAAAGTAAAATAGAAAGGCCATAGGGGAATAAACATGGTAAAAATACCTTTTGCGACTATCTAAACGATATTTTATGGATACATAAGTACTGTTAATATACTAAAATCCTGAATGTATCAAACCTCAATCTCAATCGGTGTTTGGGAATGAGAATATAAATTAAAATGTATAAAATAATTTTTTCTCAGGCTTGACTGGATCGATCAGTTCGAAAATTTAATATGTTATTGAGGATATCAAAAGCTTTTATAGGCACAATGGACAGACTTTTAGTTTAATAGATTCACGATGAAAAAAATTATTTTCTCTTAAATTTTGGTTATTCACTCTGATACTTTTCGAGCCAAATTATGAAACTATTATTTTTACGTTTCTTATCGATTCTTATTATCTCGAATTTTTTAAAAAATTTTCTTAATGATACACCGTAGTGAAAAAAAAACAAACCATCTTTTTCAGAATAACTCAATTACTAAACAAGTCTTCGCCGCATTTTTGTAAAATTGTACTTTTAAATTGTTTATAAATTATTTACCGAAATAATTCATTTACGTTAAAATTAGTGAAAGAAATGTGCATTTTTTAAAATATTTTCTACAACTTTTTATATAAATAATAATGTAATTGTTTTTGAAATTGTGTACACCTTTTAATCTAAGTGAATTATTTTAGTGTATCGTTTATGTATAAATAGGAATACATTTTCAAGTAATACGGCTAAGACTTGCTAATTATTCAGTTTTTTCTAAAAGAAGAATGGTTTTCTTTTTTTTAACCTATAAGAAATGTAAATAGAATAGACGCATAATTTTGTCCGAAAACTTTCATAATGAAAAACAATAAATTAGAGAAAATAATTTTTTTATCGTGAACTTATTGAGCTCAAAGTCACTCTACTGTATCTATAAAAGCTCTTGACTCCCTCGATAACACAATAATTTTTCAAACAAATCGATCAAATCAATCTTGAGAAAAAGTTGTTTTATATATTTCAGTTTTTATTTTCTTACTCTTAAACGAATTAAGATTGAGATCTGGTAGTTTCAGGATCTTAGAATTTGGGTAGTGCCTACTTATCCATGAAATATCATTGTGATATTCGCAAAAGGGATTTTTACCCTGCTTATCCTCCTATGGCCTTTGTTGACAGAGATCTGTCGGATTTTTGCTAAATCCAATTTTACCGTCATTTTATTCAGTAGACTCTCCGTGTTACTTCAAAGACAAATTTTGCAACATAAACGTCATTCTGTTTCTATTGTGTGCGCAGATCTATACCAACAAATAATGAATGGTAATCCTCCCGAAAAATTTATCACACTATAATATTTACTCGTTTATCTTCAACATAATACGATAAGACGTGAAACGCACAGAAATCAAATGTAGGAATCTTAATTGAAAAAATTAAGCATTAATAGCAAGTGATCTACGCTACTTGCATTAACAAGTTGGTCTTTCTGATTTTCAAGGCGCCCATCAGAAGATTTCGGAATAATACATATATCTGCTACTTTTACTTCAGATGATTATTTTCATTAATTTACCATCGAATTGAAGGTTGTTCTTTGCATGGTTGACTCATATTGGTTATGTTGTAAGCTCCGAACAGTGAATTATTGCAGAATTTGCTTGTATGCAAAAAAAAATTAACTAACCTAGACACCACTTAACTAGCTCACGGCTAACAGACAGAGCCGTGACCAGATGAGCAGTCTGAAGCCGCTTTTAAGCTTTTATGTCGCATTTAAAAGTTACCATAGTTTAAATCTTACTATATTTCTTGAACGTCTGGTTCTACGATGTTTATTGTTTATATTCGAGCTCTCCAGGTCCTAATTACTCGAGATGGTGTCCCAATGATTAAAGATTTAACAAGAATAATTTTTGGTTTAGAGAATGGCAAAGCTCTTGTTCATATCGAGTCTCATGCTGAAATTTTGCTCCCTTTATAATATTATGTTATGCCTGCGGTAAGGGTCCAACTTGTCAAACCCTAGAAGTTGCCGCTGAAGAACTATAATGTTTTTTTATTATTGCGTCAGAGAATTATTATAAATATGAAATAAAAATTCAACCGATGAAGGAAATATGATATATAATTATGTCATAATTTTTGGTATGATTCAATTATTTGACGAGAGTTGATCGAACAGACCTCAGATACAAAAAAATAATAAATGGCTAATCTGAAAGTTCAACATTAAATGTAAATATACTCAGAATAACCGGAACCGATTTCTTTTCTGTTGCAATTTATTTATGTTCTACTGTGAATAGTTGTGAAATAGTTCTACGAGACTATCTATTGTATTCGCAAGTTGGTAATAGAACAGACCAAGATAGTTCGTTTGAAATTGCACGAAGCCATGCGCAGGAATGCTTACCATTGATTTGAATAGGCGCGCATAGATGCATGTAATAATGCCTGAAGCAACGCTGCCCATTGGCTTTTAATACCTGATATATAAAATCCGACCTGTGAACTGTTATATCCTGCAATAGAATAGCGATCATGTCGCAACGAAAGTGTACGATTCTTTTCAGATTATATTTACAATGAGAGTAAAACCGTATATGTATAATATAGCCACAAGGGGCGCGTACGCGTTCAGAATAGATAACTGACGTTGAGCGAAAAAATTCTGCTCGTACAGTACGCGTCACGCGTGATCGAGTTTCGAGAAAAAAACGAAGTGTAAAGTGTACGTTGAATATTTTCGACAGTCACTTTTAAAAGAGATCTAATGTTTCCTTTTTTAGCATATTATCATGAGTAAATGATGACTTTTTTTTCACTTCTACGTCTTATTACACAATACACAATTATTCATTGAATGAAGTATACTTATATATTGAAATTCCGTTATAAATATATTTTATTCAATATGTTAAGTGTTGCTCCAACGCTAAGTGTAAATTCATACAATTAAGTATACATATCTATGTATAAGTACACGTTACTATATTATATATATATATATATATATATACATATATATATATATATATATGTATACACACATATATAATATTCATTTGTAAATATTATCAGTTAAATTGTCTACCAAACTATATATTATACTATAGGTAAAGTGAACATCACCATTTTTTCACCGTATCCAGGCGACTAGCGCACGACGGCGATAATTAATACATATTTCGTCTATTCAAATATTAATTATCTGTTACCTGTCAGTTTTTTTTTCTTAATATTTTTCTATTGGTTTGAAACTTCTTTTTTTCAATATTTGAACATTTTTACTCACATTCTATAATTGTTTACCATAAAATTGAAGTATCTATTTCAGTTAGGTTATGTTGACACATGGCTTATAAAAAATTAACTACACATACAATGTCTTCTACACGGTAGAGAGTTACTTGACCCCTGATTTTAGACATGTTACTTTAAATATTTATTAAATTTCTTGTTAATTGTTGTTTCTCCCGGTCAATTCAATTCCTGCATCATTACACGGATCGTTGCAAACAAATCCAAATAGAATTAATTAATTAAGTTATACTGGATTTGAAAGTGAAACAAAACTCACCGTAAGAATGATGTAGAGTAAGAGACACATAAAGAGAAATAATAATAATACTTTGAAGAACAGCTTCGTAGTTTAGATTAAATACTAATAAGTAACAAACAAAAAAAAAAGAAAAGAAACAATCGAGTAAGAATACGCAATAAATGGTGCCCCAACAATAAGAGAGACACACAAGTCTACCTAGAATTATTCCTAGCAATGATAGCAGAGCCAATGTTTTCCGCACATTTCATTTTCACAAACATTCGGAAATCCTAGTCCTGCACAGAATTTCCACTCTAATACAATATCATAACGCGTTCATAGAAACTTAACAAATTGTATAACGTGTAAATGTAAGTAGTAGAATATACGATTCTTGGGCGTGTTGTGTTCGAAAAGTGAAAAATTCTTGTCAGCTGATTTTGAAAATTAACCCTATCAACGCTCGACCTCAGGACGGCAAAATGTCCAACTCGAGAACACTTTGAGTGGCACTTCGGAAGTTGCTTTCCTCGCTTTTATGCACCATTACGCTTTTAAACTCATCCGATGGTGCGACTTGCTGGCTAGGTGGATGTCTTGGCAATGTTGCTATTGGGTTTGTGTTATAATTTCGGTACGATTTCTCGTATGGATAAATGCCGTTCTCTGATTCGGAATTGTGCCTCCTCTTTGCAGGAAGTTCCAGCTTGCAGGAACTCGGCGTATAGCGAACTTCCCTGTCGATCTCTCTGCCATCGTCAAAATTGGGAACAGTTTGCATGGAAACCGCTGTTCGCCGATCGCTAAACAACGACCTTGGATTCAACGTGACTTCTCTAGCAGAACCAAATCGCTTGAAATCAGAATTCGTTTCTTGAATGACGTTCGAGTTGATAAAATCACTGGTCGGATGAGTCTCGGTGATATTCTCGATTTTGATTTCCGTTAAATTCTGACGAATCAATATGTCCGGTGCTGCTTCTGGCAAAGGCTCTTGCGATATCGGTGGCCACTTGTGATTCGAGGCCATGTCCCGCTCTATTGCAAGATACCGTTTCTTCGACTTGTAAACATCGTGCCAGCGGTATCTCAGTTTTCCAAATATTATGTACTCGACTACGAAGTACTCGACGACCATTGACAAAACGAAATTGGCCAGCCCGTAACCAAGCAAGACGTACCTGAAGCCCATATCCGGTGGCAACACCAATTCGAACTGGTCCGCGAGCCACTCAAAGGGGTTCAGTGCCATGTAGATTGAGAAAAGTGACATAAGTATGAAAGAAGAGAGGAGACCCCAGTTCGTCCATATCGGCTTTCTGTAAGGTCGACCCTTCGAAAATGCAACGGCTAAGATGATGTACTGCATCGAACTGATTATGAATATGGTATAATTTTCGAAGCATCCAACCTCCTCTTCTTCTGTTGCGTTTTCTTCGAGATTCTCAATACAAGTCTTGTAGCAATCCTGTTGGCCCAGGTGGAAAAGGCTCATAAATTGGAATATTATCACGATTAAGATCTGAAATATCAAGCTGAGAATCGGGGATGTGCTGATGAGACTTGTTAGAGGTGCTGTTTTTGCCAGAGGACCATCGTAGGCTTCGGTCCGACCAAAGAAGAAGGCAAATATTGATATAACGAAGAGATCGATGTAGAGAAACTCTATGTCCGTGAGGTTCGACCTGATATTGTAGAGCAGCATAACTGAAACGAATTGTGTGAGAGAATAAGCCGCCATGTACTTGAAGATTCCAAAGGAAGTAGATAGCGCTGCTCGTCCTTCTCTGATGACGGAGAGTAGACATGATATGTCCGTGTCACGGCTCGTGAACGGTGAAGCTACAGATGATTCCGTGTCTGACAATGAGATGCCGGTGTGCGCTGCCTTCAAAGCACCGCAGTCGTTGGCACCGTCTCCGACCATCGCTGCAATTAAATTGCCCCAATTACCAAAGGCTTAACGAGCAGCCAGCGAGACATGCTAGGCAAAGGCTTGACCGAATACCATGCTGTCATTAGATATATATCTGTCGCGTGTATACGTATAGGACAAAAACGGTATTGCTGCTAAATGGTTACAGAACATGAACAATTCAGATTGTAGTGACATGTCTTTGAATTTCTGAACGAATATACGAAATGTAGTTGAACTCTTTGAACTTCAGATATAAGCAGCTTAGAGTACAATTAGCTTTCAACGAAACTTTTAGCTAGTGTGGACTCTATTCGAAGGAGCTCAACCGCGTGACGAGCATTATAACCGAGAACTTTATCAAGATCACGTGGGATGCGAGATCGTTATTTTACTTAGATTTCATGATTTTGCACGTATCATGCTACTTTTTACTAGCTAAATGTGATGCGTAGTGTATCACGTACGCGTTGCAACATACCGTTAACGAGGATATTCCAATGCAACGTAACATTTCGCACGTCTATTTATTTATGAGCTATTCGCAACAGATTTCCCATTAATGAATTTTCACTTGTTGTGCAGTACTTAATTTTGCGGTAATGGTTATTGGAGGCAATCGTAACAAAATAATTGTTGACTTACCGACGTAATATCCCAATGCTTGTAGCTCTTGTACGAGTTGTTGTTTCTGGTCCGGTGACATTCTCGCAAAGATGGCTCCCCGTGTAGCTAACTTTGGTATCAATTCCGGATGATGCTGCTTAACCATTGACCAAGTCTTTCCCGTCAATGAGAATACGTATTTGTTTGTAGAAATGTGCAAACTGTAAGATAAAAGGCCACACGTTATGTAAATCTTATTGTACAATTATCATATAGGGTAGCCAGAGTAATTCGACATGAATCAAAACTGAGATCGTTGAATAGTATCGATTTCTGAAAGTTGGCGGTCACTAATGAAAACTCAGAAAATCATTAAAAAATTAGCGACTCTATGGTAAAGTTTATTATTTTGAGAAATACTGATGGGTACTAACGATGTTTTGTAACGATTATCAATTACTTCAAAATAAAGAAGGTTTTTATCCATGACCGCTGGACTTAAATACTATCACTACCAAACAGACGCAGTTATGTAACCTTAAGGTAACATTTATCAAACCCAATATAACGTATTTTATAGCTGGCTAGTCCCAGCTACCGATTCGCTACTTCTAATTTCCCGTTCAGTTCAGGGTGACGGGTACATAGCATACATGTAAATAATGTAAATATGTTATATTTCCAAGATCTAACAGCAGCACTGCAGTTAGATAACGGGTAGTAACATCTTATATAACGTTTCGATAAATATGTACGTAGTGGGCCTGTATAGGCTGTAAATCTCAACTTGAATCTGTTGAGGAAGAATCCGCGCACAAACTCGAGCGAATATACCCAAAGGTTTTGTATATTCGCTGGACTTTTGTGGTAGATTCTTCTCAATGGATATTTATATCACAGTACTTGAAATCATCTGCCACCGTACCGTTTACGAATCCGGGAAGTACATGCGTAGTACTCTCAATAATTTTTATAATCTCAATTCGCTGATGCTCAAATATACTTTGCCTTGTCAGATTACGCTGGTACATTTTGACTATGTATGATTAGTTTGCCACTTATTTCGGTTACGAATTTCAAAAGCGTCATGAATATGTGTGCAGTATTTAGCTGGTTTTACAAGCAGAGTAAATTGAAAATATTTAATCTCAATATGTACCGTAATTGTCTTTAGTGCTTAGTCCACGGAATAGTACCAGAAATGAACGAATATATGGCGATACTACTTTACTATTTCAAACAACACATCAATTTTCAGAGGTGCATGAAGTTACACAACGAATTCCTGCTAATCTCTCATTGTCTTGACCGTAAAATTAAAAGAATCTATGTCATTCTACACTTGCTTGTAATTGGATAACTCGGCAGCCAGTTGAATGCATAGTCTTCCTTACAGATATAACCACAATTATAATACTACAAGCAAAATCACACTCACTCGTCTGACAAATAGTTGATTTGATTGCCGGTGTGATTGCCTTGTGTGGATCCATTTTCCACGGTCTCCAAACTGGCTACGCTGTTTAAATCGGTCATTTCACTTATGTCATTTCCCATAGGCGATGTTGGACTACACTGACTATTACTTTGAGTAAAATAAATCTGCGGCTTCGTGAGGTTTTGCTGCGTAATTGCAGCCACGGCAATTACAGTGACGTGATGTTTCACAATTCCACAATCCCTGGCTACCGACAAGGCAGTTAGCATGTTGTCCCCCGTCACCATCACTGTTTTGATACAGGCTTCGTTCAACAATTTGATAACTGGCGAAGTACCAGGCTTCAGTCGGTTCTCTAATATCACGAAAGCCAAGAAGTTTAAATCCGTTTCCGCTGACTCTCTACTTATCCGCTGTACTTTAGCGTAAGACAATCTATTCAACGATTTATGAGCCAGGGCAATTACCCTGTATCCTTCGGAAGTGTATTCTTGCAGAACGGTCGCAAAATTTGATGGAACTATATGAGAAGAAGAGTAAAGTCATCAGTTTAAATACACAATTTTCAATTGCTCTGAATCTACTTTCGTATAATGTATAACGATGAATTTGTCACTCACTTGATTCGGGCTTGGACAAGCTAAAAATCATCTCAGGGCTTCCTTTGCAGTACAGGTCAAAGTGATTGGCTCCCAACGTTCTCGTGATAACGCTCATTCGCTGCAAACTCGATGTAAATGGGAACTGCCTGACAATACCGATTTCAAGAGACTGTTCACTCAGCTGCATCGTCGACTCACTAAGGGTATCCTCAAGATTGCTAGTTGTGTCTGTCATCTGGTCGTTCATGGCTGATCTTTTGGAATTCTGACGTTCCGGCGATATCGTGAGATCGTTACAATTAACTCCGGCGAACTTTGACCCTTTTGGTGGCCTGACGACAGTTGGAAAGAGCATAGAGAACTTGGAAGTATCAGAAACGTCTGGCTCTTCCAGTGTCCAACCCGTCGATTCAAACATCTTGAGATCCAGGGGGTCTCCGGACAACTGACGGTCGATTAATGTAATACTGTGACAGGTGACCATACCAACGAGTACTTCGTCTAATTCAAGAGTAGATATGTCTTTGACTGGACTTTGAAACATTTTGTTTGATATGGGAACGACCCCCCACATATCCAATCCGTCTTCGGTTAACGTTCCCGTTTTGTCAAAGCATACGCAGTCGATTGAACCCGAGACATTGATAGCTCTTGGACTGGTGCAATAAATCTTCTTATTTTGCAGCCTGTTCTGAGCGACGAGTCGTCCAACCGTCATAGCAGCCGGAAGAGCTGGTGGTACCACAATAGTGATCAAGTCAAGTGCTTCCAATGCTATTCGGTGTCCGGAAATACCTTGGAGCACTTTAGAGATAATTGTATATACGAAACCAATGCTAGCGATGCAAGCTAAGAGTATTACAAACTTGTAGGAGTCCTGCTCAAATTTAAAGTCAACCGGTGGTGGATACATTATAGATCGCACTAGCCCACCCTTGCTAGTATTAAATCCGGTCCTGATTACAACAGCGATTACTTTTTCCGTACCGAAGTACCTTGTCTGAATTACCTGCGTTCCACAGTACAACGTGTGCCTCGCGTGTTCTTTTGTGTCGTACAAAAGCTCACTTGAAGCGGGAATAGGCGTTTTTGTTACCGGTACTGATTCCCCGGTTAACATCGATTCGTTTAAGATACAATTCCCTGTCAACAGGACAGCGTCGCAAGGCATAATGCATCCGTGAGATGGAATCACGAGCACATCACCAGGTACCAAATGTTCCGTTTGTACGGTCGCAGTTTTTCCACTCGATGGGTCGCGAATAACCGTTGCCACATCAGATGCGTGAACCGTAGACCTCAAGTTGTGCTGGTTCTGCAAGAAAAAGTTACAATGTAAAAAGAAAAGTTAAGGATGTTCATACGTGCGGAACATCAACACTATTCCTTTTTCCTACCATTTTAAGGGAGACTACAACTGTGATACAAAGTCTGACTCGCTGTCCAGACTTTGCATTCACCACAGGAAACCATTTTTATTGAATGTAATCAGGGCCTTGTTCTACTCGGTTATTGGAAGTCACAAATCCTCTGTGCTTTCCTTACTTGTTTAATTATACATAGTTATGAATAAAATCAAACTTACCCTCCTTGTTTGAATCACCGCTATAATAATGCCGAAACTCGACATAGTCAGAATAGCCATAGCGTAGTACAGATATTCGTCGGCAATCCAAAGACAGAAGCTGAATAATTGAAATATATAGAAAGGATTCAAAACTTCCAAGCAGAGAAGTGTCAGTATACTTTTAACCGGGATAACAATTTCATTGCTCCCGTAAACGAAACGCCTGTGAAAATAATGGAACATTTTCAATCTAGGTATAGTTAATCGGTTAGGAAAGTGGGCGATGGAATGAGTATTCACCGCATAAATTGATCCTGTGCTGTCAATCCTCGCATTTGGTGAAGCGTTGAGGTCAGAACCCCTTCGTCCAAACCTTTCAATTTTAAAAATTCACACCTGTCCGTGTCCCAAACGTAAGTGAGTTTCTTGCAGGAAAATGTTAGGATAGATTTGAAATCTGCAGAAAAAAAATGTTCAGTCATCTCTTACAAAATCAATCGGCAATCTTGACTCACGATACGTTAATACGTAACAATCTCGACATGTTTTTACCTTTAAACTGACCACCGCTTAAATGAACTGATAAAGTAAGCGGACCTCGATCTTCTTCGACTTCAGTCAAGAAATCATCCTCTGGAAATGTGTCCTTGCCAATTAATGATTCTCCATCTTTGGACAGTCTTCTGCATAAGTAATAGAAGAGTTGATACAAAAAGTGATAGTCTGCTCACTAATTAGTAATAAAATCAGAATTGTTATTTTATACTAACGAGACTTCCTCTGCGCTGATGGTAATCAATTTCTTCACGTAGCGACTGGTATGTTTTCCTTGGAACTTTTCTACCAAAAGTACTGCCTCTGCTTCTTCCAATGAGCATTTCGAATGTGTGGCAAGTAACATCAAATGCGGTATCCAGTGAAAGAATAAGCGTAACAGACCCGCTGTGCAGATGATAAATATCCATGTGATCGATGTCCATAAGTGATTCCTTTTGTATCTGCAGCAATAATTGTTTGATTCATATTAAATCGACCCTATCAAAGAAAATTTCTTAAATGATTCAACAAAAGTTGGGTAAAACGGTTACCAACCCATAAATTTCCATTTGGTCCTCTTCGCCCGCGTTGATATAGTCAACGCCATTCTTAAGATGAAGAAGGCCATTGCCTCGAGTACCTAATACACAAAGCATGAACTGTTAATGCAATATAATGTTTCACCTCAATATTGCAATACAAAATAGACCCAAGGGACTATTTACTTCGTGAAATTATGGACCACCACGCATTGGAATCGAAATAGAATGTCGAATGAAGTCACTTGAAATATATTCAATTATTTGCACTGAAGGTACTGATTGCCTTTTGTCAGGATTTTTTTGAACATACCGCGACTGACGTCGGTGAATTTGTCAGTCATCCGTAACGAGCGCTCTATTATTATCAAAATCAAACTTGGGTTGGTCATACATTCATGTTATTTTGATGAAAAAATACAGCTTCGGTAACCAGTATCGGTGGAAAGGTTGCGCCTTCTTTGATCAACGACTTAAAACCATGTACTTCTGCTACCGACGGATAAGCTGACTGCATTATTTTAAAAATCCTCATTTCATGTGTTGAAAAATTGCTCAGTTACAGCAATGATCTCATCATTATTCTGCAAACGGTTGGACGAATTAGGTGGATGAGACAAAGTTTGACAACCCAAAGTAACTGCGTGTATCACAGTCTCCTGCATTGAATGAGCTTGCGCTTTGTCCTAATGGTTTCTCGTAACTACGTTAGGTCCCAGTAAAATTTTTCTGTAATGCTTTGGTACTTATTTGGCACAAATTGGCACAATCTGTCAGGCGAACACCACATCACTCCTAAAACACGGTTGACATCACTCTTCCCATCTTCGCCTTTTCATGCGGAGGTGAGAATGACATACGACGCTTTGGGTCGTAAAGTTTCGTGTCATCACTTTTATTTACCTAACATGGCACTCGGAAACTACTTCGTCTTTTCCCGTATGGAGAGCCCAATGACTGGAAAGCGTTTTCAGGATAACCACTGAGATAGAGTAATTCTCCGAAGTACAAGATAAGAAGTTCTCCAATATTGATCTTCGCCGACTGATCTATCGATGGCAGAAGTGCATATCCTTGGTCGGCGTAAAAACTGTACAGGTAAAACTGTAAAGCTACCCACCGATACCCGTGACTAAAGTTCTATTTTTACATTGTAATAATACAAAATTTATAACCAACACACAGAACATGATAAGCGAGCGACAGAATTATGGAAACGTCGACATCTAGCTGTGACCATATTCGTCAAAGTGTACTCTGTTGACTGTCGGTGGCAGTACTGGCTGTTGGATATTTTTATATCGAACTTGGCATCGTATGAAAAATGTTCGGATCGTTTTTTATGGGAATATAAAAACTGACAATCAAGTGAGTCGACAGGTGTTCCGGAAGTCAGTTTTTTGAGGTAATTAGCTAGTTGTGCGCTACTTGACTCCAATAATTGTCGACCGTTGGTCGAGATTGATGTGTAGCAAATAATATAACAACTGCAGAGCTACAAAATATGACTATGATTTATTGCACAGAGAATCTTAATAATGTAACTGCGCAACTCGGACATAAAATCGTAAACTTCACCGCGGGATATTAAAGATATTTTTTTAAGCGTTGTTTCTGATTCAAACTAGGTATCATTAAGAAATAATTTGCAGTTTAAACCAATTATTCTCACCCTCTAACAGTTCTGTTTTCTGTTCATGTTGCTGTTCGGTGGATGGGTTGGCGTTGCGGTTACCAAAAACACTATAAGCATTTCGAGCAAAGCTCAGATTCAACTTGTTCGGTGTGCTTGGCATTTTAACTTAGTCCGTTACAACGCAATTTCAGTACGATTAAATAATTCTTATTCGTGGTATTTCATACGCAAGTGTAATTAGAGGCGTTGTTTCTCTGGGAGGTTTCTTCAAGTCTCCTTTTTCTTCAGCAACGCGTTATCTTCAGTTCACTTTACCGCGATAAAAATGGTGGCAATTTGCCTCTTTGATAGCACAGTTAAATTTAAATTAAACACACTTCGTTTGAATAATTTCAACATTCATCAAACACCGACACCATATTATAGTATGTATATACTGGTATTTATTGTCTACGTGATATCTATCATATGTGTATAGTCTATGGTAACAAGTAACCAATCTTTAAATGAACTAAGGTTAAATTTCAATCGTTCAACGAGAGGGCGGGGGTCACAGTTCTCAACCGAACCAGCTCCTTCAAACTTTTTTCTCACTTCTCATTCGGCTTGACTCAAGTGATGATATTCGGTGACAAAGAAACGGAAGATGTAGAATGATCGGGAAGAGCAAGCAAAAGCAATAAGATCGCTCGCTATAGTCAGGAAAAAATACTCTTGGATTCCAGTTTTGCTGACGATAATTGCTAACTGTTTATTTCAGCATACGGAAAAGTATGGAAGAAACCTCTGAGCATGTGTCAGAAAATCATCGTTGCCATTGTGCATACGGGAGTAAAGGGGAGCAGTGCCAAATTCTTTCTCGCCCAATCTGCTACCGCCAATGATTGAAAGCTGGCATTGTGTTAAAAAATTAGTTTTCAACTATGTCTCTTTAACTCATGCGGCAAGTGCTAGTCTACCTTATGCTTTTCGCCTAATGCTAGCTAGGTGAGCTAATAATTTCGTGGAAGCGAACGAGACAGCGGCACATCAATAACGTGATATCGAGTTTCGGTAGTTTGAAAGATAGCTGATGCTATCGCTTCGGGTTTTCCCTTTTTGGAAATTCCTGTCAGTCACCAGGATCGGCGAGTTTTCTCCAGCCAATTCGAGGCGTCGTAACCGCTCGTTCACCCTCGCTCATTCCTCGTACCAATGCGATGATATCTTCCAACGCGTTTCCAGCCGTTACCGACAATTGGAGAACGCAGTTCTTCCTCTCGAAGTCGCAGGACGAGTGCCGAACAATATTCCAGCTATCAGCGATCAGTCTTGCCAAGCTCTTTGCTGTGATCCTGTCACGGACGCAACGGCAATGGCGATCAAGCTTCCTATTGGTTGTCTCTCCTCCGTTTTCCTTGGTACCGAATCCACTCCACGCACCTCCACCGCGTGGCGCGGTATCTACTCGTGCTGCAAATGCTGCAGTTATCGCGAACCTCCCGTTTCCTGTATCGTTCGACCTCAAATACATTACGGGTTAAAAGTATATATGGAGTGCGATCGAGAGCGACCGACAAAGTTGATAAATAACTGATCAGTAATACTTTAAAAGATAAATCGATAAGTTCTTGAAAGTCTTTTGACTTTTAATCTCCCACCGGTAACAAAGTCAATGATATTTACCGACGACGTGGCAATTATACACGCTACGATGAATCAGACTTACAACTATTGGATATAGCACCAAAAGTTTTATGACACTTTCTGGAGAAATGTTTCTTTTAAATTTAAAGCAATCAACGGTTTATAACTTGTAAAACTATAATTCAAGTACAACACCTTCCTCACTTGTATATTAAGTACGTCACCGACTGACGATGCCGGTATTAATAGAAATATCCTTATTTTAGAAATACTAATTTATATTTAACTTGAACGGTACGTCACGCCAGACTCAAGGTATGGCGCCTGCTTTCTCGTAAATTATGTCACGATTCAAATGTTTGATCACTTTGTAGGTACTATCAACCAATCGCGTGTCTAAATACCGACATGATCTAATCACTCGGGTATTCTGAATTTCATTCGGATCTTCAATATGGCTCTTTCGCTGTTTATTTCACACTTTAATACGCTATTATATTGTTCACTTCTCTTTGCGAATGTAAATTTTTAATTTCTGCATCAGGCAAGAATTACTTGCACGATTACTGTTATTATAAACGGATTGCTGTTTCAGCTTGAATAAATTTGAATTTTTAAAACAAGTCACATTTACCGTAGAGTTAAAGATTTTATTATTCAACCGGTTTTTCGCACTTCGATAACTTTGCTATTGTTTTTCGTATAAGAAATGTTTAACGAAAATTATTATTCGAAACTTTTTTCACATCAATAGCTTAAATGATTCGCCATGTTCGGGACTTCTAAGTACAGAGAAAACTGTGCAATAGTTTATGCCTAAAATTTTATTCATATTGTCGGATTGAACGGCGGTCGTTTCAGCGAAAGTGAGATAACGTAAAACGAAAAAAAAAAGAAACGTTACTTCCTGCTCCGGAATCACTTTCGTCACTGGTATTTCACATTTATATAGTTTACAGGCTAGTACGGGATCGCAGACTTTTTTATCCACGGCTTTAATATCCGCATGTATTTGCTATATAAAATCTCCATGCAACGTCAGCTGTACAGACGTCTGGCCGCTCTATACGATTAATTTCAAGTACGATAGCTCACGTCTAGGGAGACGACAACGTGCCGAACGTGCTCTGAGCAGGCGAGTAACTGACTTGAGGTACAAGATGGTGGTAAAACGAGCCTGGCCAATGCCGGAGACCGAGTCTTTGGAGTTAAAGGTGTCAGGGTATCTCAGAAGCTCCTTTCCAGAGCAGGATTAAGACACGGTTGGTCATTAAATGATTTTCTGTGGGAAAAATACAAAATCCTGATTGATTTCATCCATATTTCGAGACGGGATATTCGATGCGGGCACATTTTCTAGCAGAAGACATGCGCGTAGCCATATTGCCTCCCCTTGCGCCTCCTGATCGCCGCGGCAAAGGTTCGAGCAGAAAGAATGAAGCAGCCCGCATTCGGAGCGGCCAGGAGCGTCCATTGACTCATTTGTTATCGTTACCGCCAAAGCTTGTTCTTCTTTGCCCATATATACATGTCTAAAAATAATACAGTGCTCCCTCACTAATTAATCGAACTGAAGTGAGCCAAGTAACGTCGAATACCAATCAAAACCTGACGTTCGGGAGTTGACTCTTTATTGTTGAGTATTGACCGCCTGACGTCACGCGCTCGCCTTCTATGTGCATGCCATACCGAATCTATACGGCAGGTGCGTACCTTCGTACCTGCGGGCCCGTTCATATCGTATCAAGTATATTCAAGGTATATCCTAATCGATCTGCGACCCATATTCAATTATAAATTAGCGGATCATGAATCGAATGAAATTTAGCTCACCAATGCTGAGATAATATGTGGCAAGGGTAATATGACCATTATAGTCGTATTTATAGATCATTCTCTGTAGCTATAACCATACGATCATCTTCATTCAATAAAAAATATCCCGATATAATTTGCACTATAATACGAATTGGACTTGATGCAAGCTGTAATCTGATACAGTTAAGAAATTGGCACTCCGACAATTTGAAGCGAGATACAACCTTCGTACCTTTACACAATTATTTCTCCCTCGTGCAACCACAATATGCGACATTTTCTTTCTCCAAATCTCAACAATACCCTATGTTTGGATTCTACTTGTTCGTTAAGCGAGGAAAATATTTTTTTATTTCATTCTTCATTTTATTTTTTCATTTACCACATTTATACCAAAAAAAAACTCGGTAAGCTAAATGAGACCATTCAAATATTACGTCACGTTCTCAGGCGAGGTAGGAGGTTAGATTCGCTGCTGGGGGGGGGGTCCAAAATGGTTGAAAACAGCGTGACGTAATATTTGAATGACCTCAAAACACTTTTGACACTTGCTGAAAAATTACTTGAATTCCAATAATTTAAAACAATTGACCCCAATTGTATTTTGCTCCATCAACAACCTGTTTCTTCAAAATTACTGATCATAGGCATTACAAATCTAAACTTCTAAGAACGTATAATTATTATCATGTTATCGGTTACTATGCTTCTTACGTATCGTTACTCCACAATTTCTAGTTGTAAGTTACTTGATTCATTCTTGGAACGACCCACACTTACGCAGCTGTAAAACCGCATTATTGATGCCTCTCGTTAATATGATTTATAACAATACTTCATGACATCATTCATTTTTTCGTCTAGCAGCCATTCGAAGCAGTTCACATTTGCCTTATCTGATCGCTGATAAGCTTAAGCACGTGCCTGACGTCTTATTCCAATTGTTCGGTTCACTTTGATTCCTTGGCGTCTTGAAATGTTAAAGATAAGTGGGGTATGAATTTTATAATAGCTGTTATTTGTAAAAATAACATAGCTATTGTCTAACCTTATGAAAGCCAACAAGACAGTATAGTTGGTTACAGGGAGCTTTTACAAGCGATTTTTCGTGGTACTAATTAAAGACCTTTGAATTTTTTAATGAGCTGCAACGGATTTCAAAAATGTTTCCGAATATTACATCGATCATAATGGAAAAACACAAAGTCACATTCTTTATAGTTTTACTCTCCATACATTTCTTTGTTTCAGTTCTTGCACGTGTAGTGAATATAACTATAATGAGAAACAGTTTCTCGAATAACATGAATGGGCTGTTTCAAAGTAATTCAAGATAAAAATAAGTCGTTTCGCTTCTGCGCAAAAATACCTACGTGAAGTCTGAGTTACAGCCGAACGACATATGCAGTCACACATTATTTTACAGCTGCGGTACTTCAGTGACAAAAAATATAGAAGTGAATTGTTCGTGCAACGTTGTACACTAAAAGTGGATCGTACTATTCGTATACAGGATGATTGATTTGATTTTTCAAATATCGCAATATCCATCAGAGGTCTCCATTGAATTGCGCAGTTATGCCGGCCCTGAATTACACCTAACGGCGAAACCTACACCAGCTTATTGTCAAACTAGAGACAAGGCATTCCTGAAGATCGTACGTATTACGTACTTCACAATAACACTATGCAAGCCAAAGTTTAGCCTACGTTAGACTTTAGATGCCACCTACAAGCATAAGCTTTAACTAGTTTGATCAAACCCGTATTATCGACTGAGGAAAGGATAAAACAGAGTGGGAGAAAATACCTATATAACCGTAAATCTACATGGTGGTATTTCATGTCAGGCATTTCAACAGAAAAATTCGCATTGGAAAGTGATACCGATATTCTCATTTGTAATCGACGGTGAAAATGCAGATCTTTCATATTGATAATCTGATTTAACCGTTACGGGGTTACTTGTATTTAACAATAATATTGCAACGTATGAAACCAAGAAAAAGAGCTGCCCACTGATAAAAAAAATTATTAAATTAAGTAAATATTAATTAATCCAAATAATCCACGCGTTTGTATAGCACTGAGAGCACACTTATTTAAAGCGACAATTCGTGTAGTTTTTAATTTAAAAAATACGCATTTACGACAAATGAAAAATAGTTTAAATGAATTAAATAGAATTTGAGCGACATAAATCACTGAGTTGCTCTTCTGGTTAGGTATTTTTAACCAAGTGCTGCATGACTCACGTAAAACAAATAGTCTCTTCATTCACATAGTATTAACAAGGATCTCAATGGGATATTTTTCGAATCAAAGATATGGCATTGTACAGAAAAAAAACTGAAATCACAATACTAACTCCCTTCCCCATTTGGATTACAATTCATTTCAATATTCAATGATTCCTTTAGTATTTGTGTATTATCCCAGTTCTGCGACACGTCATGTACTGCTCTAGGATATATAAGTGTAAATACAAATTTGCTTGGGTTATATTACTTATTATTTTTTTTACGCGATGTGTGATTGTCATTCACTACCTCCAAATAACTTTCTGTAAAATATGGTGGGATCGAGACCAGAACCCAGCATATCGCTTCACATATAGTTCGTATATTCATAGAGATCCAAGTTTTCTCACTGCGTAGGATTCGGGTATACATATAAACATCTTTGTAGCTACTTTTCAAGCGGGAAAACTTGCTGCCTAGTTATCGAAATTGGTACTACTCCGAATGAATTATCATTTCGGTTTAAAAACGTGAACCATGCACATCGAAGAATCAGAAGACTATCGAATCACTCAAAATTTTATTTCAGTGAAATAATATTCATTTCATCGGAGCGATGATTCATTTGTTGCAAGCACGTATGCAATGGTATCGAGAGTTCTTGAAATTAATTTCAAATGTATGTTTGCAATTTTCGGTTACACTTGATTGTTTAAAACTGAGAAAAGTTTTATTTGACTGTCTTGGTCAACAACTTGAATTAAATATGGTACATATAGCAACTGAAGGACTTTTTCTTGGTTCCACTCAAACATGTCCTCATTTACTCGGATAGAATTTTTTTTGTTTGAAGTAGCTATATAATCTGAAGAACAAAATAATTTTCTTAAATGAATATTAAAACCTGTCTTGTGAAACAAATTCTTGTTTCAACATATTACACATTTCTTTCATCATAGTTATTATTGATTATGTCCGACAAACATCACATTCAGTCAAATATACTATTTGGCAATAAAGTTCATATTTCAGCATGCGCGGCATTATTGTTTCCAATCTCTCGGTACTTTTGAACTGACGTTTTCAGCGGTTAAAGTACTATTCGTTCACGAATTAAACGAGGTTTGTTGATTCAAGCGAAGTTTTTGTTCCGAAAGTTCTAGTTTAATCGTAGGAGATAAATGTGTACTTATTTGAAATACGTTAAACTCGAAGGCATATAGCATTCAAATCAATGCATCAATGTTTTTGTTCCAACTAAAAAGTGATTAGTCTCAGTGAGAAATTGTTTGAACCAAATAAACTGGAAATCGAAAAAATTAGCTGTTTGTGTCAATAACTTTTTTTCTCAGTAATATTTTTGGGTTTCTGACGAGCTCTGTTTCTGTTCTACTGAGTTTTCACCATTTGCAGCCCATTTCGGAGCACATCCCAAATTAGGAATGATAATGAAGAAATAAGTGAGGAACGAAACTCTCCGACAATACTTTTGCTAATTCATCTAGTTTTCAAAATGGAAACTAGAGAAACAGTACCTGTTATCAGGGCTTCTTTCGTTATTCACAAATTCTGGAAACGGTTGGTCTCAAACATATCTTATAGTCAGTCATGGATGTCAGATGGTTGATTAGATCGTTGGTTATACTGTTCTGCAATCTATTCCGTTTCATTAGTAAAGAATAAATTGCATATTGAATTGAATCTTTTTTACTTATAACGAAACTTGTGCTTTTCTCTACACCTGCGTAGAAATGAATCGGTTCTGGGATGCCACACTAGGAATCTGTGACTACTACCACGTTTCACATGAGAAATCGTGTCTTGAATGGTTATACCGACTGTACTGTTGAGTATTTGAAGCGAAACATCGAACTCTGTGTCTGAATAGTTTAATCCAGTTATTACCATCAGCCAAAAAATGTGTGCCCAAATTTCCGTTTATAAAATACTTATAAACCAACATTGATCCTAATCACCAGTCATGGGTGGTGGAGATCACGCAAAACGAATATAGGAAAGATTCAACGCGTACAATCTACAATTAGTCTTGGTCCTAAATAGGACTAGAGAATATCTAGAGCAGGACTATTGGAAATAGAGTTAACATTCAATTATGTTCAATTAGTGAATTACAAAACAATCGGTCCAGTGCTAGCTGTGTAAAATTTTTTCTGCATACAGAATTCAACACAAATAGTAATAATCTGCCTACCAATGTGAATAAGAAATATGAACATTACGCTCACACTGTCACTGATAACATCCTACAGCTTTTCGAAAGAAGTTATTCTAAGCAGAAACACTACGGATGATAAGAGATTCAGTAGTCCGAGCGTTGTTCCCCGGCTTGATTGACGTTTATAAATGTTTGACCTTCGTTTGCCAATCGGTATTTCAAAACGAATCGGGTCTATCATGTATGGTTCTTAAGCCATATCCTCTTCACAGTCTTTCAGTAATACGTGTATCGCGCTCTCTTTTTTTATTTTTTTTCACTTCCACGAACGTGACTGGTACAGTACACTGGTTGACAGTTTCACCAGCATGGGGATCCATTTCCAGGATCTCGTCCGATACATTGGATGTGGGATTCTTCAGGTACTAATTTTTAATTACAGTAGCTTTTGGAAAAAATTTAAATGTTTCCGTAATAAAGTTACTTAACCGAAGTGCACCCGGAATATGTCTGCCATAAGGTTTACGTAAAATAATTTTTAATTTCGAACTATGAACTTTTATTATGTTGCTCAGTAATAGCCACCCATAGTTTGTACATACGAACATTAGATTGCCTCAAAAAAACCATTATTTTTTTTCCATCTCCCACTTCATGCAACCATAGTTGCTAACATAATACTCAACTTGGTGAAAAGAAATCGCCGTGCTATTTTTTTAAGCGGTGCCGCATTGAGTTTTTGTATTCGCCATTTGATTATCACGTAAGAAATCTAATTCTAACGGTTGGAGGTAGATCATGTTTCTATATAACGGGCGGAACTCTGTACGATAGCGTTTGATAAATTATATGGTTTTCTTCGAAATGGCGCTTCGATGAAAATTTTTAAATTGATTAAGCTCAACAGAATTTGTCGGTTGCAGAATGGAAGTTCTTAACGAAGAATCACTGAAAAACATACTGAGGCTTTAAAAGTTTTCCGTTCAATGAACTGTGACGTGCGATGGACGACAATAAAAAATTTTACGGGCAACAGTTGAATTACGACCATAACGATAGGAGACGTGTAATTTCGAGGAATTTTCAAATGAGTGTCAAGATTATACTCTGTAATTTAGTTTTCTCTTACAATCGTTTTCCCTAATTCAAAACGATAGAAATGATTTTTTTACTTGTTTAGTGTGGAGATTGTCATATCTAAGGAATTACTTTTATGATGCACTAATATGCGGTTATGTTTGCTTAGTACTTAAAGAACCCAAGGTATTGGTTTTTAATTCTTCAACACTGTGCCAGGATTTAGAATGCTATACCTTATTCC
Organism: Neodiprion fabricii; assembly: GCF_021155785.1. Classification (NCBI taxonomy): domain Eukaryota; kingdom Metazoa; phylum Arthropoda; class Insecta; order Hymenoptera; family Diprionidae; genus Neodiprion; species Neodiprion fabricii. The sequence continues at coordinate 11,242,342 of NC_060244.1, forward strand.
TTATTAGCTATTCCGTCCCTAAATGAATAAATCGCAACGAAAGTTTGATATTTAGCATCTGCGATTTTTATAGAATAATTTTGTGAAGGAATTTTCGTCTACTGCTATGTACAGAAATAAATGACAACACTTTGAGTCAATGGATATAATACGAGAAAAAGAATCCCAGACCGAACAGCCTTCAAAAACGGATTTTTTGAACTCATTTGTAGGATTTATATCAGTCATAGAACGATTTGATCGACATTAGTTGATTAGTTGATCGAAAGTTTTTAACAGATAAGACTATACAAAGAAGAACGAGCTTTCGCTTATTTTAGTATCAACGATATTTGAACACCTGATTTCAACCAAACGTGTTGCTATCAGCAGAAAACGATGCGAACCCGTACGGATTACTAGCAGTATTTTAATGCCATTTTCGGTTGCAAGACATTATATGTTGAAACATGAAGTAGGCTTTTTCAAAAGCAAATCCAGAGGAGTCTACCAACTAGAAAAAATGTTTATTGTATGCTTTTGTTTCTACGCAACTACCGGCTTCAGCTACGACATCAAACAGTGGAAATAATACCTATCAAAATTACGGCCAGCTTGTCTTTATATTCAGACGCCACTGAGTTTGAAATGAACAGAGAGAACTTTCAACAATTGATTGCGCTGTTAAATTTGTCATACTAGGTTCAAACGAACACTGCACCACTTGCCATGTTAATTGTGCCAATGCCGGCCCTATACTGTCTAATACCTCAACTCAGTCCTAGCCGGTTAGTATAATGAACGAATAGACCTGAAGTCTTAAGTAATCGAGCATCGCTGTTAATAAATGAGAAATATAGACGAGCCATATACCAATGCAAAATGAAGCAGCAATTAAGTTCACGTCTAGCCAAGGACTTGCCCACGAAGATAAGCCTCCATGTTTATTGTTTACACGTTAATGCATTCATATCTTGAAAACGGACAATCTTCAATAACAATGTCGACGTATATTTTGCAATCTTTCCGAGGTTTCAAAGCCATGCAGGAAAGAGTTGCCAACTTAGGTATGCATCTTACCAATATGAACCGAAATACTTCTTGAGCTTATCGTAATTCACGTAAAGTGTGATAAGTGTATAATTCCACGTAATAAAGATTGTACGGTCTGGACCATTTACTTAATTCCCAGGGTGGTGTCACTCGTATCAAAACCTACACATAATATAGATCATTGATAACGATACGCTAGTCGTTCTCATCTCTAGACCGTTAGTAGCATGTGTTAGATTTCTTCGACTGCACGAAGTTCGCCCGTTGCTGGAGAAAATACTACGAATCCGGTACACATTGAACGAATACCTACAGGTATCAGATGGAAATAGAAAGGCAGAGAAGGCTGTTCCAATTCTTTCATTCGTTACCTATTTGCTCATTTTCATAGCTAATAAACTGTACATTCAAAATACTGCACTGTGTTCAAACAGATTTGAGTTTATCCTCATCGTCTCACTCAATACCGATTTTCGATTCAACTGACAGATTATATTAGATATACGAAAGTTCCATTCAACTTGCAAATGTGTACATATCACATATATATGCCATGCAGGTGTCGGTTGAGTACATGCATGTACGCATGTACAACTGCTGACACTAATCTGCAGAGGTTATCGTAATTGTACGCAGTATCGGGTAAAATTTAAACAGCGTTACATCGACTTACATCGACTGGCCGATCCATCCAGCGGCTTCAAGTGTGATAACAGTAATTTTTTCATATCTGTATATGTGAGATACGCGTACAACGAAGGTAAAAGGAAAAAAAAAAGAATTTTCAAAGAGCGAGTTGCAGTGAAATATGAAAGAGCCGTAGAAAATACTTTCGTGCGTTCTGATATCTCGTCATTTTTTTTTTAACGCTGACCGTAGGAACCTGATCCAGAACCTGATCTTGCAGCCTGGCTAGGATGCAACGTGATAGCAGAAACGGACTATGCATGGCCTGCGTCCACATTTTGCAACTTACCGTCCATAATATCCATATTGGGGCGAGATTGCACGAAAACTTGGCAGGAGTTGATAATCGTCGATCGGCATCAGTACACAGTTCAGAAGTAGTCAACGACCAACGACCTCTTAGGCCTCATGGCTGCGGAGCCCTGTGGAAAGGCTGGCTCCAAGTGAAACTACATTTTACGAGGCGTCGATGCACGCTGTGGCGAACTGTCACACTGTCACACCAGCACTGAAACCACAACCCGACTCACTCCGGACACGGGGTCACGATCTGACTGACCAAGAGTGAAATCCAGCATGCGTAATGTGTGAATCGTTCTTTCAAGTCCCACAGCCCGCGCCAATCGGCCGACGTTTGAGAGGGTCGCGCGAGATGTTGTGCCCTTTAGCTGCAAGAGTTATCAGCGCACCGTTCTGTTAGTGCTGAACTCCGAGCCAATTGGGGCTTTCGAAAGTCGGAATTCCATCGCGAGTAGATTCGTTTTCATTCGACCAAGTCTCAACACAGTCGTTCGTAAACTCCCTCGATAAAAAATACACGCGTGGGTGTATCGATGTGTAAGCAACTGCCAAGTGGTATGTACGTGAATCTGAGTACGCGCGACACTTCATATTTTATCAATTCGATCGAAACGGTCGTTCGTCAATATCTCATTTTTTAATTACACGTATTCTCGTGTATAAATAATCGCACAATCTTTGATTACTTATACCAGAGGTATGTATACAGGTATCGATGTTGTTAATTTCGGTCGAATTTCTCCTGCCCGCCTCTGAATCGAGTTCCAAATCTCCAAGCAGTGCAATCGGAGTCTGATGGAATTTTGGTAAAAATATCGTTCGTTCTGCAGATGGATTCCACACAATTTTTCTCAAGCCTCCGTCGCTTTCGGTAAAGTAATGATGCTGATCTAAGCTTCACTGGCTTTTGAACATTGCCATAATTTATTTTATTTTTTCATTTTAAACTTCGATTCGACTTATGCTGTACATTCATGACCGACTTAAGCATCTTCGAATATTTGTCAAGTCTTCTGAAAAAATTATTCAACAACTGTTCGGATCCCCACCGCTTCTCGTTTGAGAATTGTGACTGCCTCAATATACAGAAAACCGGCCACCTTTGCCGTTTTATATGTGGTTATGGCCAATACGAAAGTAAAGTTGATCACATCTTTATCTTGCGATAATTTTACGTGAGAAAATTTCGGAATCAGTCTCATGTGATTCTAATCGTTTGATATCTATTACAAATAATTTCTGGATTCAAGATAAGCTCTTCGATTTATATCGGTAAGACACACTTGGTAATGTTCCTAGCTTAACAATTTTTATTCAAAACCTTATTTATAAGCGTAATTTGAATTTCAGATTGCTGCAAGTCCAATTTTTACTGTAAACAAATACTGAGCAATTCGAGACGATCGCTGGTGCGTGGACATTGGGCACACGAAACTCTGTACTTATAATTAATTGCGGCTAACTATCCGGTTACGATCTTACCCCCAGGTTGAGAGGTACTGATTAATCTTGCGAGAAGCATACCTCGCATATTCCGAGCCCTACCCACATTCGAGCAGCAAGACATACCTTACTTAAATTGACCGTTATCGCCGTTGCGGCATGCAGGGCCGCATCAGTGGATGTTCGCAAAGCAGTTTATTGCCAGGGTATCATTGTTATTATTATGTTCCAGGCTGTACGAGAAGCCATTGAAAGTACTAAACTCGTTGCATTATGCACTCGATTTCTCGGCGGAAACTTCGTTTCGCAGCCAAACTTATACGTGGACAACTGTCCAAGCTTTGGTTATTACACTATTTAAATTTAGTTGTTCCTACAGTAGCGCCCAATTTCTGGAAGAGGTTCGTGTCAAATTTTGGAACGAATAACAAATATATTATATAATAACGTAAAACTAAATCCTCCAAGTCCTCGTCAAATGAAATGAATACATTTATATTTTCTATTTTTTTTTTTTTTTGAGTCTCCGTACGCATTGCATGCATACGGCTCTCTTTATTACTTTTTACTACTTCGGGAAATGAACACCCTAAGCTATCAATAACCTTACTGTTACCTACCAAACAGACTCGTATATACAAACTCCCTAAGAGGAACCAAATGACCTAACACGTACAACGGATTAGATCCGTATGGGTCTATCTCAAGTGTCTGTCTGGGCAGTATTGGCCCGAACATAAAATAAGGATATCTTTATTATATACAAAAACAAGCACGGAAATTCCTACCGGCACGAGTGGAAAAGGCGGGATAGTTCACGATAAATTCTCATGTTACACCGTATCGGAAGGGCGGGGGTAGTTTAGACAAATGAAAGGACTCAAAATTTTATCAGAACCTCCTTATTGGCCCTTAAGGATACTGGGAACCAATCAGGAAGTAGTTTAGATAACAGCACGCGAATCTTTGAAAAGCGTTGCTTTTAGAGAGTCGTCAGCCAGTCGTCAGACAGTCGTCATTCAGTCTTCAACAAGAAATCATTCTCTCAGTTTTAGATAATCCACTCGTATCAAGTCGAAGAGTCTGTTAAATATCCGTAAAAGGTCTTTTACGAAATCGATACATCAAGCGCTAAATGAATTCCGTGTTCTGTTACTTAAATATAAACTTTTTTTTTCTCCCATTATTCATAACTAAAACCATTTTAACCACCTTTATAAACATAAATTAAATAAGCGAATAATTGTGTTTTAAAACTTATATCATGAGTAAACCAATCAATTACCTTTAACGCATCCATTCAATTAATCCGTCTAGCATAATTATTTTTCTTTTCTTTTGAAACCCCACAAATAAAGTAACACAGTTTACAAGCTAATAAAAGCTCAACAATCAGTCAATTAACACCGTATCCAGTCCTCGCCGAGCACGCAGAGCCGCCCCACAGAGCCCGAATCAACAGTTAACAACAAAAGGTAAGTGATCATTTTCAAGTGATCAAATTCCAATAACTCATATGCGGGAAAATTAGTCTGAACTAAGCGTTATATTTATGGAGTGGTTTGGTCATCAGCGAACCCAGCCCATAACAGTAGAAGTTCAAGATTTATACATGCGATAAGACGAGATATGCAATTTAACTAGTGTATCACAATACTTGAAACAGTTGGTTGAACTGAGCTCATGAATTGAGATGACATGTCTTCGATTTTAATTAAATTTTCGATGAAAACATTGACAGATCTTTCTGTTTTTAATAGTACAATCTGTGTGTCAGAATGCTCACTTTTGTCGACGATGACCTGCTACAAGATATATAATGGCTTATTGACTTAACATCTATTCTCTAAGTTACGATGCAGAGTTTACTTTGTGTATTTAAAAAATTCACACTTCATGAAAGTTGATTATTTGATTGACCGAAAGTCAGACAATATTACAAAATTTCATGTCGAAAATAAAATGCTAAAAATATTACGAGTCTTGTGTATTCAGTGTTGCTCCATACTTGTCCGGATCTAAAAACTTTTGCTCTTGAAGGAGTGATTTCGATTGTACAATAAAAAAATTCCCAAAATTTTTCTACGGTTGAAAAGATTAAGATTCTATTTCTGATTATTTGCAAAAGATACCGTAAAGTTGTACATTTATGTTGCTCATCACGTCATGCAGTATTTTCCAGAAATTAGTCACCAAATTTTCCAAGTCCAAGTAAGCTGTTTATCTTGTTAGCAGTTTTCACGATATGTGCTTTCACTGTATTTATATTCAATGAGAATAAATTTCCTAGTAGAAAACGGAAGGTACTGATCTACAGTAAATATAGCAAGAAGTTATCATTGGACTGCGCATTACGAAACGAAACAAAGTTCGACTTACATAGGCGCTATATTTTAAGTCAAGTAATAAAATAAGACTCGGTTATACATACATATGTAATACATGATACATATCATATAGCTACTGGAGAGTATTTTATATAAATTATACAAAATAATAATAAACAAATGCTTAAATTTATTGTTAAATAATTAAAATAATAATAATTATTATTCATTATATATTAAAATTTTCCTCAACAACGAATATTATTATAGATAATAAGAATAATAATTACGCAAAAAATAAAAAAATAATAATAATAAAAATCGCATTGACTCAAACAAATTGCCTTTTGCCGCATTGTAAAAATAAATAAATTCTTCGGGAATGTTGAAATTCTCAATATAATTTATATAATACATGTGTTTTATTTTTTCGCTAGTCGATGTACGTGTACAGATTACTATTCGATTCAAACGAGCGACTACTTGGTAGAAACCAGCGTTACATAAGACATAATTGGTAACTAAAATCATTAACACCCCAAATATTAGTGCAACAACTAAAGCTTAGGAACCAAATTCTTTTTTCTGTTACGTAAATATTGAAATTCAGCAAGTTTTTAAATAGTTTCAACGATCGCCGTTCATCTAAATCGAATATACAAACTGTATTCGTATCACACTTATAGTTCAGTATGTGACAATACTTGATTCGTAAATATCAAAATTAGGTGAAATGAAAAAACCGTGGCACCTAGGCTTACATATTTACGTACATATAACAAGTACAATAAGATGTCGAAAAATACCCAGCGTTCTACTTAAGATCTATTCAATCCTTGCCTTCCACCTAGTTGCACTTAGAGAAATATTTTCAGTAGTCTTCATCGGGTTCACCACAGCTCAATTAATATAAGAACATTATTATAATATTAATAATTGTAATAATAGTAATAATAATTCATTACGTGAAAAGGTTTCTTTCTTTTCCTAAAAGAAAAGGCAGTTTATTCCGTTGCCTTTTTGGCGACCAGCGTCAAAGTGCGTACAATTCGTACAAAATGACTTTATAAAATGGCGTTTAGCAAGCCCTAATTTTCAGAAATCCTTCTTTTTATCCTTTTCGCCGAGTATATTGTCGTGGTAGCTGATCTCCTGACCCGCAACAGCTGGATGAAGGTGATGCGGTTCAACGTCAATCTTCTCCTTGACGTCGGGGTCCAAAACAAGGGAATGATGGGGTCCTCGATGCATCGATCCGACGTGATGCGGCTTGTGTTCCGGTTCTCGCTTCTCAAGCTTGACGAGCAGTTCCTCAACGTTTTCGAAATTGTCTTGATTAATTTCTCTCATCACCGGACTCACCTTCTCTGCACCTTCCGGTTCCTTCAACTGTCCCAGTAATTGCAGAACCTTTTCGGGGTCCAGTACCACATCCCTGGAATTATTTCCCGAAGCGTCGATTGTTGGTGTCAGCAATATGTCCGGAGTGTCGTCGACGATGTTCAAATTCTTGTCCAAATTTTCCTCAGGCAATGGCTCCTGCAGCAGCGGTGCGTAGTCCAACTTAATCTTCGATGTTTCGGTACAAGAACTACAGGAGCAATTTGTGATTATCTGCACCTGCTTTTGCATTGTGATCGGCTTGCTCTCCTCATCTTTGCAATCCAATGTCACCTAAAGGTTGTTGAAAACAAAACATATAAATACACGTACGCATATACAGACATAAATCCTGGAACAACACGCCTTGGTACCGACGTTTCACCAAGTCCATGGTATCGTAAACGTCAGAGAATTTTTAATCAATTGTGTAGGTTACTATTTTTCTAATCAACATAGTAAACATTTCGTTTACAATCGGTGACAACTGCTCGAAAGTAATAATAACGATTACGTTTTTTGCTGACTAAACATTTATTCAATTGAAATTTACCGTAGACCAAAGAAGTAATAATGAGATTTCATCTTGAGACAAATTCCAAAAATGCGAGCAAGAAGATATCAATGTCTGTGAACTATTCTAACTATTATTTTCAGCTACCACAATCGATAATGAAATTAATTATGCAACCGACGATAGTTTGATTGACAAAATGTTTGTACTGATGACGCGCAGTCACGTCACGTTCTGGTTGCAGTGAATGCCCGTTGAGTATGACTAAGATGAAGTGTACCACGATTGGAAAATCAACCAAACAAAACTACAACAAAATACCGAAGTGCATATAGGTATGTATACATCGAGAAAGTGTTTTCTTACCGTGTGCCAGATGCTGTCCAACGGTTGGCATGAATCGCAGTAAGGTCTTATGAGGTCACCAGGTGCTGAAGGTTCGCTGTGCGGTACCATATAAGAGAAGCACGCACCCACGCATACGTTATTATCCAATTCCTGGGAGGAACATTGCGGCGAGGTAACGACCTGCTTGATGGGGGTTGTCTTGCACCAGCTGTGCTTGTCGGGATAGAGTACGATGTTGTGCACCTGAAAACAACAACGCCCCAGTACCGCAGGTTAAATATCGGCGCAGTAAAAGGCAGGATGAAAATTTGCATATGGAATGGTTGGACGCAGAGCGGGGAAAGCCCCCACAAATTCTTCCTCGCATCAATAAACGCCAGGACGGCAGACATTTACGACTGGGAGGTGTACGGGTTACCGTGCAAGTTAGCCCAACTCGCCTTGTGTTTCTTTGTGACTTTTTAACGCGTTTGCTCGCTTAACCTTGTCCTCACCAATAAACCTTGTCTTCTAAACAAGCAGGATATAACGCCCTGCAGCAACTCTGGACCCGGGAAACCGAACGCCCCAGAATCATCACCTTCGATAAATAGTCTCTCGTGCTTGCTGTTTAACTGAAAAACATCCGACGACTGTTTTTGGCTACTATAAGCCGAAAAATCCTTAGCCGAACAAGTTCTCAGCTTTGCTATCTTCCGACTTGTTTCTTGCAAGAAAGGTAAAGCAAACCAAAGTGAAGCGTTCTTTAGTACCGCCGAGACGTAGCTTCGTGCACTTCCCAAGATACATCGCATTGTGTACAATCGGGCCTTGATGCCCATAGAGGGTTGCGAGTCTTTTAAGGACGGGGGCTGCCTCTTGGGCCTCGATTCATGTCTGAGACCCTTCTATGGGCAGGAAGAGGCTGCGGACGTGTAAGCCTATAAACGCACACGCCCAAAGGTATCTACCGCTTATATCGAATGGGAATACATCGAAAGGTGAAAGGTTGAGATAGGCATCACCTACCTGGATAATATCAGCGTACCTTATGCTCTCGATGGGCTCGTAGAAGCGAGAATTGCACCGTCAAGATTGCCAGAAAAGTCGATATTGTTGTCAAGCCCATGTTTGCTGAAACAGTTGAAAAGTTTTGCATTTAAGTACGTCTGTCAAACTTCCAAGATCTGAAAGCTCTCTGGATAAATAAACAAAAATTAGAGTAAATCTGCATGGTGTTAAAAAACAAAATGGACAAAAAATTCAATCATCATAATGAAAAGACGAAGGTCTATTTGAAAAGCTCAGAACAATGCTTTTGGAAGTCGACCTATTGCGGCCCTTCGATAGGCTCAACTATCATGTGGCGACGGGAGTTCTGGCTAGACGGACGCAATGAAACACGGTCATTTAAATTCCGTTGATTTTTTCGCATGAATGAAAGTTAATGGCTGCTGCAGATACGAGGGCCTCGTGCTGCAGGTGAGGTTCCAGGTCGACCAAGGTTCGACGACCGCTTCGAGTTGCGTCACTTGCTGGTAGGAACACAACCGCACTGCCCTACCCGACTATTATGACCATCCAACAATCGCTCTGCATTAAACCTGCCCAGACTGTAAAACGCGTAAGATGAACATAAAAAATTCTTCTTCACACCCATATTCGACGCGGAAGCTTGTTCATCGCCTTCAGCACCAAATTGCTGCAGCAAAAATATCGAATCGTGTTCTAAATATCACATCCCGGGAATTCGGAACTGTCACTATTGATGGAAATTTAACTTGACTATAGGCGAAAGGAAAAAGGAATACGATTTTAGTACATTCAACGATTTAATTGACATAAAGTGACCACATGAAGATGCAAAACTGTGTATAGGAATGTTCATGAGAGATAGGGTATTCAAGCAATAGACTCAATATTTGACTTCGTTCAAATTGTTCGAGTCAAAGCAACGATTAAATTTTATAACTTTTCATTTCTGCGTTCTTTGAGTTGGGAATTCAGTATTTCCAGACCGTTTCCTGTTATCATTTTATGCGGGTCTCGTGTAAATCTGGAAAAATCATGTAAAACCAAAAACAAGAGATAAAATTTATCCCACTGCTAACTTCAGTAATTTCTTGTAAATGTTTCTGATTAAATTGCAGTAAAACACATGATTTTTCTTCACACTGTGTTTAAAACCAATGCCTTAAGTATTTTATAACCAGTTGTGAAAACTTCTGATGTGATCTCACAATGGCTCTCGGCACTAATTTTCAAGCGTATTCGGATTTCGCAGCCGAGCATCCTCGAGACAACCAGTTTCACGAGCATTGATGGAAAAAAAATGATGTATGAAAAGACACGGTGATATGCTTACATGGCAAGATGAGACTTTTCTAAATTTCTTATTCAAAGTACGATTTACGGCTTAACGAATTCGAAAAACATCAAATAAATATCGTCTTCCTTAACACCTGCAGGTACCTCAAGTGCAAAAATGTGGAAAATCACACACGGTTTAGCTGGCTTTACGGTCGTTTTGAGGTGCAAAAATGCTCATTATATTCGTGACATAGTAGCAGAAATATAGTGAAATAAGAAACGAGTTGCCGACAAAACGGGGCTAATTAAACGCCGTGGAATCTCACCTGGCTAATACGTGTATGCACGCACACCACACACCATAAACGTGGGGACCAGACAAGCTGACACTAACGAGCACAGATCGGCTGTATCAGATGCTGTCTGTTGACAAAGGTGACTTTCGTTCTTTGATAGCACCAATTTTTCTCTGAAATACGGTGCATTCCGAACCTTTTGGTTTCGCTCTAACTTGTTGTGTTTCCCTGTTGTTTGTTTGCTCACGTTTTTTCTATTTTGCGTGTGGCGCTGTATTGCTTTTTGTGCCTTTTGCCTCGACGTTCAGCGTCGGTGATTTTCAACCGTTTCTTATTTCAAGTTCTGGGAACTTGCAGCAGCCTCCGCCAAGAACGATTCTACACGAAGGTGCCGCAGCGCAGTGCAGGATGGTGGCCCCTGTAGCCTACCTGCGGAGCTTACGGTGTCTTTCAATAGCGCTAAATTGCATGTATACAATATATGTAGGCATGCATCGGTACACACGTATTCTCGCAGTTCATACACACACATATATATAAGTATATATGTATATGCCAACTCATGGAGCCGCGGTTGCAAACTCGCATGCATTATGCACATGCGGTAGGTATTACATGGACGACTCCGGCGTACGGGGAACCAGTAATTCTTGTCTGCGGGATTCAGCGAAACCTTTATAATGTACCAATGCACCGAGCTGCAATGGAACGGGTGTATAAGGTATCCGGTCCTCATCTTAACAGAGGCTTCGCGCCGAACGAAGATTTGAATGGCAGTGGACAACGTGACAGGGACGGTCCCCAGGTATCGAGGGGCCCAAGGCTGATTTACGAGGGCCAAAGGACAGCCTGCTATTGTTGGTCAACACCTCACAGTAAAGGTACTGCCGTCCCCGTTCGTAAGGCGTTTTTACCGAGGTGCACTGCACAGCCATGCAGCTGCAGCCCCGAACTAAACGGGCCGAGAATTTAAACCGGGGCTCCATCTCGATGGCCGGATGATAAAGGATAGAATTATAAGTATACCGACACAGTGAAGCGTTGTTCACTTTAGGGTTTTTTCGAATTTTTTGGTAACATTCAGGAGTTGAGCATTATTACCTCGGAAATGAAGAGCGGAATTTCGTCCTTCACAAGTTATATCTAGCAACGTACTCTACCTCATGTAATGCCTGCCGGTCATCGTTTCTTCAGCAGAGGTCGTTTAGGAACAGGCTATGCGATAGGTTTTGAAATAACGTCGAGGAATTTAATTCTCAAGTCCGTTGAAGGAACCCTTGCAGCATTAGAAAACAAAGAATGTTGGTAGAGTGAATCGTCTCATATGATTGAACAGTATTCTAGGTAAAAAATCCGCGATTTCCGATCGAAAATGTTTTTTGCATAAAGTCCTGCGTTAATGAGAAAAAGAACGAACGTAATCGTATTCTAATTCAATACAATTTCGCTACATTTTTATTCAAATGCCTAAAAATCCAAGTTATCGCATCAAATTTCTTGATACATTAACTTTTAGCTGGCCCCTTCATCTAGCATTACATTACTGGCACGTTGAGGCCATGCACCAAGGCAATTTAAAATTTTGACTTGAATTTATTTTCGGATACTCACTTAAGTATCTTTTACAAGATAAAAAAAAATCGCACAATAATTTTTAATTCTAAGGTGGTTAAAATTTTTCTAAACGGCAGAAACATTCACGTTACGAATGTCTTGACTAAGAACCCCTAGGTCGCGAACAACCCCAAGGTGCCAGCTAAAGGATAAAGAAGTTTTTCTGGGTACAATCATTGCACGATGATCACGCGTTTCCAGAACCTCTATAATATAGTATTCTGGTAGAGAATTACAAGTCAATCGTAAACCGCAGATGTTCAACGTCTAAGCATCGTTTCATTCAATCCCTTACGATAATTGGTTTCAGTTCGCGATACAAAACGTAAAACTACATATGACAGAATTATCTCTCAAACTTTTGTACCTCATCACTGCGATGAATTTTCGTAATTGAGAAATTCGTTCTACATACTTCAGCTCTCAAAAGACGCATTCTTCGAAGCTGTATAGAACTCGACGAACGTACGAAATTTCTTCAACATTTGTACTATGTAGACAGAGAGTAACACCGATCGTGATGTTCCGTGAAGAGAAGTTTCTGTAGCGCAAGTAGAGTGACCTTTCCTTTTCACATGGATATAATTTTCTTCGGTACACTATCAAGACGATATTCTGCACAATTTAATGTTTGGTTCGATAAACTTTTCAGACTGACATGAGTTTCATTGCCGTAGCGGATGGCGCGGAGCAGAATAAACGTGTATCTACTGCAAGCAGTATCGGTGAATATGAGTTTAGATTACTACAGGCTTAGAATACTGGCGTTTCGTTAACGAGAACAGAACTGCAATATCCTTTCTGCTCCAATCTGGGGTTCACTGATACCTGGTGATTATTGACCGAAAACTTGCGAGTTTTCTGAGCAGAAATTTTTTATTCTACAACGTGCATAATCCCTGATCTATAAGAGCAAAATGAAGTCACTTGAAGAAACTTGGACGAGCTTTGAACTGTAGCAAAGTTGATTATGGGACATGATTTCTTTCATAGCACACTTTAACCTTTATAATGTATTTATTAGGATATAACAAGAAACAGAACTTCGTACAATTAGCATAGCGTTTGTTTAGCTTCACTGATGGCATCTGTTACAAGAAGGTAGTGTTGTATTTGACAAACGAAGAAGACCATAGAATAATAACTATCTAGAGGGTCAACTCAGAATCTTAAGTCTTAATCTTAATTCTATCTCAAGTCTATCCTTGTAGTTAGCCTCTCTTTCAATGACTTATTATATTTCCAACATGAACAAGATCCTAAAATACAAGTTGCAATATAATAACTAAATATTTGGCATAAAAGAACACGTAAAAAGCTCTTATTTTATCGTTATTCAAAGATTCCATCCACCTTTCCCATATTCGAGTCTCATATTAGCCGTTTGCAGGATTCCGTACATCAAAACGAAAAAACGGAACCCTTACAGGATGACTTCGTTGTCCGTCTGTCCGTCTGTCAAGAGCCGTTTTCACAGTATCGGGTAGAGGTATCAAGTTGAAATTAATATCAAATACTAAGGTCTATGCTCCCTTGGAGGTGCAAAAAATTCAAGCTTTTAAGGCAAGACAATCAGAAGATACGGCAATTTATGTCGTATATTTTGATACTCGCAACCTCACAAATCAAAACCTATTCCCGTTAACCTAGAATCACGAGATTTGGAGTGAAGTAAGGTCTTATAGCACAAGTAAAAAAAAAACGTCAGAAAATAGTTAATTTGTAGTTATATCACATTTAAAAAAAATAAAAAAATGAATCGAGTTTATACGGAACCCTCAGAGCGCGAATTCTACTTGTACTTGTCCGGTTTTCAGATCGGAGCCATATCAGGTGCATCACGCGAGGGGATATAATATTTTCCTGAAGCTGTATGCAATTTTTTTTTTATCGGGGCGATTGGAAAAAAAGTGATTAAAAAACATTGAGCCAATCTATGCCGAAGAGAGGAGGGAGGGTCTTGAAATTGACGCCAGCGAAGCCCGCCCCTGACAGCTGCAATCTCCGGTCGAAAATCGCACCCCGGCTCAATAGCTCTTTGTTGCTCCGTTGAGCCCGGCACCTCCTCTTCGCACCAGGTTCGCTTCGTTCAGACTCTCGCTGCAGGATTCGCTTTGCTTATTTTTCAAAGGGAATAAAAGGGCTACGTTCAGCCGTGAGTTTAATTTGATTCTTAACAAAATTCGACGCGCTCCGAAACCGCAAAGTGCCCATCCGCCCCCTCCGCCCATTCCGACGCCTTTACCTTCTCTCGTAACAATAAGGACTTACCTATATTATATGCACCTCGCTGCCACTCAACGGCGCAACCTTCCTATCGCTCCACAATCAAAGAAACCGTCTCTTATAACGTAAACCACTCCTCCGCAAAGCTTGAAATATAATTCAAAGCTTCCTTCAACTCTGACGGACAATTTTTCAAATTAACTTCTCCCCTGTATATCCCCATTGTACACTTGTTAAATTCTTTTACATTAGCCGTTTTTAGGAAGGTAGGCAATTAAAGCGAACTTTCAGATTCATATTGAGTCAGAAGTGTATCGATTTTTTCCCTCCTGGTATAGAAGACGGAACTAAAACTACTTTTCGTCCAGAGGAGAGGTCGTATAAAAATGAAAATTCTATTAGGTACATGAAAAAGACTTGAGGAACTCGCCGGTTTAAACGGCGTTGCCACAAAACATGTAAAGGACTCCTGCACGCCTTGATTCTTTTTCTTTGAACTGGTTTTTATCAAAAGCGAGATACATTTTCATTGCAATGCCGATGTTCTCAGATTTTTGGCTACATCGTCGTAATTTAAACAGATGGAAAACCAAACCCTAGTTCTATTTCTGATATAGCAATCCTTTACCACCCTACGAGCCATACTTTCCACGTTCAGCAATACCATGAAGATACTAATTTGTAGTTCAAAATCAAGGTACGAGCGCATAACGGACTTGGTAAATCATTTACGCTAATTAAATTATAGCTTGCGATCTAGCTAACTCCCGCGTATAATAGTCCAAAGTTCACTTCCGTATATCCTCTCGAGTATTCTACAATTGCCGTTAATTTTCATAGCCACTCATTTGCTGGTCTGTTTTTCACTTATAAATTACAACGTCAATATATATTTCTGATTGATTCGATCCCACGTAGCAGTTTCATGCTCATAAAAAATAATAATTTATTAGCTACATTATAGGGTTAATGAAAGTCTCGGACAGTAGAGTTAGGAGTTTATCATCTCTTCGTTTTCATTCTATTTCAAAATTCTCGAGTGACACAACTGAGACGAATGCTAAAAATTAAATCACGAATACTTTTCGCTCTTCGCTGCTCAAATTTGAATAGTTCAAATTTGAAATTTGATTCGTTCTTGGCTGACGTGCAATTTCAATCTCCCAAGCAAAAATGAATCGTCGATTAATGTAAGCTGACGCGGTTCTGTTCTTCAAAGGACCCAATATAGAGTTAATTATTCAAGCGACTTTGAAGTTCGTCGGAGACGTGTGTAAACATAATTTACATTTAAACACATCAATTTAAATTGAATGCTTGAGATTGGGATGAAGCTGTCCGTGATGGCAACACCAAAAGTGCAAGTACCGGTATGAATATACATATACAGGTAGCCATCGATATAATAGGTATACACTTGAAAGACCGAATTTCATTAGCTGGCATTTGACTGCAGTATACATATAATATAGGTATGTGTTCAGTGTCCATACTTATATACATATAGTCTCGTGCAATAGTTGTCAGTTCAGAGTAAATACATCAACGTGAGCATGTGTAAACAGGTATGTATACCCACGAATATGAAATAGACGTGTAAAAGCGCAACGAGAAAGTGCCGAAATTAAAAAATAACGGAGATCTTGATAAACAGCTATACCTTATTATGTGCCTACCTATATATATAACCACGTGTATTTGTACAGGTACGCGAACGCTTAACGATTATGCCACCATGATTTTACCTCGGCACACACGCACGCATGCCTATGTTATACGTATAATATAAGGTTATCCGTTTGTTACACCACATATCGCAGCAATTACGTAGTACCCGAATAAACGATTTAGTAAGGCGTCGGCAGAATAGTTTACAAGTCGAACGGTTAACGTTCCTTTTAATCTATCCGGTCGTGTCCGTAATTACACGAGATCGTTCCACAAGCTGCATCCCTTGACCATCTGCGGGCTCGTTTAATATACATTCGAAATACATAACACACGTTGTAACACCGTTTGTCCTCCAGCTATCTGCTACACGTTCCTCTCGTAAGACAGAGGCGGTGTAGTTCCATTACTTGATACCTGTAAGTGCGTCGCACGCTCGTCAGATTTTCACTCAATTTCGATTACCATTGCAGATGTTGACGGAAATGTACAACAAGATTTTACCGAAAAATGATATATGTATACTCAGAAAATCCTGAGATTTACGAGTTTGGGATTTGTTTCACGATTAAAATTGTTACTTTCAACGTGTAAGCTGGAATGAAAAATATGCTTTGCAACAATTTCAAGTGAAATTGAAAGCCGAACATGCAGCTCTTAGTTTTGTATTTTTTGTATCTCTGGGGCCGTTTCGTAAAAATAGACAAATTTTTTATATCGTAGTTTTCTGAAAGAACCATAGGTTTTCATCAATTTCTCTAACATTCGATGTGAATTTATGTGGAAATGTTGAACTCACTCATCGAAAGCAATGATTCTGAACCTGTACTTTGTTTTTTCCTTAAAAAATTATTATTCCTCGTAAGTGTGTTTGGCTTTCATCGTTAATTTTTGATATCTTATATTTTTCATTCACGTAATCAAGGAATCTCGAAAATCGCAACAACGAAAAAAGTCTAGAATTTAGTATGCAAATATATTCTCACGGCAGAGTTGGTATTTACAGATGTCTGTAATGACATTTAACTTTCAAATATGTAGTATCGAGCAGGGTATAATATCCAATCAAGAACTCAGAACGAACATTGCTGGTGCAAAGTATGTAACCACGTAGCAGCAGCTGCAGATGAGAAAAAGCGGTCTTCGAGATCATCAGAATTCACTCGAAACGTTTAAAGGCTTCCAATCACCAGCCGCAGTCGCGTACTGCATATTCGCGATTCTTGCCGTGAGTCGACGGTTGAGATTTCACAGAATTATACAGTATCGAAGAGAGGAGTAAGAAAAAAAAAAGAAAGAAGAAGAAAAACGGGAAAGATAAAATAAAACGAAATAAAACTGAAACGAACGAGTCCCCGCGCAAACGGCATCACCACCATCTGCCCGACCGTCCGTCCGTTCGTCTGTAATCTGATATTGGGATAGGTAGATGCCTTAGCGCTGTACCAACACAGACTTGCGTCCCATCACGCGTACTCGTACGCACAACGGCATTAATGTCGCGGCGTGCTTGTGGCTGTATACGCGTGTATAATACACACCAAAGATCCATGCCCCGCCGGGGCCGGATCACCTTCGACGTCACCAACCGCAAGCTACCAACCCGTCGTTCCAGGTGCGCTCTTGGTGTAGGCTTATGCCCGGCGTTCATGTGCGCAAGTACCTTCAAACGCGCGAGTCGCAAATCAGTCGCGCAAAGTAAATTTTGCGCGAAACCGTGGCGATGGGCATCATGGAGGCTAGCGACAAGTAACCGCGAGTATCGGGGATGTAAGCGTCGCACGAGTGTAGATAGGAAGGCTGTCACCACTATAGGCTTGGCGAGTGACATACACCCGTGAAAACAAATACATTCGTGAGATTCTTAGGTATTTGCCGACGGCTTTGATGTTTGCGTTCTTCGAAGAATACCTTACAGTACTACGCATCCTCCTCGGGCATACCTACCTACGTTAGAATTCCTCCTCACATTTGTATTGGCTACACCTCGCTTAATCGTAGGCCTTGCAGGTACCGCGACGCAATTACACAGCCATGATGTGCATGCAACGTAGTCTGCCACCGGATGATTCTTGAAAAGATAAAGACAGCCGCAGCCCTTGGGCCATGTACGAAATGTTGTGTTTTAACCGGTGGGCTGTTTTCATTTCACGATAGTCTTTTTTCGCATAATTTCGCTTCTTCAGCCTCTGAACGTCGCTGCAGGTTGCAGCCTTCAGTGATGAAATCGACGAGCGAGTCGCCAAAATGGCGTCGTAACGAAAATGCAACGAGCGTCGCGGCGGGACGAGAAATTTCTACAGAATGCAAATGCAAGAAAATGCTGAGTAATACGTTGCATACACAGTGCATATATTGTTTCTATTCGCCGTGAGAAGAAACGATTTTTCTCAAGAATGCCGCAAAGGCTTCTTGGGCTTCAATTTAGGGACCACATCACTACGTGGCGACGGTTCGCCGTACAAGCGATTGTTTTTCGAATGGTAACCTTGAAAGTCACGGAGAATCGGACAACTGGTTGAATGAACGATGATGATGTCGAAATTACAATTTGTGAACCAATGAGAAGAAATGTTTGAACTGCGTAAACCAATGAAATTGCAGAAGGATGATGTTTCGACCGCTTGTATGACGTGATGGTTTAACCTTTCGTAGCCGTACAACAATTCTTAATCGACAAAACGTAGATGCGTAGAGAGAAAGAAAGTGAAGGTTATGTTTATCGAATATGTTTTTAAATTAGATATAAAGGCTACGATTATTCGATTACTTGATGGCTGAAAATAAACAAGTTTACGAAAAAAGAAATACCTACATGTGTTTTAACATGTGCTGATTTTTTACTTTTTTCAGAAACAAAAAAAGAATCATGAAACGTTGGGGCAAATTCATCGGAAGAGGTTATGTCGTTATGACCTTTCTCACCAAGGTGTCGGAAAGGTGTTCGCGCCACCGAATGCGCGGTTGTTAATTTATTTCTAAGCGATGCTATTATAACATAGGTATACGGTATACATATACATACATAAACATACACCTACGTATCCCTGCGAGACAAGCCTCGGAAAAAGATGTGCAGTCCCCTCGGATATACCCGCCCATTTTTAAGAGGTGGGCATTAAAAACAACAATGTCATTACATTTTAACGATCTGTTCCGCGCTACCCAACTATAAAGAGGGTATTCTCGGTGTTGGTCCGTGCATGAAGACACAGAGGTAGAGCACTGGCTCCTTCACACGAATTGCTTTCTGTATTGGGAGGTATACGCGCGTGGTGCGCGGGCGTCGAGCGTCGAACGTCGGGCCCTGGGCCCCCCTCAGGGCCCGTGGGGCTGAGTTTGGGCCGGCGAAGAATCTCCCCCCCCCCACCGGGGCCTCGTACGCGGGAAGAATCAGTATGGGTGAAACAGAAAAGGAATAAGAAAAGTTGAGATGGCGCCACACGTCGACCGTGTTTTCGGGGCATCCTCCCTGCTGTTGTCGCCTTTTTTTTTCTTCTTCCTTTTACTCTTTTTTCTCTTTCGTCTCTCGACGTCCTATCCACCCGCCTCTTTCTCTCCCTTCTTATTCGTAAAGCTCCTCCGGGCACCGGCATTTTTCCCTCCTTCTTTCTCCCTCGCGTGACCGCCTTTTCTTTATGTATCGCTATCGCGTACGATCTTATTAACTGGCACCCACGCGCTCCGGTGGACCACAGAGCACCGTACGTCATTACCATATTTATGTTTGGAAAATGCGATGCATTGGTAATCTTTCTAGCTATACGTATACCAAGGCCCAATGACCGCTCTTCCGCTGGATCCTCATTGCGTGGGCAACAATCCATGCAGCACGCTGTGGTTTATTGTACCGATCGCAAGATATCTTTCACTTTTATTCGTTTCAAATGCAATTAATATTATCATGACTCGACTGTTTCGAAATCCTTGCTCTTTCCCTAGCCGATAATTATCTTCGCTTAAGCATCAATAACATATCAGTATGTGAGTATCCATAATCGTCGTCGTATTCTACTATAATAATTGCTACGCCGTCAGTTTCATTTTTTCTAGAGATCTAGTGTTGAGCTCAAACTATCGCATCGTGAAATTTTTATTATTTTCGCTCAAGTGTAAATGTGCGGAGCATTTTCGCACATCCGCTGAGAAGAAACGTGTTGGTCGTATGTATACGTCAGTAATTATTGGTGTTATACCTATACGCATGTGTACCCAGCGTCTGCCGTGGATACAAAAATCTAAATTTCTAATTCGTCGCGGTAGACGATTCATACAGTCATCGTGTCTCGGTGTATCAGTCGATTTTCAACAATCGGTTGGATAAATTTTACGAAAGGCGATCGAGGGAAGACAGGAAAACAATCTTAAATCATGAAAATCAAACGAGTAATGCATGAAAAAAATTGCAAACGATCTTCGGCCGATCGTTATTAAACATTTGTGCGGGTTTTGTTCGACCGCTCGTCGGTCGTTGCCCTAAGTAAGAAGCAAGCCGGTATAGGAACTTGCTGGGAAATCGGCACGGAATATTAGCGAGGTAAAACATGTACATATGGTGGGGGAAACACGGCGTGTGTGTATATCTGCAGCTCGGTAAGGCCGCAATTCTTTTGCGCCTAAAGCCAACCAGTCTGACAAGGCTCCTAGCTAGCTCAAAATGGACAAATATCAACGATGACGTAAGTCGCGAATCGAGGATTAGCACGACGTATGATGAACTGATGCGTCGATTTATTGCCGATAAGCGAGAACGGGGTCGAGAGTAAATGAGGATGATGAAAAACAAAATATAGAGACTCACCGGAAAAGAAGGTTGTATCTTATGTACCACCTCCGCTTCAGTTAGCTAGACGATAGGAAATTGGAATATCGCGATTCGCGAACCGATTTACACTCGCGTGCTGCTCCCGCTTATCAATTCGATTAATATACCTATTACGTACTTCTGCGGTTACAAGTATACGTACAATTCAAAGACGCGGCTGTTAATACCCGACTCGCGTGTCGATCCTGCGTGTAGAACAATTCGGCGCAATTGGTCGCGTACGCGATCGGATCGGTGACCGTCCTCGTCGCGATCGGAATCCTGACTCTTAACGAGGTCCCTGGTGCGTCGCGCGGAGGCTGCCAGGAGCCGACTGAGCCTGGTCAAGCTGCAGATCTCGACGGCCCCGTGGCGGTGGCGGCGTGCTGTTCTTTCCTCTCCTGGACCCGGGGCCCGATCTCGACTACCTACGACCGTCGCAAGAGACTGTTCCGAGGAGACTGTACATATAGGAGGAGACTGTAAAAAGCCCCATCGCCCGGGGCCTTACACCTCGAACCAGTAAAACTTGTCTTGTCCTCTGACGCTAAAGTGCATTTTACACGAGGTTCGACCGAGCGCCGCATTGTCGCTATCGCACACGCGAGTCTACTGGCCAATTCAACGAGGATCGAACCGTACAATGCACCACGGAGAGGGTGACGATCGCATGCGCGCGTTTTCGACAAACACACCTGCAAAAACAGAAATCAACAAATGGAAAAACAGAACGAAATCGAGGAGCGCCGACGCGTCGCGGACCCCGGAGTTCAGAGAAACGGAGTTGAAAAGCGCTGCCGATTCTCACGGCCACCCGTCGCGCTCGTGCGGCGATATCGCGCATGCGTGTTTCGGGCCTGACACGTGCGGGCTCAAAACTTAGAGGGCCTGTGCACAGATGCACGTTTATGCAGGGCGTGTTAGAACCGAGGTGTTCGGCTCAGCGGTTCGGATGTACGAGTTCCATTGTAGGCAATAATAAATTGATTACAGAGCGTTCGTTGCGAATGCGGTTTGAAGAGTTTGTCTCGGACGGTGTATATATACCTACGGCTTCCGCGCCCTGTCATAGGATTCTCACTTTTATTTTACACGACCGCATGATTAATAGCAATTCTTTTACCTTTTTATGCGACGGCGTGTACGGCCTATAGGTTGATACCTGCAGCGCACACGTCTTTCGCCTCACAGGCACGTCCGCGTCTGTGCAGATGTATAATATACGAGTTCTTCAGTTCAGCTGGATTGATTTCAAATTAATCAAACGCAAAGTGACGAATTGTACCCACACTATATCGCATACTCACACGAGCGCACCTTCGGTCACTGATTTATTAATCCCTCGTTCGTTTTCTGCAACAGCGGATCGGCATCGATTCTCGGTATGTCCATAATATATGTATATAAATTCTTGCGAGATTTCACCCAACGTATGTGATGTGACAGGTATAACTTGCAATTTCTCCACTTGGGTGGTAAGCCATAATTTATTCGAGTTTTATTTTTACAATATACCTATACATCGAGTTACTTTACTATTTTCTTTGGTTTTTTATTATTCAGAATAATTTGATCGTTACCCTTACACTTGTAAATACTACATTATATAATACATTTATGCGAAGACACATCTATGAAAACTAGGTAAAACAACCGTATGAGCAAAGCAAAACGCGTCGATTCAGCCATTGGCAGGTGTACAGACGGAAGAGCCTAATTTACGAATCAGTTGGAACTGTTCGTTGCGATTGGCTTTATTGTTCGCGCTCTCTGTAGTGCAGTGCCGCTCTGGCTTTACACGGTAACTGGTCTAGGATCAGTTGTAATAATTACATAATATTTGTAATTTCGCATAAGCCTCATTAGCGTCAAACCTTTTGCGCTATAAAATTGTACCTCGCACTCTCCTCTTCTTCGGTGTTCATACTCACTGCCGTTGACACAGTCGAGGTATAATCGGGACCTTCATTTTCTTTTTCTTCAAGTTTCCCAGAGTCCAATAGAGACCTTCCCACGTTGAATTTCCTCGCGATTGGACCGAGCGTCTCGTTCAGATAATCCTTGAACGCCTGACACTTCAGTCTTGTGTCCAGGTCGCCGGAACTTCCCCATATCACTATTCCGTCTCCTCCCAAACTTTTGATTGTTTTAAAACCGTCGTGCACGTCATCCTATAAAAGATGAATTTCAATCACGTATAGTCTACCGATAATTGAAAATCTTCAAATTATCTTACGATTAATAGATTTGAACGATTTCGGTAATTTGTTGCTAATCATTCTCGACGACAGTGCACAGGCGACTTCATTTAAACGAATGAGTACCTCTTCGATTCAACGATACATCAACAAGAAATGGACATGTATTGTGGAAACATTGTTATGGAGCTAGTCTAGTTCGTTTGATATTTGCAAACTTTAATTTGATTGTTAGCGATCCCTATCTCTGGGTCGAGGCAACTCTGATTTACGTTACGTCAAGGCTCGTTGACGGTTGTAAAAGACTCATTCATGAAACCGCTGATATCTAGTACTGTCTCGTTATCAAAGGCGGCTGCAGCATGAATCACTGCGAGCGTCGTAAGAAGCATACATATACGTCAGATAGGAACAATTTATCTAAGTAGTATTGTGGTCCATAAACGTCGGTAACATGCGGAAAATTAGACACGTGGCCTTACTTCTATGCCAATGAGTTGACATTCTTAATTTTGCATTCTAACATATGAAAATACGATTGACAGCAATTAAGCTTGCACGTGAATAGTTTCAGTTGCAAACTTGGTACTGAAATGAAGTCTGGCTAGATCAAAAAGTCATGAATGATGTTTCAGAATTTTCGACGGTCGATAAAATTAACAATTTTGCTTCATTCCCATTTATTACGTAAATGGTCGCTTAACTCCCAAAAAACTGTACAAGGGACATGAATTTCTATTACTTGTGAATTATTGAGCTTTAATCGTAACTAGTCATCATCAAATATGCAAGTACGCAAAGAGCTGGACAATTGTCTTCAACGTTTGATTGACTAATCTGCAGCCAACATTTTTTTATGAAAATTTACGTGATCAATTATCAAATCAAATAATGACTTACGTTTGTCAAGAACTCATTCCTACTATCCTGGTACTTGTACCAAAAGTAAGCAATCACCGGTTTTTTTGCATTCTGCTTAGACCTATTTGATATCCTTATCGCCTCCGTTACTCTGCCAGTGATAAGTTCCATTCTCTCTTTGTGACGCAAACTTGCTTGAAGATAAACGGATGGTAGGAGAACGTTCTGCAAGTTGAACATCCAAGAAAGTCTGAAAATTAGATCAAAAACTATACATGTCAAGTGGAAAACAGCCCATTCGCTCAAAAGCAGAGCACTTAAATACGGACACTCGGGTATTGTGTTTCACTTCTGCTTCGATTTCTACACTCGATTCCAGTTCCCAGTTGCAGAGTGTATCCAACTCGAATGAAAATTCACAGCGGGAAAACTATTCCGTGTAGTCATTATGCAACGCCAATTGCGCCAATTACTAACAATTATTGCGAATGGCGTCATTACTATGTCTAAGTGTTTGCAACCACATACGTATACGACACTACTGTTTGGTGCAACTTAAATATATAATCACTGTCTTCTTATGTGAACGAAATCTCGAGCGTTACTGAAGTCAACTACAAACCGCAGGTATTCTCCTCTAGCACAAGAACTCAGTACCGTTACATAACGTGTATTTACTGATGACCCGGAGGGAGAATGGATTTCACCATTTTTTCTGTTAGTAAACGTGTAAATTCTTTGAGATCGTTTCTTTTTTTTTTTTTTTGTTTGCAAAGACACACCTGTTGTTCTCCTGGTAAACTTTCGGGTCGCAGCCGACGGTTGGAACGTTTGGCGTCAAATTGAAGCAGTAAGGATAAGCGTAGTAGCTCCATGAAGCCTTCGGCCTCAGAGTACGGGCGAGACGCAAGGTGTCCTCCATGAAGAGTCGGCCTGATTTTTCGAATCGCCTCGTCGCCTCGCTGACGACTCGATTCTTATCCCAGAACGGATGCCTGGCTCTTTCAATTTCCGTTGACAAGTCGCGATATGGAGCAAGCGAGGCCCAGTTCTGCCTGAATATGGGCCTCCAGCTTTCAAAGTCGATCACAGCGAGACCCGAGAAACCGACGTCCTCGATCTGCTGGTCCACGTGCTTCCGAAAAAGTTCCAAGTGGAAAGTCACGTTTCCTTCCTGAGGAACGCCGCCATTCCTCCTCACAGTGCGCCCTGCAATAATCGCAGTTTTAATAACCGTCGTGTCTGGAATTCGTGAAAAGCTTACCGTTCTCGTCCTTCAGCAACGCTGGAAAAGCACCCGGGTCGTAAAGTATCGCAATCTGGTCACCGCGAAAATGATCCTTCTTGTTCTGCCGTATTCCGAACTCGGGTACTTCTTCGAAGAACATCCCATGCCGGTGACACATGAACGTCGGAACGTTCCAGTAGATGTAAAAGTCGCTTTCCGAAGCACCCGAGACACCAGGCACCTGCATCAAACTGAATCAGATTATCGTTTTGTCTCTGAGCCTGGACCGACGAAAATGAACAGTGAAGAAGACATGTGCACCTTATTGTTTCCAACTCAATTGATCAACTGATTCACCTCGAGTTCTTGCAACGGATGAAGGTTTTATGATAACAATGATGACGATGATGATTGTGATAATTGCGCCGGCGTCATAAGCGGTGTGAATTAAACGGAAGTAAAAAAGTTTGTGTTATACCCAAAAAATGTGGCATTTGATACGGCGATGAAAACGGCGACCAATGCGCACTGATTGAAAGTTTTATAGTCCATTCCAACCGAACATTTGCCAGAGCCTTTTTTTATGTACTCTACTTTTCTGCCTGGCTGAGTATTTTTGTACAACGGCATGTCAAATGGTTGCGTTCGACTGAATTCCCCTTGATCTAAGGCCACTTTATATTCCGCATCACATTCCCCACCATTTCCACTCGGCATCCGATGTTATCAGCATTGCATTTTTTATTTACTCGACATGACCGTACCTTGTATTTTTATTTTACCTTTTTTCTTTGTGCTCTACAACCTTTCATTGAACAATTCGATTAGTTCCCAGCTATTGTGAATACGTATACCTATCGGTCATTCGGATCGGCCATCGGCTTAAATGACATATATCGCGTTTACCTTCGCACGAGCAAACTTAAATTTACCCAGTGCTGTCAAAGCATCGTTATTCGCCTAGGATAGGAAATCCCACTTGTAGTTGAGAAAGTAAATACAAATTTCGAAATCATCGAAATATCACCAAATACCGAAATTTTTGCTGTATGAAGCCGTTCAGTTTTGCCATAGCAAACTAATCACGATTGTAATTTGATAGTTCTGATGTTATGCAAAATCTCGATCCTAAGAATATTTGTAATTCAGTTCATCTTTTTCACGTATTTCCAAATGATCAGTATCTAACTTCGAAAAATTATAATCGAAACAATATCTATCGGTTGTTGAGAAATTATCCTAAATTACATACGGAAAAATTACCTACATGATTTTTCGTAATTTCACACTTATCGTAATGAATGGAACGATTGGCCTGTCAGTGAGGAAACTTCCGAACAGCTGTGTTTACCGCTTTGTCGCAGAGACAACGGACAGAAGTATGACAAGCAGGTTTGAGATACGGATAACACCAACGTAGATAAACTGGTCTCTTTCAGTCCTTGTATCTATTTTAATTTAAATTTGGGAGCAGCATGCGGAGGGTGATATTTAGACGAAGACATTTGAACCGCCACAGGTATCAGAGGAGCTGATTACGTAAAATGTAGGTTTTTATTAAATACGTGCGGCGAAAAGACCGTTGCCTCCTTGTTGCACACGATTCTTTACATAACAAGAGTATATTACGCGTTTTTCGTGAAGCACGAAATCGAGGTTGGGGTCGCGTAATGTCAGACTTGTAGGCGACAGCGCATGCGCGCAATACTAAAGAAACCATATTTAACTCCTAGGACTTAAAAGTGGTGTTTTCAGTACTCCGCACATGCGCATTCGCAGACTCACTCGACCGTCATAAAAACGGATACTTTGTATACGAAAAACACGTACGAACAAAACGCATAAAATATACTCGCGTTATATGAAACTATGGTTACACTATTTTACTCCACCTGTCACGTTTTTTGTTTCCCTTTCGATTCCCCAATTTTAGAGATTGTGAATGATGACAATGTTCAAATTTGTATTACTTGATAACAGTTGCTTTCGAGGGTCCGTGATGTATTTCAATGTTAATTAATTTTTCAATGAACTTCAAGAGCACACCAGTAAGTATCGGACGTGGAGTGATAATTTTTACATCACCTTGATAATTGAAGATGTTCATTGCGATCAGAACTATCTGACGTAAGAGTATTACAACAATGCCTTCGTCTGTTAGTAAGATGGACATTAAGTAGCGAAGCTTCCAAAATATCAACAGATGTAAATAAATATATTTCAAAATCAAAATATGCATGTAGAGAAAAATTCTATGAGATGCCGATTTCGTATCAAAACTGTGGTTCATTCAACTGAACCTTGAAGCTCGTCTGTACATAAAATAAATAAGTAGCACCCTGTCTATGACAGCACCTCTGATCGTCAATAAATTTCTCAGAATATACCGGATGCAACTAATTTAAATTTATAGAAAAAAGAACCCTTTCTGTTATACACAGAACGAAATACAAAAAGCTGGCTTTTTTGGAGTAAAAATTACCTGGACAATGGTATTTGATTAGGTTGAAAAAAATACAAAAACTTTCAACAACTAACAAAAAAAGCATCCAAAGTATGTCTCACCGATTTTCTTCGTTCCATGATATGATGTAATATGTCAAGAAATATTGGACACGTATTTTTTCAGTGGCTGATTCGGCCATTCAATTGGTAAAAACCACGTCTAAACTTTACACCCAATAATCAATTATTAAGATTTTCACCGTAACAGCGTAAAATCTTTGGATCAAACCAAGTAGACATTACTTAAAATCAACAAATCATAAAAAGCGCAGTGTTTTTACCCTCAGGGGTTGCATCATTTATTCTTTGAGGGTAAAATTTATGAGTGGTTTTTGGATCTTAAACGGCCGAATCAGCACGTAAGGTAATACGTTTCTTACATTTCTCGATTCACCACAACATATCTCAGATTAAAGAAAATCGGTGAGGTACACCACAGGTACTTTCTCTGTAAGTGCTAAAAAATCGCGGGCAAGCGCGTTTGCCACCTGCAAACTTAAACCTGATGTCATCTGTAAATAACATTTTGTATCTGTTATAATTGTTACAGTGCACGATATAGCAATTTTTCGAGTTCTTCAAAGTTTAGTTACAAAATCAGCCACCATCTGATCGTCCAAGTTAAACTTTGACAAGCGTAGGTCTCCATACCACTAGGTAATGCTAATTTGTATTAATGAGGATACCTACTAATAGTTTGAAATTATTTCTATTCCTTGTGAATTCCATAAGAATGTGTTACGGAAATATGTAATATGTCATGTAATAGGGGTAAAATATTATGAAAGGTTTTCTTATGCAAGGAATATTAGGATAAGTTTTCCAGAACAAGGTCTGATTCCGTAACCCTTAAAGAGTTCTTTGACCGAAGTACAATCATAATAAATACTTTCGTGGATAATTCCATGGCGTAACAGTCGTTCTAACAGCTGAAGGCAATAGTTTAATTTCAAATTGATGAAGCCCGGATGTAGTGACAAATGTAATCGCGATAGGAGCTTCGGTTACCAGAAATTAAACGGGTAAGGATCTTCTAGAACCACATATATAAATGTGTGGTAAATACATCTCCATACATCCTAGAATGGTTACTTCAGAAAAATGAAAACATCAGTCAAAATGAAACTCAATTCGAACAACGCACGCGAAGGTTACTTCTAGTGTACTGTACCCTACCTACACCCTTGAAGAGGAAATAAAAATGTTATATTCGACCATGCCAGAGGCGATTTTCCTTGAAGAGATAGCATTGATAAAAGGTAATTGACACAGTTTTTATATCTTTGAAAATTGTTTGACTTGCATTGGGAACACCCGTGCTGTAGGAAAAGACCATAAAAATGCAAAATATAGAATTTTCAAGTACACAAATGTGTTATCAGGATGAATTCTTGCGTCCTTCCGATCAAAGCCACCCGCCACAGCCTTACTTCTATTATCTTAGCATAGCCTTGGATACGATATGCGGCTACTCAAATCAATATTCACGTAAACCGACCGACTTTCAGATTCATAACTACAATGCACGTATTCCATTGCACAGCGTAGGACGGAAGTGATAACATTCTAGCCAAGGCTCGGACTCATATTTTGGTTATCGTTCATTTTTTTCCCCTAAAATGAAATGCCAGTTACCAGTGCACTTGACAGGTATGAGCCTCACTGAACGGTCGATAAGTTTCTATATGTTAATTAGATGTACGGCGTGCCGTACACTTGGTTTGTCCATAATTACACCATGTCGTATCAGTCATAATTAGTTAAAAACGCGGAAAAAGTGTCAGCTGGCAATGAGCCGGCAATCCGCGGACATGCTTCAACTGCAAATTAGTTGGGTCGAGCTAGGCACTAGATCGCAGGAATGGATGCCTCAACTTTCCACCTGTTCATAAGTGAGTCAAATCAAAACGTAAAGTGGCGTGTAACTCAGCTTCGCTTGTTAGGATGGTTGAAGTAGAATGGTCTAATCACAAATAAAAGCCGTTTTCACTACAAAAATTTTTTTTTTTGAATTTCTTGTGTAATAGAAATTGCGGCCTTATGTGTTAAAACGTATGACTACGTACACCGATCTCTAGATTGGACGAAATACAATTGGACAAAAAGTTCATCTTGCTGAATCATCCAAAGAGTTACTCGATATTTCACTGTAACATTTACTCGATAATGATCAACTTTGTTTTCCATTCTTTCTCATTCAGTACAATTTTTCCTAAGTGTCCCGGTGATATGCCAGTGCTTAATTTCCAAATGGGATATTCGAGGTAAACGACCTAATATAAGTTTCGATAGTCATTTATCATTAACACTAAAAGTTCGTATGTTTTCAATTCAAAGTCCATTTAAAAACAGTACCACGGTGTACCGGTGTGCGTATCCTTAACTTTTCGGCTTTTGCATTATGCATAGGCATTTACACACATTTTTTTAATATCTCTACCAAACCATTTTAAAAACCCATATCATTAGAATGAATTACGATAAGAATATTGTGAAAATCTATGTAGTATTCAGAAATGAGGGTCAATGTTTTTATTTTTCTCGTGACATCTATCATCAGTCCCTTAGTTAATGTTCTATGATACACTTCAGTGTTACAGAAATTGCCACTCGCAAGGAGGAAAAGTTATCGATGCGCCTGCATCGCATTGTTCCGTCTTTTGTTATACTAGCATGACATTGATACAGCCCGCACTTTGTGTACGCCTATGTATATTTTTCGCACTTGGTTGCCATGAGTTATACACAGGCATAAGTTGATCGTACACAAATTGAGGAAATAAAATATCATTCATAACGGCAGTTTGTCTTCGGAACAAGAGAGATGTAAGATGTTTTTCTCATGTCGCCAAAGTGTCGGACTTCGTACCATAAGTACACAAATGCACATATATTAACCTGTTACCAATAAGACCAGCTAGATTTGATTTCACCAGTTTATGCATGCAGTGCAATATCAAAATTTAAGTGAACAACAACAGTACCTGAATACTGGACTGTAATTGTTTTACGGTATTTTAGTGAGCCCATTCGTAAGTGAAAAAGTTACAAAAAAAAATTAAGAAAATTAATAAGCCTTAGTTGTGATTTTCATACGGTATTTAAGTTCATTTATAGCATATTCAACACTAGGTCTCCGTAATCTTTGTAAAGTGTGCAACCCACGTACTTTATAACCACGAAGTAAGAAAGATACTTCGTGTTTATAACTCTACAATCGTCGGTAGTATCCCTAGTGGATTTTACTTTATCAGCAAACGCGTATTCAAGCGGGTTCTTTGCATATGTCGGTATTCAGGCAAATGACTTGTTCGAAGAAATTGCTGGTTCCGCAAGCTGTGCACAGATGTCACTACGTAAATTTAAAGCATTTGCCCACTAGGACCACTGATCTCTATCCCTCTATCTAGTCACTGGCTTAGTGGCCATATTCTGTACCAGGCACCTGGCACTCCTGGTTTTACTGTGTCTCCGGCCAGTACGTGGCGCTAGTAGTCATCTGCGCACTTTAGAGAGGAACCACGGTCCTACCAGTCCTACATACAGGTCTGGTAACTCCGGCACTTTTGAGTGGTAGGGGGTGTCACCGTTAGTGAGGCACACGGTCTTGTTTCCTATCTATCCGCTAGGGGCGCCATTGGCCCGGGGTATGATAAATATAAATATATACCGATAAGATAACCTGCTCATCGAAGTTTTTGACAGTTCATAACTCAGTGTAAAGTGTGTAAACGGTGGACCATCTACACAAGATCTCAAACTGTCTCAAAAGTTGTGAGCCCTCGCTTGATGTTTATGGATTTTATTGACTTAAACATTTGAGGATTCTGTTGAAATAAAACAATTATCACGCCCGCCATGGAATGCTAGTAAACATCTCGATCATTTTTTATTCACATCTTTCTTCATTTTTGAGTGTTATTCAGGATTGTTGATTCCGAAAAATCAGCTGTTCAGATCTGATTTATGATTGGCTCACCCCGAGGGGGCAGCGCTGCAGACGGCGAAAACGAGAACCACGGTTTTGCCTCATTATCTGAGTCATTCCCCACCCTACTAGTTTCCGGACCTGTATGTAAGACCGTGAGAGGAACAGACGATTATAAAGGGCGTGTTCGGAAATTGACTGAAAGTACTGTCAGTACTGAAAATGGTATAGTCCAAGTGACGTATACTGTAGATTTTCAGTACTGATAGTACTTTCAGTCAATTTACGAACACGCCCTCAGTGTTTGATTACCACAAAATATATGTACCATATGCGATGCTGAGAACTGCAATTGTCGGTATTTTGGTCGGTATATATAGATTTTTTTTCATCCCGCTCAATTTATCTAGGCTAAAATCCATCCTATATTTCTTAAATTACTCATTGAAAAAATCAACTTACTATCTTGGTTGTGAGTTATTTGGAAAACTATAATGCATACCGACAAGTCTAACCTCCGCGGGTATATAATCGTCTTCATGCGCTAATAGAAACTTCAGTGTAGGTTGTATTAGGTATGTAGGTATGTATGTACGTATGCATTCAGCCTAAATCAATGGACACTTGGTGAAGCCAAAGTTGATTACCCATCATTTATACGCAATACGTAGTGCGTTTCAACGTTCATTTGTTGAAATCAAAATTGCAGTATTGTGGTTAGTCCTATAGTTTTCGATTTACAATACAGTCATCACCTTTGCGGCTGTATCAGAAAGTTTCGGGAATCACTTGCACAATAAGATAATACAAGTTTAATAATTTTCATTAAAAGCCCTTTTACTGAAAGCGAACCTATAATATTTATCAGTAAATTGAAGAAAAAGATGTTATAACCGAGATAACTTTGAGAGGGACGTCAATATGTTTATTGCTATATTTTTGCGGGGAATCAGGTTCGTGACAGTATATTGTTGATATATGAATTAATTATGGTTGGGTGAACGGTCAAGGATGAAAAGATGAATTATTCGGACTAGATCATGCTTTTATTCGACGTTTCGTTATTTAATGCCATATACCAGACTATAATAAATTTTTACTGATAAGCAAATCATCGTTGCATGATTCGTTGATTTAAATTGATTTCAGAGTTTCCAAGAGAACAACACTGCTCCCGTAATAATATTGGCTCAATTTTATCAACATAAACCGCTTCCGCATGATGGAACTGGCCTAGGCCAGAGCCGGCTAGAACTCCGCTCGACGCAGCCAATTTAAGCAACTCCCAGAGAGCACAGACTGTGACGCTGAACGTTAAACCCAGTGCGCAGCTTCGAAACTGAAGCTACAACACACAGTTCACAAAGCTGAGAACCACCGCATTTAATCGTTCTGTCCGGAACTCCGGAAACACGTTGTATACCCAGTGCAGTATGAACGAATGAATCAAGTATCCTGTACGTTATAAATTTGGCTTCAATGCTAAACAAGGAGAAAGGGAAGGCCCTGAAACGCGAAGTTATTTGGGGGCAGCGACACACCTCGCTGTTGGAGCCCCAGCTTAGCTCGACAACGTGCTATCGGTAAAGTCGGTGTGTGTTGATGTGTCGCAGAGACGAAGGAACCACCTGGCTCACCTGTCCGCGCTACCTTTCCAACCGTATAGCGCGTCGCGTCGGTGCAGTGTGTAACGCTTTGTGTTTACCGTAGAATAGTGACCAGTTTTTGTTATAATTAATAAAATTTGAAGGTGGTTTTGAAAGTTGGATATTTTGGAGTTATGTGAGATGCCGAATATCCACCAACACGTGTGTCATGGTATAAATTACTCGTCACGTTCAAAATGGTGAGTAATTCTGATTTCCTTTTAATTTTCAGGTCAACGATCTCTCTTGTCGCGTTTCAGGTTATGGTATTTTACCTTGTATTACATACGAACTTTTGCTGTTTTATGCGGGTTTACTTCATCCTCGATAATTTTGACTCCAACCTGTGGCTGCCCATTTATTCTCAGCATGCACTTACACATCCAATGCCAATAGCCTCTCTCTATGTTTCGATCGGTCAGTTTTTGCGTCTTGCTAAATTTTCATCACTTGTTGCGATACGTACCGGGTGGCCCGATTATTTTGCATTTTTTTTTTTTTTTTTATTTCGTGATAATTCGCTGAGTGAACTGAGTAATAGTTTGATTGTTTGATAACAAGACGTTCCACCTATAATTGTTTTGATATATAAAGAAAAATCAAAAGTAAACACACCAAAGCTATACCTTTCATGTGACTTTCTTTCGTAAGCTCGAGTTGAATTTGTTTGAATACATTGACGAAGAATAAATCTCCCTGCTGAAAATACGAATGAAATGTTTGATGTACTATTTTCATTGTCACAGTATAATGTCACGTTTATCAATTGATCGATTATTCAGAACAGCGTGATGGAGTTTCAATGTTTCGCACGTAGCATTGTCTTATTTTTCGATATATATAAGTACAAACTTGCCTCTAACACTCAAATGGTTACAAGTTACTGTAGCCCCTGTACATACGGATGTATGCATCTAATGGCGAATCGATACTTCGATCTATTTTCGGAAGTTTCTATATAGTCTTTACACCGTAAGAATAAAGACTCGTACCCCAGAGCGTTGAATATTTAATTACTCATACTGATATCACCCACATACACACGGATCGATTGGGATACAAACGTGCGGGTAAGTCGTATAATGGAGCACATTTTTTTTTTGTGTACATAAACTTGAGGTAAAAAAGTTCACGAATCAGTAGTGTTTGAAAATAATTTAAATTTTCACCAATCGTTTTCAAGAAAGGTTTTCAACTAGCGCGCATGCGCGATATACACTATCCACAGTTCCCGCGTTCTTTTTTCTACTATCAGCAAACTGCGATAAGAAATTAGTCAATTTCAACTTGTTCCTGATCGAAAAATGTCACGTATCCAAATTTCGAGTTGCCACGACCTTATGAAATATGAATAAAGTATAATCGTCGGTGACTCTTTATGACGAACCCAGAAGTTACAGGATGACGTTAGTATAAAATTGAAACGTATATACTACGTTAACTTAAGTGTATCTGCACAAGGTTAAAGAAAGAACATCTACGGGTTCATTTCGTTGAGTTGTTTCAGTAACAAATTATGCTTGGGAGTGGCAACAAGAATGCCGCGCCCATTCGGCATTTGGCATGTTACCACATTTCCGTTGATGTCACGAATGTATGTAACTATATTTGTGTACGATGTCATATTCCTCTAATGTGCCGTGGAGGCCGAGGGGTCGATTACCCGTTATTATTACTTGGACATAAAAAAATTCGTATTGTTATATCCTTATCGATTCCATGTATGACATACGAATTCGCATGATGAGTGACTGCACGCGCACTCGACAAGTCAGTGGCAGTCGATATCTATATGCACGTTATACGTGTCGAATAATGGCACACCGGAACCATACCATAAAAGTCAAAGCTTGTACACTATAGGAGGTACAATTTATTATACATTCATAACTTGTAAATAGTTTTATTAGTAGTAAGTATTTGTAGTTGGTACAATAAAAATATTTCGCCAACTTCTTTCTATCAAAGGTAACTGTACTATACCAATTCATTGTTTTCCGTTTTCATCTTGTGCGTATGGCAACAAGTAATTGAACTCTTATTTCAGGATTTTAATATCGGATTTTTAAAAAGACCGCAATATGGTCAGATATCGATCCATCAGACGATTACTGTCTTTTCATTCAATTGCAAAGATTTAAAAAGGGGTTACGCCGATTTTACTGCAGTTGTCAACTGATTTTATAAACAGGTTTGCAGTTCGGCAAAACCCTCATTTCGAATGAAATTTGGATTCCGGTAAACAAATACAAAAATAAAGAAAGGAGTATTAGGGCCTTGCTGTTAATAATAACGAAGGAGTCTCGCTTCGCAGCTTTGCCTACAGACAGGAAAAGAGTCTGTTGGCAGCGCTGCAATGAGAGCGCTTGGACACCGTTGCTAATGGCTACTGCATTGAGGCATCAGTTTTCCTGGTCTAAATTGATTATAAGGGGGTT
The DNA here is from genome assembly GCF_021155785.1 of Neodiprion fabricii. Lineage (NCBI taxonomy): Eukaryota > Metazoa > Arthropoda > Insecta > Hymenoptera > Diprionidae > Neodiprion > Neodiprion fabricii. Next base: position 11,278,074 of record NC_060244.1, read on the forward strand.
CTACTGTTGTTGCCACTAGTGTGGACGCCGGCGGTAAATTATTACGTAGAAAACAACTAGGACTTTAATATGATATATGTTTCAGGCAGAACTAGGCTATCAGAGACTGAGATGCGATTACTGTTTAGAGGTTGATGCTTTGCTGCTACATTCTATTAGTGTCATTAACTGGTACAAATTAACTTACGACATTGTAGCCAGGAATGTAAACCACAATTAGCAACGTCACGGCAAGACAATCATATGTTAATGTATTATTTATTTTATTTTTTTTTTTGCCTTTTTTATGTAATTCAAGTGTAGAAATATCCAGAAAAGATCAGAAGATGACGACACATTGGAAGCTAACGTCAAATGCAATAAAGTTTGTTGTGACGAGAGTTTAATTCTTGAATCCGTAAACTTGGCACTCTAAGAAAGTGACTTTAGGGCTGAAAAGGTGAATTGGAAATAATCAAAGACCTAAAAAATAGGGCATTCAGAAAGACACGCGTCTACAACTATTCATGCCTTTGAGGTTTTGTTATACTATAGTTATTGATTTTGAAGTCTCTACACGCTACGTGTTTGCAGGCATTATATACGTATTAAAATGGAAAACGACCCGTCACGATTACATTCTTCGTTTCATTAAAAGCTTTAAAGCTGAAGAACTTTACTGCGGCATAATGTACGGCAGAACGTGCTGTATCATCGTGTCCCAATTACAATACGTTTACAAAAGATTATGACCAATAGTGCCACGTACAGGTATAATAAAGCAGAAAGTGGACGTTGTTCGGAAGTATCGTATCAATAATGTTAAGAAGTAGTATTTTAACAGAAAATGTATTTCTTTCAGTCTGGATTTTTCTTATTCTTTCAACCGATTTCAACGACAAAAGTCAATGCACTATATTATTTATTCATTAGGCAATATCCTTAATGGAAAAATCCCGTAACATAATTCTTTGTACATTATAATTCTGTATGCTTGCCTCGAATGAGAACACCACACAACTTACCCCGGACACGTACCAAAATACATGTATACATGCATTGTACACGTTGTAATCCCATAGAATATCCAAGTAACTTCGTGAAATTGGCTTAATTTTTAACAAAAACGTATTCTGCTTCGCAGCGCGCACATTTCGTGCTTCTTTTTTTTTTTCAACGAGTCATTGAATGGCAGGTGTAATACAGATGGGTGAAATAAATTTATTAAAAAATCGACGCCTTTCACTCTTGAATAATCGATGACAACGACGCTAATTTTATACCTATAAGCGTGACATAAACAAACGCGTATACAATACGTTAATATCTCACGCAGGAGAACGAACCGGTCGATAGAGTTCTTTTTTGGTAACATAAATATAAATTATGCCACAGCCGACCTGTTTTTCATCATATTTCACTAGCAGTAACAAATTCTTTTTTTTAGATGGTATAATGTGTCTCATAATGGTCTATACTCACGACTTATAATTACAATTAAAACAGTTCATTATCCTTCGTATAACCCTCTATGTACGAGACGTCGAAACAGGCGGGGTGGTTTTTTGTTTTTATTGTCTTTTCATTACATAATCATAGTCTCGTACAAGACTCTTGCGTCACTAGAAGGATAAACTCAATTTACACCTATAAAGTTCGCTCCAGGGTTTTCTATTGATCGCGTTTACCACGGTTACTATTTTATTCATCATTTACAGTGTGCTTTTCATTTTATGGGTGGCTGAGGCCGATAAGTAAACCTCGAAGGAAATGAATCATAGCTATGCCTGTAGGGTACAGGATGTACCGACGGAAAAAAAAAAAACTTCTCGCCACAAAACGGTGTTGCGTGTATTCAGTGAACCGTAAATAAGTGCTGGCAATCAGAAAGATACGACATCAGACTGTGTTACTGCATGTGATCAGTGCTAGGCACGCAGGTCCAATCTGAACACCACACAAAGTGAATGCAAAGATTGGCAATTGTCACAGTAGTCAGAGAATCACTGAGTGAATCGTTGTATTTATTCTTACTTCTAAAGCTCCGTTACATGTACTCTGAACAATTTTACGAAGCAATGGAGCCAATTCGATCTTCTGTTTTCATGCCTTCGTAATTGGCATTCAGTTTCCGAGGTGTGTGCGTGTTTTTGTGTGTACATTGTATGCTGGGTGACTGTATAAGTACACATCTGGAATCGATCCGTGTAGACAGAATGCTAAATCTGTTGTTGATGTGACAATGCATGTCTCATTACCATGTCTTTACTTGGTAAGTTTCATATTTATTCAACCGTTGTTCATCAACGTAACTATGAGGCGTTCTCCACCAACTCAGACACTTTTTTTTTATCCTCTCGCATCTGTTCCGTAATTGGTTATACAGCAGTACTACTTAAAGTTACTGTCTGTGAATTTTTTCATATTTTTTAAGTTACTCGTTTATTGTTGAGGCATAAAAAATATAACATATATTGCATTAAATAGTTCATGGAAAAGAGGAACTCAGATGTATCCTAATTCACCTTTCTCGGTAAAATATTTTTTCTACTATGCAAGAAAGTCGAGTTTCACGATGCAAATTTTTTTTTAGCCGTTCCCAATACAGTGCCAAATACCCTGTTAAATTTACAGCAAAGTCAAAGGTGTCGCTTTGGTGTATTTTGATCTAAACAGAATTCATGCATTGCGGACAAGGCTTATGTAATTTATTAACACCGTTCACGTTCTTTCACCATATTCAAGGTTGAATTTTCAGCCTCCTTAAATTAAGCTACCAAGTAACATGACACTTGTCATTACAGTGTCTGGCAATTGCTGTAAGCTCAGTGTAAACTCGGCCTAGTCAAAGTTAAATCGATGATACATCTTCGACCAGCTCGTTAAAAGTTAGACTGCATTCGACTATAGCTCAATTTACACGGAGATTTACACTCATTCAGCCTCGACATTGCTCATCTACGGTTTATTTTAGATGATGTCCTTACTCCGTCTGATAAAGCTGAATTTAGACGAGAACTGAACTGCGCAGAACTCTTCGGTTCATAAACACCAAAGTAAAGAGGTTAAATACACACTTGGTGACAGCTATCGGTTCTAGGTTCAAAAAGGTTCGCTGTACAAACTGCCAAGACTCTACGATAATCGATAAGCGAGCTAATTGGCCTAGATTTTTTTTTTTTGCCGAATTGACGACAGTCGATCAATAATCATCCAAGCCTATTGTGCCAAGACGTTTCGTGTAGGGCAATCATTTTTCATTACGCATGACAGTGACAAGTGTTTGTCGACGGGAAGGTTACGTTTCTTATTCAGCTATCAGAGCTTCCAATTCATACAACATTTTCGTCTGATGAGCATTGTTTTCTTGTGATAATAAACTAGAAAGGACGAGCATTGCGTCACGCATGGCAAGCCCATGAAACGCGGGTTGATGTTACTTTATTTCTTCGTATGCTGTTGTAAAAAAAAAGCTACCAACCTCGCAATCCAAGTTGGGTGTCGCGTCATTGACATTTATATTTCAAGTTTACCTTTCCGTCTGAATTAAATTGTGAATCGAAGCATGACGATTTGGTAGTACGATCGGTTTGAGAAGGTCATATTCTTACCGTAGTTCATCTAAATTCAGCTCTGCCATATGAATAACTCTGGTAAAAATAGCAGCTGAGTAATACAAATTTACTTCTCGTCACTGTTTTCTTTTCTTACATCAAATATCTCTTTACCTCGAAATAACTTTTCTTTTGTCATACTTCTATAGATACTACATATCATCAAATTTGGCAACCCCAATAAAGCCTCTCATTGCGTTTGGTTTTAAAGGTATAAAAAAAAAACTTCTCTCGCTTGACGCATTTTTCTATGATGAGTTGAGAAAATAGATCACGTACTGCTATCGTCCCAGATTTGACAACAGTGTGCAGAATACACAATAATAGACGGCAAAATTCGCGTCAATCAAGTGTTACATAATATTGTTGAGTTTCATTCACTTTTCATCATCGAAGCCGTCTGGCATAAAAAGAACGAGTCATGCTTGAGATGAAATAAAACCAGACATCCTTTAGAAGTGTGCTATTTTTAGACCAAGAGTTCAAGAAAGATCCGAGCCAGCTTAAAGTGTAGTGGAATTTATAGATCAGCAATTTTGGTGCTTTCAGAAGAAGCACAGTTGACGGTGTTTAATTCAAAGTTTGATTTTTTTTGCAGGTAGTAAATGCATAAGAATTCATAAGTAGTTTGTTCTAAATCGAATTAACCAGACTTGTTTTCTCTTCTTAATTTTTTACGTTAGAGAAGTTAATGCTTTGTAAACAGTTTCTCCTTAGACGACATGACGCGATCTATTATGTTGAAATATTGCGATAGTGACCGCCGACATCACTGATGGGAATATCAAACTCAAGCTTACAGTGTGACGTTTCATTAAAGACAGTCTGTTATTGACAAGCACCGAATCAATGCCTCTCAATTCCACTTGAGAAGTTCGCTGTCAATGAATTCGTGAACGCTGCGTAACTTCAGTGCACGCTTAGGAATATAATGATCGTAAATATATTCGCAAGTCAAATATTCACGGTGCAAACAGAGTTAATATTACTGTAATCCAAAAGTAACGAGTAATATTATATATACAGTGTGATAGCGCGCGAGTTTATTACGAACCCGTTTATAATTAAATGCTTTATATCAGTGAAAACGTGATTGTACGAAAAGAAATAACGCATGCAGTGGTCGAGTGAAAAATGGTGTGACGTGCAGTTTTTATTTTCAGCTTATTTTTGCCCACAGTTTTGCTGAGCTGTGCGGTAATAGTTAGTCGTAGAAGATCTACAGATGCCTTGAAAGTAGTTGAGACTGGCCATAATACATATTTGACTGTAAGGAGAATGAAATAAATTTTCGCGAGACTTAACGTTGTCAAAAGTGAAAAACAGGCACGCCCGATCCACCCTAATTCGGTTACGTAAAATTCAACCTTACAACGGTAATCGAACGATGCCTAGAAACAAAAGGAAAGATTGAAGTCAAAGGAGTGCCTCCAGGTTACGTGTTCCGTATCCACTGAATCAACCAACCCTAGATATACAAACAACTGGGTGCAGTATTAAATGTGACGTTGACGCTGCTGGGCCAGGGGCCACTCCTTCAGAAGAGAAGCTTTATCAAACTCATTGTCAAGCTTGACTGACGTGAATCTACCGCCAGATGATACGCGCGATGCCTAATGTAACCTGAATGGTTGTTATAACCTGATCCTGAAACCACGTCCGGATCAAAAACTGTGCACATAGTACAAAATGGGAATATGAGACGGAAGATTTGTCAGTGAGTCAGAAAGCTATTCCGAGAGTATGAAAGCCGAGCTTCCATCCCAGATCGCTGCCAGTGCATCGTTATGGATGTATGTCGGGTGCACAGGGCAAGAGATAAATGATGATGCGTTAAATGGATCAACACTCGTTTTGGAATTCATCGTGGAATCGTTGCTCTATATCCTTTAGTTCCAAATTAAAAATTGCTGATAAAACTCGAAGAAGACTTCTAAGTACTGCGTCTGGCAGCATCTTCAAAATGAATTCCTTCCTCAGGAAAAATGTAATTTTTGCATTTAATATCATATACATTCGTAATTTTAAAGCATGAATTTAGTATTGAGATTATATAATAAGTGTATTTCCATATTTCACCATCTTTAATCGAGTGAAGTGATTCTGGTGGTGATGAGTTGCTGCATGTGTTCGCCTAATTCGCTCAACATGTGATCTCGAAGAGGTCAGTACCACTATCAACGTATTTGTAGAACGTCAGAATCAATTCAACATACTATACAGAGTACAGAGAGTTGTCTTCTGTCGTGTCTGGTAGCTGCTCGTGAATCACAAAGAGCAAGCTTAGCCTCTGCAAGCTGTTTGTAACACTTCTTTTTTTATCCTCTACTTGCTCTGGCATCATGCTGGGGGCCCTCATATCGAAAAACACGAATTAACGACTCGACGTAATTGAAGGCTAACTACACATCACTTGTAATATAACTATGTTATAAATGCCGGATCAATAATTTCTCAGTTGTTTTGGGAAACAATATTGGCTCCTGATTTGAAATAAGAAATTTCTAAATTTTACCGTACATACGTTCCATTTCATATGGATTGAAGCATCTTGGCCATGCTGCTATCACAAAAATCTTTTGTAATTCCTTGTAATTTCGCTCTCTCATCCTCTCTTTATAGTGTTTGGTTCGTTTTTCCATTCTCGAAAGAGCCGAAAAATGGACGGAAACGGACCAACCGATGGACGATAAAACTTTATTTCGATAAGCTGTCCCAAGGTTACAGCGAGTTTTCGGAGCTTGTAGTACCGATACGTTTTAGAGATATGGCTTTACGAAGAAATGGAAATTCACAATATCCTGAAGTTTCGTATCGCAGTCACAAATTTACTCTAACTGTCATTCGGATTCTAAAATATATATTGCAACTAGCTCGTCAGAGTGACAAGATATGGTGTACTGGTAAATTTATTTCAGTTTCAATTTTGACGTACGGAGTCAAACTTTATTGCTACTTGTGTGGACCATGTGTATCAGAATCTAACCTCTCGAATCGGAGAAATGTCGAATAAAATATGAAAACTCTTGGGCCAATTAAAAATCTGAAATTTCACATACCTGTTTAGAAGTAAACAAATACACCATTTCACTACTGGCATTTTCTGACGAATCCTTCATTCTGACAATTTTATACGTATTTTGTGAACGAGATTGATTCTGGACATTATCATTTCACATAGTTCATTCAAGATAATCGTTAGTGGAGAAGTCTAAGTATGAAATTCATCAGGTTAAAACTGCCACTCGCGGCTGAGCACCACTGTTGCCCTAGAGGCAGCTCGTTGCTCGTGTAGTAAAGGCTCCCTCACAATCAGGCATAAAATAGATATTATTTACGGAGAAAAGAAATGTGAATTCGGTTACTTTGGTGAATATCATGGGTATTCGGCTGACAAGACAGTCTTATTATCGAGTATTTACAACAATCGGCCTGTGTTAATGCAGGATTTCATTATCAGACGGCAATAAATTGCTATATACGGTACTTCTTGGCACGTCTGTGTCAACTTGTATGACTTCTTATTTTGCCCAATTTTCCTGAAATACTAGTCAGGCAAAAGTCGAATCATCATTTGGACGGGGGTCTGGGAATTTTTTTAAATCGCGAAACTTGATTTTACAGCGCGCGGTGACGGCGCGCGGTTCGTTGACTGATGTGGAATATCCTAGCAGCTCCGCAAAAATTCGAAATTGATTAGGTAACTTCGATTTTAATCATACTAATTAGTAAAAGGCGAATCATCGCTCAGAGGGGGGTGTGGGAAATTGGGTGAATCGCGAAACTTGATTTTACATTTCTTATAAATCAATTTTTCGATCCATATCAGACGGAGAGTTTTCTCACGATCGTTTTTTTTTTGTTTTTTTTTTTTTTTTTTAATGACTGGGTATAAATCGATCCAGTGTGACAACCGTGACATTCTCCGGTAGTGTGGTTACGAGGGGTTAAAATACATACGTTTTTACTACAGTTAAAATGCTCGATTAACGGGTGCTGATCTTTTTATCAAATAGTAGCATCAATACCGATCAATTTAATTACACTTACAGATTTTTTGCAAATCGTTAGTCCCACGATCAATTAGACATATACTGAAAGTTGAGTAAAAATGTTGATATTTTAAATGGCAAACATCACAGAACTTGCGAGAGGGTTTAAGGTTGCGATAAAGACCTGTACTTTTGAGGAGATTTCTGTTTAATCATCGGGAAATAATTTGGGGGGCGTCCCGGTTAAATTTCGTAAAAGTCTAAAATAAGGACCACCCTATAAATAGTATACTATATAACCCACACACGTGCTCAAAACTCAGCTATTCATTTTTGGGGTGATTATAATAAATTCTTTACATGCATTTAGTTTTTTCCATAGATGGTTAATTCCTCCTCCAGAAATCCCATTTGTAATTTAATCGTCAAAACGTCATCAGGTGGTAACGATAGCACCATGCCTGCAGGGTTGTTCGTCAATTGCTGATCGCTTTACTCTTAATGTGTTTACTACGATGTGAGCCGGAATGAGCTTTTAATAATAATCAGAAGACCATTCTCTGCAAAGTCACTGAAACAAATTTTCGTTTTTCCCAATGTTCAGTTCAAGATTGACATTTGTTGATCATACTAAGTATCGGTGCAATGATGTGAAATTAAATATTCAACGATGTCAGTATTACGAAAAAAAACTAGTTCGGAATCAATTGACGCGGTTCTTTCCAACTTAGAACTGGTCAGATTTTGAATAATATCGGTCAAGCAAGCGCTCAAATTGGTGAGTTTATTCGGTTGGTAAAGGTAGTACAGCTACATGACCATAATGAGATCGATTTCTGGTGTAAAAAACTTCTGAATAGCAATAGAAATTTTCTTTCACACGTTCCTCAGGAAGGTCGTACGAAAAGAGATATCCCACCATTGGACGCTTTTTGACACGACTATGAGATTATAAGCTATAGGAAATAGAAAAATGCTTCCAAAATCACAACATTTTTAAAAAACCTTTGCCCACGAGTAATTAGTGAAATATGAAATAATTCACGAGCGGTTATTCACGTAGAACTGTACCTGTGATAAAAAATCGTAATCAATATCAAAAAGGATATCTAAAGCTTGATCGAAACGGCGTTTCGGAATCCGCCATGTTTATATAACCCTCTCGGAAGATAGGTTGATCCGAGAGCCCTGACATTTCGTCAAAGAAACAATACCCGCCGGCAAAGGGCTCTTTAGCCTTTATATTTTCAAAGGTTACTCTCGCTGCCTTGTCCTGCTTTTACTTCGGTCCGTCTTTACCCTGCAAGTGCGGCAAATTTAATGATCTCAAGTCTTTCAGAAGGGTTTAACGAATCTCGCAGTTTTCCTTATTTGTAGAAGAATTATAGAGGGTGTGGCGAGTCTGGACGAAATTATATTGGTAGCCCAGTCGAATTAGGATTTGACATCTTGAAAATTGCCAGTAGTAATTTTCTTTCGGAAATCGTTGGGGGGGGGGGGGGGGGTCAATGGCAGTCCACATTTTGGTTTTCAGGGTTCGCACGGCGCGACATTCTCCGCCATTTTGAATTTAAGGGTGAATTTTTGTTTCTTGAATGACTTGTTTATTTTGAATTTTACACGAAAAATGATTATTACCAAAGTTGTTTGAAATAAAATTTCCTACAATTTTTGTCCTTATCAATTTTGTCGTAGGATCGATATTTTTTATTTAGACCCGAAAAGAGGAGGTGAAATTTTGTTATGCAAATGTGGGCTGGTCGTCTGTCAAGGGGATGCGCGTACGGCATGAAAGAGAGTATGAGAGAGAGAGACGATGTGCATGCTGAACATAGTTTCTCACCGCGTCGCAGTAGGGCCAACCGTAAAATAACGAAATATCGCAGTGACATTATTTTGACTTCTAAAAGTGATCTAAGTGAAAATATGACTTTACTAATGATTAATAGTATATTTTATGCATTTTTAGTTATCATTTTATGCTTGGTATGCATCAAATATGTCTCATATGGGCGACAGTTTTTTTTTTTTACAGTTGGATTCAGGTCAAATTCATGTGCAAAAGTTTTCAGTCAACCGTCACAAAATAGCAACATTAACTAATATAACAATATCTGGAGCCGAAGAAACATGTTCGGTAACATCATTGTATTCCTTTACAACATATAAATGCCTATGGTGCGTATTTTATCTTCGTAAACCGAAAAATTTCATCTATTTCGAATTTCAGTCACTTTTGTCTGGGATTGTACACCAAGAACATCCTTAAGTCTTCCAACTTTTATTTCCACGGTTCAATTTGGATCATTGAGTATACTGTGAAGCTTATTTTTTCCAAAGGATTAAGTGTACAATTGCGGAAATTTAAATATTCTTTCACTCTCTGAATCTTGCATAAAATACTAAAAGTTTCGACCTTAGTCACAGAATTTCATGTAAAGATTTGAAAATTTCAATAAATACGATCGTATGAAAAATTTGAATACCAAGAAGTCAAAATTCGATAGAAAGCTCCGAAATGGAGGCCTATATAAATAAAAAAAGTCTAAAAATAATAATAAATAATTAGACGATTTTGCACAGTCCATTCAATTTATTTGTATTTCGTGAGAAAAAAAAAGTATCACGCGGGACTTGAACCAGGGACCGTCAGAGACGGAGCCGTGAAAGTTGCTGGGCTGCGCTCGCTTGCTCGGAAATCATACTACTTTACCGATATATTAGGTACGAGTTAAATTTCCGAACGATTTTTCTCGAAATCTATGAGCCGTTGAAAAAAATTCCTGTACTCAGGTACTCAGGGTAGATCCCTCTACAACATATCTGAGACCCATCAAAATCCGTGAGTGACAACCTGTAAGGTCCCCTTGTTAGTGGTATTTATCCTGCAATATATCCTGGCATGGAGGATTGATTTCGTTAATAGGCATAACTGTGTCAGGCCTAACTACCATAATTCACTGTCGTTATCAATTACTTAGACTATAAGCATTCGGCAAAATTCTTCAATGAAAGTTCGACAATAGCTTCGACGACTGAAGGTAATTATTGGATGGACTACTCCTATAGTAAGTTGGAACGGCAGAGGACCGTTTCTACAAGTACGTTTCTACTAATGCCGATGCTTACAAGTTCGTTTCTACAAGGGCCGGTCCAACAATTTAAAACAATTTAAATTAGATTAAATGAAATTAGATCAAAATGTACGAAATTGACAATTAAATGTATGATAAACGAACTTGTAGGATCGCCACTTGTAGAAACGGACTTGTTAATATAGGTTTCGGCACTTGTAAAAACGATACGCGATCGATGGAATAAATCCCAAGCCGCGTACAGACTTGACTATTTTTGCGCACATCCACTATATTCGCTTCTTCCTGACCCCAGAAAAAAGAAAGGAGACGAAACACGTTCGTGAGCGCAAATATGCTTAAATCTGTACACGTTTCAAGTTACTACCTCAATTCTCGACTAATCACTGTACTTCCTAATTTGACCATATTACAATCATTAAATGTATATATTCCTTACATCAGGGATGCAAACCTCTCTCTTTTGGGTAATTCGCGAGGCAATTCCAGATAGCAGATATTCACCGCTTGTATGTCCACATCAAACCAAAAAAAAAGACGACCAAGTTCCTGCTTTCTTCTATTTCGAAACGGAATAGCAAATGCTTGTGCTTTTAACGGTGGGTTTGCTTTGGCAAGGCTATAGGATGACCCTGTCTAGGTACTTCCTGAACAGTAATTTGTCACGTCCACTTCACGGTCACTTGGACAGATGGACAAATATGTACAAGGTGTCGTCCTCCCCGTTGCCATCGCCATTAGCTTCAAAAGTGTCCGTCGCAGTGTTACGCAAGCCAACAAACATCTGTTATCAATACTTGATCATACGTGTATGGGAACCGAAATTTCCGTGACTTACTGTAAAAGACGCGACGTGTTGGAATTGCTATTATTCTTCCGAAGTAGAACGGATCCATGTTATTCCAAAGTTGTCTGCTACCGCATGTTTCAGCGATGATTGCGTCAGCTTTTTTATACGATTGAACTGTCCTGCAATAGAAAAATTTCAATCAAGTAAGTAACAATTATTGAAGCGGGCTAAAGGTTGAAATTTCTTGAGTGGGAAAATAAAGAGGGAGATGTTAAAATAAGCTAAAAGCATCTCAAATCAAACGATATCGACTTAAGTCAGCTGAAATCAACTAAAAACAGTTGAAATTGCTATGGAAATCGCTCGTAATCACATGGAAATCTCCTCAAAATTACAATGAAATCATTCAAAATCACGTGAAATCCCATAGAATCATGCTAAAATCTTCTGATACAACGAGATCCTTTGAAACCGTATGAAATTAGCGCAAAATTGCTTCTAAACATTCGATATCGAAACACATCGAAGTCTCTGGAATCGTAAGACGCACAAGGTCTATACTTACAATAAATATTTACTCAAATGTATTGAACTTTGCTCTTTTAGAACACTTAATACTGGGTGGTAGGTTTTAATCGTCCCGGGCGAATATCTCCGAAACACAGAGAAATTCAAGACAAAATTTTGTACAAAATTTGAAGCGCCTGAAGGGAGAAGGATGACGTTGATACGGGTCGACTAGTGCGTTGTGCTATTTTTGAGATTTTGTAAGTAACGTCTGATTTTAGATAGGGAATTCGATTTTAGACATGCACAACTAATCGCAAGATCAAAGATGAATCGAAGGTCATACATTTTTATTTAATTTTTTTTTTTTTATTTTTACTTTCACCTGAGCAAGTGTTCGTCGTCCCTTACCATTGCTGACAAGTTTTCTCGTGGATATAAAATTGGTTAGTTGGTAACGATGTAACATTCTTTATTATTATGGTAATCGTCAATTATCATCGCAGACTTTTTAACGATGGTGGGGTTCAAATGAATACGTACGAAAGCGGAGGCAAAAAAAAAAAAATTAATTAATGTAATAGAATTTATTGGCGAAGAAATTTCCAATAAAAAAAATTATCTTTCCCCGTTAAAACCCTTCAAGTTTTGAATAAAACTTTTTCTCGTGTCTCTTCTTGTTCTTGAGATATTCGTTTGAGGCGATTAATACCGGCCACACTGTATAAGTATCTACGATATTCAAAATTACAATTACTTTCATAATTTCCCGTGTGTGTATTGCCACATATTCGAATACACGCGTACATGACTAAATACCTAAATAAACGAATTGGGTAACAACTCTGTGGTATTTTGAGTCAATATTGATAATCATCTAAGAATTAAAATGTCAATGTTATGAAAAATCACTTAATTTATAACAACCATTGACTCTCGGTTTGGAGTGCAAACAGAAGATTTGATTACCAGTGTTTAAAATTAACCTTCGAATTCGTCAGTCTGTGATACCGTGATCAATCCAAGGATTTTATTATATTTTCACGTAATGTCTTCACAAAAATAAGTCCAAGTGATATATGGATGACAAATGAAAACACATATTTTTGCAAGCACGCGGGGTGGAGGGAAAATGTGGATTAGGAAATCGAAGGTCCGCAACATCGAATATTCAAAAACGCGAAAGTCTAGTTTATAGAAATTCAAAATGTAGAATGTCGAAGCATTCAAAAGTGAAAATGTAGATAGGTCATGTACATACATAACCGAACTATAGGGTTGTCAGAATTCTGACATTTCTAACTATATTTTGGTTTCCAATATTCATCTTCCTAATTCATTTTAACGGCCTCCCACACTTTCACCTATGGATATTTTAACTCCTCTGTACTTCGAGTTTCTGGCTCTTCAAATTCCATGGCACAGATTTTTGCGGCTTTGAAAATTTAATATTGTGACTTCTACTTTTTGATCTTTCTACATTTTCACCCCCACCCTTCATACTGGATATAAAATTAATTAAAAATAAAATGCAATGAACGCACAGCAGATCGTGAAAAAATCAGCGATGTGAAGTTGTACGAAATCTCATCAAATCCTGTTAAATCACATTTATGATACGTGAATTCATGCGAAATTCCTTGCCTACAAAACGAAATTGCATGAAAATCACCATACTCATCATTGTCAATTATTTTGAAGTGAACGTGAAATCCCATGAATTGATGTGACATCGATATGAAATCATGTGAAATCAATCCGAAATCCCGTAAAGTCACGTGTAATCGCATGAAATCATACTACGTATGAGAAATCACACGTAGTATTTTATGATTAACTAAATTTATTTGAAATCACTTGAAATTACCCAAAATCACTAGGAATAGTACGAAATCACTTGAAATCATTAGCAGTCACGAAATCACTTGTACACTCGAAGCTTACGATAAGTGAATAGCATCTTGGTTGTATTGGTGGAGTGAAAAAAAGTTCAAGAAGGAACTCGAGTTTTCAATAGCGACCTGAGAAGAAAGTTTTATCGTACAAACAGGTGGTATATATGCAACTTGTTGCCACTTGAGAATGAAATCATAGAAATGGTCAAGGTTTAATACAACATCGAGGCATTTAGCGATCTTACTAAACGCACATCAGAAAAGGTTCTGCAGAAAGATGGGGTCAAAATTTTGTTACGTACATTCATACCCGGGGAGCTTGGGTGTATTACTGGATCAGGCTTGGAAGAACGTTACTGAAGAACAGTTAAAACGGGATGGGAAACTTTAGGGTTCGTACCACGTACATCTGCTGTTATTATAAGCCAACCAGCTGACTTGTGTGAATTGATATTGAAGAACATAGTGGGAGGGGAAAAATATATATATTCATTTCCAAGTAAAAAAAAGTCTCGAGAAAAATCCGACGAATCCACCAGGCATGCTTGTCAGCGAAGAACTAGAATTAAATTAAATGATTAATGGTGCAGTATTATTCAAACTTTCGAATAGATGTGTAAATTTGTAAATCTACATCTTTGGAGGTTAGTAATTTTTGACGAAGGCATCTCTTGCAATTTTAAAAAACATTCTTGATTGGAAGAAACAATCAACCTTATTCGCAAGGAGTTTCATCTCGACTATAAAGAAAAGAAAGAAAATTAATTCATGTTTCGACAAACATTTTATTGAATTTTGTACGTTCATGTGTGGTCAGAAAAAAAAAAAAAAAATTGAAACTACATTTTCCTCAAAAAATGAACAAGTTTTACACATAAATTCGCGTTCTTTGATTGAGTAGTGTAGATTTGAGTAGTTAAGTACGGTGTTCCAACTGGCTGCTAGATTCTTAATACAAGATATCTAACTAGGTTTAGATACATATGTGCATCATAAAATGTGCAACCCTTCGTTGCAAGCCAGCCGACGGATTCTACGTTGATACTAGCGATTTATTGCTTCAATTCTTGCGCCCATACGTCGCAATTGAGTGGGTAATAGGAAGGAGGTTTCATTCGGCAACCTTGTGTAGATGGAATAATAGTAAGGTAAGGTCAAGGGGTGATGAATTACCAACAACGCGTCTACAGGGTACATCGCTAACTTGCACGTGAGGTTTCACTTCATCGAAGCTATTCTACTATAACAAGTGATTTGTTGTAGGCAGAATTTCTCATTCCCGAAAATATTAACATTGTGGCCCAGAGAATTGAATTACATGTAGTTCCTGCAATTGTCATCTTTACATATTTCAACCAGATTTGTAAATCACGCGAAATCATTTTACAACTTTTTACAACGAACAAGCGGTTCGTCATCAAATCATCGTATCATGGAATGCCGATACTCATGAATTAGACACGGGGGAAAATTCTCGATTTCATGTGTATGATGAAAACGTGTTTTTACCTTACAGATTTGCAGTCGATAAAACATTTTTAAAATTTGGTTTCTTTTCGGAGATTCTTCGCTTACCAGAGATTTTATTTTTTACAAAATATTATTTATTACAAGAATAATTCAGTACGCAGGATAGAGGATAGAAATGACCATCGCGCTATTGGAAGTGAGTCGTCCCACCAGATGCCACATTTCCCCACTTTCTCCTTCTAGTGTTTATCATCTGATCATAGATAATATTTGTATATTTGTCGAGCATTATTAGATACCTACACGAATACGCATTTAGTATTTCAATATTTTTGTCATTAATTCTTCATGTGTATGTAAAAAACTACCTGTTTCTAACTAAAACTGTAAGCGATAGCGTCTAGTAGCTGAACAAGTGCCCAAATATTGCCAAAAAAAAAAAAAAAAAATTGATAATGGCCGAGTTACTCAAAAAAAAAACATTTTTCATAAAATTCAAGATGGCGGCGATAGCAAGAGGCCGATTTGGTCGACTTTTGGTTCGAGGACTCCCAGTGACCCCCCCAACGATCGAACCAAGAAAAAACGAAAACGAAATTGATGCAAAGTGAGCTCGATTTTTTGCCTATCTTGACTGGACTATATTTCCGTAAAGTACGATAGATCCCATAAAATTGAAAAATCAGTTCGCGTATGGGGTATCATGTATAAATTATAATCAATGAATATTCGATCCGGAAGTTGAATGCATTGTAACAGTGCGCTGCAGCGAACGTAATCTCACATCACATCCTTTCATCATTCAACATATCGGGGAGATAAAAGTCTTCAGTGAAACTCCATAAAATCGTTGAGATCATAGAAAGTTCGTTGAAATTTTGTGAATTCTTTTCAAATCATATGATATTTTCGAAAATATTATTTAAAATTCTACAATGTAAAAGATCTTAGGGTCTATTAAAATTGCGATATTTTTTTTTAACCTTCCTTCTAAAAGTGTTCCGATATCGCATGGTCATCACATCGTGAAATATTGGGATCGCGAGAAATTCTTTCATATATTATTTTTATAAACTTCCTGAAATCTCAATCAGCAATATCGGTGTGTAGTAGACGGGACCTACCGCCTGAATTAAAAAGTTACGGAAAGACAACAGACCGTATAAAAAATCTCCAGCAATGTTATTTGCTCCAATGATTGCGATCACCAGTGAAGCAACAACCTTAAAATGTAATACAAATGAATATGAGCAAATTCGAATAGCACAGTTTGGTAAAAAAAAAAAGAGGTCTAAAATATTCAATTCAGACCAAAAACACCGGCAGTTTATTCATTTCAAAAGTTCTAGTTGGAAAACTTTTTCTCAAATCCTCGATTTAATCTTAGCTTGTGTTATTCAAATTTGCTCAGATTCATTTTGTATCACATGAGTTTGATCCCTAAATCTTCAAGTGCACCTCATTATACCCCTGCTCGTTATAGTGCGTCTGAGCCAACGTTAATATCCAAGAAAAATGGGGTTCCTCCAGGCCAACAAGACATCCGGTATATAGTTGACCAAAGGGTTGTCAGACTCGTTCGTTAAACCAATGAAAAAAGAAACCGTCGGCGTGTTTACGTTGTCCTTCGCGAATCGCGTTGCCGATGGTCTCTTCCTGGCGGCCCCGATACTGCGTGGTGCGCGGTGCTGTTGGAAACGACGAGGCTTTCTATTGTGGCTTCATTGAAGGCGGTTTGTGGAAAAGGACAATATCCGATGAGGGTTGGAGTTTGGCGCTGCGTGGTGCGTGGCGCGGAGGGTGCAGAGGGCGCGTGGTTGGCGGAAGCTCCGGGGTTCAACCAGGGACAGTTCCTGATGGGAGATACTTTTGGCAGTTGGCTCGTGGCCTTCGCCATGTCGCGAGGATAGCGTGTCTCTTCGTGCTTCTCGCCCCTCTTGGCCGTTCGATTTTTATTGCGACTTGACACCGTGTGCCGTTAATTTTAATCGATCTGACCGATTTCGCGCACTGAACGAATATGCCAAGAAATACGGGATAACCGGTATCAATTCAACCGTTGCGCGTACAGCTGCGGGAAAGGATTTGAGGAAGTTTAGCAAAAAGGGTATCCTTTTACCGAACAATCGCAACAAGGCTCAAATTATCGCTGCAATCTTCATCCGTTATCGATCTCGTATTATTTATTGCGGTTGAAATTATCGACCGCTTTGTTACAACGCTTCAAAAGCTCCAGCCGTAACATGCGATGTGTCAGTTGTTCGACCGCTTTTAACGAAGTTCACATGCCGCTGAAAGGGAGATACCTTGGAAAAGTTCCTATCATCCTGTTGGCGCGTTATTAATTTTCTCTCAGTACTACACGGCGACGTTTTTCCCAGTTTGCGTTGTACGCCATTATACTTGTTGGTCGTTATCAATTTCTCCTTGACACGTTAACTATATATTTATCACATTGTACCTTCGCGCCGCTGTTTAAAGTTTGCAAAAGTTCGTTAGTAAAACGCGACACAAATTGTGACGATAGTTTATTCAGAGTTATACATTTGACTAAGTGCCTTCAGTGCCTTCAACAAGTGCCTCAATTTTTCTCGCATATCTATACCTGCCTAAAAAAAGTTAACGCGAATGAGTGATTTCTATTTCATAGTATCCGACTCGATGTATCAAACAATATATTCGTTACATAAAATTTTATACCATTCGTCGATGGTTTTAATTTGAAGTGTAAAGACAAAGTTTAAGGAAACGATAATAATTACCAAATAAACAACTGGTAAAAATACGGGCAACGGCAGAGCGCCTCGGATTACGCGTTTCAAAATCGTAAGTAAACGTTTGATCGCTTCATTGTTCATAATTGCTGCAATTAGTCTGACCTCGCTGTTAATTCTTGGCTAGAAAACGATAAAGTGCAAGGCAACAACACACAGCTGTAAATAACGTCTGAAATATCAAGTTGAAAAACGATTATTATAAACTTTTTCAAGATTCGGAATTTACGAAACTGGTTGAGCGGCTTGGAAAAATCTATAAATAACAAGAAAATGACCTTTTCAATGAGCTTGGCTTGAAAAATCTCAACATATTTGCTACCCTTCCAGAAAAGTGGCTCATAATATTTGCAACGAAGGTTGTAGTGGTTAATTTTTTTCCTCTTCCATTCGTTCAAGTTTTCGGTAATTTTTTGATGTAAAGTCACTACACTGAGTTGTTTATTTGTTAAGAGACTACCCGAAATGCTGTCAGTGAAATTAGTAACGTTAACGTAACGAAACATCAGGGAAAAAATCATTATTGCGCAATTTTAGAGTAACTCTCAAGGAGTCGACTTTTTAAAATAAGAGTAGGTTTTGTTCATCACGTTTTACTAAATAACAGATACTCCTAAAGGTGCGAAGTAACGATTTTTTCTAAATAAATAACGTTACTAACTTCACCTTCGTGTAATCCTACGAATTCGTGACGTTCGCACTGTACTTTGTACCTAGAAAAATTTTAAACAGTTTCTGATGTTGTCAAGTATATCAACAATTTTTTAAGTACATGATTCTTCTAAATATTGAAATGGCCTTTTATTGAAGAAGCACTTGATGAATAATTTTCTTATTGCCTATCTCAATTTCTTACAACTCATACAGTTTTCGTACCACATTCCGAAGCGCCGACCACATAACAGCGTTGTAATTCAGAGCCGTAATAACCGTTACATTATGGGTATACCTAGATTAGGGAAATAACACATCACAGAGTCACGGCTATATATCGCAAAAATTTTCGCAAGTGAGCTACTCCGGAACAGTATCTCTTAGAGTATTTGATTTCGAATCTATGTTGGAGAAATGAATTTTATCGTTGGGTTAATTACCAGAAAAAATGTTGCAGTGATAATTAGCTTTGTAGTTACGTGACTTACGTTGAAAATGTATTCATATTAAGTATATCGTAGATTCGAAACGCAACGTTCTTTCTACAACATATTTTTCTACGAATAAATAACCGGTTTACGGTGAAATGGACTGTTGCCAACTTCGGTTGGGTGTGTTATAACCTAATCAATCTCTTGTTGCGATTGTACAGAATATTCGTAGCTATCAGTTAAATATTGCAAACTTCCAAAGGAGTCCAGTTTCAAAGTTGGAGTAACAGTGGCGAAGTTTGGACCACTTATTTCAAGTACAGGTATAGACTTATCGCGTTATTATCAATTTACTCGCTGAAGCTATTGTTCAAGATGACGCACAGAGCAATTCGTTAGAAATTATCAAGTGCATTATAAAAATCATGTTCTATTAGTACTTTTTACTTTATAAAAAGAAAGAATTATGGCATACCGTACGAAATGAATATTAGCTTCCTACGTGTAATGTTCACTTCATTAGTCGAGTGGTACTTTTTAAGCGAGAAATGTTCAACCTCTACAAGTAGGAATTACCTATAGTTGAAGAATTTTTAAATCAAAGTTTTTTTCTAAAATTGAAGATATTACGGGTAACATTTATATAAATGTGACGTATGATGCTTTCAATTTTGACCAACTCTCAGAAACTCAGAAAGTCTTCTAGATACGCATCAACTATTTATCAATTATATTGAAATTGTGGAAGAAGATTCGTTTTCGAGAAGCTTAAACCACAAAATAATCTCAACTATTGAGAAGATACCTTCTCCATACGTACACTCGTTCTGGTACTCCCTTTTACACAATTAATGGCAAAAAATACTAAAATTCTTGGTGAACTTACCGCAAAACGAACCTGTAAAAATACAGAAATCGTCAATCGATTTTTATGGCTGATAATTCTGAAACATTTCCGTTTAATATTCAAGCTGATAAGCGCGTTTATTGATTGTACTTTTGTGAAAAATTGGTGCCTCGTAAAAGTTGATTGCGGCATCGTTTCTGTGATACACCTATTTTTCACCTCCCGCAACGATTCGGCGTTGTGTCGTTTACCAGTGATAACGAGCAAACACAACTCGTCTCCGCGAAGTACTGTCCATTGATCTATGCGAATACAATTACACACGTACGTCAATTTTGTGATATTTATTTGTCTGCATTATTTTTTTTCCCAGCCAAATGTATAAATTATCGAAAAAAAATATACAGCACTGAATCGCAATAACGATACCATAAATATTACAATAACTTACGCTTCGTTTTTATCGGACGAGTAGTTTGCTTTTTACTACTCCGAGGCAACGATATTATCGAATTTGTAGACCTGGCAAAATAGAACTATTTAATATTGAAAATTAACTCCGTCTTCGCATTTTTGTGACTTGAGAGTGTCTCGAAAAACGTCTGACTCATACTTCGGAAGCGACAGCTGGTTTTCGTGGTTTCGAGAATGAAAACAATTTGTACAATAAACGGATAATGACTTGTAAATACTTTGATCATCAGAAACCCTCAAATGAGAAAAATCCGAAATTTTTTAGATAAATGCCTAATCGAATGCCATTTGCTTGCGATGAACACCATCAATTACATATTGTGGGAGTTTAAGTGTCGGCTGGTTTAAAAGTTTGGAGTGACAGCAAATTGTACATCGCCATTCCACTTGATTACATATTTGTGGTTTTCCGTATGCTGCCTTATCTTTACTGTAGACTTTTTTTCCCCCAAAGTATTCCGCTCAAAGATCTTTAAATCCCACCGCGACGTATAACTAAAATTTTTTGCTCAGGAACAAACCGCTGTCCGGGAGCAGGAATGGCTTTCGCTTACGTACGTCATTATTGCACAAGGGATAATATCGGTCTTTATAATTTGAATGCAAGGCGATTCTTATGACCCTCTAATTAAGAATCATATGAAACTCGTGGAAAGAGAGTGAACGTAATATAAGTATATAGTATCAATCTCTTGAAGCAATTATATTACATTACTCATAGTCAGAAAATCTGGAACGAATTGAGTACTTGTGTGAATCGAATCACGTTGAACAAGTTCACGAAGTTGCGATTCTTCGTCTCTGCAGTAGGAGTTATTTTTACTTATTTTTACACCTCACACCACCTTATGCGAAGACTAATTATATGCAATATAATAGTATATTGACAGGATTCTGAAGCGTAGTTTTGAGACTAAACTCGCGGCTTAAAATAGCCAAGTCCCTCACATCATTCGACAGCGTAATTCTTTATCGGAGAATAAAACACACCTACTAATGTAACGATACAGAAGAGAATCGTGGACGAGGAACGTCTTTCGGTATTTTTAGCCCAATTAGTTATGGCGTTGACATCGTACCGCTAAATAGACGGACAACCGGGCCCTGATTACAGTTTTGGTTGACGTTAGTGATAGTAAGAGTATTTGTTTGAATAATTACATCTGCAACGCAGTCACAGTACGACGTGTATTTTTTATCCCAGCTTACCTTCCTTCAAAAATTTTCTGTAATCAATCCTTAATGCCGGTGCAGCAGCATGCGAAATATGTTTTGCCGTAAAACGTGTGTATAAGAAAGTGTTTTTGATAGAAAGTCAACTACGGTTCGAAACGACGTAGCTCATAGCATATATGCGTGGAATAATTTGAATCGAAAAGTGTGTAGTTTTTAGTATAGGGAACTAACAAGATTGTATGAAAAAATGCACCATATTACGTACAAAGTTAAAGTCCAATGAAATGACATGGAGTGATCGATGATTTCAGAATTTCTAACAGCGTACGACTTGTTCTTTGAATTAGATAATTGACCGACACAACGATCTACGAGTCTATTGGAATTTTAGTACCAAGAATCATCTCATTCAAATCTTTAACTTTAAACCCACGTGTGGAGTGTCAACAATATCGTTTGCGTCATCAGTATAACATGAATTCCCCGCAAAAGCAAACGAATTCCGAATCATCTTGACCCAAATTGATAAAATGATATGCTTAAAAAGATGCATTCAATTCCGACTTCCATCCACTGACTCCAAATTAATTTGGCAATAGCAACGCGTTCGCTATGCGCCTGATAATGTCGAAAAATAATGGAAACTCAATCCAGAAGTTTGTCAAGCAAATTAACAAATATTTAACTAAAACATCAGCCAGTTCGACACCATTTGCAACCTAATTTCCGGTGTGTTCGAACTTTTATTGAGAGAATCAACAGAGTTGATCGTACTTCTGCATCTAATCCTAAATTTAGTGTCAGTTACCTGCATGAATTACTACTACGAACCCATTTAAAACTAACGTGGGTTACGCATTACTAAGCTTTATGGATATGACAAACTTGGATCACGCTATAATTATATGTACATTAAGTCACGAACGTGCAAGCACGAAAAACAGAAATTAAATTGCACTTAGAATTTCAATTACGTTAATGTAGCTACGCATGGTTTTATTTTAGAATTCAGGAAAATAATTATTCCGAATGTAAAATAAAGTAGTTCGTAGCTATGCTGGTCTAGCATGTATAAACGTAATTAGGACATAGTTATTTCAATGTTTGGAACTGAATTGCAAACGGATAGTAGAACCCTACGGTAGTTGTGAAATATATTAAAGTGCAAGTGCTTTAGAATTGCTATTCGCTAACAATAAGAATTGATTGTTAGACAATACCGATTTAACTGCTGAAGTACTTTAATTCAAGCGTTTGTATATCGTAGTTCGAATAAGCCAGCGTATTCGCAATTAATTTGGGACACACCGTGCAGACGAGTCTCAACGTGCAAAGAATTATTTCAAATCTCTGGGCCTTTGAAAAAAAAAAATTCCTAATTTACGGACACCTACACCTGCATGTTTTCGTGCCCTACACAATTTCACAATGGTCGAGTTGATTGAAAAAATGCCAAGTGCGTGCGAGCATTTTATTAAGAATAATGTTGTAATTTTGCCCTCGCGAAAGTTGATAAGATCTGTGGCTAACACGACCAACCTTTTATAATTAAAAATTTTTTCTTCCTGCTTCGTGAAGTCTTCCTATCACAGTTTTGCTGTAACTAAAATATCTTAATAACCCATAATTTAGTGATTACATTTGGAAACGAAAGTACATGCATACGATTGAATTGCTATGAATAAAATTCTCGAAGAAACTATTTTTAGAACTTGTGATGAAGAAATGATGCCTTGAGGTCAGGTGGATATTTGTGCAAATGTATGATTTGCATCGTTTGTTCACCCTGTAAAAAGTTCAAAGTTAACAAGCGATACAGAAGTAATTTCCCTTTTTGAAGTAGGGGAGACCGGGGTGAATGGGCAACCCGCCCGCGAAAAATTTCATAATTAAAAAAAAAACAAGGTTTACAATTAAAGAGATATACGCGGCACAAGGAAAATGAAGCAATGGGTCAGATGGGATTCGCAGATAGAATTTGATGAAAATAAAACAACAAATTTCTAATTAAGGGAGCTTTCCAGTGTGAGAGCCCGAAAAATCGCTGTTTTTCGCGATTTTTTTTTTTAAAGAAAAAATAATCTAATCGGTCTGATTTTTTTTTTGTATATTAATTGGGTATTGAAGAATACTAAACAATTTTTTAAAGATCGATTTATTCATTAATTAATGTCTATAAAAATGATGAAACAATTGTTGCAGAAAATGCACTTGGATGTGGTGTCCACGTTGGGGGTCACAATTTTGATCTGAAACAAAAAACACAAAAAGACTATTGATCGGTATATAATTGGCTTTCGTGCTATGGAGGCTTTTTTCTTTTTTTTTTTTTTTGCAAAAATGGCGCCGGTTTGAACAAAAAGTATCGATTTTAGCATTTTTTTTGGCAGTTTTTTTTACAAAAAAATAGGAAGATGTCAAAAAAAAAAAAAAAGCTTCCATAGCACGATAAACAATGACGTTAAGAATATTGTGTAAAAAATTCAACTCGATAGCTTTAAAACTCTGCCCTCCAAGTTGGACACCGTTTTGAAAAATGCTGTTTCGAGAAAAACGCGTTCAAAGTTTCAAGTGAGGAAATTTTAGGTAAATCGTTTACTTACGGTCAATCAGCGATGCCAGGTCCGTACAATATCCCTTCTGCTTCTTCGAAAAGATCGTGCTCAATGGATTGTTCAGTCCGACGAGCTGTCCTCGCCTCTTTGCTATCCAGGGACGCCCGGCGGTTTGCTTGGATGATGCGCGCATTCTTGTACTTAGCGGCGAAATCTGCGGCGCTCGGCCCTATCGTGCATCCCATCGTCTTCAAAATTTTTAAAATTGGGTCGTAACCTTCATTGAAGGTGCACACAGCACACTGCGTAGCGATTTCTACTATCTGCTTGCCGCAGAATACGTGCTTTGGGGCTAGTTGCCACACACAGTGATTGATTGATTTTCAAGAATTTAGCACGCCATCCGCTTTTTTTTTGAAAATTGAGTGCGACAAAAAAATAAGTCGCGCGACTAATTTACGGCTAATTAACGGCAAATTATGCAATAGTCCGAATTCACATTTTCGACAATTGGCGAGCCAAGTTCATGTACGTGCAGGTAGGAACAAGACAATAGAAATAACAGTCGCACGGGCAGACGGCCGACGCGGCAGCTGTAGCGCTCCGTTGCCTTTTTCCAAAAAATGCTGTACAGTAACCGAAATAATCTGAATTTCGGCATGAAAATTTCAGGGAATATTCGGAAGAGTGTATACTATTCGATAAAGCAAAAAAAAAAAAATCGATTTTTTGAAAATTTCACACTGGAAAGCTCCCTTAATCAGCTCTTTGTTTTTATTTATAAATCGTATTTAACGGATAAACATGACGACATAAATAATAATAGAAATTAATCTACTTTAAAAAAATAAATTCAATTGAAATGATGTTTTAATTGAAAAGCAATTGAACAAAGCAAATACGTATAATATCTATATGTATCAAAACGAGAATAAGTAAACAACCACCGACATTAAATACTTGTTACAATAATCACAATGTTGCGTTATTTTCCTTGTGCCGCATATCTCTTGTTGAAACGATTAAATTGATTTTTTAAAGTCAGAACTAGTCAGGAAATATGTTTTTTGAAATCATTGACTTTTTTTAAATTTGGACATTTTTTCTCTCGCTACTGTTTCCCGTCCATTCATCTCGAGACTTTGCAGTTTTGCGTTCTACACAGACCCATTTACCGACTGACAATGCGTCTGACCGAAACCTTCGATGTTCTCACGATAATCGAAAATATCCTATTGAGTAGAGTTCTAAGCCAAGTGTACCAGTTATTGATCCATTTATTTTAGAAAATTATAAATTGACGGCAGAAATTGGAGTTTCTCGATGACTAAAACCAATTGCTAGCGGGTTAGACACTACAAATTTATTTTTTGATAATTTTAGAACCTCAGGATTCAACAAATATACAACCAAAAAGGGTCAATAAATGTTACATTTACCTTATTTACTTCCTGGACCGCGATCGGGCTTATAACGAAACATAACTGTATGGCCACTAAAAGTTCATTTTATGGATCCCGTGAAATTTTTAGCTCAATATTCAGTCAGCTTCTGTGACATTGGGTCTCAACTGCTAGTCCTCGAGTTGTGATACCAGATGGGGGACTAAGCTAATTCTCATTCAAAGATTTTATTCGCTTGTGCAGGTTCTGAATCGTACCATCAAAATGATTCTTTCGTTTTCATTACAGGCGCCTGTTCGGCGTACCCAAATGCCATCTGGGGTGGATTCGAGGTCTCAGCGTGCCACAGAGAATATTCATTCTCCCCGACCCTTCACTCCACCGGATCTGTCCTCCATCCCCAACATGGACGGAACCCCTCACCAACCATTGAGCACTAACAACGCATTGGATTCGAATGATAACAATGGATTACCCGGACCTTACATCGTCGGCAGTCCCATCGATCTGGGACAAATAGATAATGTTGACAACATTGGCTCCCACCTCCAAGATTTCGCTCCACCTTGGTGCGGCAAACGAACGAATGACGATCATATAGAACTTAGGGAAACCGGAACTTCAGGGTCAGGGGACGCAGGTGAGCCTATGAATATTTCATACTTTTTCTTGAACGTGAAAACGGAGCTGGTTGTCGATAATCCGCCCTCACACTGTTTTCAGACCTGTTCTTTCGTATGTTCGATGAAATCGAATGTACTGACAATAAATTACACGTCAAGTGTGATACAAGTAGAGTAGAGCCAAGTTGAGAATGGTCATGCTAGTTTTTCAAATAAGCAAGTAAATCAATGTCGGGCGGGCAAGTGAAATTACGAGACTTTTATGCACTGATCGCCTCCTAATTGTTATAGCCATAATAATTAAATTTAGTGCTGCAGGGACCGATTAAACGATTGAAATTTTTTGATAACGGTAGTAAAAGGTCTGTACGTATTCCGCTCTGCATTACGTGGTTAAAACTTGAACCTCCACTGCGTGAAATGAATATACATATACATCACATATCACAATTTTAGCATTTTTCATAATAATCGATTCGTCAGTTATATCTTGATTAATAATACCAGGCATAAATTGGTCAACTTAAGGAAATACTCTTTTGGAACCTAGAAAGTCTTGTTTAAAAACGATTTCTTCTATCCTAAGGATATTCGGTTGTGGACAATATTTTGTATTTGTTGTACGGACCAAGTAGAAAAAGTGTTGTTCGGTAAACCTGCAAAGTGTATGTAACGGCCGGTAATTGAAGAAGTCTAGGTAAGGTATTAGTTGGTCATTGTTAGTTCTCGACCTTTTTCAACAACTGCAAGGTAAATAAAACAGAATACTTCAGTGTCGGTGTGTCAGTGCACTGTGTTGGCTAATATTTATATAGAAAATATGGACATTTTAAAACCCAGGCATTTGCCTTTCTTACATCGAGATTTATATTTTTTATATTCTTGTTTTCGTACCGTAAAATATTCACATGCATTTACTGCAGTCCTCACGGATTTCAATTGCATGCTCTAGTAATAAATGAATTGAAAACTTAGTAGTAAGGTCCAATGAAACTTCTGTAATTGTAAGAATGTTATGAAAATCACCGATGTATCACGAAATGAAACGGTGATTCAGATACTTGGGTTTCAGTTTAATACAGGAAAATGTGGAATTAAGTATAGTCGCGCTACGACGTCGATTTTTACATATCATATTTCATATAAGGAAATGGAACCTTATTTTACACGGAGTAGCATGATATCAGTGTATGACGTATATTTCATACATGCCACATGCGTGATTCTTATCACGCGGTTAACCATTGCAGGATACGCAATACCACGCACAGTAAATATAATTGAAAAAGTATGAGAAAGAAGTTAGTAAAGTCATAGTAACGATGCATGCTACGAAAAATCGTTATTTCGCACATTTAGGATTGTTTGAATTTTAGTAAATCATGATAAACAAAACATACTCATATATTTTGAAAATCAATTCCTTCAAAGTCGTTCAGATTAAAGTGCACGATAGGGATTTTTTCCTCTGACATTTCGTTGCATTACCGTTACTAACTTCAGCCTCGTGAAAAATTGCAAAGTTTCCATATGGTTGTGTAGTCGCTTCTGACGTGGGAAGGGCGGAACGCATTCTCAAATCACTCGATGTGTACGACACTATTATTATTATTATTTTTTAAGTTAGTTCAAACCATTTGCGAACAAACATGGTTCAAAAAATACCTTATGCCTGAACCTAGGTACATTTTGGAAGTAACTATACCCATTTTTAATTCACGTTTCAAGGTATTAGTAGACTCGTAGTGAGTTTGGAAGCACCAGCATTAAGATTTGTCCAGTTACGTTATTCCGCAATATGTTATTTTGAATCACAATTTTCCTACACCTTTTTCGTTCGCATTTCTCTATATCACTTTACAAGTAATGTGTATAAAGGTTCAGCCTAATTACCTAGGTCCATTCCGTTTATTCCATTTGTACCTGTACCTATATTCAAAAAATAAAATCATTTTTACATCTTTGAACAGCCCTAGATACAGATGGCTGTATATATGATTCGTACGCGAACTTTGATGTTTGAAACTAAATATGCCACTATGTCCTGTTTTTGACAGCATAATCTATCGCCTTACATCTAGTAAAGTCAAGAAACAGGTGATACGGTATCTAAGAAAAGTGCTCGCAACGCTAACTTGCGGAGAACGTACGCCTTGAACAAACAATAGGCAAAAGAGTGCTGTCTACTGGATTTCACACGTCTATTCTATGCAGTAAAGCCAACTTAAAATGCGATCAATTCTATTTGTGCACATCTTCAGCTTCTCCGACCTACTAATAACTCGACTAATAATTGCTACGTCGGTTTATCGAGTAAAGGTGACGTCCTACCAACAACTATGAGAGTTGTTATTTATTCAGCTTTACAACAGAACACTGAACTATCACTTGATCATGTCCCACAATCTGATTGGCATCACCTTTGTGATACGTTCAAGCTAATGTTCAAGTTGCTTTTTCATTCTCAGTGTACAATGAATTGCTTTAACGATTAAATTTGTATACTCGTAGCGGTCGTAGTTCCTTCGATTATGGAACTGTGTCCATCCGTCCTTGTAGGTGTGGGATTTAGCGTATCTAAATTGAGATTATTCCACGTAGCAGTTATTGTGTTCACTGCATGTCTTCATCGACGTCTTCGTGGCATTTGTCGCCGGCGTATCATTTTCTATTGCTTCTTGATATTTCCTCCACAGTCTGAAACGATAAATGAACTTTGCCATCGCCTTGGGCTAATTCCTCGTACCAAACCACACCAATAATTCTGCGTACGCTTTGCAATCGGTAGACTGTTTCACCACATCTTAAGTAACGTATCAGTATAAGCTATATGTGTACAAACCTCGTGGAAATCCCAATTCGTAACCCAGTCGTAAGGTTAGTCTGCAGGCTGCATATTTATTTTTGCTATTCAATTATCAACCGATACATGTCACATCTGACAGTGTCAAATGCTAGGGATAGGTTACTTCCATAATTTGTGAAGGTCAGAATGAGGCTGAATTTAGTAACGATAATGTAACGAAACATCAAGGAAAAAATCGTTATTGCACAATTTTAAAATAGTTTTGAAGGAGTTGACTTTTCATAATAAGAGTATGTTTTGTTTGTTATGGTTTACTACATTTTGGAGACTGCTATAGGTGCGAAGTAACGATTTTTCCTAAACATGCTTCGTTATACATATACAGTAATGTTATTAACTTCATTCTCATAGGTCGGATGTATTTGCACCTTTGCCACGCAAGCGTTTCGAGTATCTTGCTCCAGATAAAGAATATACATAATTACGAAAATGACAATGCCAAAGATCCGTACCAGCAAAAACGACACCGTTACGCAATTATTAACGGGTTGAAATTGCTTTTATGTAAAAGGACGTCTGGTTGAAAATTACTGGCCCCTGAATTTTTTCGAATATCCGCGAAACGGTGCATCCAGATCGTTTGTTCCTGCGGCCATGGATGTTCCTTGAGGAATAGATTCCCATAAAATTATAAAATTAATTGAAATCGACAAAAAGTTTACCTCGTGCGAATCGTAAAATGTGGACGTATCACTTATGCCGATTACAATCTGACAAGCCTAGGCACCCTTGATCCTAAAAATGTCAAACAAGCGCCATTCTACATGCAATTCCAAACGTATAGACCTAAAAACATGTGTGTTTCACGCTGAAATGAAGAAACGACATGCTTTTCAGGAAATTGTGACAATTGGCGATTGTTCGTACGCGATGGCGTGCACCTTCGGCCTTCCCGTATACTCGCACGGAACGATATTTGAACTGCAATGAACGGCAATTATCGCAAGAACAAAAAAATAATATTAAAACAAATTGTATCCATCCAATCCAAAATTGACCACCTATATGATAATATAATCGAAAATTTAGATTCACAGCGTGTTAACCATGTACAATAACGCATTTATTAAAATACGAATGAATTTCCCTAAACATACGAACACGTTATTTATTAAACGAGATCACACATGACACGACATGTGTAACCACTTCAATAAAAGGTACAAAGCCAATGTGCTCGCAAAGTACGTAGCTCTTGGAATGAGGTTTCGATATCACTTATACACGAAGCAGAAAGGTCCAACTATACGACGTATTTATAGTGACGTGTTTTGGTACTTGACGGATTTTTTATATTTTAGATGTTTTGCTTGGATTATAGGACTGCGCCCAATAGACACTCAGCCTCTGAATGCATAACGCAACAACTTGATATGACGTACCGAACTTTGAAGCTGGCAACAGCATACCGAAAACAATATCTGACGTTAATGATAGCTACTTACGGCATAAATATAGAGTCAATTACGCCCCTTTTTAGATACATCCGATACGTATCACACTTCTGATTTGTTATCATTTTCTTCTCGATTATAGTTTATGCTACAAGTAGAAACGTATTATAACGAAAAACACATTGATAAATATTGCTATAGTTCTCTTGGTGAAAATGATTTCTACGATTTTCTACGACTTTTGAGGGGAAATCAGGTCGTTTCGTACAATTTTGTAAAAAAAATTGTTTTCGTACCAAATTGTAAATATGCATAAATTTTCATAAAAAAAAAGTAGCGGATTTTCATGAAATTTTATATTTTTCAGTTAACAACGTACAGGATACTACAATTTTTAACGAAAATTAATAATTCTTTACGCTAAACTATGCATATTTACAAGTTTATACGAAATAGTACGAAATGTTCCAACTTCTGTAAAAATTCGTAGCAGTAGAAATTTTCACCAGGGTTACAATCAATTTATCGTCGAGAAGATACATAATCAATCTTGCGAATCTATCCTGCCGTCATCTAATAACTATTTTAACTGGTTTTACTCAGCACGCACTGACAAATAAGTGTGAGTTACCGAGTTTTCAACTATGCAATAGAAAGTATCATAACTTATCGGCAAAGGTTCTCAGCTTGCTATTAGGTTTTCGGTCCGCACAGAGTACGACGAGTTGAAAACGCTATAATTCTTGATACCCCTCTAAAAAATTCCCAGCGTAATGAGCTTTCATTTTATAGTATTTTCACATAGATGTCCTACGCTTTTATTTGTATTCAGTCGTCAACAACGTATCAATTTTAACGTCTGGTCACCTTCAAACTATCGCCATCTCTCCCTCTCTCTCATTCTCTCTCTGCTCTCACGCTCGTCAATCCCTGCGGATAAATATCATATGCATATTAACACTTTGCCGTCCGCACGATTCGTAAATGTTTATTCGCCTGGCACCGGCAGCGCTTATTCGGATCACTTGACTTGTCGCCGGCCGTTCTTGACATTATCGGGACATTATAAATTGTTAAGTTTTACTAATCTCGTCGTTAGTTCTCATAAGTTCTCAACCCTGTTCCCCTACTTACATGAAATTTCGAAGATATAAATATGTAAATAAATACAAATTTTGTTTCTTTTATATATTTGTTTATTTGCATTTTCTTTGGTACTTAGTATTTATCTTTCGTATGGTACGCAGCAAAACAGTCTCCGAGATGTAAGGCAACTCCACAAGACTTGCACATTAAGTTTGTTGTTTTTCTTTTTTTGTTTTTGGAACATACGTGGCAGCTTCTTCGTTTTCGTTTGTTCGTTTCGGAAATAAGGACTAGTTGGTGTTGCTTTACTTGACCGGAAAGTCTGTCAATCGGATCATAATGAGACGCACGCGATGTAGTGGCAACCTCCAAGTTTTGCTCAACAGCAGGTTCATGGCCTTTTATCCACGAATCGCACACTTTCAATAAAAAATCGTGAAACCGAAGACTCTTCTGTTCTCTATTGAAGTATTGAAATGTACGGAACGCATTAAATAATGCGCAATTAAAAAAGTACATGCACACTTTTTTTGACCATTTTATAGATTTTCTGTAGATTGGGTAATAACTCAAATATTGGTCGGCCCGATCCACTCCTTTCATGTATTTGTTATAATCTAATACACTTTCGGGTTTTTTTATTGTGCAATTAGTCTTTTTACATGTTCTTTGCGTGTTAACCAAAGTGGCATTGTGTATTGTAGAGATCATTCGTATTGTTTTAGTTTTCGAAGCTCTCCATACCTGTGCAAGTACTTCACCTTTCCGTTCATGACAAGCTTCAAACACATTGAGATTTGCGCGCTTTAATTTTTCCGGAAATCCTCTATTGTTCCTTATGGTTCCACAAATTCGTATTTTTTTCTCAAGCAATTTCTCTGTAAGTTCCGCACTATTATAGTAATTATCCATGTAAAGATGATGCCACTTTCCATAGCAAGATGTCAATAGTTCCATTACTGTTTTTCCTAATGGCTGTCTAACGCCGGAATATATTTTGAATGAGGAAATGTATCCCGTAACTGAATCACACATCATCCGAATAAGTATGCCATATTTCGTAATTTTCGACGGATTATAAACTTTAAAATTCAATCGTCCACGCCACGGTATCATTCCTCCATCGATTGAAATGTTTTGACTTGGATTAAAATTTTCTTTAAATTTTTTGGAAAAGTAATCAATTATAAATTGCACTTTGCAAAGCCGGTCGGGATTATTTGGTTCATTGTTGTTGTCAGAAAAATGTAAAAATGATAATATTTGTCTGAATCGGTTGCGAGACATCGTTTTGCGAAATATCGGCGTGTCTAATAACGGATTTGTTGACCAATAATCATCGATCCTTGCTATTTTTACGATACCCATAAGGATAGTAAGCCCAAACCATTTTCTCAGTTCGAGTGCCGTAACATCCACAAATTTGGCATTTTTTTTATCCGGTTTCCTTTTATCGCAATTTTGACGGTGGTACTTGTTAGTTTCATTGCAAATGTATTCAAATAAATCGTTCCCAATATATAATTCTGTGATATCCTCGACGCTTTGTGTATCTTTGGGAAATATATTTGGACCCGGAAATCCTTCGAATTCATTATTGGTCCTCGGCAAATCAAACTCTGACCATTGTGTACTGTCTTCTTCGTCTGACTCATTCGAATCAGTTGGCAACCGTAGCGTTCGCCGAATTTTGCTTGTAAGTATCTCACTACCGTCCGACGATTCTGCTTCACTCTCACTTTTTTGATTTTCAATGTCTTCCCAATCGGCCAAGTCGTCCGGAACGTCAGACAAATCGTCCGCGCATTCGTCGTAAATATTTGCATCGTCTCTTTCGTCTGCCATTATAAAAGGGCACAAGAACTTATACAAATAAAAAGTTTGATCACTTGTGTAACTTATTGTTACCGAAACAAGACACCAGCAGAAAGCTAAAGGCACTAAAGTGTTGTCACCGACCCCGAGCGATACTGTGCTCACAACACCACTGTGGTGTCGCCGGTTGTTGGCCGTTACTTTGCGCACGACACCGCTGTGTTGTCGCCGGCCGTTGGCCAACAGTTTGCGCACGTCACCACTATGATATAACTTGTTGCCCGTAGTAAACTTTCCTATTTGCGCATGCGCTAATGCGCACGTTAAACCAACAGAGGGCGTCTTCAGGAGTCTCCACGGTCTCCACTGATACTGTATGTATGATGTTATGGAGTAGCGGTGGAATGTATAGTATAGCACTGTATTTCGCCGGTGACATATTCTCATCAGAGACTAGTAGAAATAATTCCCTGCCCAGTTTTTATATCGTCCTCCCAAAAGTCTGCGGTATATTGTTGTGTCTCAGCAGCGTCGTATGTAGGCGGTGGCGAGATGGGCGCCCGCCAAGGGCGCAGCTACCGGAGGGGCGCAAAATCGGCCGTGAAAAATAATTTTTTTTTTTTAGATTAGTGCATTTTGTCAAGGACAAACATTTCAAGTTATTAAAATAAATGTTATTCCCGATTGTTAAAAGTTACTGTACGTAAGTGGTGTGTAATTACGGTAGAACCTCGATTATCCAAACCAATTAGGACCGCGACTAGTTCGGTTAATCAAACATTCGGATAATCGTATCGTGGGTTTTTTGGGACGAGATCATCAACAACACCTTTTTACATCAAAACAGTACATACATATATACATGTATTAAAACTGCGCGACGAATCTCCGTAAACGAACCAACAACGTTTGATGAAACAAAGCGCGTTTCAACACGCTCGATATGCGCCTTTGCATGACTGCGATTCTCGCAAAGATACATTGTTACTCACGGCGATGGCAGCGAACAACAATGTATCTTTCGCGCCAACGTTCGGATAATTGAGCGTTCGGATGATCGAGGTTCTACTGTATGTCTATTACTCTTACGGTAATACTGTGAACAGTCTAGTTGGCTAGTTACAACGTGACATTGCCTTCATCTCCGCCCCTCCCTTGCCGCCTTACAGTTGAAAAAAACACACAATTTAAGCAAGCATATCATAACTTGAACAATATCATAACTGATCATAACCCTCCCGCGGCACCTGGACTTCTACATGTTTCATAGCAAAGCTTTCAAATAGTTTATGTAAATACATGTAATATAAGTTTTTAATCGAATATTTTTTCGCATTTTATTCAATTTATTAAAGTATAAATTTTACGTTTTCGTAGGCCTTCTATGCACAGTATTTTTGTAACTACGATTTTATTGTTGAGAAAATTTATTGCAAGTATAATCGTCTGCAAATAAGGATGTATAGTCAATTTACATTCCACTTCTTTCAGTCAGATACAAACAGTTGTTTTATGTGAATAACGTCTCTTACAAATAGTAGGCTTATATTTTCATATAAGGAAAATATAGAATTTGACACAAATTCCACCAAAAAATTGGTATTTTAAAGAAGCGGAATTCTCGGATCAAAAAACTTTAAACCTACCACTTTGCACTTTAATTTCGTAAAATTTCCGTGGAAGGACCCCCGGATCCACCGTTTTCGTTGGGTAGTATTCCATAACCACCAAACCCCCCGGTGTGGGGGGGGCGCAAATATTGAGTCCCGCCAGGGGCGCGGCCATACCTAGATACGGCGCTGTGTCTAAGACCGTGGTTGTGTCCGTTGGTTGTCATAGAAGTACGTGCACACTGGCAGTTTGACAGATTAAAGAATTGGTAAAATATGCGCATTCGGTTAGCAAGAGGTGCTGCCACCTACCGGTTACTACTGTGAACCAACAGCCGTATACCGCTTAGTCTCAACTAAAATTATTAAATCTTGCCGGCGCTCTGTATTTTCGCCGTGATAGCGAAAAAAACAGCATTTTAATTAGAGTTAAATATGAAAACAAAGTTGGTTTTTTGCTTTGCTGTGAATGTGTGTGTCCGAAAGAGCGTTTGTAAGACAAGCGATGGAAAATATTTCTGTCACCGTGATGACTAACTTCGTAGGGTGTGACGCGTGGGGTCTTGTGACGCAAGCAACCCTATTCTAATCGTTATCGCATCGCTAATCGTTGTATATTGCTTAACTAATCGTCGCACTCGCGAAATGTAGCAAGGCATTCCATTTCACGGTCATACTGTAAACTTACGTGTCAATCCGTGCGGAACCAAGCATATTCGTATTATTGTCAATCATATATATTTGATTTGAAAAAATTTGACCAATGATTGAATATGACTGACAGATAAGCAACAGTAGTAAACAAACGATTGTACGAACGGTACACAATAATGGTATTAAAATTTTGCAATATTTGCATTACCAGATAAACATAATTAATATATTATTATCAATGATAGAAGATTAACAAACCTAGGAAATCCATCAAAATTTGAATGAATGCGGTTTCTTTAATAGAGAAGAAAATGGTTGAAACGTATCTTCATCTGTCTGCGTACAGACAAAATACAAAATTTATTACAGTATGTTCCAAAACAGCTGAATATTCTCCTACCATCAAAATTCTCATCAAAAAAACAAACAAAATATTTCACAAGCTATGCCAACGGGAAAGTTATCCCATTTAAATGCCAACTGTTTAAAGTCAATAAATCAGATTGCGATTGGACACTGCTCCTAGGTATTCAAAGCACGAAGGCTTAGCAATAATTTCAAATCTTATAGATTGGTCACAGCTGCCAGGGCATGGTCCTTTCACAGATTCCAGCTGTTACTAGTTCGGCAAACGTTTACTTGAAAACTAGCCATTACTTCTCAAGTTATCGAGTCATATTTAATGCTTAATCATATATGAATCTGATGTGATTTTATATACTTCATTCATTAGTATTCTAGTTTTAATTTATGGTCTATTAATTTCTTTCAATACAATTTTGTTGATTTGAGTGTGTAAATTTGTACTACATGCATCTATCTGTGCAACTTAAAGATTTTTATTATACGTTACAGACAATTCTTCTTTTCTATCAATCATATAATTGATTATTGATCATTATCTGTTGTTCAAGTAAGAATTTTCAAAGGATTCAAAAGTTTTAATTGCACTTCTTCAATGAATCATATTGTCAGAGCTTTGCATAAAATAAAACATGATCGCAACGCCCCACATCTGGCGTACGTGAACATGTAAGAATCATTTCTTTGTTTTGATAAAATTTGTGGATTGCTCCTAATCACTCTAATTAGTTTATACCATATTATGCATAGTCTGAAGGTATAAATGTTTTCCTCTTATTTTTGCATGTAAAAACTACTGATGCAAAGAAGTGAATAATTTTCAGAATAACTTGTATTTATTTTTCTATCATTACTGCTAAAACAATAGGTTGATTCTCAATTCAATTGTCATAGTTTGTATGTATGGTTGGTTTGTGCGGTAGCCAAATCGATGTAAGTTTTTCCAACATCTAGGTGTTAGATAATCATCTTGTTTTCTATTTAACCGGGTATTTTAGCTTTGAAGAAACTTTGACAGCTAGTTTTAAAAATTAAATGCACGAATATGCAAACGTACCTGCGTACATATATAATGTGTATGCTCAATAGGTCTGATAAGCAACCACAGGGTGGCAATCGATAACAAAACGAAGTAAAATGGAGCTTGTACATAGAATTGCGCAATCCCTTGATGCGCTGAAATTTTATGTCTATCGCCGTATAAATAATCGTAAGTTTATGCGTCTGATATCAGACACATCACTCATATTCAATAGAGTTGAAATAGTCGTTTGATTGCCAATGCATATTGACAATAATGATATAGTATTTCCCACTTCCCACTGACATAGATGTCTACAATGATAAAAAGGCTCTTTATCTTTATTATCAGCTCAGTAACGATTCAGTCGGACTCAATGTAAACTCGTAATGTAGTCCACCTTAGTACATTCTTCATAAAATCATGAACACAGGTAGTAATGGCAAATCCAGTGGATGTCTTTTTCTTCCTTCAACTCACACAACTTATTTTTGTTTCAGATACGGTAAATGTGGGGAATCACCCTTTACCGCCAGATGACCAAGAGGAAAGAGTTGTTTTCATAAACCTGCCTTCTCAGCAACCAGCAAAATACAAAACCAATCACATTACCACCGCAAAGTATTCTGTATTTTCGTTCATCCCTTCGTTTTTGTTTGAACAATTTCGAAGGTATAGTAACTGCTTTTTTCTCTTCATCGCGCTAATGCAGGTAATAGACCTACTTTTATTCTCAATTTTGTATCTCAGTTCGTACGATCTATATTATAACCAAGATTTTTATTTCTCAGCAAATACCTGATGTCTCACCCACGGGACGCTACACCACACTAGTGCCACTAATATTCATCCTCAGCGTATCTGCGCTCAAAGAAATCGTTGAAGATATTGTAGGTACACCTTCATTATTCAGATTTTAATTCAGATTCTAATTTTGTTGGCATGGCAAACCCGGTTCATTATTAACAGGTTGCTTTTTTTTTCAGAAAAGGCACAGAGCTGATGATGAAATAAACAAACGTGAAGTGGAAGTTCTTAGAAATGGTAAATGGGAATGGGTTCAATGGCAGGCTGTGGCTGTTGGCGACGTAGTTAAGGTTCGTTGGTCTTTTTCAGCAAAACGCAATTATATTCATTCAAAAGAGGCGACAAAATGTGACTTTCGAATTTAATATGCGAATTCTATGCAGGTTCATAATAATAAATTTTTTCCTGCCGATTTGATTATGCTGTCTTCGTCCGAGCCACAGGGTATGTCATTTATTGAAACTGCAAATTTGGATGGTGAAACAAACTTAAAAATTAGACAAGCTGTGCCCGAAACCGCCAAGTTGTTGGATACAAAAGAGTTGACAAAATTTATAGCAAGCATACAATGCGAGCCACCTAATAGACATTTATATGAATTTTTTGGAGTTCTACGAGAAGTCAACAAACAGTAAGTTTTTCACTCGTGAATTTTTATCTTTCATATTTTCGTACATTAAGCACAGTTTGCATTAACACATCAGATTAAATGCACACATCATTATACTTTTTTGTTTCATTCGTATGTTTTCTTGTAGAAGCATACCGTTGGGTCCTGATCAGTTACTTCTACGTGGTGCAATGTTACGGAACACTCGTTGGGTGTT
The DNA here is from genome assembly GCF_021155785.1 of Neodiprion fabricii. NCBI lineage: Eukaryota > Metazoa > Arthropoda > Insecta > Hymenoptera > Diprionidae > Neodiprion > Neodiprion fabricii. The sequence continues at coordinate 11,316,796 of NC_060244.1, forward strand.
CGGGGTTGTAATATACACAGGCCATGATACAAAACTGATGTGCAATAGCACCAGTGCTGCACCCCTGAAACGATCAACTCTTGACCGCCTAACAAATACCCAGATTCTGATGCTGTTTTTCATACTTCTGATGCTGTGTTTGATATCGGCTATATTTAATGTTATTTGGACACATGCTCATGAGCAGGATTTGTGGTATTTAGGTTTGCATGGTGAGTGTCTTGCGCTAAAATACTTTATACTGTAGTTAGTTTGCCAGTTTGAAATCAAAAGGAAACAATAATAATACCTGTGTGTCTTTTTTCATTTGCAGAAGCAATGACCAAGAACTTTGGTTATAACTTATTAACTTTCATTATATTGTTCAATAATTTAATACCGATATCGTTGCAAGTTACGTTGGAGGTAGTACGATACGTTCAAGCAACTTTCATCAATATGGACGTGGAAATGTATCATGCAGAAACAAACACTCCTGCAATGGCACGTACCAGTAACCTCAATGAAGAACTTGGAATGGTCCGTTACGTTTTCACAGATAAAACCGGGACCTTAACTCGGAACGTGATGGAATTTAAACGGTGTTCAGTCGGTGGAAAGCTGTATGAGTGAGTAAATGACTTTCAAATTTTTATCAGTATTGAAAACCTATCAATTCGAATTGTTTCATTTAAAAACTTGTTAATAAATTATACGTTACAGCCTGCCAACATTGACAGGAAACAATGATGGTGTGAAAAGAATAAATGCAGATATGAGCTGTTCGTTAGTTAAAGATATAATGGATGGTAGAATCAAAGCAGATAATCCGTCAAATGATGATTTGGCTAAACAAACTACTGCTAAAATTTTACACGAATTTATGGTCATGTTATCTGTTTGTCACACAGTTATACCTGAGAAACTTGATGAACAAATTGTTTATCATGCTGCATCACCTGGTAATTGCATTAAGAGGGGTGTACGGTCTATGAGAGTCAAAAAAGTAAGGTATTTTCAAGACTTTGTGAAATCAGTAATAAGACATTGAAAGAAATTGATGCTAACTGGCTTGGAAATATAGGACTTACAATTCATTTCGTTCAACGAAAATTCAATTTTCAATCATTATGCCACCTACCTCTGCAATTTCTTGTTTATGGAATATAGTTGAAAACACTTTTAAAAATTGCCTGAAGTGGAATTTACAGTTGCAAAGTTTATCCCTAACTGACGATAGAAACGCAATGTTGTCGATTGTGATATTTGTGCTCAAAGTAGTTCGGATAAGTCTCTAAACAAGGCCTCTGGATTTTACTTGGACCTTCCATGAGCAGGCCTCTGTCAACAAATTAAAATGTTGCTCAGCTGTTTCTTGACTGTTGCGCAGCAAAGGCACTCATATGCAGCCCTAAACTTACCTTAGGGTTTACCCTAAGCCTCACCTTACCTCTAGCAGAAATTGATCCCGCATGTCGATTTACGATCTCTTTCTGTAATTATTATCGACTCCATGGAATTTTGAGAATAACATATTTTTTTAATGCTCTTAGGTTCCATACCCCCTTCAAAATATTCACCATTACCATATTTATGTATGTAGAAAATAGAAGTAACCGCAATAATTTTATTAAATATTACGTCAAGCGTCTATTATACGCTAAGATTGTTTTATTATAGATGAAAGAGCTCTTGTGGACGGAGCAAGGCAATTTGGTTACGTATTTAATACACGAACACCTAGTTCGGTAGAGATAACTGCATTAGGTGAATGCCAACGTTACGAGATTTTGAACGTCATTGAATTCACTTCTGCCCGCAAAAGAATGTCTGTGATTGTACGAACACCAGATGGACAGATAAAGTTATTCTGTAAAGGAGCTGATTCAATCATTTACGAGAGGCTCGCTAGTAAAACAACCAACAACCATGAAGATGGCGTAGATTTTAGTGAAATTACACTAAACCACTTGGAAGCTTTCGCGACTGAAGGATTGAGGACACTTTGCTTCGCTGTCGCTGATATACCTGAATCACTTTATCAAGTGAGGCACTTCGATCAATCCCAATAACTATTAAAATATCAAGTTATTATCCTTGAAATCCAACATTAGTGAAAAAAAATTCTGAAACTGTCACACTTCATCGTATATTAATCAAACTTCTCATGTTTTTCTGCGAATGTTTATAAACAATTCAGCATAACTTGCAGTGCTGCTGTAGGATATAAAAAGTACTTTAAATAATTTACATTTTTTCCTAAACAGAGGTGGCGAGAGACTTACCACAAAGCGGCGACCAGTATGGAAGATCGTGAAAATAAATTAGAGTATGCCGCCAACCTCATAGAAAATAATTTATCACTGTTAGGAGCCACTGCAATTGAGGATAAACTCCAGGATCAGGTATAGTTAATTCAATTATTTGTGTCATATTATTTTCGTTTTAAATGTCAGCGAATAGTCCGGTAAAGTTTTCAAAGGCTAAATTGCGAACTCTGTAACATTGTCTACACTGCTACATTTTCTGTACTCAACAAAAATAAAAATTTCTCACTCACTCATTCCACTGTCTTGTTTTTATATAGGAAAGTAATGAAGATTTTTAACTCTCGTAGGTACCAGAGACTATAGAATCTTTAATACAAGCTGATATCAACGTATGGGTTTTAACTGGCGATAAACAAGAAACAGCAATAAACATTGGATATTCGTGCAAACTCATTACGCATCCAATGCCTCTAATTATAGTCAACGAAAATTCTCTGGACGTAAGTAATCATGTAAAGTTTTTTAGCTGCATAGCTTTGTATGCAACAATTTTTGTATCGATTAAATAACGGATGAAAATTTTACTCCATGCAGAAAACGAGAGCAGTAATCAGACAACACTGTACCGACTTTGGACAAGAATTAAGATGCACAAATGACGTAGCTCTAGTAATTGATGGAAACAGTTTGAAGTATGCTTTGCTGTGTGATTTGCGGCAGGATTTCCTCGATTTATGTACATCCTGCAAAGTTGTTATTTGCTGCAGAGTATCTCCTATGCAGAAAGCAGAGGTGAAATTTATTTCCTAATATTTACTTAGTTTATTAAATCCACCTTATCACTATTATGCCTGTAAGCCTGTCGTTCTGTGGTATTCCGCCATCAGCATCTCTATAAATTTTACTCGAGTATTACTTTCAACAAATTTCAATCAACAATGAAGTCATGCTTACCTTTTCTGAATTTATGATTTGATTTGTATCAGTACAATGCCTCAGAGATTTTTATCTGAGGTTGAATTTCAACTTTAATTAATCTGTGAAAAAATTCAGGTTGTAGATTTGGTCACTACTTGTACAAAGGCTGTCACTCTTGCAATTGGCGATGGTGCAAATGATGTAGCCATGATTCAGAAAGCTCACGTTGGAGTTGGTGAGTTTTCATAATGCAATGCTATTTATTCCATTACGTTTGTATGCAAACCAAATAACTACCTTGTGTGAATGACAATGAGCAAAAAAATATACAACTATGAGAGAGATAGATTTTATAGAAAACTTCATAATTTGTCTACTTTTTGACCACTTTAGCTATGATGCACAGACTACACTGAATATACCTATTTTTTATATTTTTTCAAGATTACAATATATCATATGAATCAAGGTGAAAATGCACTCGGTGTAGCCAGTAAATCACAAATGAAACCGTTATCTATGTTTTCACATCTAGCTGGTAGAGATCAGTAGCTATGGGTTGAATGCTAAAACCACAGAGAGTGTTGCGCAGTTGGACGTATATGTATATATAATAGACTGACCGTTCAAAAAAGAATGTTTATGCTCCAAGTTGAAAAGTAGTCATCAAGGTTCAATGCTCTATCTCACTATTAAGGGGTGCCAGTATTTTATTTATTTTTAAAAAAATTTTTTTCCTAATAAGATGTCATTTGTTTTCAGACTTGATCTTTTTGTATTTTCATAACGATTCAAAAGAAACAAATAGTAGGCTGATAAATCTAGGATTGAAAGTACTTTTTTCTAAAATATTTTCAATTTCTCATCCTGGACTATTCAATATGGCATCAAATAAACATATAGCTTAAAAATTAGTCTTTAAAAAAACATGACATTTTTTTTTTCCATCACTGACACCCCTTAATAATGAGACAGAGGATTGAAACTTTGAGGATTTTCTTTTTTTAAGGTCAACTTAAGTTTTTTTAACTTGGAGTATGAACTGTCAGTCTAATATATAATGTATGGCTCCGTTTGAATGTTTAGCGGTCTAGAGGTAAGCGAATTTGTAATTTTGTGCTGGTATGGGATGCATGGAAAAATTTGATGTCATTTTGCAAAACCATTGTGTATAATTTATTCCGTGGAATCAATTACAGGAATATCAGGAGTGGAAGGACTTCAGGCAGCTTGTGCTTCGGATTACTCAATAGCGCAGTTTAAATTTTTAAAACGATTGCTATTTGTACACGGTGCCTGGAATTACAGTAGAATGTGCAAATTAATTTTATATTCATTTTACAAGAATATTTGCCTGTATGTTATCGAACTTTGGTTTGCCATATACTCAGGTTGGTCTGGTCAAATCTTGTTCGAAAGATGGTCCATCGGTCTTTACAATGTGGTAAGTAAAATCACGATATTTTTATTGTGTTGCTGTAGATACAGCACCTCAGTATTGTTTCATATTCTTAACAGTCTTGGACCCCAGAATTCTTTCGTTTTTTCCTGACACCATCTCGGATCGTTTTCACACCTGGATAAGGACTGTATTTATCATATTGGCTACTAAAGCAGCTGCTTACCTATTTTGGAGGCCTCTTTAGTATCTGTGATTTACAGCGTAATTTTTCATCAATATTAAATACTGTGTAGGTATGATTTGTGAATTCTCTGATTATTTCTGTTTGCTGTAAGTGCCTGGATAAAAATTCACTCAAGTCGTTCTTTGGATATAAAAAACTTGCTGGAAAATATAAACCATCAGAATGGGTATTCAAATATTGAAAACTGAATCAAACGACGAATTTGCATTTATTAATTGATATCCAAGAAATATCTGACTATTAAACGAATGAAAGTACCAGCGTGTACTGAAATTATGGAAGTTACTGGTTTCACATAGACTCCTAATAAAAAAAATCACCCGAAACGGATGCAAAAGGAGAAACGCAGCACAAGAAGTCAAGTCACACAATAAAAAATAAAAATTCAACAAGTTTGAAAACTTCACTTCTGACCTGTCCTTGCGCTAACTGCTTGCGCAACCTTCGCTACACGCTCTGAATTCTATGCCTAACTCCATGACTAATCATTCCAGCATGTAACACTCAACGCGAAGATTGATCTCTGAGTGTATAGATATTTGAAAACACTCGACCATTAAGTTGAATACTCAGTTCTGCAGCATTTATTGTATGCAAGATATGAATACTCATAGACACCAAGCATAGCAGACTATTATTTGATGCAATTACAACGTGAATATCACAGTATTCACGGAAGATTTTTCCGTAAACGATCAGCATTTAATTGCATACATAATCGAGTGATCAAGAAGATATGAACAGCAACTTCATGCACGTGTATTGTTAGCAGTGAGCATTATTATTTATGACTCTTAGAAGATTCGATTATACGGTTGTTATTATCTCATGTGCAAACTGCATTTCGATCTATATTGCGCCATTCTTTCAAGCCACGTTTATCCATTATAAACTTCGAACTAAAGGATTTGATCTAAATATCATTACACTAAAGATCTGAAGACAACGAACTACACAGCGAATGATCTAAAAAAGTTATCGTAATAAACAAGCTTGAATCTTTATGAGTTGAGGCTGTTCGATAAAAAAATTGTACAGAGCATATATAGATACACAGGTGTAAATCAAGTTTGTCCATTCAACAAAAAATACCAAACGGTAATTACCAAAAGGTGAATAAATGAATTGCTTGAGGATAGTAACAAAAGTGAAATTCAAGAAAAGCAAAGAATACTATCAGTTCTGTTGCATGCTTGCATCATTCTGAAACAACAGCTTTTACTGTGCTCAATATCAAAAAATTAACGGCTGCAATAGAAAAGCATCCTGCTGGATTCGTCATGCATAATATTGGAATTTCATAAAGAGGCACATTACTGGAAAGAAAGAGAAGATTGAAACAAACCAGCCTGGAGGTTACCTAATGCCTCTCATTTCCTAATTATTGCCTACATCAAGTCAAAATATGTACAGTTTATTCAAAAGTATACACGAAGCAAGTGATATTAAACAAACACATGCAGAAGAGATGCATCAATGCATAAAAATTGGTTGCACCAGAAACTCATCCCAACTTCTGTGATATTGAAACTACACTTGAGTGAAATATTTTTCCATAGAATTCGTTATTGGTTAAAAAAATCAGTTTTAGAAATCAGCTGTTGAAGTGTTTAAATGAAAGGCTGAATCTGTGTAATGAATGAACAGTAATATTCTTAAAAAAAAAAACTAAAGACGCAGAAAAAATATCTGCTAAGAAACTGGTGCTCGCACTCAATTATTCTACAGTGACATCGGTACTTTTAAAATTACACAAATTTCTTAAATTCTATAATTTGACTTGCAATAAGAGCGAGGACATCTTGAACACAAGTTACCCAGTTTCATTTAATAAAAAGAACAGAAACTTAAGACCAGTGCACAAGAAGATAGTCGATACTTTCCTATTGATCATTCTGGAAGTACCATTCCATATGGAGTATGAAGACTTGCTCGGAAAAGGACTGGGTGATTTTTAGAGCCAGTGTTATATTCTGAGGCTCGCAACACCTGTGTTTTTATACATATTTATAAAGGTCACAATTGTGTTGACCATACTATACTCTCATACAGCTATTTCACTGATTGTGACAATTTTTACTTAAGTTGCAATCTCTTTGATGTGTCCCAATACTAGTTATTGGTTTCGCAAATTTAAGAAATAGCACAATCCGACTTTTCTTCTACACTCTTCTAAAACCACTTCTCTATATAGCCAGCACAGTTTGAGAGATACTGGAAGGAAGATTTGATAATCATTTTAACTATAGCCCCAAGAGACTATAGAAATTGTATTAGACTTTTTTTCATCCAAATATTTCGAGTCACTAAGAATGCAAGAGTATTATTAGTGAAGCAAATCGGAGATGTCACGTTACAACACATGAATCCCCAATCATAATGATAATTTAAAAATGATGGATCATTTGGTATGTTAAGGTATTTACAGCAGCACCGCCCTTGGCAATGGGACTCTTTGATAAGGTCTGTGCGGCTGAAACTCATTTAGCACATCCAAGATTATACCATCCACCCAACTCTATGGACTCTATGTTTAATATAAAAGTTCGTACTATTATTTATTTATATTACCATTTTTATTTTTATTCAATTTATTATAAGTAAGAAATAATTTATCTTTTCTGTTACTGTAATCTATTGCCTAACATTGAATTAATTTTATGTTTGCATATCATGAATTTTGACTAATTAAATTCTTATTGATTTAGGTATTTTGGATGTGGATAATAAATGCATTGGTCCACTCTGTTCTGTTATACTGGTTACCATTATTAGCCCTTGAGCAAGACGTAATATGGAGCAATGGTCGAGACGGAGGTTATATAGTGTTGGGAAATTGCGTGTACACTGTAAGTTTTTCGAATTTCCTACTTCTATTGCAAATAACTCATTCTAAGTCTAACTATTTGATTGATGTTGACAGTATAGTATAATGCTGTAATTATAAAACATCTTTCTTTGATAATTGATCAACTGCAAACAAACTAGAAGTACTATCTGTTACGCCTAACGTAATATTTTATTGTGTTCAAGATTGTTGGGCCACCGGATTTATCCTATATATATATATATTAATATATATTTTAATATGATCATATGTTACCGGCACTAGACAGCCCGCAATATTATTATTATGTATGTAGTTGTAGCTTTAAATAATGAACTAACGATTTTCTCAAATTAGTATGTTGTAGTGACGGTGTGTGCAAAAGCTGGATTAGTCACAAACTCATGGACATGGGTGACACATTTAGCGACATGGGGATCTATTCTACTCTGGTTCTTATTTATTCTTACGTACAGGTAAATTTACTCTTCCTTGAATAATTTTTTTTATCATTTATCACTGACTGCAATTCTCTATACGTCATATAACATCGCTCTTACATGTTTGAAGCAATTTTTGGCCAACCTTCAATGTCGGTGCAGTAATGGCTGGTAATGACAGGATGCTCTTCACTTCTCCTGTCTTTTGGCTTGGTCTCATTCTCATTCCAACAGCAGTCTTACTGCTTGATGTTACTGCTAAAGCGTAAGAACCCTTATTCACCTTTTACACAGAGATATTAATTTTCAAGAGTTTTCAAGTCCATACGCAAAACTTCTTAACAGTAGTTTCTGTATTCCATATTTACCATATGTAATACATCGGCATAGTATTACCTTTTTCACTAAAAGAATTACTTAATTTTTCATTCAACAATGATCAATTGAAAACATCATTAAATTATTTTAATTATCCAAATACAGAGTCGAAAATACAATCTGGAAATCAATAACGGTAGCGGCACGGGAACAGGAGATCAAAAAATCTGATCCAAGTGACGTACTTAATAAACAGGACCACAGAAGCTCGTAAGTTACTGTCAATTGTTTATCAGTTTTTCATTTATCATCTTACGCCAGTATTCTATCTGACAATACGTCCATGCAGCTGTTGCAAAAGTTTGGTAACATTTTCAAAGTTATTATTACTATTCCCCTTTCGTTACAATTTGCATTGACTGAAGATATATAAGTTAGCCAACTCTAGGAGGAACTCACAATAGATATGGTGGTTACCAAGTGTCCCGAAGGACATTTCTATTTTTTGGATTGCCCGATTACAGGAAACGTCTCTTGAAACTGAACGGTCCAAGCCACGCGGTGATTGCCACCACCAACATATGCACAAGTCTTCGTTTGCAGCATTTGTCCGCTAAGCTTGGCTCAAGTGAAGGTTATGCATGGGTTGGTGCTGGCAGTCACCGTATGGCTCGGGTTGCTCGGTTTCAATTGACTTTCCCTATGTAAATCTAAGATGATTACAGCACTACCAATTTTGTTTATTCTTAATTAATACAAACAGAATACATGGAATACATACAACAACATGCAAAGACCAGGAAAACTGATTCTGCAAATTAGTAGTGATGTAATAACTTCTGATTCATCCAGTTTCGTAATGTGAGCCCAGCACCAGACTAATTAGAACCCAATTGTGACCCTTGGCGTAGACCCACCAAAGTAGCTTGGTTTTATATACCTTCAGTAAACGCAATTACAATGAAATTGTAGTTTTATAAAATAATTAGATCTAAACTGATAACTGGACTTGTCTACATAAATGTGGTCAGAAAGTTCAAATTTTTCAGTTTCAAACTTCCTTAGAATGATGATATTAAATTGTACTATTATGTTTTCGACAGTTCAATAATTTTTGTTAAAACGTCTTAAATAACTTTTATTTCTTGGTTTTACTTCTACCCAAGTCTTGTTTCCAAATGAAATTTTATTAGGTCTATTCAAAATCTCAAGTCGGGTAAATTAATTTCAGGAACCCAGATTATTTATTTCGATACATATGCAATTATTAAATGGGGATTTCTGGCATGCGACTTTCAGTTGCTTACAGTAGAACAGTGTAGATCGCATGGCTTCTCAACATTACTGCATTTGATGTTTTTTTTTATCCTGTCTTGTTCACGCTTTAACCATAACATACTTTATGAATTGATTATTTACTTGATTTTCGAAAGGTATAACAAAATTAACAAAACAAGGATTTTCACTAACAGCAAATCGTGAGCATACATCAAATTTCTTCTATTAACAATTTCACAAAGATGAGTACTAAATCCAAAAAAAAAAGTTGAAACAAAATTTTTTTATACCGAAAATTGGGTGATTTACCTTTATTAAGAATCAAGCTATAACTTTCATCCGGGAAAACGATGACAGGAACTGGAAAAAATGGTCACCCAGGCGATGTTTCATCCGTCGTTGGTTTTTGACATCGCTATGGCCACCGCCACGTCGAAGTTTCTTGAGAATACGAACGCGAATGTTTCCATTATCACTAGTAACTCAAGGCCTGTTAAAACCACGCAGTTCTACACTACGTGTATAACATATCTCTCCCTGCACCTTGTCAATCCTTTGTTCCAAGAAACCAACATGGAATGCAAATTTTAACTAACAACAAAAAATCAGGGCTCGCCACTCTGGAAATATCTATGAGGCATGCATCCCTATCAAGTAATTATATCATTTGAATTATAATTTCATAACACTACATGAAATAACTTTTCACTTGTCACATCTATTTGTTAGTGCAAAGAAGCACAGCCGACTATTTTTGCACAAATTTATTTGGTTGTGAATAATCTTGTACATCAGTCTTCGTGTAGGACGGTTCTAATTTTTGTCTAGATTTCTATTGTGAATTATAGTTCTTCAATTTATTTCTTGTTTTTATTTTTCTCGAGTGTGTTTTCTCCTCTTTGATAGACCCCGAAGCTAAACGACAGCTGGAATGTTGAATGCTAGTATGTCGTATATCCTTAAGACTATTTTAGTAAATTCGTACAATATGCTCATTTGACGTAATTTTTAGACAAGTTACAAATGTAAAGCTCCTTATTTTTGTTATTACATTAATTTTTATTTTTGATTCATGTATTGTCCCACCTAAATGTTAATTTATTTTGTTACAGAAAAAAAGTGAAAAAATAATTTCCAACCACCTTGTTATCCTGATCCCTTTTATATTAACTGGTGGGCTATTCCACATGGAAACAATCACTCTGGTCTCAAATGCTAACGAAATCCAACTTCGAAAGGGCTAACAAAATGGAAAACTGAAAAATATATGAGACCTGATTGACTTTTTGCAACTGAAATAGCCTTTACACTATTTGACACATTTTTTCATTAAGTGTTTCGCATCCAATCTTGCATCGCTTTAACTATTTTGGTAATATTATTCTGCAACTTATAAACTTACAGCATTGAAAGTACCGAAGTGGGTATAAGTTGGATCATATTTCAATATATTGTTGTAGATAGGTTTATTGCAATCAACATTTATATAAATTAAATTACAAATGAATAGTAAAGGAACCAGTTACACAAAGTAAATATTCCTACCACTATATTCTCGGTACTGTTTTACAAAATACTGATGATTGTTACCATGCTTCGAATAATCACTCATGGACCAATGATCTAACAACAAACTTTCCAAAATACACTAACGAACATGAAATTAATACACCCTATGTGTGCTCTTCATTTGAAAAATGTACTAATAATTGAATATTGATTGTAACCTGTACGTTAGAGTAATTCTTGGTAACTATGGATAAAAAGTAATTACTGTCGTTATGGTTATTTTTCCTTTATAATGTGAGCTGTGTTTGGTATGTTTGACCATGGTACCCGTCCAGACCTGTGCATGCCATCATCGATCTTGCGAGGTGTAAGTACCAAGTAGCAAAATGTTATATAATTTTAATTGTTGTATAATTTGATGTCATTAATTAGTCGATATTTATACATGATTCAGTATCAATGATTTTTGATTATTGTTTATTATTCGTACGTCAGTTTACTATTCTACTAAATGTTCTGCATTGCATACACCTGTTGCTACTGTCACTGCCTTGATATATTCAGTTGTTGCCTTCCTAATTTACCTGTAACTACAATCGTAACTGTGGTTCCACTACTTTTACGCACAAGCGCATCGACACTTAAGATTTAGATAGAATGCTGCCAGCTACTTGGATGTATTTCTAACGATTTTTGACTATCAATTTTTTTATCACGTATCTCTACGTCAATTTGGCGTTGTGCCATTGTCGTTCACGATTCGAACTGGCACTCATACTTCACAGCGATCACGAGTAAGTTTACGGTAGTAATATAAGGTTTGATAAATGTTTGAACATTGCACAATATATCGTACACATATGTATATATTCCAAACGAAAATGTCAAAGAGGACGCCAAATGTCTCAAAAATTGAATGGTACCGTATTTAGTATTCCAAAGAGAAAAAAAAAAAAAAAATGGCCGGTTGCAGATTAACGGAGACTGCAAGGCTTCTGAAAAACGTAAAAAGCGTCTTCTCCAGACGATCCAACACTGCGTCCAGGGTAAATAATGAGGTGGAACTATCGCGTAAGTAACACAAAATCCAGAATTGCATACATATACTTCAACGTGTATTCACAGATTATATACCAGGCCTAAACGTGGAAACGGAATCACCTCGGTGCCTACAGATAGGTAATCGGAGTTAGAATTGCTATCTCACCCAGTTGTCTACCTATGAGCGCCGAGGTGGCTTGTTTCCACGTTTTGGCCTGGTATAGACACCTGAATAGAATTGCTCTCAAAGAGTCCGAGTGACATTTTTCTTTGACAATTTTAATAAATTAACAGGTAAAATATTTTTATAAGACTAATAAATTCATATTCTGAAAAGATAGTATTCAGATAAATTCTCTATGATCTTCTTAGTTTCCCTTACGCGCTTTCTACGTACTTAAACTTGTCTCTAAAACCTTTATGATTTCTGTACTATCTTTTCTTCAAACAAAAATAAATATATGTATACTTATCCATATGTTGCTATAAAGTTATGCGAGTTCCTACATTCCTTCGTTGCATTTCTTAATTTCTGCTGAAAAAAATATTAAAAATGTATCGAGAACTATTTTATGATAAATAACGAGTAAATCTGAAACTAGAAATTGCAGTAGAAGATCATAGAAAAACTCGGAATTAGAGCATTTTATCGAAAAAAAAATTTAAAATTGAATACCTCGACATTATAGGAGCAAATTTGACAGTAGGGATCTATAGAGACAATGTTCGCACTAAAAACCATAGATCATACGATTGAAATTAATTACTTATGAATTATCCCTGCGAACATTCATTATCAAAGTACAGTTTGATGTTTAAAATATCCAAACATTGATTTAATTTTTTTATGTATGACATGATCATATAGCTTACTTGTGAATCGTTATTCAATTATAATTTACTCCGTGTAAATATGCATTGTATTATATACACCACGAACTGTATTGAAAGTAGAAACTTTGATTTCTTTCATATAATCAGTTGCTCACCTGCAATGCTTTTTACAACATGATTACCGAAGATAATTTGTGTAATACTCGTAGAATGATGATGAGGATGAGCAAAGCATAATAAAACATTTTCAGAATGTCAGTTCACAGCATCGATTATCTTCCGTATTCAACAAGTTTTTTTAGATTCCGTTTCTAATGGTCATGCTTGCCAAGATGAAATTCCAAAATGTAAAATGAGCAGTTTTTAGTCCGCTAACGCAGATACATAAGATGATAACACCACGTTTTTAATTTGCCCGTGACTAGATGGCTTTGCTTTTTCTCAAGAGGAAGGAGGCTCCGTGACGCAAACAGATGTGATCAGAGCTTACGATACAAATCTCCCCAAACCTGTCGGGATGTAACTCACATTTATACGTGCCATTATACAATGGACTTTTTTGGTTGGTTAATTAATCTATAGTAATTAATTATTATGTATATTCTGTCTGCGATCCAACCAATTTGTTGGCAATACCCAATACTCGTCTCAGCATCAGTCAGATTTAGAAACGAGCATAGGTCATTTTGAGTTTAATTATTCAGGTATTCAATATTAAAATAAGGCTAATTCATTTCTTTGTTATATTTGTTGTTGACACGTACGTATAGAGGTTGGACCAAAACAAAAACGGAGCCGATTTTAAACTTGACTAAAATTCGCTCAACCGATTTCTGAAAACTTTGTTTTGCTTGAAACTAGAAGAAAGAATCTTTCGTGTCGTGTTTGAAAATCTGAAAAATCTTTATTCACTGCTGGAATACACGCTCTTGAAATCGGGTTTTGAAAAGTCATTGGGAGACTGAAAAAAAATTGATATTAAAGAATGTTCAACCTAATTTCGATCTTAAATTATGATTCAAGGTCGAATTTATTTTGTTCTAAGTTTCAAAAATCGGTCAATACGTTAGAATTTTATTCACGTTTCAAATCGTCCCCGTTTTATTTTGGCCCACCCTGTGTATGAGGGATTCTCCTTCAACTCAGCCACTTTTTTTTCAACCATCTCAGGTCTACCCCATAATTGGTTATATCATAGTACTACTAAAAGGTACTCTATGTGAATTTTTTCAGATTTTTAAATTCATTATTTGAGAAATTGCCGTTTTTTTCAAATGAATATATCTCGGAAACTTGAAGTAAGTGAAAAAAAAATGACTCTACACAAAAGTTGTAGTTTTTTGTTAGCTTTCGAGAGGAGTTTTTGAAAAAATTTTTACATTCCGGTAACGCTGATTTTTTACCAAAAAAGGAAGAAATTATTTTTTTATTCAAAAAGGACCCTTTTTTTTGCTGAAAAATTACAGACTCTTCTAATATGTGTGACAATATCGCCAAAAAATCACCAGAGTGGCACGGATCGAGGTTCTAGGGGGAAAAAAAATGAAGCTACACAAATCAATTATTTTATACCGGAACCTCGACCGAATTTGTGTGGCTTCATTTTTTTTACCCTAGAATCTCGATCCGTGCCACCCTGGCGATTTTTTGTCGATATTGTCACACATATTGTAAGACTCTGTAATTTTTTCAGCAAAAAAAAGGGTCCTTTTTGGATAAAAAAAAAATTTCTTTCTTTTTTGGTAAAAAATCAGCGTACCGGAACGTAAAAATTTTATCAAAAATTCCTCTCGAAAGCTAACAAAAAACTACAACTTGTATGTAGTCATTTTTTTTCACTTACTTCCAGTTTCCGAGATATATTCATTTGAAAAAAAACGGGAATTTCTCAAATAATGAATTCAAAAAATCTGAAAAAATTTACATAGAGTACCTTTTAGTAGTACTTTGATATAACCAATTATGGGGCAGATCTGAGATGGTCTAAAAAAAATGGCCGAGTTGACGGAGAATCCCTCATATATGCTCATAAATTCGAATTTCATACATTATAGATACGCTTGGAATGATCAATGAGATCATAAGGTGGAATGTAGATAACGGCAAAATGATGTACCTTCCTATTTTATTGATGTCCTCGATTGAAAGTCAAATGCGCTTTCAAACACTGTAGTCAATGTATTTTTATCCAATTATTCAAACGTGTGTTTATACACATGGCTTTACTTGTCTACTGGTCCACTTTTTCCCTCGAAATCGTGGGTACTTCTCAACTTGACATATTACGAAATTAATTGAGAAAATCACCTGTAAAATTTCTCACATTTGTAACCATAACCCTTATGGAAATGCACATTCCTTTTCGAAATCCATGTATCACTCAAACCACGGAATGTACAGAAATATGGGATATTTTATTTGGAACGTGTTATTTCTTTTTCTATGGTTCCTACAACAAAATTGAGGCTTTAGTGTAAACTAGTTTCAACAACAATGAGTCTGATGTTTCTCTGATCCAATACGATCGCCGTGTTTCTTATTACTCTTTTTTTTTATAATTTCTACTCAATTTTTTAATTAGCAGAGTTTACCAACGGAGTAAATGTTCTGATAGCTTATTAATGTTTCGTGGAAGAATCTCGTAGAAATCTCGAAGAGTCGCAGTTCTAATCATTTCATACTAACAACTTGATAAAGTGTTAAATTGCGAAAAAAGTTGTCGTTTTCAAATACTCTGCTACTTTGCCCTCATTTCTTTTTGCCTGCTAAGTAACTAACAAAACTTTCAATTTTAATATGATGGGTAAGAATTCTCGACCTCGTGGATAATATATTATTGAATCTTGGTGAGCGGTCAATTATATGTATAACGTATTTTTTTCTTTTTCTTTTTTCACCAATGTTCCGGCAGACCTTGCTATGCACGCAGTAAATAACCGTTGGGCCTCTCTAGATAAAAAGATCCCAATTCCACTCAGTGAACTAGTTAAAGCCTTAAACATTTGTTTCGATTCGGCAATCTTTAAATTTAACAATGACACATATGCACAACAATTCGGGTTGCCCATGGGATCCCCTCTCTCTCCAATCATGTCAGATCTTGTGATGGAAGACCTAGAAAGGTCATGCTTTAGCAATCTAGATTTTGATTTACCCTTCCACTTCCGATATGTTGACGATATTCTAACTGCAGTCCCTAAAGAAAAAATAGATTACACACTGAATATATTCAACCAATATCATCCACGACCACCATTCACCATTGAAATAGAAGATAATAACGCCATCAATTTCCTAGATTTATTGCTGATACACAACAACACTAAAACCAAAACAGATTGGTTCCACAAAAAAACCTGGTCTCAAAGATATTTGAATTTCAATTCCCACCACCCGATGTTCTACAAGATAGGCACCATCTTTAATCTTGTTGACCGAGTCATCAAACTTTCAAGTACAGAATTCCATGAAAAAAATCTGTCACTCATATATAATATATTAAGATGGAATGATTATCCCTACGGCCTATTACACAACATATAAATAAGAGACGCTCCCATATCAACAACTTACTTGACAATAATATTGACTCTGCTCCCGCAGACCACAACAATAGACCTGCCACTACATTTGTTCCCATCCCATATGTATCTGGTCTCTTCGAGTCACTGAACCGTCTATTTACTAAACATAATGTCAAGTTTGTGGGAAAAAATTCAAAAGACTTACAAATAGTCTTTGATTCGGGAAAAGATAGGATCCCCATGGGCAAACGATCCAATGTTGTGTACAAAATACCTTGCAATGATTGCAATCAAGTTTATATCGGACAAACTGGTCGCCATCTAAACACCAGAATCAAAGAACATCAACGCGCAATGTACATGAGAATGAAGAACGTCACACTGCTCTAACAAAACATGTGACCAATAAACCGTATACTTTTAGCTATGGCAATACAAACATCCTCTGTGAAGAACCTAATTATTATAAAAGGTTATTACTAGAAATGTGCAATATTGTAGGACACACTAATTCCGTTAACCTTAGACAAGATGTTGAACATCTTAGCAATATTTACAAACCGCTAATCTCCGCCCACTTATCACACATTGTTTAACCTTAACTATACGCATAAAATTATTGTCCCCATGGCACAATATTTTTTACATAATTTTTTTGTTTTTTTACACAAGTTTATATATGGTTCACCTTCACTCTGGCTCATATTTGTTTCTCCCATCAGTCGTTATTTACCAGTTGACCCAATCCGTTCAACAAAATTTTTGTTAGACATGGAGAACAGGGTCATAAAGATCCCAGTACCACTTTTTTGGACATTGCGTGAACTAATTTAACTGCTATAAAAACTTTTCTTTAAAACTTTTTTAATACATTGACATATAGACAGTGATGATACATAGTTTTTTTAATTAATTACCTCCAATTTGTAACTCCTACACTTTAAACAACCGGAGGAGCCGACAATGACTACCGTTACTCGAAGAGCTTTGTCCCGACAAATTGTATTTTATGAATTCGACTTATATCTTAGTCCCCTTCCTATAAAAAGGTGAATTACTCTCTAAGCCCATCTTCTTTTTCAATCATAACAATTAATCAAATTGTACTCACTGACCTATAATATACAATAGCCTTAAGAGTATTACATCTATAGTATTTAATGTCTGATTGTACTTTTCTTATAAAAAATGTGTTTTGTTCTCGACAGTTAAATAAATAAATCGTTCTGAGGAGGGCCCATATCCGGGCCGAAACTTTAACAAAAAATACGTTATACATATAATTGACCGCTCACCAAGATTCAATAATATATAACAAAACTTTCACTCACGGATTCGTCATGCTTTCCAGAAAATGAATAAAACATGCATAATTAATGAGAGTCGTCAAATTAAGTGAAAAAACAAAACTTCAAAAATTTCAAACACAAATTACAGTTTAAATTGTACTTGAAGAAGTAATACGCAAAAAAAGTTTTTTTATACAAAATCATTGTAATACGCTTACGATTTTTAGTTTGTTATATACTGAATCAGACGAAACCAAGATTGTATTTTAATAATGTAAAATGCTTGGGCTTAGGGAACTAAACCAAATCACAGTGGGTTTTCTGAATTAATACTACAACCCAGGAAATTATCGAAATCATCCAAAAGAGTGATAATAAAAGTATCCCAGTAAAAATGTGACATGTTTTCACAATTTATTCGTTTATATTTATGATCAAGACAGTTGGAAAGTTATCAACCCGTAGAAAGTCGTTATTATCCTTACATAAAAAAACTTGTAATTCCAAAACGAAATTTCTTGGTGTCATATGAATTTTTAATTTCCATAGCACCCGTTTTTTACTAATTCATTTCGCATGGTCGTGAGCACTTTTAGTAGCAGGGAGGATTAATTCTCGAAAATATGTTTGATAATTCCAAAATATTCTTCGACAAATGAAATCTTATCTAAACATGTCCAATGAACTCTTGGAAATATATCTGATTTGATTGAAAATATGTACCTTAAGTAATTGATCACTCAAAAGTTTTGCTCTTTCTCAAATAATTTTATGAATGTTGTGCGCATCATCTACAAAAAGATAATTTGGATAGGCAGGCCAGAGTTGAAAGTTTTCAAAAAATTTTCAACGATATCGATATAAATCCTTGTACACTGTTGCTATAAAATAAGTATATACGCTGTGACGATCATCCGAAAAGAACGGTCTGTTCTGTCGATATCAAGTGCATGTAAAATGATGTAAAATGTGCTCTGTAAATTATTCTGGATGGATTTAGATCGCCATATCAGAAAATACCAGGATTCCTAAAACAAAAGAAAATTGAAACCGACCAGCTGCATCACCTAGGACAGAACTTTGATTAAGTAGTCAGAAAACCATGCTAATGGTGTCTAGTTTGAATTTTCTTTCGGGGTAAAAAGCTGCAATTTTAGATTTCTGTGTCTTCAATGATGTATAACATTTTTTGAGTTACCACTTAGTGGTCTCATGATGGTTTAGATGCGTCTTTTGACGCGTTTCCACCAAATGAAAAAGTTTTTCATCGAATGAAACAAATGTCATAATTTTCTACGATTGGGTTTTATTTTATGAAAAATAAGAATCACCAAATACTATGATAGATTGTATTCCTATACATTCTGAATAAAATACTACATAAAATGTCTCGCCTTTTACTGTTAAACGTCATCCTTAGGAAGGTATAACTTTTGAGCCTTTTTTCAATTCATTTATCCTAACACACTGTAGAGGCTCTGTTTCTTCAACGAACTGCGAACTGACGATATTTAAAGAATTCCAACTGGTTTGCGAAATGTAACGCTGAAAATTTTGTACATGCAAACTTTGTATACTAAACATTCGAAAATTTTGGCAATGTTGTGTAATGAATTTACCAAAAAATGAAAGTTTAAGTACACAATGTTTCAATTATAAATTTAATCATCTGTACATTTTCTTAATTCTCCGTTCTCGTTGATGGAAATTAAAAGTTTAAATATTTTCGTATTGTGAGTAATGCGTGCAGTTCAACTACAACATATTTTCTAAATGAATTGTTAAAAACTGTAAATATTTGAAAACTGTATTCTAGGATAAAGTAAAATATTCACAAACTTTTAATGGACAATACCGACCGTCTGGTGAAACGTACTATCCTAGATACGTGCCAATGTAACAATAAAATGACAATCATAAAAAAACAAAAACAGAATCAATGTGTTACAAATGGTGTAAAGAATATGTAGAAAAACCATGCACTAATACTTCACTGCACAAGTAAACAACTTTGATATTTTTCCAATCGATCTTGAAAAATGCTATAGTATCCACCTTCTCGATTAGAAATCTATCATAATATCAGCAAGACAAAAAAATATCACTGTAATAATAAACGATCCAAAGTATGTGTAGAAAAGCACCAAAGTGTTGCTAGATACATAATTTATATAAATCCTTCTTGCAAAGCGTAGCCGTAACACAAATTGTACACACCGGCGACTTCACGTTGCGTGTTTGCACTTCGTCGTAGCGAAAGATGATCGGAAAACGCATTACTCGATCCTCACATATTTTTCTGTCGAAATAAGAATGTCCGTTCAATCATGGCCATTTTTACTCATCCGTGCATGCAGACGTGGGTGGCTCGAGTTTTAAACTGACAAAAAAATTGTCTCTATCCTCCCTGTATCGAGCCTTGAGCAAAAACTCCCAGGCTATTGAATGCCCGAGATATGAATAATTTTGCGCCGATCTCTGGCACTCGGTCAGCCAGGCAGTGACCTCGATCACACGTTTCTGTCGTTCATCCATGTTTCTCAGGTTTAACTCATTCTGTGCGATAAATCCGAGTTCAATAACGTAGCTGCGCCATCGATCGTAGGCCATTCTAGCCAGAATTCGTTGCCTGGTGTTCCAAGCCCCACCATCGCCGGACAAATTACAATGGAGCGAACCTGCCTTGCCATTCTTAAGTTTTACAATAGCTGCGGAAATAATTCGTCGGGCGAATCCGACGCAAGGCTTGGGTTGCTCGAGATTGGCGTCATCGCAAACATCTGGGGAAGACGAGGCACTCAGTTCTTTCCTAACCAAGGACTTCACGGCCGGGGTATTGGAAGGACGAGAATCAGAAGTAATGCCCAGCAGCCGCGCTAAGAGGTCACCAACGTACGGCAAAGCGGGCGAGTCGAGCTCAGCCCTTGCCCAAGTCCTACGGTACTTTTGGGTTCGAGGGCTCCTATAAATCTTCGACAATTGTTCCATCGCTTGATACCTCGTGGCATGGTGAGCCCTGAGATGATCCCAGGTGGCCTTGAGCCGATAAATGGGAGGACTCTGAAGGCCAGCCAGGATGGATCTGCATGACTGGAAGTTTCCGGTGGCGTGAGACTTTCCAGCGGCGTTTATCAGGCGAGCAACAAGACGGGCGCGAAACTCGACCTTCTTTACAGCCAATATCTCGCTGGCAACAAGGCAGGAGATCCGGTGACTGAAAGCGATCCAGGCACCGAGGTTCGACGCGTTTTTGGACGACCCCTGGAATACGATTATCTCCATCTCCACCGGCGGAATTCGGAGAAAGAGGTCTCTGTCAACAAGGGTCAGCTGTTGAGCGATCGTGGTGCTGTCCAGGTCCCAAGCACTCACCCTGAAGTCCATTTTCAGCAAGCGTCGCAGCTGGTCAGTGGTAGCACCACCCCGCGACGGGCCGCCTTGATTTTTCTTCCGCTTCCATGGCTGCGTCACAACCTGCGATGAGAATATGCGACCGAGGATGTGACCGGCTCGCTCATCGTTCGTCGCAAAAACACCAGTGTCACTTTGTAGCGAGCTGCGCTTCCGTCGGCCAAAGAACGTTCTGCGATTACCAGCAAACTGCTCTCTCTCAGACTGGGATCTAAACTCTCGAAGGAGTTCAAGGTGCTGTCGAAGCTCTCGATAGGCCGCCGTCGCCGCCCGAGGCCTGTACCAGTACTCAGGAGTCCAGAAGAGCACGACGCGTCCTCGCGTCGTCGCTCCCATCGCTCCACACCGCCCGCGGTCAAGGGCCGTTGCAGATATACTTGCAGCAAGCTGCCTTCTGGACACGGGCAACCGCAGCTCAGGGTCCATCGGCTGCCGCCGTACCCCGACTGCACTCATGGACCGTCGTCTTTGAACGGAATCGCGTTCTCCAGGCTGTACGGACCATGGGCCAAGAGCGTGAAGAAAATGGGCCGCCGTCGCCAGCCCGTAGCGTCTCGGGTGTCGCCCGAACGACTTCCGGCGATGCTCATTATCCTTCCGCCGATCGCCGCTCTCCCACGCGACGACACCGCTTTCGACTAGTTTATAGGGGTCCAAAGGCGTGTGCGGAGGCTGCGCAGCGTCTCCTGCCTTACGCGAGTCGTAAGACTCCAAGTAAAGACCAGAGCGGCAATTTTCGCGAATGCCGAATCCGAACCTTGAGATCTTAGGTGCGAGGTTGATAATCTTCTGGGCAGTTGAGTGGTGGCCTAGTTTTTTTGGCGCGGAGTTTCCTACGTCCGCAGAGTCTTCGGTGAACTCGGTCGTCCACAGGTCGTCGACTCGGATCCCCTGAGTGAAGTTGAAATTCTTGTCCCGAGTAAAAAGGACGTCGCAAAGACCCCCAGACTGATGATTCGACTTATCTGCCCGAAAATTTTGACCCACAGGCCAGCTGTAGCAGCCCCTTTTTATCGGACGCCTCTCAGGTGATCCGTCGATCAACTCGTACCTGAGGTCGGCCAGACTAGCACCTGCAAATCGCACTGGAACTGGGGCGTAGTAACCGTAACCCAACTCGCCATGGGATGGGCCAAGAAAAAGGTCTTTCTGGGGCCAGGAAGGAGCGAGCCCATCGCCTGCGCCACCGTAGTGAGCCCAGACCCGGCAGATCGAGTGATCACCGCGTTTCTGCAACCTTCTAGCGAGCTCGACTTCCGAAGAGACAAGGAAGAGGGTACTGGCACTCGATGAACTCGCTGCAGTGGTCTCGGACAAAGAACTTCCATCTCCTTTCTGGGCTATTATGTTCTGAATTCGCTCGCACCATATGTTCCAAAACATTTCACGTTGTTCCATTCCTCCGAGTTCGTAGTAATTCGCTCTCCCATCGATCAACCTGGTAAAGAATCAACGAGAAATGACATTCAATGTTAATGCACTGGCAAGAATAATTCGCGCGTATACCTTGCCTTCAAAGTTCGCCGCTTCCGTCTTCGAAAAATACTCAGAGCTACGAACTCCAACGGATAAACCGAAACCAGTTCGAAGCTCTCGATGCTCGGATCCAAGTCCGGTGGACACATGAAGTCCGAGTTCTCATTAAGGATGTCGGCAGCGACTACTAGCCTTGACGGTGTCAAGCCTAAAGCAACTTCCCGCAAACCTCGCCCGTCGCGAGTCGTCTGAGCAAACGGAGACTCAACCAGAACTGTGTCAGAGAAGTCGCAGTACTCGGAAAGCAGGAGCTTCTGAATCCGATTATGCTCCATCGTGGAATTTACTTCATCTAAGATCCTAGGCTATTTAAGATAAAATCATTAACGGTGGAGAATGAACACTTGGCAAATTATTGACGAACAAACATCAGATGAAACTTGAGTTGTGAATATTTTTCTTTTTAATCATTGTCATTAAACTAAAAATAGTATCGATTGAACGAAATTTTACAATAGGGATATCGCGACACTTTGGTTTGGTTGGAAAATGCAAACGAAGACGAACCGTTGACATGATCGCAGCCAACACGACTACGTAAACTCGATCCTTGAACTGCGCTATCATTTTTTTTGTCAAATATATCGCGGTCAAGCGGTGTCACAAAGTGCTCCGTAATTTATTACTAACAATAAACCACGATCCGGATAGCTAATCGCGTACAGCGACGGAATTGTTTGTAGTACATAATACATTTGACGTGACTCTTACGATTAATGTAGTTCTGTTAAATAAAAAATTGATTCATTTTCATTTTTCGTATATACTTTTCTCGATATATCACCCAAACATGTGCTTGAGAATCGTCACGGTCACTTCAAATACCTTCCTATAACTCTGAAAGATTTTTAAGTTAATAGTGACTACCATTTGACGTGTTCCGTAAAATGAAATTGTAAAACCAGTCATTTTGTCTGGTCTGGGAGTTCTAGTGTTGAATGGCTGATTAACTCAACTTTGAATTCCTCCCAGTTGACTTCCTTGGTGCCTATCCTAGTGCATATGTTTTCGTTGTGGAAGGATCCACTCCCGACCGTTAATTGCAGGGGAAAATGATCGATCCTTTTGGGGTCCGGTTCGGTAAGACTACATTTTATGCTCAATATGCTATAGGAGGAGAGGGTAATATTCGGTGGGCTCCTTCTTACCGGTTCCGAATAGGTCTTTGCGGCATATCCTGTATTTAAGACCCTAAAATTGAGCTCGGTAATAATATACGCTAGCCAGTCTCCGCTGGAAATTTTAAGCTCGTTTCCCCATGGAGAGTGGTGGTCATTGAAGTCACCCTTAATGATTACGTTTTTCCATCCCTTGATTTTCTTGAGGAATTGCATGACCTCTGGTTTGTCAGTCCTGGGTTGAGAGGGGATATACAGAGTGAGTCAATTGAACCTCCGAGAATAGGAGGAGCTTAGTTGATGAATTAGGCCCTACCCCTCAGCCAGTCTAGTGAATGCTCAGTACATACGCCTATGAGTAATCATGACTTTCATATACCAAGACGAACCTAATTGCTGACATTTCATGCTGTCATTTTTCCGTTGCTGTCATATCTTTGTTATCATTTGCCAGATTGGCTGAGGGGTATTGAAGGTCCTAATTCATCAATTAAACTCCTCGCATTCCAGAAGTGCCAACTGACTTGCTCCAGATTGGTTGAGGGGTGCGGTCTAATTCATTAAGTAAACTACTTCCATTCTCGGAGTTTCAATTGACTCGCTCTGTATACATTAAGGAGGTGATACTTGGTGTTGCCGCTTGTTATTTTTAGCCCTATTACCTCTACGTTTTTGCGGTACTTCCTGGAGGATAACAGTCCTGTATTTCAGGATCTTGTGAATGAAGACTCATTGTTCTCCGGCGTTTCCGTGAGTCTATCTTATGGTGTTAAATCCTCGTATACATGGATTGTATCTGGAGGCGGGGAAGAGTGCGCTCTCCGTTAGGCATATGGACATCGCATTCGTCTAGCAAGCTGGTTACTTCTTGGTGTTTGGTGGAAATACCGTCGACGTTTCAGCCTATAATTTCCATGTCGATTTTATGAATTGTCTTATAAATATTACTAAAGTATTATCTTGGGACACGGTCTTATATATAGGTCTGGTAACTCCGGCACTTTTGAGTGGTAGGGGGTGTCACCGTTAGTGAGGCACACGGTCTTGTTTTCTATCTATCCGCTAGGGGCGTCATTGGCCCGGGGTATGATGGATACAGATATATACCGATAAGATAACCTGCTCATCGAAGTTTTTGACAGTTCATAACTCAGTGTAAAGTGTGTAAACGGTGTAAAAAATTCAGGATTGTTGATTCCGAAAAATCAGCTGTTCGGATCTGATTTATGATTGGCTCACCCCGAGGGGGCAGCGCTGCAGACGGCGAAGACGAGAACCATGGTTTTGCCTCATTATCTGAGTCATTCCCCACCCTACTAGTTTCCGGATCTGTATGTAAGACCGTGTCTTGGGAGAACTGGTGTAGTGGTTCCGGAACAGGTCTTCTCGATTCCTTCTCTTAATCTGGAGGGGGTCGACAGTCTGTTTGTTTTGATCTATTGGGATTATCTTGGGCCATCAAGATAGACCAGTCGTGGCCTCGTCTCTAGTAAAGTTAATCAGGTATTGCAGTCGGGGACACCTACGTCCCCGCACTTCTACCACTTCGCTTACAATTAGTGCCAAGGCCTCGAATTGGTCAAAGGCTCTGAGTAGGTCTGATTCTCTTGCATATAATTCAGTGATTTTTTTCCTTAAACTCAAGTGATTTGGTTAATTCGAACCTTTGGCGGGGTGGGGGGAGTAATCCTTTCCTATTCCGCCGGGTAGTTTGACAACCCCGATGTCTGCATCAGGAGGAGACGCGGAGGACTCCTGGTTAGTACCGATGAGAGTGGCTGTACCGTCTCTGAAATTATTATGCCATGCGTCTGTGTAAATGATTCTTTGGTCCACGCTTTTGCTTCCCTGAAGTTTATTCCTAATGGAATCTCAGGCTCTCTGAGGGCTGCCACAGCTTGTGCAGAGGAAATCTTGAATGCCATCTTGCAATTTTCCTCATCATGGTTAGCCCCGCATCTATTGCGCCAGGTAGGGTGGTTGCAGGTTTGCCCCTATACATATAACCGTATCGTTGACAATTTAAGCATCTTTTGGTTTTTGGAATATACTCATCTATTATCCTAAGGTTTTCATAGATTTTGACGGTGGAGGCAGGAAAGTTCCGAGCGAAACTTACTTCGCTTTAATTCAACGATTTATTTAAAACTAAATGTAAGCTCCAGTTATCAAGTAAACAATATTGAACAATATGAATAACAGATTATTCGTACAGGGCTTGATTATATGCACGATATGGCGATTTAGGTTGATAATATGTATAACTGAGGAAGAGCGCAACGTATACAAGATGCGTTCTATGGCTTAGATATTGCTCATGTTGTGCCTTCGTGTGATGGAGTGGATGCATAGCCCTGCATCTTAATTATACCATGGTTTTCTCTGTAAATCAAGACACTGCGTTCTTTGTATGTACATCCTTCGGTATACATCACCTTAATGCCAAGTGCTCCAGAGAATATTCCAAATGTTTATGCTAGGATTTCCGTGACAAGGAATATATTTTCTCTCTTTTTCTTGAGTTCATAACATGTGATTTCTGTCAGACTGTTTGGATTCTAGTCTATGAACTTATCGGACAGTGAAGTAGACCAAGTTGTTATCAACTATTCAAACCTCTGTAGACTTCGTTCGTCTCTGTAAAAATACCATTTGAGTTAGAGGGTGATCACCACTATTTCTAAAAATTGAAATAAAAATCGAACTGAGGATCACATGTGCTCTTATAATATTCTTTGTTTAGCTTATCATGGCCATTTGCAATTTATTTGGGACAAATGGAACAAATTCTCCGCGGGCAATTGAAATTTACATGCGACAGCTCGGTGTCAGTGTTATACATTCGACTTGTGGTAGGTATACGTAACAGCGTTTCGATTTTACAAATGCTTTTTTTTTAGAAGTTTTATTGATCATGATTCCTTTTCAAAAATGAAATTTTTTAATTCCAGATTTATGTGTTATTAATTCAAGATTGTAAGTACTGTAACGCTAATTTTTGTTACCCTCAGATGAGGACTTACCGTTGACACTTTGGCGCGATTCTCCTTATACATATATGTTGGGCGCCAGACGCTTTGGATTCGAATTTCAAATAACCAGGGCCGAATTTAACGTGTAAGAAGCCCGGGGCTACACACATTTTTGAGGCCCTGCATGGGGATAATATCTTTGTAAACAGGGGAAAATCATATGAATACATTTAACAAGCATAAGAATTAAACATAATATAATAAATATTAGAAGAATAGAGAGTATTTGTGAGATAGTACTATATATTTACACATTTTTATTTATTGCACATTGTTTATATTATATAATATTATTTGAGTGACTAGACATCCGAGATCGGAGATCATGAATACAATGATAAAATTATCCACCGGTATCAGAATAACTTAAAATTCGCAGCCTAAAAGGTTTTCCTCCGAATTTTGGCGCTGGCGAAATCTTCAATGATTTGAGAGTGATCAAGACTGTCTAGGACAGCACTTTCAATACAGGAAATAGATAGTTTTGATAGTCTATCATTCTGCATACAAGCTCTGTATTTATTTTTTATAAAAGAAAGTTTCGAAAAAGTACGTTCCGAAACACAATTTGCAATCGGAGTTGAGAAATATAATCCTGAGCGGGTACAATCAGTCTATTTTTATTTTTGTTTTTCAAGTGCAAGTAGCTCTTTTGGGGGCCCTTGAGCGTACGGGGCCTGGCGCTATAGCCCCTTTAGCCACCCCCCAGATCTAGGCCGGCAAACAACAATACGAAACAATACGGTTGTACGGCTGACTAGAGCCTAGTCCTGAGCCAGGTACTCACAAGAACTGGTAGATTGGCGGTATTCAAGACAGCTAACGATAATCATCATACATCATATCCTATCATCATACATAGTATTAAAGTTCGAAACCAAATTTTGGATGTTCGGATGTTTAGAAAGTGACGTCACCCAAATTTTTTTCTCTCCTGACGTCAACGATCTATGGTAATCGACGACGAAAATCAGCTAGCCGAATTCCTCAGTCCGGAAACAACCGCGTAGTGGAGAGGACGTATGAAAATCGCGCTCCGCAGATTTCGAGTATCGGGTCCTCAACCTCCTGGATTCTGCACTCTAGGTCCGCTACCTGGTAACTTTTGACCTTCAGGATTAATTTTCCATATTTCTGGCTGTCCAGGTTCTCCACCTAGTGGATCTCGACCTTCAGGACTCGCGCTCCGTAGTTTTGGCTGTCCAGATCCTTGACCTGGTGACTTTTGACCTTTACGAGTAATTTTCCATGGTTCCTGCGCTCCAGATACGCTACCTGGTGAAACTCGACTTTCAGGAGAAGTGCCCCGTGGTTCCTGTGCTTCAGGTATACTACCTGGTGAAACTCGACTTTCTGGACGACCGCTCCGTAGTTTCTGCGCTCCAGGTACGGTACCTGGTGGAACTTGACTTCCAAGACAAGCGCTCCATAGTTCCTACGCTCCAGGTACGCTACCTGGTGAAACTTGACTTCCAGGAGAAGCGTTCCGTGGTTCCTGCGCTCCAGGTACGCTGCCTGGTGAAACTCGACTTTCAGGAGAAGTGCCCCGTGGTTCCTGCGCTCCAGGTATGCTACCTGGTGAAAGTCGATTTTCTGGACGACCGCTCCGTAGTTTCTGCGCTCCAGGTACGGTACCTGGTGGAACTTGACTTCCAGGACAAGCGCTCCGTAGTTCCTGCGCTCCAGGTACGCTACCTGGTGAAACTCGACTTCCAGGCGAAGCGCTCCGTGGTTCCTGCGCTCCAGGTACGCTGCCTGGTGAAACTCGACTTCCAGGAGAAGTGCTGCGTGGTTCCTGCGCTCCAGGTATGCTACCTGGTGAAACGCGACTTCCTGGACAAGCGCTTAGCTGTTCCTGCGCTTCAGGTCCAAAGTCCGGTGAAACTTGACTTCAAGAAGAGGACGAGGAGGACGAGGATTTCTCATGGAACGGTTTCTTTGTGCTTGAAATTTTTAAATTTCAGTATTTTTTCCTCATCTGTAGGTAGAATAACTTTGGCTTTGTTTAAATTCATGCAATCTACATTGTGCTTTGTTAAACATCTTTCAGAATGAAAGTGAGTCAAACATCTATCACATAACCAAGTACGACATTTATGCTTAGAAATTTTAAATCTTGTTAATCGGGACAGATTTCGAGCACAAGTAAATTGAAAGATTCTATTTTTTTCATAACTTTCCATATCAACATCATCATCGTCATCGTCAGTGCTTTCAGTTTCTATCGCTAAAAGATGAATTACAGGTTTGTCAGACTTGTTTCAGCTCAAATAAATGGGTACGATTTCACTGCGCTTTTGTTTTTCCGTACTATCTATACCATAAACGTTGATTGAAAGTTTGTTAAGTTTCTCAAATTTTGAAATCTGGTCTAAAAACATTAGAAAATGCAAACCTTCGTATTGCATCACTGAGCTGAAATACGAATATGAAGTAATTTTACTGGGATTGTTGTTGTCGGCTGGGAACAGAGCTACGGTGACCGACCAAAGAAAGTAATACGAGTCGCTGTTACGGATGTTGACGACAGCCTTCTTATCTTGAATATCTTTGGGTAGTGGTGTGTATGTGACGACACCGCCTCGTAGTTGCACGTACTTGTTAATGTTGACGGTAAGATTTATAATTTCAAGTAACGACCAGCCTGAATCCTCTTTCTGGAAATCTTCGACCTTTTTCAACAAACGCTCCGTCGCGTTTTCGATGAACCATTCGTTGATATCCGTTGTCTGGAGGATGATTTCATTTCTCGTATTAAAAAATTTGATCTCTTCCACCGTGTGATCATCTTTTCTAACTTCAAATTTACAAGCCAGGATAACGTTGGCTTTCAAGCTCCTGTCTTTCTTCAAAGCGTTTTTTAGTCTTGTCACAGCTAGTACCTTTGCGTCTTCTAGAAATCTCTCCACATCTTTATGCTCCAAATTGACGATGGATCCAGTTCGAATTCGGCTCTCGAAAGCTGCCTCCAAATCTTCCCACCGTACTCGATCGCTTCTTCGTCGACTTCGTAATCCGTGACCCACTTTTTGAAATTGTTGAAATTTGGCTGTCAACGATTACAGAATACCAGTTGTAGTCAAAATTCTCGTCTTCTCCCCGATGAAACCTTTCGCAAAATTTTGTTCAGAAGGCGAATATTTTGACTTCCGAATTTTATCTATTTTTGAATTTCTGCTGTTGATGATGACTTGTTCAAGATCTTGTACGCCGATTCCATAATATCGATCAATCTCAAACACTTCGCGGATTCCATCTTGAGCTTTTTCCTCACGTATACTTGACAAGTTGAGACTTAATGATCGTTTGCATTGATGAACGTCCTTTTTATAGGACAGCTGTACGTATGTTTGTGTATGCGCGCGCACCTTTTAGCATTCTTAGAGCGATAGTAACCCAACACCGCTGATCCATGGCTCTGAATGTACCGTGGCTATCGGTCGACCTTGTACTCTGGTCTTGACTGAACCCGTTCAGCATTCATCGTTAAGTTCACATGACAGTTACAAACCAAAAAGAATGTCACGTGGTTGATATCAAACCGGCATCCGAGTAAGTGAAAATCAATTCTCAGAACCATTAATTTTGGAATGTCGCGTGGTTGAACACGTGGGAAATGAATGTGGGGTGGTTGATGTTACACATCAGCAGTCCTACCGTGGGAAAAGAATTCGAAGTGGTTGATGTTACACATCAACAGTCCTATCGTGGGAAAAGAATGCGAGACGGGTAACCGACATCCAGGTCGGTAAAAAAGTTCACGCCCCTGCTCTGCCCCTTACCCTTGGCAGGTGAGCACCACATAGTGACTCTGACCTTCGGTCGGTGAAACAGCACGATTTTGACCTTCTACCGATAAGAATTGTCGGTAAGACAGTGCGATTTTTACCGTCGACCGCTACAACTGTCGGCGAGGTTGCACGTTTTTGACCTCAAGTCGGTACGGTAGAGCACGTTTTATGTGACGAGAGTGGGAGTAACCTTTAAGGCTTTGCGTCTGGGATGCGCAGAGCGGCTCGGTCAGTAAAGAAGGTGTTTGTACTCAGAACCCCCCCTTGCTATACTACTAATCCTTACACATTATTTTTGATGTGTTCTTATACTGAAACTATTTATTACTATTCAAGGTAACCTAAGGTGGTTATGGGTGGTTGTTGGAGGTAGTTGGCGGTGGTTGGAGATGGTTGGAGGTGGACGAGAAGGGGAACGAGAAAGACGAGGAGATCAAGGTGGACGAGGAGGACGAGGATTTGTGCTCGGTGCGTAAAATATTTTTATAATATTTGATGGCAATTGTAATTATATTTCATCTAAAATATTTCAAACTTGTCATCTTTACAATAAATTATTTCAATTCATTTTTCGCGCAAGCACATATTCAGTAGCTTCAAATGCGTTAATAAAATTTAGTACATTTTAATTATTGATTAATTATATCAATCCTTACATAATACTTTTAATATGTTCTTATAGTGAAAATATTTATTACTATTCCAGGTATAACCCGAGGTGGTTAGCGGTGGTCGTTGGAGGTGGACAAGGAGGAGAACGAAGACGACGAGGAGAACGAGAATTTGTGCTCGGTGAGTTTAAAATTCTTAAAATATTTGATGAAGTAGGATCAGGATGAGGAGTAGGATCAGGAGTACTAATGGAAGTAGTATCAGAAGGAGGAGTAGGAGTAGGAACAGGAATAGTATCAGGAGTCGAAGTAGCAGTAGGAGTAAGATCAGAAGTGGGATGAGGAGTAGTAGTAGGATTAGGGGAAGATGTAGAAGTAGGAGTAGTAGTAAGAATAGGACTACGGCAAATGACTGATGGAATAACGGGTAATATATTTTGTAGTATTTGCCTTCTAGCAGGTAGATAAAATAAGGTAAAATAGGTAAAATAAGTAGTAGTAAATAGTAGAGTAAGATTAAATCTAAGCGACGGCTGTTAAACCGTAGGACAAGAGTAGGCTGACCGGCGCGGAACCCCTGCGTTAGCAAATTCCGTGCCGGCAGTAGGACGTGAGCCGTAACAACGATACGGCAAAGTGACAAACGAACTGACTGACGGAGACTCACAAAACAGACATGTAATAAATAGGACAGTAGAGCAGGGGCGACGGAAGCGGAGATGTGGGGCCGACAGGCCGGCGAGGAGCATGCGAGTGCAAGCCCCGAGCCGACAGTAGGTCAAACCACGGGACAGGCGAGGGACGCTATGACAACAAGCCGGCCACAGGGACGAGGTGAAGTAATGGGAAAGCGGTTCCGCCTCGTCCTGGGTGATGAGCGGCGGAAGGGTTTTAGCCGGTACAAATCCGGCACTATCCGAAGACACCAACTTGAACATCCGGATGTTTTTTGAATATTTCCCATTCGCCGCTAATAGAAGAAAAAAAAAGGAAAAAAAAACCAGGTAGGGTAGGGTAGGGTAGGGTGACAAAGAAGAGAAACCAAATACAAAATAGTAATAGCCCTTTGCCGCAGATTAGAACCATACAAGATTCCTAGGTGGGCAATCTTAGGTTTACGAGCAAAGTCTGATTAGTACTTTGTCAATCTTGTTCGACCTATGAGATACGTTTCTAACCAGAGAAAAATATATTGAAAATTGACAGTATTTCACAACAGTGATACCTTATCACATGGACAGTGGCCCACCTGATAATCAAGCATTACAAGTCCTCATTAAGAGTAAGTTTTACAAGTTCTTGGTAACAGTACCAACAATTACTTAATAACTTCATTCGAAATTAATAATATGATTTTGTTTTCAGTATTAAAGGATATTAATGAGGATAGTCCAACGGTGCCCACATTATTAACGGACTACATATTGAAAGGTGGGTTGATATCTTTCACCTTGTCTTGAATCCGTGCGAGATAAACACTTGTATATTTCACGGTCCAGTTATTATCATAGGGTTGAAGTTCGTAATGTTATTCAGACTATGAATTTTTAGAAAAACTTGGAATACAACTTCAGGATTGTCTGACAATAAGTGAACCGTAATAAACCAAATTGTAATCATATCAAGTTATCAGTAATAAGCAATTGCGGGTAAAATATTAGCTTACTTTTGTAAATATTTATAAATATAGCCTCTATGAATATTCATTGTTGGTATATAAGGTCTGGCAACGTACCTACTTTCTGTAAGAGATGTTGAAGATTATCAACATAATTATGTTTCAGTTCTGTGCCCCACCTAGGGATCCACCAGTACATATCCTCCGACGTGACATCGCTGTGCTACGTATGAAGAAGAAAAGATTTATTAAGATGCAGATTGCTCCTCTCTTCTTGCCATTGTGCTTTCAGCCATTGTTGTGTTGTGTGTTTAAAATTTAGGACAGTATATAATATAGAATAACAGGTACAGCTACGAATATAGCACTGCAATAAATCTTATAGAAATGAGCTTACATTGAGATTTCTCTATATTTATAACTCGACGCGAGAAGGCAAAAATCAATGTAATGCCATCTGTAAGGTAATTGGACTCGTATTTGCACTACGAGAACTCGTTGGGCATTTTGCTGTGAAATTTGAAGAATTGTTGTACAAGAAATTAAATAACTATGAAAATGGATAAAAAATATTATCTCTAATAGTGAATGTAGCTAATACAGCTTTAACCGTTTTTGATTACGTTAATGATCTATTGTGACAAGATCGGAATTAGATAAGCTCTTTAAATACTCTTTTCTAGACTATTAATTTATATCATGTATATGTAAATGTATATTTCTTCGGTTTATACAATCACTGCACTAGGATTACCCTTGCCACGTTTTATGGTGCGCTTGTGTAATTTGTACATCATTAACCTTACGTTTTACTCTATTTGCGACAAGTTGTGAGTGTTTCTAATTTCTTGGCAATTATTTATGTACATGTATGTGCATATATGTATATGAGAGGGAGATACTTATGCATGTGTATGTACATATATGCACATATTTAAAACTAGACTTTTACAATAAACACAGAGGTTTTAGTATATTCACATACGGATTTCTGTGTATAGGTATACTTGAACTAAAATATTCCTATCTCTGATACGGAGTTCTTCGTAATTCGCATTTGTTCTTGTAACCCAATGTCCTACATACGATGGCAAAAATCGAGATCCAACTTGACTGAGTCTCAGAGCCCTGTTGACATAAAAGCAGCTATTTGATAGAAATTATCGTTTATAGTTTACACAGCCCGTTGCATGATATTTCATCATAAATACATATGTTTCAATGTATTTAGGAATAATTTATGAAATATACAGAGGTCATGTGCAAATAATAAATGAATTCATTCGACCGCAGTTTGATGTATTCATTAGAGCTTTAACAATAAATTTAAGCTTTGTTACTTCTTTTATTTTATTATGGATAATAAAAAACATTTCCGACTATTCGTGCTGTGGAAGCATGGGGATTAAACCAAATGTAGCAAAAGATTAGAAACAGTGTATGTAGAGTACGGGTATTTTTCTAACAATGCAAACACGTGCCGCTAGCATAGTTTTGACATATCTAGAATACCACGCCTTGCGAATTAGCTTTCCAGACAGAGATGAATGATGAATTTTAAGGACTGCATTATCGTTGTTGAATACTCTATGCCTCATGGGAAAAGAAAATCTGCAACGATAAAATTGATGCATCGGATCATCGTCGACTTTAACTTTCGAAATGTCCTACCATTTTCGAACACCTCCTACCTCCCCCTGCCACCTCCGACCATCATTGGCCACATTCGACCACCCCCTATCACCTTCTGCCAGCGCCGACCACCTTTTACCATTTCCGAACACCTCCAACCATCCTATTTACCTATATTACTAGATTAGCTATGATACGAAAAGAGAAGAATTATTCATTTCGAAATGGGATTCTATTCGACGCGCGCTCGATGTATTCCATAACATTAGTATTGATAATTATTCCAACAACTTTTCATTTGCTCTCTCGATCTTGAATTTTCATAGGCATAGAATCGAAACGCTGTTTTAGCTGGTCGCAAGTGAAGTATCTGTGTTGGGTGGAGGAGCAGAATTGTTTTTCAAAAAGTATTCGGATGGAAAAAAATTCAGAGTAACTATAATACATCACGGATGCGCTAATTTTGAACGAGATAAAATGGATGCTTCGTATATGAGACAGTATTTAACGCTGCGTAGTGATTTAAAGACCTAGAAAGGTGATAGGGAGAGAAAGAACGACGCTTCTCAACACTTCGAGTGTATTTTAACACACATTTCAAAGATACGAGCGAAATTTTTCATCATCCAACTGTCGCAGAACGGCAGCGTTATTAGCCGACCCGTTCACTGAAGAATATATCTTCAGTCAACGGCTGACCATCGAAGGGCCTGGCCGCTTGAGTCTGGAATCGGCAGGAGAAATAAAGTGTGTATTTCTTGTATGAAATGTGATAACTAGAATCATTATACATCATATCATATCATCATACATCACACATCATACATCGTACATCATACATCATACATCATCATACCTAGTATTACAGTTCGAAACCAAAGTTTGAATTTTCGGATGTTCGGAAAGTGACGTCACCAATCTAAAATCGGCCAGCCGAGTTCCTCAGTCGGGTAACAACCGCGCAGTAGAGCGGACGGATGAGAGTCGCGCTCCGCAAATTTCGAGTAACGGGTTCTCAACCTCCCGGATCCCGCGCTTCGGGTCCGCTACGTATTTCGAGTACCGGGTTCTCAACCTCCCGGATCCCGCGCTTCGGGTCCGCTACGTGGTGAAACTCGACTTCCAGGATAAGCGCTCCGTGGTTCCTGGTTCACGTTTACAATAAATTATTTCAATTCGTTTTTCGCGCGATCCCAAATTCGGTAGCTGTCAGTCCGCTAATAAAATTTCTCAACTTCCAGGATAAGCGCTCCGTGGTTCCTGGTTCACGTTCACAATAAATTATTTCAATTCGTTTTTCCTGCAACCCCAAATTCGGTAGCTGTCAGTCCGTTAATAAAATTTCTCAACTTCCAGGATAAGCGCTCCGTGGTTCCTGGTTTATGTTTACAATAAATTATTTCGATTCGTTTTTCGCGCAACCCCAAATTCGGTAGCTGTCAGTCCGCTAATAAAATTTCTCGACTTTCAGGATAAGCGCTCCGTGGTTCCTGGTTCACGTTTACAATAAATTATTTCAATTCGTTTTTCGCGCAACCCCAAATTCGGTAGCTGTCAGTCCGCTGATAAAATTTCTCAACTTCCAGGATAAGCGCTCCGTGGTTCCTGGTTCACGTTTACAATAAATTATTTCAATTCGTTTTTCGCGCGATCCCAAATTCGGTAGCTGTCAGTCCGCTAATAAAATTTCTCAACTTCCAGGATAAGCGCTCCGTGGTTCCTGGTTCACGTTCACAATAAATTATTTCAATTCGTTTTTCCTGCAACCCCAAATTCGGTAGCTGTCAGTCCGTTAATAAAATTTCTCAACTTCCAGGATAAGCGCTCCGTGGTTCCTGGTTTATGTTTACAATAAATTATTTCGATTCGTTTTTCGCGCAACCCCAAATTCGGTAGCTGTCAGTCCGCTAATAAAATTTCTCGACTTTCAGGATAAGCGCTCCGTGGTTCCTGGTTCACGTTTACAATAAATTATTTCAATTCGTTTTTCGCGCAACCCCAAATTCGGTAGCTGTCAGTCCGCTGATAAAATTTCTCAACTTCCAGGATAAGCGCTCCGTGGTTCCTGGTTCACGTTTACAATAAATTATTTCAATTCGTTTTTCGCGCAACCCCAAATTCGGTAG
Organism: Neodiprion fabricii; assembly: GCF_021155785.1. Taxonomy (NCBI): domain Eukaryota; kingdom Metazoa; phylum Arthropoda; class Insecta; order Hymenoptera; family Diprionidae; genus Neodiprion; species Neodiprion fabricii. The sequence continues at coordinate 11,353,544 of NC_060244.1, forward strand.
CTGTCAGTCCGCTGATAAAATTTCTCAACTTCCAGGATAAGCGCTCCGTGGTTCCTGGTTCACGTTTACAATAAATTATTTCAATTCGTTTTTCGCGCAACCCCAAATTCGGTAGCTGTCAGTCCGCTAATAAAATTTCTCGACTTTTAGGATAAGCGCTCCGTAGTTCCTGGTTCATGTTCACAATAAATTATTTCAATTCGTTTTTCCTGCAACCCCAAATTCGGTAGCTGTTAGTCCGCTAATACAATTTCTCGACTTCCAGGATAAGCGCTCCGTGGTTCCTGGTTCACGTTTACAATAAATTATTTCAATTCGTTTTTCGCGCAACCCCAAATTTAGTAGCTGTCGGAGCGCTAATAAAATTTCTATAACTTTACAATCTTCTCATAATCTTTTTGGTGAGATATGTCGATAAAAAAATTATATCAAACCTCACACATTATTTTTGATTTGTTCTCACGCTGAAAATATTTATTAGTATTCGAGGTATAACTCGAGGTGGTTGGCGGTTTTCGTTGGAGGTCGTTAGGGGTGGTTGCGGGTAATCTCGGCGATTCAGGAGGAGGGGGACGAGGATTTGTGCTCGGTGAGTAAAACACTTTTATAATATTTCACGGCAATTGTAATTATATTTTATCTGAAATATTTCAAACTTCTCATGTTTACATTGAATTATTTCAATTCATTTTTCGCGCAAGCACAAATTCAGTAGCTATGAATGAGCTTATACAATTCATTATATTATTAATTGATTAATTAATATTCTTATAATATTTGATGGCAATTGTAATTATATTTCATCGGAAATATTAAAAACTTGTCACGTTTACAATAAATTGTTTCAATTCATTTTTCGCGCAAGCACATATTTAGTAGCTATGAATAATCCTATACAATTTATTATATTATTAATTAATTATTTAATCAATTACTCAATTATATTCATCCTTACACAATATTTTCGATGTGTCCTTATACTGAAAATATTTATTACTATTCAAGGTATAACCTGAGGTGGTTGAAGGTGGTCGGAGGTGGACGAGGAGGAGGACGAGGAGGACGAGGATTTGTGCTGGGTGAGTAAAACACTTTTATAATATTTGGTGGCAATTGTGATTATATTTCATCTGGAATATTACAAACTTGTCACGTTTACAATAAATAATTTCAATTTATTTTTCGTGCAAGCACATATTCAGTAGCTACGAATGATCTTGTACAATTCATTATATTATTAATTAATTGATTAATTACATTAATCCTGACACAATATTTTTGATGTGTTCCTATACTAAAAATATTCATTACTATTCCAGGTATCACCCGAGGTGGTCGGAGGTGGACGAGGAGGAGGACGAGCTGGACGAGGAGGAGGACCAGGTGGACGAGGAGGAGGACGAGGTGGACGAGGAGGCGGCGGGGTGGGTCGTGGGAGAGGACCTCTCCTCTCCTCAGAGGAGGGGAGAGGTGGGCGGGGAGGGGGAGGGGAAGGGAAGGGAAGGGAAGGGAAGGGAAGGGAAGGGAAGGGATGGGAAGGGAAGGGATGGGGAGGGGGCGGCTGGGGGGGAGGGAGGGAGGGCGGGAGGGAGGGCGGGAGGGTGGGCGGGCGCGAGAGGGGGGGGGGGGTCTACTGCTCTATTAACTCTAATGGCCTCGCATCGACATCCGTCCTTCACTCTCTCTCTCCCTCCCTCCCTCCCTCCCTCCCTCCCTCCCTCCCCCCCAGCCGCCCCCTCCCCATCCCTTCCCTTCCCATCCCTTCCCTTCCCTTCCCTTCCCCTCCCCCTCCCCGCCCACCTCTCCCCCTTCCCGGCCCCTCCCCCTCCCCTCCTCTGAGGAGAGGAGAGGTCCTCTCCCACAACCCACCCCGCCGCCTCCTCGTCCACCTGGTCCTCCTCCTCGTCCACCTGGTCCTCCTCCTCGTCCAGCTCGTCCTCCTCCTCGTCCACCTCCGACCACCTCGGGTGATACCTGGAATAGTAATGAATATTTTTAGTATAGGAACACATCAAAAATATTGTGTCAGGATTAATGTAATTAATCAATTAATTAATAATATAATGAATTGTACAAGATTATTCATAGCTACTGAATATGTGCTTGCACGAAAAATGAATTGAAATAATTTACTGTAAACGTGACAAGTTTGTAATATTCCAGATGAAATATAATCACAATTGCCACCAAATATTATAAAAGTGTTTTACTCACCCAGCACAAATCCTCGTCCTCCTCGTCCTCCTCCTCGTCCACCTCCGACCACCTTCAACCACCTCAGGTTATACCTGGAATAGTAATAAATATTTTCAGTATAAGGACACATCGAAAATATTGTGTAAGGATGAATATAATTGAGTAATTGATTAAATGATTAATTAATAATATAATAAATTGTATAGGATTATTCATAGCTACTAAATATGTGCTTGCGCGAAAAATGAATTGAAATAATTTATTGTAAACGTGACAAGTTTTTAATATTTCCGATGAAATATAATTACAATTGCCATCAAATATTATAAGAATATTAATTAATCAATTAATAATATAATGAATTGTATAAGCTCATTCATAGCTACTGAATTTGTGCTTGCGCGAAAAATGAATTGAAATAATTTATTGTAAACGTGACAAGTTTGTAATATTCCAGATGAAATATAATCACAATTGCCGTGAAATATTATAAAAGTGTTTCACTCACCGAGCACAAATCCTCGTCCCCCTCCTCCTGAATCGCCGAGATTACCCGCAACCACCCCTAACGACCTCCAACGAAAACCGCCAACCACCTCGAGTTATACCTCGAATACTAATAAATATTTTCAGCGTGAGAACAAATCAAAAATAATGTGTGAGGTTTGATATAATTTTTTTATCGACATATCTCACCAAAAAGATTATGAGAAGATTGTAAAGTTATAGAAATTTTATTAGCGCTCCGACAGCTACTAAATTTGGGGTTGCGCGAAAAACGAATTGAAATAATTTATTGTGAACATGAACCAGGAACTACGGAGCGCTTATCCTGAAAGTCGAGAAATTTTACTAGCGGACTGACAGCTACCGAATTTGGGGTTGCGCGAAAAACGAATTGAAATAATTTATTGTAAACGTGAACTAGGAACCACGGAGCGCTTATCCTGGAAGTTGAGAAATTTTATTAGCGGACTGACAGCTACCGAATTTGGGGTTGCGCGAAAAACGAATTGAAATAATTTATTGTAAACGTGAACCAGGAACCACGGAGCGCTCATCCTGGAAGTTGAGAAATTTTATTAGCGGACTGACAGCTATCGAATTTGGGGTTGCAGGAAAAACGAATTGAAATAATTTATTGTGAACATGAACCAGGAACTACGGAGCGCTTATCCTGAAAGTCGAGAAATTTTATTAGCGGACTGACAGCTACCGAATTTGGGGTTGCGCGAAAAACGAATTGAAATAATTTATTGTAAACGTGAACCAGGAACCACGGAGCGCTTATCCTGGAAGTTGAGAAATTTTATTAGCGGACTGACAGCTACCGAATTTGGGGTTGCGCGAAGAACGAATTGAAATAATTTATTGTAAACGTGAACCAGGAACCACGGAGCGCTTATCCTGGAAGTTGAGAAATTTTATTAGCGGACTGACAGCTACCGAATTTGGGGTTGCGCGAAAAACGAATTGAAATAATTTATTGTAAACGTGAACCAGGAACCACGGAGCGCTTATCCTGGAAGTCGAGAAATTTTATTAGCGGACTGACAGCTACCGAATTTGGGATTGCGCGAAAAACGAATTGAAATAATTTATTGTAAACGTGAACCAGGAACCACGGAGCGCTTATCCTGGAAGTTGAGAAATTTTATTAGCGGACTGACAGCTACCGAATTTGGGGTTGCGCGAAGAACGAATTGAAATAATTTATTGTAAACGTGAACCAGGAACCACGGAGCGCTTATCCTGGAAGTTGAGAAATTTTATTAGCGGACTGACAGCTACCGAATTTGGGGTTGCGCGAAAAACGAATTGAAATAATTTATTGTAAACGTGAACCAGGAACCACGGAGCGCTTATCCTGGAAGTCGAGAAATTTTATTAGCGGACTGACAGCTACCGAATTTGGGATTGCGCGAAAAACGAATTGAAATAATTTATTGTAAACGTGAACCAGGAACCACGGAGCGCTTATCCTGGAAGTCGAGTTTCACCACGTAGCGGACCCGAAGCGCGGGATCCGGGAGGTTGAGAACCCGGTACTCGAAATACGTAGCGGACCCGAAGCGCGGGATCCGGGAGGTTGAGAACCCGTTACTCGAAATTTGCGGAGCGCGACTCTCATCCGTCCGCTCTACTGCGCGGTTGTTACCCGACTGAGGAACTCGGCTGGCCGATTTTAGATTGGTGACGTCACTTTCCGAACATCCGAAAATTCAAACTTTGGTTTCGAACTGTAATACTAGGTATGATGATGTATGATGTATGATGTACGATGTATGATGTGTGATGTATGATGATATGATATGATGTATAATGATTCTAGTTATCACATTTCATACAAGAAATACACACTTTATTTCTCCTGCCGATTCCAGACTCAAGCGGCCAGGCCCTTCGATGGTCAGCCGTTGACTGAAGATATATTCTTCAGTGAACGGGTCGGCTAATAACGCTGCCGTTCTGCGACAGTTGGATGATGAAAAATTTCGCTCGTATCTTTGAAATGTGTGTTAAAATACACTCGAAGTGTTGAGAAGCGTCGTTCTTTCTCTCCCTATCACCTTTCTAGGTCTTTAAATCACTACGCAGCGTTAAATACTGTCTCATATACGAAGCATCCATTTTATCTCGTTCAAAATTAGCGCATCCGTGATGTATTATAGTTACTCTGAATTTTTTTCCATCCGAATACTTTTTGAAAAACAATTCTGCTCCTCCACCCAACACAGATACTTCACTTGCGACCAGCTAAAACAGCGTTTCGATTCTATGCCTATGAAAATTTAAGATCGAGGGAGCAAATGAAAAGTTGTTGGAATAATTATCAATACTAATGTTATGGAATACATCGAGCGCGCGTCGAATAGAATCCCATTTCGAAATGAATAATTCTTCTCTTTTCGTATCATAGTTAATCTAGTAATATAGGTAAATAGGATGGTTGGAGGTGTTCGGAAATGGTAGGAGGTGGTCGGCGCTGGCAGAAGGTGATAGGGGGTGGTCGAATGTGGCCAATGATGGTCGGAGGTGGCAGGGGGAGGTAGGAGGTGTTCGAAAATGGTAGGACATTTCGAAAGTTAAAGTCGACGATGATCCGATGCATCAATTTTATCGTTGCAGATTTTCTTTTCCCATGAGGCATAGAGTATTCAACAACGATAATGCAGTCCTTAAAATTCATCATTCATCTCTGTCTGGAAAGCTAATTCGCAAGGCGTGGTATTCTAGATATGTCAAAACTAAGCTAGCGGCACGTGTTTGCATTGTTAGAAAAATACCCGTACTCTACATACACTGTTTCTAATCTTTTGCTACATTTGGTTTAATCCCCATGCTTCCACAGCACGAATAGTCGGAAATGTTTTTTATTATCCATAATAAAATAAAAGAAGTAACAAAGCTTAAATTTATTGTTAAAGCTCTAATGAATACATCAAACTGCGGTCGAATCAATTCATTTATTATTTGCACATGACCTCTGTATATTGTAATGCTTCAAATATAACCGCTCACTGTACACGGCACGATCGGATTAGGTTAGACCCAAGGAGTGGGGCACCTGGTCGCAAATTGAAGGAGAAAATTAGGTGGTTTGGTCTACATCTCTCCAGGAGGAAGGAGGTGCCGAGGTTTTCCTCTCAGAAAAGAAATCGTAATCGATCCAAAATCGACCAATTCAATACAATAAAGTAAATCTAAACTACGAGGACATAGCTATTAAATTAAAAATTAAACACTTCAAAACCCAAGCCCAAATTTAAAAAGAGACGATATAGAACGAGAAATAATAAAAGTGCAATAAACGAATATAGTGCCTTGACGGAAGACGGTTATTGACAATTATTTATAATCTCAAGAATATTCACCAATTTTAACCATATACACTGTTTTAAACAATATACACCTGCGATGAATGAATCGTGGAATGGATGAATGAATGAATCTTAAACCTAATGACGGGTCATGTGTGAATATATTTATAAATAAATTAAAATTTTCACTCTACTACTCATAGTTTATAAAAGATTTTTAATATTGATTCCGAATAATTTTCAATTTTCAAATAATCTTATAATATGTGCTAAATTATTCCTAAATACATTGAAACATATGTATTTATAATGAAATATCATGCAATGGGCTGTGTAAACTATAAACTATAATTTCTATCAAATAGCTGCTTTTATGTCAACAGGGCTTTGAGAATCAGTTAAGTTGAATCTCGATTTTTGCCATCGTATGTAAGACATTGGGTTGCAAAAACAAATGCGAATTACGAAGAACTCCGTATCAGAGATAAGGATATTTTAGTTCAAGTATACCTATACACAGAAATCCGTATGTGAATATACTAAAACCTCTGTGTTTATTGTAAAAGTCTAGTTTTAAATATGTGCATATATGTACATACACATGCATAAGTATCTCCCTCTCATATACATATATGCACATACATGTACATAAATAATTGCCAAGAAATTAGAAACACTCACAACTTGTCGCAAATAGAGTAAAACGTAAGGTTAATAATGTACAAATTACACAAGCGCACCATAAAACGTGGCAAGGGTAATCCTAGTGCAGTGATTGTATAAACTGAAGAAATATACATTAACATATACATGATATAAATTAATAGTCTAGAAAAGAGTATCTAGAGAGCTTATCTAATTCCGATCGTGTCACAATAGATCATTAACATAATCAATATACGGTTAAAGCTGTATTAGCTACATTCACTATTAGAGATAATATTTTTTATCCATTTTTATAGTTATTTAATTTCTTGTACAACAATTTTTCAAATTTCACCGCAAAATGCCCAACGAGTTCTCGTAGTGCAAATACGAGTCCAATTACCTTACAGATGGCATTACATTGATTTTTGCCTTCTCGCGTCGAGTTATAAATATAGCGAAATCTCAATGTAAGCTCATTTCTATAAGATTTATTGCAGTGCTATATTCGTAGCTGTACCTGTTATTCTATATTATATACTGTCCTAAATTTTAAACACACAACACAACAATGGCTGAAAGCACAATGGCAAGAAGAGAGGAGCAATCTGCATCTTAATAAATCTTTTCTTCTTCATACGTAGCACAGCGATGTCACGTCGGAGGATATGTACTGGTGGATCCCTAGGTGGGGCACAGAACTGAAACATAATTATGTTGATAATCTTCAACATCTCTTACAGAAAGTAGGTACGTTGCCAGACCTTATATACCAACAATGAATATTCATAGAAGCTATATTTATAAATACTCACAAAAGTAAGCTAATATTTTACCCTCAAATGCTTATTACTGATAACTTGATATGATCATATCCCCTTCCCCCCCCCCCCCCCCCCCCCTTCCCTCCCCTCCCCGCCCCTCTCACGACCCACCCCGCCCTACCTACTTCTGCTCTTACTCCTATTCCTACTCCGACTACTCCTATTCCTAATCCCTCATAAATGTAAAAAATTAAAAATATTGTGTAAGGATTAATATAATTATTTAATTAATTGATAATACAGTAAATTTTACTATCGCATTCATAGCTACTGAATATGTGCTTGCGCGAATAATGAATTGAAATAATTTATTGTAAACATGACAAGTTAGAAATATTTTAGATGAAATATAATTACGATTGCCATCAAACATTACAAAAACGTTTTACTCACCGAGCACAAATCCTCGTTCTCCTCGTCTTCCTCGTCCCCCTCCTCCTGAATCACCTTGATTACCCGCAACCACCCCTAAACACCCCCAACGACCACCACTTATCACCGCGGGTTACACTTCGATTCCTAATAAATATTTTCAGTAAATATTAGATCACATCGAAAATATTGTTTCAGGATTCATATAAGTTTGTCATCGACACATTTCACCAAGAAGATTATAAGAAAATTATAATAAATTATAGAAATCTCATTAGCGCATTGATAGCTACTGAATTTGGGTTTTCGCGGAAAGTGGTTCGAAATAATTTATCGTAAACATGACAAGTTTAAAATATTTCAGATAAAATACAATTACAATTGCCATTAAATAATATAAAGATCTGGTACTCACCGTGCACAAATCTTCGTCCTCCTCGTCCTCCTCCTTGTCCACCTTAATCACCCGCTACCACCCTTAACCACCTCCAACGACCACCGCTAACAACCCTAAGTTATACCTCGAATACTAATAAATATTTACAGTATTAAAACGGATCAAAATTATTGTGTGAGGATTAATATAATTTTTATATTGACTCATTTTACCAAAAAGATCATCAGAAAATACTATCAAATGAGCTACGGAGCGCGCTTGTCCTGGAAGTCGAGTTCCACCTGGTAGCGGACCCGGAGCACAGGATCGAGGAGGTAGAGAACCCGGTACTCGAAATCTGCGGAGCGCGATTCTCATCCGTCCGCTCTACTGCGCGGTCGTTACCAGACTGAGGAACTCAGCTAGCCGATTTTAGATTGGTGACGTCACTTTCTGAACATCCGAACATTCAAACTTTGGTTTCAAACCGTAATACCAGGTATGATGATGTATGATGTATGATGTATGATGTATAATGTATGATGTATGATGATATGATATGATGTATAATGATTTTAGATTCTACATTTCAGACAAGAAATACGGACATCATCTTTCCTGCCTGTCCAGACTCAAGCGACTAGGCCCTTCGATGGTCAGCCGTTGACAAAGGATTCTTCAGTTAACGTGTCAGCTAATCACGCTGCCATTCTGCGACACTTGGATGATAAAAATTCTTGCTCGTACATTTTAAATATGTGTTAAAATGTACTCGAAGGTTTAAGGTGCTTTATTCTGTCTCTCCGTATCAGAAAAAAAAATCGCCGTCAATCACCTTCTTAGGTCTTTAAATTACGACCCTGCGTTAATTACTGTCTCATATACGAATCATCCATTTAATCTCGATCCAAATTAGCTTATCTAGACAGTTTATCTGAATTTTATTCCATACGAAAACTTTTCGAAAAACAATTCTGTTTCTTTACCCAACGTAGATACTTCACTTACGACTAGCTACAACAGCGTTTCGATTGTACGCCAACGAAAATTCAAGATCGAGAGAGCAAATGAAAAGTTGTCGGAATAATTATGAATAGTAATGTGAATACATGGCGGAGCAGTGGGACGAAGAGGACGAAGGTGGCCGGAGGTGGTTAGCGATGTTCGAGGTCAAGCTTCTTCTCACGGGGATGATCGAGCTGATCGACATTTCTAAGTCGCAGTTGACAAGTAGTCTTACGTACTTACTTTGTACCAACTCAAGTTCTCCTAGGTCTTGGTTTTGGATTTCAGACTTTGTATATAGCATAACTTTGTATACTTTCGTATTGATGTTTCCCAATATTGTTATGGGAAAGATGATAATAAAACCGTCAAACCATCAAACCCTTTTGCATTTTTGGCGAAAATTTTCGCGATTTTGAAAATTGCTGGAATAAATCATTTGATTCACCATTTCGACGTATTCTTGATAGAGGAAACGATTGTTTTCAGTTCAGAGTCGCTGTAAGCAACGAAAATATCTCCATACTTGCTAGGTTATCCCGTAGTAGTTGGTAGAACTTTGTCGGAGATGTTCAATCTTAAGTCTAGATCGATGAGTTACCAAAGGATCCACGACTTACGATCGCAAACTGAATCTTCAGATGAAGAATCCAAATAAATAATGATTATGGAGTCTCAAAATTTCCCTCACAGTTAAAAATGTCATTTTTTTTACGAAAGAAAATCGTAAATATTGCATCTAGACTCTCATATCACTTACACCGTCGTCGCTATTATATTCATGCAAACATTTGGCTCATGCTTCTGAAGAGAGAAGCCATGTCCTCCAGTCACATATCGCTGTACCACAAGCTTACCTCACGACAAAAACCTCATCTTGGGTGTAAATCCGCACCGTCAACTCGTAGATAATGCTTATTTCCCGTAAGAAAAAAGTTGAGGGTTGTTTTTCGTGAAGGCTTACACACAGTTGCAGTTTCATGTTCATGTCTCAGTCCGTATTTTACTGCAGTTCCTGGATCTGGTTTTTACTCCACACTCTTAGGTCAGGCTAATCATTGTCTGCGAAAGACGAATGCATGTGTTGAAGAGCTTTCACTGTCATAAAACGTAGTATTCACATTTATTCATTTTGAAACTAAATTTAATTCGTAACTCCATTTGTGAATTGGTCGAAATTTGGGTCCCACCAGTCAGTAATAGCTAATGTAAAACCTATCTGCATCAACTATCATACGACTATCTGTTATATCCAGCGTGACGTTTTTTTCAATAGAAAATAAATAATAGATATATATATATATATATATACATATTTGCTTTCGTTTTTGATAATAATAATACGACGAGTAGGTTGTTATTTCCATCATTATTATCATTAATCTTATTATTGTTGCTTGTTATATTATTGTTAGTTATATTGTTCTTAAGTTCTCAATCTGGATGTATCATTCACGGTATATTAATTGTAGACAGATTATGTGCTTACGTAGCTAATAATTTCATGAAATGATAATATTATATTTTACAACTGAGTTCGAAATCTTCAGTAATTACAAATATCAATGTACAATATAGGCATGTTTCGTTACAATAGGAAGTCGGGATTTTTCTGTCTGTATTGTCATACCGCTGAATGACTTGCCATTAAAAGGATTTTTAAGGTGCATTCTGATGCGTACTCAGTGAAAGTGTAGGATTGGGCTCGATCAGGATAACGATTAAGCTCACACATGCAAGCATTAATTGTCGAGAAAACCGAGCAAGGTTGATCGAGAAAAAGCCATTTCTGTTTTAAGTCGATCTCGAAAAATATTGGCAGTGGCTTTCGTAATTAAATATTCAACATTCATCTTAATCGTTATGTTTCCAGTTGTATGCAAGTGTGAAAAAAAGAGTTTGTAAATTATTTATCAGTTCTTTTATCACAGTAATTGAATTTCTAAAATATCATGTATAAATATATGCAATGGAATGGCAAGCCATGAAAATTATTCATACCTTACAAGTTATAGCATAGTATAATTACAAGGGATATCTTATCGCTATCAAAATGCTTCGTCAACTACTAATACATGTACTAAGTATTGAGGTAAAACCAAAGTGAAGAACGACAAACTTCTGCCCTTTCAAAAATAATTTCCAGTCCTATAAAACTGCAAATTAGAAAAGATTATTCGCCTATGAAATTTATCTTTGACGGGTGGCTTAATATTCACCGGTAAATTTGATAAAATATTTCGCTAGCGAAGATCGAGTCTCTTATATTCATATTTATATATGTATAAATATATTTTTCACTTTGTCATTAATTTTTTTCCGAAGATCTAATTTTGATTGATGATGTAAAGACGCACGAACAGACATTAATTTTTGTGGAGAATCATAGCGTTTCAGTCTTTAGACTATTTGTTACGATTTCGAGTGTTTACAGAAAAAAATGTTTGCAGTGTTTAAATTTGAGATAAATACGTTAATTATATACTTGCGTGTAATACAATGTATAAAATTTGGCGTCACGCGGTCTTGCGGACTTTTAATTTACATAACATATTTATTATTTTATAGGTATACTGACCTTTGAAGAGGATGTGTCCGTGTGTAAGAACTGTTGTACGTAGATAAATTACATATATACCACTAATTATCATAATTATTATTTTCTTAGTCCGATACTATAGTTTCAAATAGATAAAATATACTTGTTTACAAACACCTCGATGTTATATAGCCAGCTCTGCCACTGGTCTATAAATTAATTTTTTTCATTTAGCACAACTACGTAATAACCGTACGAGCTATTGTATATAATATAAATACTGATGAAATCTTATCAAAAATTGTCTATTCGATTATTATTCACGCCCAGCGCAGCATTTATATTTTATATTTGTATAATATCTATGTATAATATAAGAATTAAAAATCTTGGGAACGTATTTCCTATAATAAGTTAAAAATCAAGAAGAGTTTGAAATTTGTTTATACTTTACAGTCTGCCATACAGTATACATTGCAACATCATCATGAGAGAACTGATCGTTTGCGTATGAGGGATATTTTGTGGGAATTACAATTACATTTCGTAACATTACATTTCGTTACGCATACAGTTTCTACGTGTACATGCGTTAATTTTGTATATAATTTGAAATACTATGTATATACCTGTATATCTGTCAAAACAGATAAAGTTTGTTCTTCTTCTGTTCCTGTTTATTTATTTATTTATTTTTTTACACTTTAAATTAGTCTACTTTTTCGTTACTAGTAGGAGTAGAAATAGGCGGGGCGGGGTGGATCGTGGGAGAGAATGGAAGGGGCAGGGGTGGGACGAGGGAGGGGAAGGAAGGGGGGAGGGGTGGGTGGCGGAGGGGAAGGGAAGGGGTGGGGCGGGGGAGGGAGGGGCGAGGGGAGGGAAGGGGAGGACGAATGTCGGTGCGAGCCCATCCGAACCCCTCCCCTCGCCCCGGGTCACGTTCACGACCCACCCCTCCCCCTCCCCTCTCCGCGCCCACCACTGCCCCCTCCCCCTCCCTGCCCCGACCCTCCTCACCTCTGACCCACACTGCCCCGCCTACTTCTACTCCTACTCCTACTCGAACTCCTACTGTTCCTACTCCTACTCCTACTCCAACTTCAACTCCTACTACTAATCCTACTCCTATTCTTACTCCTGATGCTGATCCTACTTCATCAAATATTATAAAAATGTTAAACTCACCGAGCACGAATCCTCGTCCTCCACCTCGTCCAACTCGACCACCTCCAACCACCGCCAACCACTTCGGGTTATACCTGGAATAGTAATAAATATTCTCAGTATAGGAACACATCAAAAATATTGTGTAAGGATTAATATAATTAATTGATTAATTAAAATGTACTAAATTTTATTAACGCATTTGAAGCTACTGAATATGTGCTTGCGCGAAAAATGAATTGAAATAATTTATTGTAAACACGACAAATTTGAAATATTTTTGATGAAATATAATTACAATTGCCATTAAATATGATAAGAATGTTAAAATCACAGAGCACAAATCTTCGTCCTCCTCGTCCACCTTGATCTCCTCGTCTTCCTCATCCTCCTCCTCGTCCACCTCCGACCACCTCCAATCACCGCCAACCACCTCCAATAACTACCAATAACCACCTCGGGTTATCCCTTGAATACTAATAAATATTTTACGTATTAGAACGCATCAAAAATATCGTGTAAGGATTAATATAATTAATTTGATTTATTAATAATGTGATAACTTTCATCAGCGCATTTATAGCTACTGAATATGTGCTTGCGCGAAAAATGAATTGAATTAATTCATTATAAACATGATAAGTTTGAAATGTTTTAGATGAAATATAATTACAAGTGCCATCAAATATTATAAAAATATTTTACTCACCGAGCACAAATCCTCGTCCTCCTCGTCCACCTTGTTCTCCTCGTCTTTCTCGTCCTCCTCCTCCTTGTCCTTCTCGTCGTCCACCTTGATCACCCGCAACCACCCCTAACCACCACCAACCACCGCCAACCACCTAGGGTTATATCTCGAATACTAATAAATATCATTAGTAATAGAACACATCAAAGATATTGCGTAAGGATCAATATAAGTTTTGTATTGACACATTTCACTAAGAAGTTTAGTAGAAAATTATCAAAAATTATTGAAATTTTATTAGCCCATTGATAGCTTTCGAATTTGGACTTACGCGAAAAATGAATTCGAATAATTCATTGTAATCCTGACTATTCTAAAAAACTCAACCAAAGTATAATTACAATTGCCGCTAAATACTATAAAAATGTCATACTCACTGTGCACAAATCCTCGTCCTCCTCGTCCATCTTGTTCTCCTCGTCTTTCTCGTCCTCCTCCTTGTCCAACTCGATCACCCGCAACCACCCCTAACCTCCTCCAAGGAGCACTGCTAACCACCTCGGGTTACACCTCGAATACTAATAAATATTTTCAGTATTAGAACACATCAAAAATATTGTGTAAGGATTAATATAATTCTTACACTAACACATTTCACTAAAAAGATTGAAAAAATTATGAAAAATTATAAAAAATTCCATTAGCACAATGACAGCTACTGAATTTGAGGTTGCGTGAAAAATGAATTGAAATAATATAATGTAAATATGACAAGTTTAAAATTTTTTACATAAAATGTAGTTATAACTGTCGATAAATATTACAAAAATGTTATAATCACCGTGCACAAATAGGATCATAGCTTTTTGTTATTGGCTTACATGAAAATAGTTGAATATAATGATTTATTTTGTACTATCATCGTATACAAATACTTAAACAAGAAAAATGTACTCATCATTAATTCTCGCAAAATGGCGAAGTTATTAGCTGACCATTGAAGCGCCTCGCCGCTGGAATCTCGAATTGGCAGCAAAGATGAAGTGTGTAATTTTTGTCTGAAATGTAAAAACTAAAATTACTTTGCATTGAAATATATTTTTATCATCAATGAACTAAAAAACTCAGAAAAAACGTTAAATCACATTCATTTTCGTTCAGAATTTTTTCGGTAAAAATCGTTACTTTTTACGTTTGAGCGCGACAATTAATATGATATCACGGATTTTTGGGTCATTGTCGTACATCAATAATAGAATGGTACGCGAACTAAAAATAACTAGGTTTAAAACACTCGCTCGCTAAAGCTTGCTTGGAGTCGGATGCCTAGCGTAATTACTGGTTTTTGTGCTCGTGCGCTCGCTTACTCGTTGTCAGTGTTTTACCAGATGACAGAGTTGTAGGGGAGACTGGGGCACGATGATTCCCCAAAACATTCTGGTATTTGCTTCACAGTGTAGAGAATGAACACTGCCTTTGTGCATGTGGCGCAAAACGAATCTGCCCGTAAGATTCTATATGTATAATGCTACAAATTATGTTCAGACACGCATGTAAGCATAACGTATTGTGATTTTATGACAATAAATTTCGTCAAAAAATACCACAGAACAATTAGCTAGGTGTTGACAGATTTGAAACACTACGCACAGCAATTTTAGCTTTAATTGAACGGCGTTATTGTTATGTATTCCTATGTATGCAATGCCAATCACTCACCAATTGCAATCTGTTGATCCTGGTCATTCGGTTTTTTGTCCCATTCAAAATGTTATCTGAAACATGCATATTGGTGTGATAGTACAAAACATGACGTTTTCAATATTCAAACTTTCAACCTTGAAAATTAGCCCGGAAGGTCAAAAGTCATCAGGTCAAGGACCTGGACTGCCAGAGCTACGGAGCGCTTGTCCTGGATGTCGGGTTTCACGAGGTAGTAGACCTGGAGCGCAGGAACCATGGAGCGCGTATCCTGGAAGTCGAGATCCTGCAGGTAGTGGACCTTGAGCGCAGGAACTACGAAGCGCTTGTCCTGGAAGTCGGGTTTCACTAGGTACCGTACCCGGAGCACACAAACTACGGAGCGCTCGTCCTGGAAGTCGAGTTTCACCAGGTAGCATACCTGGAGCGCAGGAACCACGGAGCGCGTATCCTGGAAGTCGAGATCCTGCAGGTAGTGGACCTTGAGCGCAGGAACTACGAAGCGCTTGTCCTGGAAGTCGGGTTTCACTAGGTACCGTACCCGGAGCACACAAACTACGGAGCGCTCGTCCTGGAAGTCGAGTTTCACCAGGTAGCATACCTGGAGCGCAGGAACCACGGAGCGCGTATCCTGGAAGTCGAGATCCTGCATGTAGTGGACCTTGAGCGCAGGAACTACGAAGCGCTTGTCCTGGAAGTTGAGTTTCACTAGGCAGCGTACCTGGAGCGCAGAAACTAAGGAGCGCTCGTCCTCGAAGTCGAGTTTCACCAGGTACCGTACCTGGAGCGCACAAACTACGGAGCACTCGTTCTGGAAGTTGAGTTCCACCAGGTACCGTACCTGGAACGCAGAAACTACGGAGCGCTCGTCCAGGAAGTCGAGTTTCACCAGGTAGCATACCTGGAGCGCAGGAACTACGGAGCACTTGTCCTGAAAGTCGTGTTTCACCATGTAGCGGACCTGGAGCGCAGTAACCATAGAAAATTACTCGTAAAGGTCAAAATTCACCAGGTCAAGGATCTGGACAGCCAAAACTACGGAGCGCGAGTACTGGAGGTCGAGATCCACCAGGTGGAGGATCTATACAGCCAAAACTGCGGAAAATTAGTCCTGAAGGTCAAAAGTTACCAGGTAGCGGACCTGGAGCGCAGGATTCAAGAGGTTGAGAACCCGATGCACGATATCTGCGAAGCGCGAGTTTCATACGTCCTCTCCACTACGCGTTAGTTTCTGGACTGAGGAATTCGGCTAGCTGATTTTCGTCGTCGATTACCATAGATCGATGACGTCAAGAGAGAAAAAATTTTAGGTGACGTCACTTTCTGAACCTCCGAACATCCGAACATCTAAAATTTGGTTCCGAACTTTAATACTATGTATGATGTACGATGTATGATAATGTATGATTTACGTTTTCCACAATTTATCCAAGCGTAAATTGTCCGTTACGAATAGACATGATTGATTTCATAAATAATCTATTAAAGTAAATGTTATTTGACTATGAAAAGTAAATTTAAGAATTAAACTTTCTCGCCTCTTTAGAACCAGAAATAGTGCTGCCCTCAACTATGACAGGGTCCGAGTGAAGTCCATAGACTTATAAAGATAGACTGAGCGCTCCTATAAGATGTACTGAAGCTTACATATAAAGGGCAGAGACATGTCGGAAGTACTGCTCTCTCCTTTCAATCGGCGTCATGGTGGGAGACAACGGAGCAGTGGAAGTGGAACAGCTATAGATATAGACGCATAATTTCGCCTCATTCTCCTCTACCGCCTCCATCCCCGCCACAAATATCGTCAGTGAGCGAAAGGACTACTCCCGGCATATTTCTGTCCTTTAATTGATTGCTTCAAGCGGCTCATAAGAGCGCTCAGTCTATCTTTTGTAAGTCTATGGTGAAAGACCTCTATAACGGCACATCAACATTTTCATAACGTTTGAAAAAAGCGAGAAAGAGAAAAAAATTGGAGAAAGAAAAGATGACACAGCTGTCGGCCGTTAGTTCTGTTAACTTCAGTCTTGAACAGCACGCCGCATTGCCGTGCACGACTCGGATGTTTTCACGAAAATTTTGCTCATTACCGAGGCTAGATGTTACACATTGTTACCGACTATCAATTTACAACGAAAACTTGTAAATTTTTTCTGGTTTTCTCTACTTCTTCTGCATTTTGAACTACATCTCTCTGTATTATAATTGATTATCGTGTGAATTATTGATGCTGCTGATATAGAATAAATTCCAGACAATTATTTTTATTGGAATTCCAAGATTTCTTAAAATTAATTCCATTATAAAAAGTATATGTTTTAGGGGGCTCGCCCTCTACATCCCCACCAGGGCCTGCAGTCCTGTACTCGCTCCCACACGTTAATTACCGCCGACCTACGTCCGTGTATTACTTTTAAGCGTTATTTGGATTTTCTCTTCTTTTTTTTTGAAGTCAATATTGTGAACACAGTTGAGTCTGAAAATTGTATATGTAACACAGTAATAAAAAGTTGATTATTTCCTTGTTACATAATGTACTGTGACAGTGTTACACCAACTCCATGTAATAATCTGTAGAGGTATAATTATTATTATTTATCATTGCAAATATCAGGAGACGTTTATCATGTATACATCCTTTATTATAGCAATGCCTGTATTAATTGATACGACGTACCACATACATACATATGTGCGATATATAGTGATAATAATATAATTAAAAAGAATAATAAGCATAATCGTAAAACGTAGTAATGGTAATAATAATAGTAATAATAATCATAAGAATGATAGTTGCCTATAAATAGGTTCCATTGGTCAATACATACAGTATATATATGTATACATACCTAGCAATAAATAATACAAAAAAAGTATATATCTATATAAAAAATTGTAAATGCGTATATAATTATGTATATAATATTGATAACATTACCTATGTATGTATAGACTAATATGATGTATATTTATATATGTATAGCAAAATTTACAAATGAATACATCTAGAAATTTAATCTTGTCGGGAGACACTGTCGATTGTGTTGATCTTTATGGTAACCTTGTTACTCAGAACAGCAGCCAACCTTTCGACATTGCTTTGCGTTATAATCGCTGGATTTTCAGCACCGAATCTAGTCGGGGATGCCGCGTTGTTCGATACCGGTCTTGCAGTAGCGTTCTCCTGGAGATCAAATATAATAATTTATGTATTGCATTTTTGAATTTTCCGCTGTTTCATAACAATAAATACAAACTCATTCTAGAACAGAGTCTAGCTATAGGGTAGAGTCTTGTTAATTTTAAAACTACATCGTACTTCGAACTTACGACGTAAAGTAAACTTCAGCTAATCATCAAGATTTCCAATATGAAGGTAAATCGTACCCAAGATAAGTAAAAATTGAACTTTCCAAAACGAGAATGTTGAACTAAAAATTTTTCTCGTAGTACAGTATCCCGTTTGATGCATATGGGAAAATCTTCTTATTAGTTTCTCGAAAGCAAATTTTAAACGTACAGGGATTCGAGACAAGTTGACTTTTCTCATTCCATTCTTACTAAAAACATAGTCCGAATAAATTTCGAAGAAAACTTATATCACAACTTAATCAAAGCAGGTATACCCTGATTGATGGAACTAACCAATGAAGATTAAAAAAGAAATGCGAATTGCTTCCTAGTTTCTAAAAATTCAACAAGTGTAATACATATACGTGTCGTCATACCGGTAGGTCTGAATTTACGCGTGTCAGACTTTCACGACACATTCCCATCTCATTGTTGAGATAAAAATCAAAATTTCGTTAGCGTCGCCCCTGCAGCGGTAAAGAGGTATAATTTAAAAACGTGTAAGTACTTTCTCGCTTGCTACAATGAGCTGAAAATCCCTAACGCGTTTCGTACTAATGAATCAAAATGCTGTATTTCCAAGGCTTGGGGCGTAGTTTCTATCTACTCCGTAAATTACTACACAGCCTGTTGCATCGGCACGGAACTGAAATGTAAACTGTACCAAATTCTTCTTGCAAGCATGCACATTGTACACACTTACTGGTAATCTCGCGGATTAAATTCTCGGTAATTGGAACTTGGTTGAAGATGAACATTAAATTTAATATCCAACGAGCTCTGAAAAGCAGTACAGAGCCAAAATAAAATTACAGATGTGTCTAACAACAGCCATTTCGGATTAGCGCCTGGGTTCAAATTTACCTGACGAATATCCTAAAGAACAATATTTTTCTCTGTAATGCGAACCTGGAACTAACGGACTTTATTTTACGTCAAATATTTTAATAGAAGCATTAATTGTTTCATTCGAATGTGCGATAAATACTTTTACACTTCCATGGATTCAATTTGCGGAAATCACTTATACGTCTGTGTTATATGTACTGCAAAAAAAAACGAGTTTGTTTGACTCTAGACTACTAACATCGTCGTAATAATCAGTGTATAAGGAACATGTCTCGCTAATTACCCCGTCAGTCTTTTTTCTTAAATTCGACCTCTGCAGCGTGGCCGCCAATTCGTTTTGAAGACGCGATGCTACCGGCGCCGAATCCGTCGTTTCAACCCCCTTGGCTATCGGCGTCGGCGTCGGAGTCCCCGTCGGCGGTTGGCCCCCCAAAAAGTCCAATTTCGACGGTGCCTTCGCCTCGCCCGAATAAGCACCTATCCTGATGGCAACTTTCCCCTTGCCGACGACGGTGTTGACCGGTGCTGCTGCCCCGTTCGGCATGCTAGGCGCCATCGGCACCGTCGGCTGTTGCTGCTTTTTCGTATCCCCGCTCCCCGTTGGACTTCCGGTTCGTCGGGTGCTGCTGTCTGATTCATCCCGGGATGCCGGGAAGTAGGTTGACGGTGGCTTCGGCGTCGCGACGCTCTGCGGCTCCTTCAATTTGAACGACTCTATGCTCTGCATTTCCACAGCGTCGTCACTCGCGTTTGTTTTTGGTTTTTGAGCTGTTACTCCGCGAGGTGGCGGCGGCGGCGGCGTCGGGGCGCCGGGGTTTTGGCGTCGCACTACGCCGTTGACACGACGTTCCTGCGTAATCGACAGAGAGATCAAAGTTGGTTAATTAGCTGCTAGCCTTATTATACCGTGCATACGTCGTGGAGGAAACTTTTGAATCGTTTCAGGCGATTTCAGAGACGCTGTTTATCGGTTTTACGATTAAGTACACGTATTATGGAATATCAATATGTGGTTGGATGTAGAATTTGATGATTCATCTACTATCTGTTAACGTTGAGCATGTTATTGCCTTCGTATCGAAACTGAGAAATATTTGATTTTGGGAAAGATTAATAATTATGTAATGCCTCGCACTCGTTATCATTTAAAGACAATCGCGTATATTATACATGTAGAATACAATATGAACATTCCATGACTGAAAACCACAGAATTACATCGAATGAATTCACTTCTATTCCCTGTAAGCCATTAGACAAATTTTCATTACAATTCGCAAGGAAAGATCCGTTATACATACTCTGGCATAACGAAGAGGAATTTTGAACTGAATATTATTGGTTTAGTTCGAGAACATCGTTATTTTAAAATGTTGTCAGTCAATTTTAGCTGTCGCTAATCAACGATGTGATCGGTAGAATCGCTTTTACTTTACACTGCCCTTGGCTGCGAGAAGTGACTTCACTTATCACAGGTTCCAACTTTAGCTTTGATTTATTTCGAAATATTAATGGATGAATGCTGCAAGAGAACGTGAGATTTCGAAAAAGTTTTCTGTACATGTACGATGAAATACTGAATAATAATTCGAGTTGAGGTTAAGGATTCCTAGAAAAAATATCTATATTGGAAAAAATATTATAATCGTAGCCTATAAAAATTATTGCTTTGTCGTAAAATTTCGATAATACGTTGGAGATTTGAGCCTACGTGCCTACGTATCGATAAACAATCGATAAGATGGATAAATTAGACATTTGACTCACATTGTAAGGCGTAACTGTGACTAAAACCGATGATTTTCTCGACGGTTCCCCGTTTTTGCTCATCCTCGTACGAAGTAATGTTCCCAACTTTGCAGGCTTATCATTTAAGTAAGACCAGTCGTTTGTTCTCAGTGCGGTATTCATTTGTTTTAACGTCTATTTGCACTACTTATCTGTATGTACACATTCACCTGTACGTTCTGCGCTTCGCTCTACAAACCAGCAGCCGCTTATACATACACGCACGGACACACACGTTTATTAGCCAAGGCTTGTTTTTCCTCCCAATAAATTACCAATGATCTCTATATAGCTTATTTCACTCTGCGAAGCTTCGTCCGTTTCATAACCACATTATAGGCCCAAAGCTTCGAATGACGCACGAGATTTCATGTAATTTGATTAAACTATGTGGCTATAACTTTTTTCCAATGGAGTACCGGTATCGCGTTATTTGTAGTTTGTTACGTTTCCAGGAAATCATCAATTCCGCGGTTATTAAAGCGTGCGTAAACCGCCGCATTAATACATGTATGTACTTACATATACTCTGTATATAATATACGTTGTATTGCGCACCGCCAGTTAAGGTACAGATGTAATATCTAGGCTAGATACGGTCAATGCTTATTCCGGTCGATGAATGAAATTCTTTCCCTGGCTTGCGATGTTATAAGAAAAGAATCGGTATACTGTTATCTTGACTTGTAACATTTTCTTTATAAATTACCTAAAGCCGGCTAGACGCGCTATTGTTGTAGGTGTATGTACAACTTAATCTCCCTATTCTAAACATAGGTCACATAATGCCGTACACTGCGAAACATCATTATGCAATTTCACTTTACGTCATGTAATAATTGTTCATTATCTAACAAACGACAGACAATATAACGAAGTTTCATCGCGCGTGACAAACGCTAGACGCGTGTTGAAGTTCCGATATATCATGTAGTTCTTTCACACTTATTACCTATATATACCGAAGTTCAATTATATGATCGAAAAAAGTTGGTTCAAGATCGAAATAAATTGAGAAATGTATCATTGAAGTTGTCCAATCGCGTTACGTATAACGCATCTGCACACAAGTGTACGTACCGGTAATAAAAGTTTTTTAATCATACTAAAAACTCGTTGGCTGTATTAATAATATTGTTGTGAGCGTTTAAATTTCACGCACCGTAGTAAATCACTTTCAATCCTACCGCGGAAACAAATTTTACCGTCAGTAAGTACAAGATCACTTGTAATTATGGAAATAATATTCGGGGAAAGCGAATGATGGAAACCTGTTTTGTTTTTATTGTTCAATCACGAAAATCCGACCAAAAATTATCGTTCTCGTTTTATTGCCATTGTAGGCTCTGTATTAACTATTCGCTCGAATCTTCATCTTCGCCTAGGTATAATATCGTGACTATATAACCACTGTTGCTTGAATGAGTGAACACAGGCGACTGAGCCTCGCGTACCTGCGTGTCTTTAGCCACGGATATAATGCTACATTTCCTCAGAGTGGGTAAGTACGCTTCTTGGCTCGGTTGGTTCCGCAATACAACTGACAATGTGCTAGGAACACGAACACGAACGCAATCGATTGCACTCTTCGGTGTTTCGCGGGTAACAATCGTCATACCGCGTTCTGCATCTCACTCGAATGCAGCGGCTTGGCATAACACGCTTTGCCCGTATTCGATGTGAATTCTGAACACATAATTCCTTCGGACGTTTATCGCAGGTGTAAATTTCTGTGCGTGTGTGCGTCGTCCGAGCACACGAAAGAGCGATATAACACGCGCGTGCTTATCGCAAATCCGTGAATACAAGGTATACGTAAGAGTGTATGCGCAATCTATATACACTTCCAAGATCGGTTGTTATACTTTGAAAATTACGGATTATATACGTGTGCACGTTCCGATTTTATCTCAAAATGTTCATAATCTCGCTCGAAACGCTTGCCGCAAAAATGCCGTACTGATTTATAAATATAGTGCCCTCAGATATGCTATCGGAAATATGTACTGCACCATTCGACCGCGTATATAAAAAGGAGCTAGTAAAAATTTAAAAAAGATAATTATTGCTGTACTTGAGGTTTGGTGATTTCCCGCGATGTTGTATTAACATGTGTCTTCTATAAAATCGCTTGTTCGACGTAGATAAGATTTGTTGGATCCATGTTTCCATATTCCCCAGTCCGAAAATTTTCCGTGCCATTTTTTACTGACTGGGTGAGAATTTTTAACTAATTATACAATCTAAAAAACGTATTGTATCATTGAACAGAGTTCTTTCATTGAAAGAAGAGGAGAAGAGATGAGAAATAAATTGTACAAAAAAATGTTTCAGGTTTCCATCGTTTGGTTATTTCTCTAATCTTTTTCGAAATTTTATACAACACTCTGACGATCGCGGAAGTTAATTTATTACCCAAAACTGTTTTGATGAACTAAGCTAAAAGATCAGACCACATCATTGGTAACCTCTGTGAGAGGTTTCAGAGGATTCAACATCATGTATTTCAATTAATGGCATACCTTTAACCGCAGAGAAGATTACACAGCTTAGGAATTTCTGTTAATTTTGAAAATATTACGGAAAACCCGTGTTACAATTAACAAGTCCATTAATTTCAAATTACAGGCTGATGTTGCTTCAGCGTAAGAATGAGTGAAAGATCAATCTTTCATCACGAACTCGTAAATTGATCAACTCCGAAAATAAAGTACCTAAAGACTTGAAGAATAGTACTAATAATAATGATTGCAGGCGCTTGCGTGCGTATGTATACAACGCATATCTTTTATCCATAATCACACTTAAATGATATCACACGTTGTACACTTGTGAATTTGAATGAAAAAATTCTATCAGGTATCACGAGACACGACAAGAGAAGCAGCGGCATTGCTCAGGCAATAAAACATTTACTGTTAAATTGATGTAAAGTGATAAAGATCGTTAGATAGCACACATAATTTGGCGGCTGAATGTACGATTATGCATGCTAATCGAATGACGCATTTGCTTCAAGCATCATACAAGCAGTGACGAATAATCACGTCGATAATGATCGACATTGGGTACACACAATTTCACGAAATACATTTGTAAAGATATTAAACTGGTACAACATCTACAAATAATGTACAGATGTGCGAATATGGAAATCCAAAGGATCCTCTGTAGATAATTTGGAATTACGTATAATTTGCATATCAAACGAGACGTCTCACTTTCTTGCATTCTGTTATACGTAAAATTACTTGTTAATAACAATGGTGGCGGTTGAAAAATTACCTGTTCCGAAGTTTCGGCAGCCGGAGTCGAAACGTTGTTCGGTGCAGCAGCTGCCTGCTCGTCAGCGCCGTTGGCTTCTCCGTTCCGTTTACAGTTGAACATTCTTTGGTGGGCGCGTTTGAACTCCTCCATCAACTACGAAGTGTCGAATAAAGTGTAACTGAATCGATGTTTCGTTGGGTTAGGCAAGCCTCAGAATTATATGCTCTGTTACAGGTGTTTCGGAACTCGGAAAGGCATGCTTCGTTATCGCTTATTATTTACGGCTAACACACTACGCCAAATCACCATTATTCATTCACAGTTGACTAACTTCGGGCATTGTGCCTATATCTGAACCACGTGAAACGCGACGAAGATCCGATCCGATGTCCGGGAAGTCATTTTTACCGGTTCAGAATTGTACGTATTCCGTATTCACACGTTGGGACGGTTCAAGCCAAAAATAAAACTTCATTGTACCAGTTAACGAGATTCTCAAATTATACTGACTCGCGTCTTTTCAAAATGCCCCGTCAATTTTAAATTAATACAGAACGATGTTTGGAGAAAAGTCACGGTATTTTTCTTACTAGATAGAAAAATATTTTTGTAAGTTTTGGTTGAAATGGCGAACTGTTCCAGATGAAAGTTTGGTTTCAGTGAACTTGGAAGTCGGTTGAGAAATAAGTAGCAAAAATTTCAGATTCACTTGCTCTCCAACTTTTTCCCGTCAAAAATGTATTTGATTCGGAGAATTTAACAGCTTCTCATGTTATTGAGATATTATATTAACCCTCCCTTTCAATAACAAAAGCCACTATAGTGGTGCCCGGTTTTTTTTTTGTCGTTTTTTTATATTTCATGCAAAATCCTGAATTTTTTTCCAGTTTCAGGTAGAAAAATACTTAAACTTTGGAATAATTAGGAATTTTTTTTGAATCCATAATTACTTACAATTTTTATAAATAAGCATATGAAACAAAAGGATTCTCGTTAATGTAATTTGTTAGCGAAGAAATTTGATAATAAACGTATACTAAAAACTCTTGGAATTCATTGGTTTACAAACAAAGATCTCAGAATGGCCATTAGATTTACAAGATTTAATGCGTAGGCGCAGTTTTAACCCTCCTAATGGGTGCGTATAGATAGTATCAAGGGTTGCACTTATTCTAGGCCTACAATCGTACTGTATCAAAATAAATGCTCATATAAATCTCATTTAAGAACACTGCCCAAAAGAATATTGATAATTCACCCAGTTTTCACCCCATTGTCGGGGTTGTTTTTAGTTTTAATAAATTTTTCGCATTGGATTCGTATTCAGTGTCGGAAAATACATAGGAAACGTATAATTGCACTTCCGTGCCAAAAAAAAAAAAACTAAATCGCGTGACTGGAAGGGTTAAATTAAAATTTCGAGATCAAGTATTGGTATAATCGTGACAATTCCTCACAATTGGGTGTAAGTTCAAATATAAAAGTTTATGCGGAGTTTTCTGGATTTCGCTATCGTTTTTTTGCTATTATCTGATTTCAGTGAAAGAACAAGATTTCGAAAAAGAGCCGAAGATTAAAAGAACGACGAAGAATAATTAAAATGTCATTATAAAAACTTGCGCGTGCATTTTACTCAGGTAAATCGGAATAATATCGCTTATTTTTCTTAGGAGGCTACAAATTACACCTAGAATTCTGGGATACCTAAAATATTTGCAACATTTGATATTTTCTCGCGAAAACTCGCGGAATTACATATATTGCGTAAAAGTTACTCGGCGTTGAGTCGCGAGTAAGAGATTTATATAACTTAGTTTCAAAGTTTTTCCATCGGTCCGTAAGCGTCTGTAATTCACGTAGTATAAGTCAACCGATTCGCGACCAATAAAAATAAAAAAAATTGCTATCAGTTTTCATAAGAAAAATTCAGATGAAATCGTAGCTTAATTGGCTGGAAATATTTATCAATCTGTACTGATCTGTATGTTCTTCGTTACGAAAATGACAATAATAACGAAGTACTTACCTTATCATGAGTGATTTTCTGTTCATGAGCCGGTGAAATTTTAGACGGTTCCACCAGCCGCGAATTTCGCACCTCTTGTGCTTTCGACTTGTCTTGTGTGGCCCTCGCTTTCTGTAATACATAACAATATACGTATATTACATCACTACGACTAAACATGCTGCGAAGTCGTCGGATTGTTTATAAGAGTTTGCTGGAGCAGCGACTACGGTTAAGAATGCGTCGCCTATAAAACTGCGCCAAAAAGCATTAAAACGTAAAATTCGTGAGGCGAATAACGGAATATTATCTTAACGCAAGCGAGAGTGGGAAAACCTTGAATTCAAAGTAAAAACGCGCAGTTTTCGACAGCCTTAGAGGAAGAAACTGTAAAAATGATTCGTAAACAAGTTTGTTTGTGAACGTCAATTTTATACAAATTATCTGAGCCAGATGATTACTGTTTACTCATTAAACTTCTCTGTAGCAACAAAAACGAAAATCGTAAGTGTGTATATAAACTTAGGTAATTGTTTTCGTCCATCAAAAAAACGTTAACCTTCTGGAAAATATATGTTGGCGATTTGTAGAAATGTGAAAAAGCTTGAATTGAACTTCGGATTTGTATTCTTTACACGTACTTTACCCGATGTCGGATATATATCACTATCTTGTGTGAAGAATAATTTTTCATCAACATGACTAGCTTGAAATTCGAGAATAACGTCAGTGCGAAGTTATGTAATTTCTATACCGTTGGGGCTAATTATCTCGTATACTTCGATTACGTCACGCATTGTGTGCATACAATAGAGAATAATAAGTGACCTCACTGTCAGAATTTTTCACTCGGTAAATACTCGAATGAATGCATCCGTATGCAAAGATTGACCGGGTCTCATCATTACTATTATATACTAAACTTGACAAAAACCAGTCAGACTGATTCCTATGTACGTATAGATGAGACGTATGGCTATATTGTCCGTTTTGTATCAGATGCTTTACCTGGAAGTTGATGTGGGTGTATTTATTTTTGTAAGTTTAGAGTAGGTACAGTATATATATATATATATATATATCATGCGAATAAGCATCTGCTAATATTTATTAACAGCATATGCATCGCGAAGGTCAGTGTCAGTCTCAGTATGTTTTACATAGCAATTGCATTATGGTCAAAGCAGCCTGTTGCCGACCAAAGGCTTGTATCAAAGTGTATAAATGAATTATACGAGTACTTATATTATATTCGAACCCTGTGCAGATATATGAATTTAGAAACGGGAGAAGCTGAACATCTTATTGTAATATGGTATCGAAAATACGAATTATCAATAAACTGTTACTTCTTTGAAGTGAATGAAATTTTTTTGGGCGTATCGGGGAAACTAGATATTTTATCAAGGTACGTTAAACTTCATGCAATAATAGAAATAATAAGTAAAGTGCTCTAAATTGTCTAAAAAAATGTTGAACTCCCTGTTTATAAATTTACCATAAGTTCCAGATACTCCGCGAAGATATATATGCGAGTTTTTAGGATGTTTTGTTTTGCGAAGAATTATGAAACGAATCAAACAGGCTTCTGAAATTTATTCAAATTCGCGAGTTAACAACTTTCCAAGAAGATAAATTTTCTTGCAATAGGACTTTTTTAACTGTCATGATTTTAGCAAATCATTGCTTGGAATACCAGCCGCATGCTATTTCCGTTAGTAAATCGTGACTATTAAAACATAGAAATTCTATAAAAGTATTGAATTCTCAATGCACTCCTGGGAACAATAAAGAGGTTCAAACTATAATCGGTAGTATCGATCAACCACATGTACATATACGAATATTTTCATGCGAAAATATAGAAATTTCTTATTGCTAAGTCAATGGAATGTTCGTAACGAACAAACAGTTGTTAAAAAAAGAAGCTCATGAAACCTGACGACTATTCATGATTTATACGTGTACCTGTGCTCGCCTCTGTAGTTCTTGGGCAATTGCAGAGCTCAGATCGATGTTGGCGGCTGCGGCAGGGAAGGGGGGTGCGACAGGTGGTGCGGGAATGTTGTTCGGTGGTTCCGGATCGTCAAGGAGTTTTCTGGCCGATACGGATACGTAGGAGGACGACGAGGCCGGCTCACACGTCGACGAGGACGAAGACGTCGAGGCGGAATCCTTGCCGCAGGATGACTCTAAGCTAGATTCAGTCTCGGTTGAGCCGGTGCTTCCCATGGACATGGTGC
The DNA here is from genome assembly GCF_021155785.1 of Neodiprion fabricii. Lineage (NCBI taxonomy): Eukaryota > Metazoa > Arthropoda > Insecta > Hymenoptera > Diprionidae > Neodiprion > Neodiprion fabricii. The sequence goes on from NC_060244.1 coordinate 11,382,381, forward strand.
TCCCCATCTGACCGCCAACGGCACTCATCGGTGGTTTCGAATCTGTAAAGAGAAACGTTTAATAAAAGTCTTCCCTGAGGATTGTCTCATATTATGGGGCGAGCATCAATTTTTAGATATAAATTTTACAGGTGGAACGCTTCGGTCAGGAAAACAATTTTTTAATTGGAGGGCGTTGCGTCTAGAGTTCAAAATCGGATTCGAGAGCTTGTGATCGTTGATAATTTTTGATTGATTTCATTCAGTTTCATCCTATATTGCATCATTCGTAACAGATGTTAACATTTTATACGTACCGGCGTACTGTCCAGCTGGCCATTTGCAGGAACCAGGTGGTGGCATACAAGGTGGTGGTGGGGGACAAATGGCGTGGTGCACCTCGACAGTCGTTATAGTTTTGGTTTCCGTTTCTTTCTGCTTTTGAATGAACTGCAACTCAGCCAAGCGGCTGCCTTCCCGAAGATCATCCTGCGATTGAAAAACAAATGGTCAATGAAAATTGTTCAATGCGCTCAAGTTTCAATTGCTTGTGGGAAAACTTGGAGCTTTCGTAGTAATATGTTTTTATCATTTTATAAATAATAATTATATGGACCGATTCACGAACTTTTAGCGAGCTGTTTAGGGTAAAAATTAAGATTTGACTGAAATTTGGATACGTTATAGTGTACACTGAGATGTAAAAAAGGTGAAACTTATAGGTCTCTATACTTTACAGTTTACGAGAAATAAGTTGATTAATTCCATCACGTTTTTGAATTGGACTTTTGTGCCCAAATTTTTAGCAGTTCTTGCCGTCAGAAAAAATTTGACTTAATATATTTTCATGTGAAAAAGTCTGATATTTTGGAATATGGAACCCAGTTTAAAGTAGACGCTCATGAAATGCCAATAAATAAGTTTTTTTTTTTTGACATTTCGAGTCCTGTACAAATGCAATGTATACAAGGGTCCAAAAAACAAATTGTTTTAATTTCTCTATCTCGTGCAGTAGACACGTTTTCGAGTGCATCCCGAAGTCATCAAAGTTGCATGATAATGGTATCATGATTATGATAATGTAAGTATTACGGGAGTGTAGAATGTATTCAGGAAATTCGAGATCCCTGGGATATTTATACCGATTCATCTGTAATAATAACCTCATTTTCGATCCACCTAAAAAAAAATCAGGATCTACTTCTACTTGTATACTTTATCACACAAAAAATTATAAACAACTTTTTCCAGTGTTCGCGTGCATAATAGGATTCATAATACAAAAAAAATTGTTCTCAGCACATCCCAAAGATCTAAGTTATTCGGAAAAATCAAATATTGTTTCACAAAAATACATTGGGCGAGAAAAGGCTGTACTAAATGTCTTCAGGTCAAAAATCGTAATTTTTTGATGTAAAGTCAAACTTCAAATTCAGACCGTCGTCATTTTGTTGAAAAAAATATCGGTTCACAGCGAAGAGGATAATCATCCACGAAAAGCGGCTCCAAACTTGAAGTAAATCAGTTTAAGGCGTCTGTAAGGTATCATTGGTATTGCAAAACATATTACCGAGCAAAAAGGTTAACGTTTTTGTCGAAATCAAGTTTGGTCCCCATATTTTTGAATTCAACAAACTTTGAATTGAACGTCGAATTGAACAATCGGCTGTTAAAATATAAATTCCCAAAATTCGTAAGCCATCCAACACAATTTACCCACTTTTTCAACCTTCGATACACGTACATGTCCTGAAATACGTGGTATCGCCTTCGAACACCCTGCTTAACAGTACAATAATTCAATCGACTTGCCTTCGGGTCATGGTAGCCTCCAGCTACCGGGTCATATAAGGGACTGCGGACCCCATTGGCATCCATGCCATCCGGTCGCCGCCCTTCGACCTCGCCATCTGCCTCGAAGTAATGCGACTCGTACCCACCTCGGGATACGGCGACCGGATCATAGAGTGGTTCCTCATCCTCGTAGTCGCCTGCTCGATACCCCAAATGTGGTCCTTTTCCTAGGTAAGGACTGGGGTCACCCTGGCGCTGATTAACGCGAATGACCGTCGTGTTGTTCGGCTTCCGAGTCCACTCCGCCATCTATGTGTTATAAGACATTACTCAGGGGGCATGCTCTCATCGTCAAATACTTTGACACTACGATTTTGAAAACTTAACCGAAAGCTAACTCCATATCGGAAATGTGTTATCTATGAGCTTGAAGAAATAGCATTAATTGGGAAAACTACGGCGCTAGTTATCGATATAGCAACGTAAAGAGTACACAGACTATGGAGACAAGATCGGCTGGAATCGGCGTTTTGTAAAAATAATTTCAACTTTTTTTCCGTAAGTTCATTTCTTTTTTTGGAGCGAAACATCAGCTGTTCGATGGATAGAGAGATCAACCAGTATTAATTTTTGTAAGCGAAGTAGGCGTTAGATCGCACTGAATACCAAAATGTGCAATCCGTACGGTAAACATAAAAAAAAAAAAAAATGTCGTCTAGGTATGAAACCGTGTACATTATCCTTATCCTCCCCGCAAGCCGCGTAAAGAATAAGTTGTGATGAAAGGTAGTAAGTCGCAGATGAGGAGAGAGAAAGTACATCAACTCTGTGATTAAGAGATGATAAACAAGTAACCTAGTGGCCTGTATGAAATTACTTTCGGAAGACATTGACCATCCAACTTGTGTTTGGGCGCAGTTGATTACAGCTGTTAGCGGAGCTCTGCTGATGCACATGTAACGCAATGTCGAAAATATTCAGCTACGTAATTACAATAATTACAGAGAGAGGAATCGCTTCGGTAGAGTTCACCGCACCGAACTCTGAGATTCCGGTTTTGTCAATGATGAAATCAAGGTTGGTTCTCTTACCTGATCTATGTGTCTCCATGATCCCGAAGAGCTGCAGCTTTCGGTCGATGAAGCCAAAGGACAACATGTTCTGTCACTGTATTAAAAAACGCAAGAGGTTATAAGTAGCGAATAGCAAATACCGCCGTGATAATTGCAGAGAAAATAACCATACAGTTACATCTACAGGTGGATACGTTGGGCAACAATTCAGTGACCATGAAAAGCAAATGATAAAAAAGATGCGTGTAGTGAATGTAGTGGATCAACGTATAAAACCTCATCGAAACTTTTAAGCCTTTTATTATTAGATACGAACGAGACTGTACTCGATACGTTAAGGATAATTTCGACCACGAATGGCCTAAGGGCGCTTTCACATCGGCCAGTCCCACGTCTCCGGGTAAGAGAGGCTAAGGAGGAGGACGTGGTTCTTGAACTCTGGGGATCGTAAGACTCGACAAGGTAATATCTATCGAAAAGTTCGCTGGCCTCGAGTCGCTCGTCTCGAAAATACAAATAAACAAATTTCCTGATGCCTTGATCCAAGCTATGCGATATTCTTCGAGCCCGGAGACCAGATCATCGTCTAGTAACTAATACCGAATAATTCTTGGCCAACATCCTGTAGGAAATTTATTATTCCGTCGATGCTTATGCGTCTCGAAACCGAAATCGATTGCCAGCAAAGGTTTTTTTTTTTGTTTTTCAACATTCTTACGTGCATCCGTCTACTACGCGTTGCAGTTATTCCGAAAGAAAACATAAGTAATAAGAGAAAGAGTTTTAAAGAGGGATAAGTGCAGGAAAGTGCACCGCGCGGCATTTTTCTACACGTTAATATTGTGAAAATTGGCTTCATTGAGTTGATTGCTACACGTGTTGCGTGACGCTCTACCGTAGAGAATTTCCAACGGTTTGATGCCTGTATTAATAAATTTGCCTAAGGTACCGTTCGAGAAATTTCATTCCGCGGTCTTCAAGTAGCTTCTACACCAATTCCACGCTTAAGAATGCCGTGGTAAACTCAGCGAGCATTCTGATTTAAAACACCCGGTTAAGAACAGTTTCGAATTCATTAAAATACACAAAAATGTGATGCCTTGTAAAAGCGAAAATAAGAACTTATTTAAATTGGTATTCAAAAATGCCTACGACACAAAAAATTCTGTCTGATCGCGAATCACTGTCCAGTATTCATCCAAACCGGTGAAGCTAGATTTCGCAATGAATACCGAGTGGATTTGAGTTCAATTTTAGTTTTGGTTTCAATAAAGTTTATCGTTTTTGGCAAGTAAATTATGGACAGAGTATATATTAATCGCTCCATGATGTACCAATCCGACTCATGAATTTGCCGAATTGGTAAAAAAAAATCTACGCGATAACGAGGAGGGGGAGAAAGGGTCCGTCAAAACCTCAGGGGCGGTCACGAGGGGGGAAGAGGGCTTGAATATGGGTTAAGAATGGATCACGTGCTTAATGAACGCCCCTCAAAGCGAATGATATGAAAGATGGAATTGAAAAAAATGTAATAAAAATCTGTTAATAGGGTAGTCTTTAATTTCAGGGCAAATGTTGCCGGATTCTTCACTTAAATTTTTCTGAATCGATCGAAATACACGCTAAAATTCAGCATAAAAATTGTTTCCCTACGCTGTAAACACATGGAACGATACGTGAGAAACGCGTTGGCAAAAAACAAAAACGATTTCAAGACAAGTGATAAAATATGCCTCTTGGATGAAAAGTTAAACTCGTTTCGAAGCGAGGTTTTTCGAAACGACGGATCTTCGCGGCTGTGCCGCGCGCCTGAAAACGCCTCTGTATGCCCGAGGGAACGACTAATCAAGGTAAAGTTAATTCTTCCATAAATCCATACCCCTTGCCGTCGATATCCGCCCACTGAACTTCCCTGGAGCCGGTCCTGGGTCGCGTTGGATTCCTCGTGCAGGGTCCCTGGTTCTGCGGATAGACGTGGCGACCCGGGATCGGCGCTTGCGGCGGCGGCGGCCCTTGCAAAGCCGGTGGCAAAGAACTGGATTCGAGGAGACTCGAGTTGCCGGAATCGTAGCCGTTCGATCCCCGGAAAATCGCTTCTCCCGGGTCCGGCGTGAAGTAGGTCGGACGATTAACGACGAGGTCCAGGACTCCGGAGCCCCGCATAACTTCGACGGCCTTCTCGAAGGGCACGTCCGTGAGACGGTGTCCGTTGCACTTTACTATCACATCGCCGGGCCTCAGACCCGCCGCTCTTGCGGCGCCCCCTTCTCTCGTGCCCTGTGCAATCGTGGAGAATATGAGAAATTTGGAAGAGATTACGAATGTTGGATAATCGTCGAGTAAAACAGGCAACAAGTCGACCGACTTGACAGTATCAGTCCACGAAGTTATCTGTCCCCCTTTCTCGCTGGGATATGAATTCTTACGAGTACAAAGTATTAAGCACTTGACGTAATAACTTAACGGGACGCTAATAAAACAAAAATCACCGTGCTGCAGAAGCATTTTGAAGGAGTTGAATATTCAAACTATTAACTTCCTGATGTTATAATTACTGTTTATGCATTTCTGACAATCCTAATTTGAGAATATAACAAGTTGTTCTGAAAATGCTTCGTACCATGAGATTATTGCTTTCACAGTGGAAAAAAAAAGAAAGATCCACCAACTTTGTTTACCATTCGATCAATTCTATAAAAGCTAAATGACGGAAATACCGACATCGGTTTATTCTTTTCCGAGTTCTTGTCAGACAGGAATTCACATTTTTGCAAACAACTCGGGCATTGTTCACAAAATTTAGCCAGTCTTAAGTCGGAAAGAACTGCATTTATTGCGATTTATTGAAATTAATAAAAATCCTTTCATTCGTTCATAAGGGGTTATACGCAGATAGGATTTTTGAAATATCCATTTTTTTTTTTAATTCATTTTCGTAATACACATGTATATTCAGGTATATACACAGACGATTTCATGGTGATCCGACAAATATTCTTAAACTCACTCGCACATTTGCAAAGACGCCCTAAAGCGTTTTACAGTGCCTTTGAAAATTTGAGCGCGTTTTTCTCTAAACTATGTTTCCAAAGTCGGTAAGCAAGATTTCTTGGAAACAGCTGAACCAATCAGTCTCAAATTCTTACACAATCTTTATGAATACATTTTTCAGTCCTTGATCGAAGGATTTTTCTCACCGATAAATATTTTCCAATTTGTAAACAAATTAAGGTGAAATTTTTTAGGGAAAATCGAATTTTTGTTTTGAGGAGCCGCCGTTCTGTTAAAAATTAGTGTTTGCTTATTCCTTCGACTAAAGACCGTACAATAACTTATATTAACTAAATCTTTTTCGTTTTTTCATTTGTTTTCATATCTTGCTCCCCGCAAGACATCTTTTCTTAGAGGTGCTTCCGGAGATCGGCTATAGCAGCTGTAAATATCATTATTTTTACAAATAAAAAATATCGAAATGAATTTCAATATTACCCCAGTATGTGTATAAATTTTTGTATTAATAAATTATATTATATAATAAATAAGAAATGTCTCTTCATGAAAAGTCTTTGGAAAATAGCTTTTTTCGGGCTGCGTATAACCCCTTAAAATGTGTTTCACAAAAAATTAATTCCATTGTTGTTGGCATCCAAAAGTCGAGAAGTGGGAAGTTGAAAACGTGTTTTCGGAAAACTTGCAGTTTTGGCTGATTTTTTTCTACATGGACATTAGGGTTATAAACTGTTCGATATTGATACGGCATTGCAATAAAAAAAAATGATCACTGGTCACTGAAATCGGTAACTAATTTACATACTTCGGAAACAGCATGAATTTTATTCGTGAAGCAACCGGGACAGAGTGCAATCCTTAATTGAAACATAATAATTTATTTACAGAGAAATAACAAAGCTGCAACAAACGTGGCTGGCATTACTTATACTGCTGATCAAAATTGTTGGACATGTGAAATATGAGTTTGACCAGACATGAAAATGATAGAACTTCATATTTTATACTATTGGCATCAGGCTTTAGGATTTTTTTTCTTTCATTCAACAAAATGGAGAACAAATTGAAATGAGGTTTTTACATTCTGTGTTAAGGTCAGATTCGACTATTTTTTACAGAAGGATCTCCGATTTAATATTTTTACTGCAAAATTTCGTATCCAGATTTAGCCTCATTCTTGATCAATCGCAGTTGAAGTGCAAAAAATGTAGTTTTCAGGAAATGGATTTAAAAAAAAAGATCGACTCAATTTGCTGGGAACTGCTTCACGTGTGCGATAAGGCTGTACTCGTAAATATATGCATTTTTATCGCACAACAAAGAATGATGTAAATTTACTGAATAAAGTTGAATCATTTTATGATTTTTTTTGTAGAATTAGTATCGCTATTACGAATAAAGCTATTTGAGAATGCACTGAAAGAACGATTTTTTTTTACATTCTGCTTGTGTCTAAAATATTATGTAGTACATTACATATATTAAAAATTTTATACGAATCCGAGACGCGAGTTAATTGATTTGTAAATTTTAACCAGTCATCAGAGGAAATACCTTATATTTATTATAACACTCCACGATATGATTCATGTTTGAATAACAAGTAAGAAAATTCTCACGAATTCAATTCGTAAAATCACTTCTCAGTACTGAAACTGCACGTACAAAATACGACCATTCGATTTCCGTATACTTTGAATCACCAAATGCGTAAGCAGTATTACGAAATTCGAAAATTCCCATCATAGACTGTTTAAAAAATTCCCCTAATCGCCTACAGGAGAAATGCATTTTGTTTGACGAGAGATCTGTTGGGTGTGTCGTAATTGATCATTTCTTCAGAATGCATTCTACACGTCGAATCTGATTCGATTTACTACAAGTGTAATTAATAAACTTTTATTCCGCGTCACGGTGACATTAATGCCTGCATAACCGGTGTTTACGCTCGCGATTAGCAATACCTAGTAGTTTACTACTTTGCACTTCACGTTACCTGGACCGTGAGGCCGGGGTTGGGTCCTCTGCAAACACCGCATCCGAGACGGCCCTTGGATCCCACCATGACTCGTACTCGAATCTCTGTGCTCAGCGGAAGGATGTTCGAACCGTTCTCGCATTGCTGTTGTACCATGTGCCACGTGACTGGGTCGTTCGGATTGCTACATTGAAAAGTTTTTAAATTCGTTTTACGATCAAGAAGAAGTAGGCACGGCTGATTGTGTAGGTGAGAATAAATTCGCGGCTCGTGTGAAGTGACGTGAAAAATACCGTACATGGTAAAAAAATTTGTCAGAGGAGTTTGACAAATTAACCGTTCTTGAAGAATTTTTTTTTCCCAGAAGAAATTGTCAGAATTTGCAGAATTCTTGGATCATTTTTGACAGTAATTCATTTTCGAATTTCGATAAACTTCTGTTTCACTTCCTTTAGAGTGGTGTTAAATCTAAACTATTATCGAGTCGAGTGACAGACATGGGTAAAAATTTCTTCGAATAAAAATTAATCAGCAAACGTTTTTTAAATTTTGTTGGAGAATTGTTTTTTTTTTTTTTTAGAAAGCAATCGAAATACAGTTAATCACGATCAAAAAGAAAAGCAATTCAAGGCGAAACCCAGTAACCGTTCTTTTTTTTGCGTATTTATCTCCAATTTTGAAATAATTATTCGAAAAAAAATTAACGCAGATTAAGGTTATAAAAATATTGGGAATGAATTTTAATTGCACAATCGCTTTCCTCTTCCGTTTGGATCAAAATATTGCATTTCCGTTTTGAGAAAAAAATTTGGAAATTCATTGTCACGAAGACATTGGTGTATCCATGAAAAAATTCCACCATTCTTGAAAAATCGTAGCAATTAAGTTAGTTTGCCATGAAAACTACCGATGCAGATATTTTCCAAAGTCTTTGAAGATATTTTTCTTCTTAAACTTTGCATTTCGAGAAAACAACACGAAACTATTTTACTTACTTGATGTCAGAAAAATTGCTAAAATAATGTCTATCAAAAAATAAACAATCCGTTACCAATTTCGGCGAAAAATTCTGTTGTAAAATTATCCTACTGTTACTGAAGAAAAAAAATAAAAATTTTCAAAGAAGATATTTTTGCCAAAATCTTGTTAACCGAGAAAATTTATACCTGATAAATTTCAGGCAAGTATTTGATAAGGTTTGATGCAATAGTGTGAGTCTCAAATTTTTCGTAGTACGATTGTAACGTTAAAAGTTACTCACTCTTTGACTGGTATCATCCCAACGCCTGTAAAATATAGAAATAACAAAAATGAAGATGAGAACGAATTAGAAAGCGGAATAGAATTACGTACGATGTAATATCCATTGTCAAGATATAGGTTTAATAACAGATATAATATACGTATGTCCACGACGCGAATAATTTCATCTTTGACTGCAGATATTCGTGCGAAGAGGAGAACTATGATTTTCCGTTCCAAACAAATAGAAACTTTCAATTGCGATAGATTGTATACTCACTTCTAATTTTCAGTACTAGAACCTGCTGTGTTCGGGCGAGAAGCGCGACCTCCTGATGGACAGCATCTTCCACCGGGTATCCGTTCACTCTTATTATCTGGTCACCAACCTGAGAACAAACCCGGTTCCACTAAGCAATTATAAGTAGATAGGCGCGCGTCATCCTTTGAAAGCAAACTCGTATACGTAACACCGAAAGGCAACTTCCGGATGGCTGAAGCCTAGCCACTTACACAGAACAGTAATCTTACTTCGCAGCAGCATTCTGACTAAAATTACAGCTCCTGTTATTGTACTTGGTTGTTCCATTGGGGAAAAGAGGAGGAGAAGAAAAATTATATCGTCACTCTCGGCTAAAGGTTTGACCACATTAAGCTCACCTCGAGGCCAAGATCAAAAACTGGACATAACATGAATTATAAAAATTCAAGCGTTCTGAAACTCGTTCCTAGTCGGTAATTGATGCTTAGTAACGTTCGGTCGATAGATTGAATCTTTTCCAATTGAATAAGTGATCACAACATGGCTGCCCCGATATTTCAAACATTTTTCAAACTTCACTAAACAGTGCGCGTTAACTCTATGAGTAATAGGTGGAAAATTGCGACCTTCTTAGAAATTTGACGTACCGAAGGTCTCCAGTTCCGTGCAATCTACAGACTCAATATTTAGAGAGGCGGTAAACCGAGAAGGCTCAAACTTAAGGTATTTGGTTACCGTCATCATTTTTACCGTGGATTGAGGATGTCAGGATTCGATAACCCGTATTCGATGTGCAAGTAAAAACTTGAAAATTTGGAACTCTTGTACAAAAATTTTCCCCTCATTACGTTAGTCTGATTTTAAATTGCATCTCTTTACAAGTATAATTAGGGATGTACGAAGTTTCTTGGAGCACAGCACAGACCACCAAGATTTAGATAAATTACAAAAAAAGAAAAAAAAAAACAACGATGGTACGTATTATAATAATCTGAATGTGGGTAAGATTACAGGCGCCAAAAAAAGTTGATTATCAAGTGTACACAATTTTGTGATCCGACATAATTAGTGATCAGCAATGTGTAAATCGATTTTGGCTTTCTGTAATTTCTATTTAACAATTTTAAATGATATATTTCACATGAATAAACAGTTCGCAAAATAAATGAAACCTTGAAGAGGTTGGTTCACCAGGAATCGATCATTTTTGGTAATTTTATCACAAGATAGTCATACATTAAGCGTTCATTAAAATATTATACTCGTAAGCTATGAAGATTTCTTTTAAAATACGAAAAGAGGAAGTTCTGGAATTAGGTAAAATCGATAGCTTGGGTGTCAATGCGATTCAAATCGATTCAAAATAACAAAAAATGTAGTACATTCATTCGATTTTACTCAACAATGCAGACTCACTTGATTCTAAATGTGATTTCCTATATAGTCCCTGAAATTTGATTTCTTTTATCACGTTACCATATTCAAATATATAAATTGTTGGTCATAATCAAAAATTGGCAATATTGAATTGACTACGGAACAAAAAACAAAATCTGTTTAAGTAGATTTGTAGAAAATACGACTTGATCTGAATAAAATGGGCCATATCGTAGAGTTAAATCAAACGAATCTGTTATATTGTCGACCATCTTGAGACGATTCGAAATAAAGTATTGTTATCTAAGGTCATCTTTATAATTCCATTGTTTTCTGTTTTTCAGTACTTTCAAACATATTCTTCGCAGCTTACGAATATAATGGTTCGATTAGACGCCAATGTACGATTATATCGTAATGAAAATAGTGAAAATTATTGATTTTCGGCCAACCAACCTCCTTAAGGCAATTTCTGAAGTCTTATTACAAGCTTCTCTTCAAGGAATTTGAATCATTTTCTCACCCTGAGGCCATTTCTGTGTGCTTCACCGCCAGGCTGCACTTCGCTGACGTAAAATCCTGCGGCATGTTCCCGGCCACCACGCAGTGAAAATCCGAAACCTGAAGAACCGCGTTTTCTGAGACGGACGCTTCTCGTGACGCCAACCACTGCGACTCGTCCCCCGGAACCTGTTCCAGTTCCGGTTCCGCTGCTGGAAGTGCTGGCCGAGCCGCTGCTGCCCCTGTGGTATAAATGATGGAAATTGATATTATCAGGTCAGATTTACATACACGTAAGAGGCGGCCGACGATATGTTCAACCTGCATTCTACGCCTCGTGATGCTGACGAAACCACGAAATTTTTCGTGTCTTTTGTTTTTGTTTTTTTTTTTTCTATGACACAACGTCGTTTCAGACATACATGTAGCCTCGCTATTTACACATTTATTTATTATATCCTGAGACCGATGTACCGTCTCTTTCGTATATGCATCTATAGTTGTATTCCATTCGTTACGCGGAAACTAAGATCTCTCGTAAATCGAGTCCGTATGATACGTAAATTTTGACCTTAATTACGTTTAGAAAATGATCAACGATCTCTCCGTCAAATTTAATAACGGATGTTTTGGCTAAGCATATTCTATCAACAGAGAAGCATAAAACACATACACAAAAAAGTGCGTCCGCATATGTTATATACCTGTGCCTATGTGTGTAATACAGACTTGTAAAATGCAAATGCTGGAAATAAAGTTAAATTATGATTCCAGAAATGTCCCCTTAACACAGTAGAAACGTATTACATATAATTTCGATTTCGTGGTATCAATGTTGAGTTATCAAGCACTTGAGAGAAATCATATATTTCGTTCAATCTATTGCTTACTGTTCGTTTCTACGTTCGTTTTTTGCATTTGACCACGTGATATTGCTCATTCTGTTCGTGAATAGAAACTCCGCTGTTTAACTGATACAGATTTGTAAAATTCTTTCCCACACCATTGACGATGTAAAATGATTTTTTATACGAAAAAGAAAAATCAGTTGTACCAAATGCCAAACAAATCATCGCTATCTATAATCTATTCACGCGTGTACAAAAATCTTTTGTTAATTAATATTTCAATAAAACTAATTTACCTTGCTTAAAAAAGTTTGACCACAATGGACATTTCCTAGAAAATGTTAATCCGGTTGACATTGACTGCATTTTTTAAACGTGCATAATGTTTCAGCAATTATCACCGTTTCAAGATTTCGTCGTGACAAACTGTACAATGACCCGAGACTCGGTTGAATAGAACGAAACTACCAATTTGAATTTAGGTTGAATTTTTTCCATTTAAAATTTCAATTTTATATTAAAACAGCACCGAGTTAATAATCACGAGGAATACGTAGTCAATTGTACCGTTTATAACGCTATTTTTTTTTCTACACGGGTGACGTAATTATCGTAACGATTAAAGAGGCTGGTTGAGTAAAAATCGATACTTCTTAATAATCTTACCATAAGATAGTCGTACGTCGAGTGTTTATCAAATTATTATATTCCCAAATTATGGAGCTCTGTAAAGAATACGAAGATAGAAAATAATGGGATTATAAAAAAAAGTTTAGACCGATGCTTTATTTCGAATCTCTTCAAAATGTTTAAAAATCTAGCAGGTTCGTTCGATTTCCCTCTAGGATTACTTTGTTTATTCGTTAAGTTAATTTGGGGAAAAGTCTTCTGAATAAAAAGACCCATCGTAGAATGAAATCGAACGAATATAGTCGATTTTTAACAATTTTGAAACGTTTTGAAATGAAATAACGACATTCTATTGTTTAACATTTTCGTATTTTCCAAAAAAAGATAGTTTCTGCATGGCTTACGAATGTAACAATTTGACAAATACTCAATGTACGACCATATCGTAATAAAATGAACAAAAAGTATCGACGTTTTTGGCCTACCAGCCTTCCCAATCCTTTCGAAGCTGCGATAAAAGGACTGCGACGCTGCACACGCAGCATTAAAACTACAGTTTGGTACTATGATAAAGCAGATTCTTGAATTACCGACGCCGGACGCCCGGTGCAGTCGGCGGATCGTATCGTCGCGTCGTGTCGCGAACTCGAAACGAGAGAGTATCAAACCTACGCACACTTTCGCTTAATGCAAGCTTTCAAAAGCGCAGAGAGATATGTATGTACACTGGGGGACAATGAATCTGAGACGGCTAATTTTTTACACTAGACAGTTACGTTGGCAACACAAAGAAACCTACAGCGCCACAGTCGGCCGAGCGCGAAACAAATTCAATCTCAACAAACATAACATAACACAATCGAATCTAACCTTCGAATACCGCCGGTATAATGACTTGTTAGATTGAGACATATTCTAAGGTTTGATTCGACGATCATGGGTTATGCTATGTTTATTGAGATTGAGTTAGTTTCGCGCTCAGCCGACTGTGGCGCTGTAGGTTTCTCTGTGTTGCCAACGTAACTGCCTAGTGTAAAAAATTAACCGTCTCAGATTCGTTGTCCCCAAGTGTACATACATGCATTATACACGTCGGATACCCGCCCAACTTCACTCGGTTTCTGCCTGGCGGAAATTATGTGCCCTCCTCCTGCTGCACAGCTCGTAGCGACAAGGAATTTCCAACCGGTCAAATCGAAAAAGAATCCACATGCAGGCAATATATACACACACATACATGCCTAGTTACTAGATTCACTCGCGATGAAATTTACGACCGCATCGCGGTATCATCGTTATCGGAAAAAACCGGTATGTTAATTAGGATACTTTCTGCAAATCACCCACCGCTACAGTTTGGCCGAGTTTGCAACGGTGGGAAAACTGCTGAAGGCGAATGAAAAACCTTTGGATTGAATCAACCGCTCTGCGCAACAAACTGTTTATGTTTAACGACGACGCGGTTATTGTGCACTCTGTAGTTATGATCGTCTTATTGCTGTACGCACACAACACCGCGTTGACTGAGTTTCTCAGGTAATATATTCACGATTTCTCATCGTCTAATTTATCTAAATGACCTAATGAGTTGTTATAATAATTTTTGCCCTATCTTTTATTTTTGACTCTTCAGAAATTCAGGACTCTGTTTCGCACGGTATGGCAGGACTTAAGCACTTACACGTCACCCGTTCTGCGATACAATTAACTGGTTATTCAGGTTTAACTAAAATTGATCATTGAAATCGATCAATCTTCAACACTGCGTATCTATTGTTTGCCAACAAAGATTTTCTTTTCAATCAGTGGAACTCAAATGAAAAGAAAAACCACCTTGGATTCTGTTTGGCATCAGAGCCGTGAGCATTCGACGAAAAATTCATGCCTGCACTGGCAGTTAGTTCCTTGGTTGGTTTGTGGAGGCAAGTCGAATATATTCAAATACCTAAATTCCTCAAGGCCGTTAAATAACTGCTCCTGATAATTGGGAAAAGATACATTCAATAAATATACATCGAAATCGGTTAGATTTCAAGAATTGTGATTAATGTATGCAAATTTTGCAAATGTTCGAATATTGAAAAATGTCATCATTGTCATAAATGTCTTTAAAGCCCCTAAAATTTAGACTAATGGTCTACAATCCATTTTCCACTGCACCTGTCAAACATATCACTGAGGTCGACTCCGAAATTTTTAATATTAAACTTTTGATTATACACAGGTGATAATATGCAGCAAAGGTTTCTTCTTCCGTCTGGAGTATTTGAAAATCGTTACAGGCTCTCCCCGAGAGGAACAAAATGCGAAATGTTTCGTCAAACAGATGGCGCATGACTCGCAGTCAGTTTCACTTTGAGTACCGCAGCGTCAGGACGAAGAATCGATTTCTGTGCAAATTGTCATTAGCATGTAAATTCCAGCTATCTTTGCATCGGTTCATTCACGAAAAGTTGCCGGAGTGAAAAATCAATCTGTTATGCTATAGTTAAAGGCACCAGAAAAGCAGGGTCGAAAATCGGGCAAAAGCCTTGTCGAATCCATCTACCCGATTCAAAGGGAAGGGCTCGTGATATCGAAATTCAAGTAGATGCATTTCGACTGTTGTTCACAAGGAAATAATAAAGCGTTTGACTGCAGAAATCGAAGGCCCACAGACTTGTCACCATTTCACAGATGCAGATGAAATTAATCCGTGAATAAATTTTCTCATTTTTTCTGGCGTATTGAAGTTTGGCTTTGGCTTCTTATATGCCTAAAGGAAGTGAACTTATTGTTTTGTTCTATCTACGCGCTACTATTCCAAAGTAATAAATCCGCCAACTAATAAAACCGAAATCGTCGTGAAGTACAAAAAAATGGTATGGACAGTTTTGACCAATTGTGCCACAATTAATAAGTTGCGCGAGCAATTTTGTAACTTTTCATTTCCCAATGAAAAGTATTCAAAAAATACTCGAAATTCCTGTTTTTTCCCCTTACCACAGTACAGAAGAGTCCATTTGTAAATAAAATTTTATTTTTATGATTTGATTTGCTGAGTGCTGTTTTATTCGACAGTTCAAACTGTTGCATACGTAGGTACATGTGAAATTATTTTAACCACGTACCGCTTGTCAGATGAACAGTAATTAAGAAACAGCATATATAGGCAGGCATGACACGTGTACGCACCATGAGTGAAATTCGTATGCCTAATGTTCAGTTCTTACGCTTTTTTGTCTGAGGTGTAATCATGACTAAACAATTCTTCCTATCATTTAGATGAATGTAAAATAGTGCTCGATAATTAATACGTACTGAAAATGATCGTGTATAAGCTGAAACAGAATTTGAAGTGTATCAACGGCAGCCATATTTTTTTTCTAACTTTTGAAGTTGACGGTCAAGCGTCTCGCTGTTATAAAAAAAATAATTCATTCCATCAGCTGAGTTTACAGACGATATCAATGATTTTAGCTCTGAAAACTTCGCCGCGAGAGTAAATTTGCCATCGCAGTTACAGATTATAATTCACAACAAATGTACCTGCATATGATAACAATTCTACATCCCCATTTTTCCTCCAAGCACGAATGATACATTAATAGTAGAAGCTATTCAATGCGATAATGATTTATCTACACCTGAAAGCGATTAGCTCCAGATTCTCAGCTGATTAGTGATCAATGCACTTTCCCTTGTCGTTATACCTGTATTGTACATCAGATATAGATGATACTATCGAAGCTGACGTATAATTTTACAGGTATTTAAAGTTCACCAAAAACAATGAGAGACGAAGATAAATACTGAGTTTATGGAGAATTCCACAAGGGATGCTCACTCTTATTAAAAATATTCGATCTTATGTAATAAGCTGTATCTATAAGTATCTTGGTTATAAGCTGTACACGTAGTTTGCTTATATGTAGCTTATAAGATCATTTGCACGCCTATTAGTTCCGAGTTGTAATTATTCTCTCCCATTGCCGTCTACAACTGAAGTACGGTGAAGTACGGTGAACGAAAATTACTGTAGCCTGCAGTATTAAAAAATGTCAAAAAATGGAAGTGGAACTGTACAGTGAACAAAAAGGAGAGAGGAGTTCTTGATTGACGATCATTTTTTCTTGTAAGTTTAGTATATATATAAAATATACGTATAAACATTTATATAATCACACGTGTGTGTGCATAACGAGAGGCAGAATGACCAGGCGATTAGTAATATAACTTTCACCTGTTGTGCAGTTTTTTAAAAATAAGTGGAACGTAATTTGACCGGAAATTGAGACAGACAAATCAAATAATTCCCTTTTCTATTTTCAATCCTGAAACATACGTTTGATTACCTGCACTTCAACTTTTGCAAAAATTTCGTGCTCTTTCAATACGTCCGCGCCGATTTAGATGATAGATGAGATATTTCCATTTTTGAAGGTAAAAAAATTTAATGACCGATTGAACGAGAGTTTTAATCATTTCTTTGTCCTACAGCATAATTAGAATTTACCGATTGAAGATTTTACAGCATGTCTTCCAAGTTTGCGTAGAAGACGGAGCAGTTTAAAATTCCATTTGACCTTGCTGCGACGTCATAATGATGCAGCAAACCGAAGGCGGTTGGAAAGCATGACGGCGACATACGGAAAATTACAAATTTCGCAGTAGAAAATGAGACCATCTCACAGGTAGCAGTGTATGGTGAAACTTTTTACCATGCTATAAAATATTTTATGCTTTACAAATCATCGGAAACATTCAGTCCGCAATTCACGATCAGACTTGTGCAACGAGACAGTTTCGGAAATCTATTTTCTGTATCTACCCGACAAATGTTGCAAAGAAATGACAGACATGTCATGTGCGTATGGAATTTTAACGAATTCCCATCAGCAACCAAGTGTGAAAGATTGCGCAAAGAAACAATTATTACTTCAACGTGTCAAAACGTAACTTTCACCTGCTACTAATCGATGACAATGAACTCGCACGCCAAAGCGGAAGTCATAAGGTACATCGACAAATTTAATTATACACGGATGAGTAGAGACAATACGAGACAACGTGCGAAATATCGACGGGTAAGAGCGTTCATTTTAATTCAAAGAATTGTTATACATCGCACGGTAGAAAGGAATAACAAAGTAAAACATAAGCGTAGGTACTTTGCGGAATCATATTCCGGCATAACATGCTTGTTATTTCGAATAAGGAGTTAGCACACAGGTACTCTGTAATATTTGTGTTGGGTCTACGTGCGAACGTTTTCACGCACAGATTACAATAAATTTAAGCACTCGAGGTTCGGGCGCACAAATTGTAAGTGTGAAATGCGAGGTGATTGTTTTTGCTGTTTACAGTTTATTGCTACGAGTGAAATCTCATCTCACTTGCACGGGCGGCAAGGCATCTTGGGTTATGGCCGCAGAGCCTGCAGGATCATTCTCTGGTAGATCTTGATGCAGAGATGGAAAGTCGGAGGGAGTTGGCATTGTGTGCTGTACACTATGCACGAATTATTGCGCCGGCCGCGATACTTCGCGCCTCGGTTTTATCTATTTCTACTTTTCCATACCCGCTGCCATGACTCGCGGGTATATGAAACGGTGCAGGAAATGAAAGCGAAGCTGCATTAGCGTTCCACGTTGAATTAAACAAACACAAAAATACAACTGACCGAATTTACGATGACGTTGATTTCCTCGGTGCTCGCTCTCTGTACTTATTTCGAAGATATTTTACATAACGCGAGTATAATTTACCCGTTTTTCCACGTATCTTTTCCATGTATATACAAAGTACAAAGGTATAGTGAGTCTGCGAACGCGCATGCGCAGAGCACTGAAAAGACCATTTTAAGTTCTAGGAGTCAAAAGTGGTATTTTCTACACCGCGCGCATGCGCCGTCGCGAACAATTCTGTTATTACGCGACCCTAACCTCAATTTCGTGCTTCGTGAAAAAACGCGTAATATACTCTTGTTATGTAACGAATCGTATGCAACGAGGAGATAACGGCCTTTTCATCTCGCGTATTTGCAATATTCGTTTTTGGCTCATCTACGACTCATGTTGCAAACTTACGCTCGGCCCGAAAAGAACGTTTTTACCTCCATGTTACACAATATACTATTCTTGCGCCCCGCACCACCGGTGAAAGAGAGATTCACTTTAATTTTCGCTAATTACATTGACTGCTGCGGAACTCATGCCGAGTCATTGACGTTGCATTTTTTCGGCCATCCGATTCGATCCAGTCGAATCGCAACCACTTTTTATGCTTGTGTTACAAAGACTGAGCGGTGTATTAATCGCTTTCCACAAAACGATCGGGTCATTGTTCCCGAACTATCATCGCTCTTTCCGACATGCCTAATTTGCAATGGGATACCGCATGCAGCCGTGGCATTGACGATGCAATTCACTCGCTCTAAGACCCGAACTGCCTTCAATTAGGATACGAGCTCGTTACTTTCGCCTGAGAGAGAAAATAGATACCAACTTTGGTGACATGGTGAATTTCCCTTTTTTTTAAAGAGACGTCGAGGATGTCAGACTGACGCATATTACCCGTTTCCGAGTCCAATTATCGTTCGCGAGCTTGTCACTTCTCCTTGCTTTTCAAGATTCTCAACTTTCAAAATCCTCAACGCGTGAACTTTTCACTCTTGCAATATCGTTTCGAAACACTGACCATTTAAATTATAATCGCTTTATAAAACAAACCCAAGTGTGTATTTAATTTCAATTGGTACGAATAAAGAATTGCTCGCAAAATTGATACAACATTTGTGAGCACTTGAGCACTTTGAGATTATCAGTTCACAGACAATTTCCAAGAACTTAAACCACTTTCAGAATATTTGGCCCCCTGTAACAAAAGGGGTCCAATTACACATGCGGTTGAAACGCAATTGACAAAGGGTGAAACAAATAAGCATTAACAACCCAAAATATAAGAGAACGAAAACTTTACCCAGCTTACAACTTTTGCAAATAAATGCTATAAATTGGATGGAAACTCGCGGCCTCTAAAGCGAGATTTGATTCCGATACGCCTGGCTGACACCGGCTTTGAGATCAGACTCTTCAGATCTGTACCTTGCTCTATAGATCTTTTCGTCACGCGTGGTCGGTTCGATTCATGCTCGTGCGACGTTCTTCGCTTCGGTATTTCCAGTAACCTGAAGCGACGATGCCGCGTGCGAATTGTCAAATAATGATTCTGTGTTCTGGAGTATTGTATAATGTTTTCTCGAGTTAAAACGTACTCGTCACCTTGCATTCACGCTTACGATTTAGAGATGTAAAATGACTGAAAATGCTGCAAGGCGAATGATTTGAAACAATGTGAAGTTAATTTTTTTAATGATATTTTACAAGTTACACAGATTTCTCATTTTTCCGCAAATAATGCAACTTTGCATCTTTGCCTACTTCTTGCCTAACGTACACGGAGAGAAATATCTGAGAAAAATTACCCTGCTTTTACTATAATCGTGATGTAAAAGACACCTAATGCAGTTTTTACCGTGCCTCATCAGAAAAATGCGTCGTCACAATTTAAATTTGGTGCTGCCGAAATACATAGTTTTTAAGCAAGGTAGTAATTTTTTTCATAAAAACCCATAATTTCTGTAACATGCATCGATAAAAACTGCATTAGGTGTCTTTTACATCACGATTAGTAACAGCAGGGTAATTTTTCTCAGATTTTTCTCTCCGTGTATAATCATTAATTCTGCGCCAGTGATTTATTGCCGCCTTTTCAAACAAGAAACCTGCAGCATAAATCGATTTTCAGTTCATCAGAAAACGTTGAACCGAGAGAGCAGATTACTTCGGGGAATTGCATTGTCACTGACGTTGCAAATTAAACTCCGACTTTTTCTATATATAGCTATAATAACTAAACTTGTAATTATTCGCCTCGGAACAAACTTATCGCATGACATTGGCGCTAAGAATTATAATACCGATGTAACGCTTTCCCACGAAAGCATTTCCGAGTGGACCGGGAATTACGTAAAACTCATTGACATTCATTCCTGCAAAATTGCTGTAGCATCTCTCAAAGAGCAAATCTTCATTACGATCTTGAAGATTTTTGTATGCTAATTCTTACAGTGAACTTCGGTTTAATGTGTCTTTGAACTTGAAGTTGAACTCACAATTATAACGAGAAACGTATAATTGGCCTTATTTTCATCCTCGTCCGAAGAGTTCTTTTTTCATTGAGATTGATATAAAAGTCACGCAAACCGACTAACAGAGCTTTTTTTAAACCCGTTGCAAACTAAATTTTCCACTTGTAGAAAGACACTTTTGTCATATTTTTGGATAGATTTGAATCTGAAAATGTATCGCTTAAGGTTATAATTCAGTTCAAAATCTTTGTTACATTCTCTGCAGCCAGATCAATTATAGGCGATCAGAAAAAGCTACATGAAATTTTTACAGCGATGGTCAGCATCGGTGTTTAAAAAACCTATAAAGAATACTCAGATTCATTTCCGATAATTATTGGTTGTTGATCTGTACC
The DNA here is from genome assembly GCF_021155785.1 of Neodiprion fabricii. NCBI lineage: Eukaryota > Metazoa > Arthropoda > Insecta > Hymenoptera > Diprionidae > Neodiprion > Neodiprion fabricii. The sequence continues at coordinate 11,403,600 of NC_060244.1, forward strand.
GTAAGATTTTACTTATCTATTACGTGGAAATGATTTACCACGACCCTGGCGTAAATTGTTCCTCTCTACTGCTCGATGAAACTTTTCCAAAGGATCCCGACGATTTTTTAACGTCAAAAGTCGCGGCTCCTTTCTATTATTTATCTCAACTTCCATGTATATCTACGGACATTGTCAAAAAATGGATTAGTTGAACCGCATATTGGCAGAAGGCAGTCAACTGTGATTCGATCAGTTGGTGGTCGCACCTTATCCTCTATTTTCGATCGAACGAACTACGCGGCTCGAATGCTTAACTCAAAGACGTTAAAACCCTGGGAGCAAATCTTAATACGTTTATCTTGTTTTTTTCGATACACATTCGGAGGCATTTCGACTTCCTTTTCCGGCGAAACTTGTTTATATTATACGTTGCGCAAGTCTGTGGGATAGCTGCGGCGCGTGAAAAGGTCTTCAGACATTCTGATCATTGTTACAGCTTATATTCACTTGGAGATTTAGCACAAGCGTTTAGCTCCCGCAATCCGATTAAATATTGTCGGTATGCCACGATTTATAGAACTCTTCATCGTTCCGGATTGCCTAGATTCATCATCCTGCCTTTCTCGCCATTCCCTTAGCAGCATAGGTATGTGTTTGTGCTTCGATTGAACGTGAAACTACGAGAATTTCGAATACATATTTCATGAAGTCGATTTTCGTTTTATTGTAAGATCAAACTCTTTAGCAACATTCACATGTAAAATTGGATCAAATTACTTATATTTGCATAAAATATAAAGTTAGACAATTAGAGAATTCGATTGCCTGTTATTGCAGTTTTGACATTCGAAGGAAGAACACTTCTATGATCACAGCAAAAAGGGCTCGTCAAACCGCAGTGTACACCTGTAAGACGGCATCTGTAAACTGCGACTTTAGTATTCTTTATTGACTCCTCCATGGTGGCTTTCCTTCCAGTAAAAACTTCACGACCTGCTTCCCGTACTGCCCGCGGCAAGATCGGTGTAAAACTCACGGCCCCAACTTTTCGCTCGTTCCATTTCATTTCAAACATTCTGCGTTATATACTTACGAATACTGGGACAAAAAAAGGAAAAAAAAAATTGCAATTCCGTTCGTAAACGTCACACGAGCAGAAATAATTCCCCAAAAAATATTTATACCACAGCGTTTTTTGTCTTATATATTTTTTTATTCAATCGGTCGATAGCCAATTTTCGAACACAATTAGCTGCAGCAAGACCAAAACCACAGAAATATGAGTTCACTTTTTTTCTCGCGAATCTCGAAAGTTGGGTTAATTTTAGAAAAGCGGTATGTCTCGATTGATACTAATCTTGAATTTCTCGTGTTCTAATTAGCTGCAGAGTATGTATGTGTAATCTAACTAATTATGTATTAAAATACCAGTTTCATACTATATTGGAACTGCTATTTTAAGAGATTCGCTAAAAATCATTACCGAAGGATAAACTTTTTGCTGTAATTAACGTAAATTATGCTGATTTATTTAACGTGGTACTTAATATTTTCGACAACATTGTCACCAAGTCTAATGAATATATGGCACAAGTGAATATTTTGTGCCGATACTGTTGAATATTCAAAGTATGGCAAGATTAATTAACAGGAAAGTATAGTCGAAATAGGTTATATATACGATGCAATTAGTCAGGGACTAAAATATACATAATACAGTAAAACTGACTAATAAATGTAGGATAACTTACACGTGACACAGTTATGTTCTTTATTCGTTTTGTATTTGTTTTTAATCATGTTAATCATCGTTTAATGGGAAATTACTCAAATTCGTCACAATGGATCTAATTTAATTGATTAATTTATTACGGTAAGTGCATTTGAAATAGATATATGCATTGTCAGGATCGATTTGGTGACTGAAAACACGTTAGCTTTTCTCAATTAAAAAGGACTATTTAGTAACGAGCATAAAGACTATCACGATCGGGACTATTAAAAAACCATTTCAATCCGAATCCCTTAGAATAGTTAATAAAAATATCTTCATAACTGAAATCAATTATATTATACAAAACGGCTCGGAAGTTTACGAAAGCTCGTGTTCCGCACCATAGAAACTGTGAAAAGATGAATAACTATTCCTTAAGATAGAAAGTAAAAAATCTGTAGTCGTCTTACATGAATCATCGAGTAATACTACTTGCTTATCGTTAGCGATCAGGACTCGCGACCTACGAGGATACTCGAACGCGACTTCGTGAGCACTTCGACGAAGTGAAAACAATCGGAATCCCATGTAGCCGTATATAAAGAGGTCGTCCGAGCCATAACAACCGGAGGCACGTTCGCGTTAGTTTGTTGGACATGCAGTGATAGCTGCCCACCAATAGTATAGTTCTAACTATGCCGACCACGTGATCGGTACGAAACGGTCAACGGATTGCTCATGCGGCTAATCGTAAGTAATTGATTGGTGATCGCCTTCGCAACTCCCTGGATGGGGATCCGCCTTGGCGTCCACACATCCACATACGCATGTATGCCTCGGACTTGACGGACTTCGATATATAAACCCCATCGCAATATCATCGACGCCTGAAATTGCGCACGCAGTGTGATATACTTTGCCTGCTTCTATCTCTGGGATGCGTGCGGGCACATACGTTTATAGAAAGAATGAAAGACGCTAATGCGTGCCATGTGCCCGGCTGCTGGTAGTACCTTCAGGGGGCCAAGTGTGTCAGCAGGTCGGTGACTTCCTTAACGACTGACTGACAGGACGGACACACACCGAGTTAATCGTAAGCCGAAGACCGACTTACATGAGAGTTCTGTCCCGGTCCAGAACCACGGATATAGATTCCTCCTTTCCTTTCCTCTCCACTCGACCCGCCGGTCTAGCCTCAGGAATCGAGCTTGGTACTGGTTATCGGAATTCTACAGATGCAGGCGATACAAAGTCTCGAAGTGGGCTTGTACAGATATGCGGAAAGACGGTAATGGGTGAAAATTTTCAACGACCAATTGGGTCTCTTGACCCATTTTATCAAGCAATCATTTTGTGATTCAAATTACGAATGGAGAACGGTAAAACTTCCTCGTACGTCCATTTTGAGATGAGGAAATTCGGCAATTGAAAACCAACAAAGTGCTTCAAGTTTTGTGCTACCTCACCACTAAACTGCCAAGACTTGATCCGACTGTGTGATTATTAAATTAGTGGAAATGAACCTTACAGTTTCCAGTAAAATCCATCCCACCTAATTCTTGACAAAATAGAACCTGTTGTGAGATCAAGATGGTAGACCATCATGGAACAGCAGGTTTCATTCCATTCGCGTGTAAAAACTATGTCTACGCTTTCAAGGTTTTCGATTATGAATCTGTACTATTGTATGACTAGTTTTCCCTACCAACGAGATTATAATAATATACCTTTTTTGCAGCGAACTATGTCCGGGCGTTACGGTGCCTCATTTCAGTACGAACCGCTCGATTTAATATGCTTGAATATTTCGTTACACTCTACGGTGTTTTTTCGGCTAAACAAATCCCAGGAATTTGCATGCTAGACATCTATCTCCGATAGATTAAAGGCACCTTTTATATTTTGCACATTATCGTCGCTTCGGAAACTCTTAACATTTCTGCTTGACTGCTTCCATTGGCTTTAGAGACGAGCCAGCCGGCAGATATATTCTTCACAACTAATACTCGCCGAAATGCGATACATTTCGAATTGGATTTTGATTCAGCTCCGAATTCCATGCCGTATCAACTCTGCTTTCAAGGTATCGTTCCTTCGCTCGAATTTCTTTTTCATTACAGTTTTAAGCGCACCGTGACAACGTGTTCCTATGTTTATACGGTAATTAAAATTGACCGTAAAGTGAGCATAAAGTCGTTGTAAAGAACTTCACACTTGTGTATATAATACGAAACGAAATCACAGGCCTACTTATTGTGTTGGGCCCACTTCCTACAGTGTGAAAAGAAATCTCTTTACATTGCTACGCACACAGCCGTAAGATGAGTGGAACGTTAGTTCCGAGTGGAAGCTAATATCTCGCGGCTGATTTGACTCAGTTTACAAGTTGCAGCTGAATCGTTCTAGAACCTCACTCGATTGTTCCAACGAGTCGGAAACTGTTTTCCCATCTTTTTGCTCTCCGCGCTCTCTTGCGAATCTTTTTGCAGTACGAAAATATTCCTACGTTGGCTGTACCGTATGTAAACTTTTTGCTGACGATGCAATGTTTGATACTTATAATGGGACGTACCGCGTTGCATGGCCCCGAAATTAAACATGGGAAAGAACGAACGGTTTTTTGCCCTCCAAAATCCCCCTGCGTGATATTCGAAACAGGTTTATTACACGGAGCGATCTTGGCCTGATGATACCTTGATTATCCAAAAACCTCAAAAATCGTCGGCGTTTCACTTTCGCGACCCAATTTACATCCCCGCATTAAGACGCAGAATCTTAGGCGTGGCTGAGCAATATTACGATAGAAATCGCTTTCGGTTCATCGTTCATAAAAAAAAATGCAAAGTCAGGCTTATTATTTTCTCACACGAAGTTATATACGATGCAAAGACGAAATATGTCGAAACAAACTCTTACGATTAAATTACGACTCGTCCGGAGTAGTATTTTTTCTCGTACAACCATGAAATGAGATCCCAACGATATCTTGGACCGTTGGGATATGTTCAATCCAAATTGGATGACATCAATCTCATATAGTAATTACACCGGCGATGACTTTCGCATCAGGCCCCGCCTCAACCGTTTAATATTCTTGCGGTCTTTCACTAAATTTCTACAGTATATTTGAACGTAACAGAAGTCGTGCGTCTTGTGCGTGAAACGAGATACAGATCGACGCATGCATTATGTGTATTTCATGCATATGCATTGTAGAGACGCCGTCGTGACTGGGCCATTATAAGTCGGAGCGCAAGTCGTACAAGTTGTCTGTAATGTCTGCATGACACGTGTATAACTTGGGCGTTATTATAAGTCTTACCTGTTGAATATCAAGTGCGTTTTGTACGTATCCATATATACATACATACATACATGTACATATGCATATATATATATAAATGTACACATATACGGACCTTCGGTAGGTCCTTCACGAGGCGACACCGTTATACCCTACTTTAATTACACACATTGAATAATTTTCATGCCATGTCCATGATCGCAGTGGGTATAAGGTGATGTTTGAAATTCCCGCTGAACAATGTTCCCGCTTCGATTACCGCGAAGGATCGAGTCCGGGCGACCTTCACCCTGACCAGGACGGTCAAGCCTCGCCACGAAGGATGCTGCTCGGGATATTTACCACGTGCAGCTTCCGCTTTCGCGTTCCCAAGTTTTACACTGGATGAAAGGTTGAGCAAACATCCCGCGTAGCTGCTTGCTTGTCAGGGCCTTGGGCATTGTATCGACTGTTTAACTACTGCGTATGGTTAACAGTGGAAATTTCAATACGGATTTGCCGAGAACTTGAGAAAAATGCAAATTTGCACCGAACAATTCGGCGATGACGGAAAAACGAGCGAGGAGTCAACGGCGTGTCAACTTGAATAATACCTGCGTATGTCCTCTGAACTTCCAAATTCAAGCAGAGGTGACAGACATCAAATACACCTTGCAAGAACCAATGAAATGCTAATTTCAGTCAACGCATAAGCGACGCAAAGACGATTCATATTCGCGCTCCAGTGTTTCTTCACGAATGTAAATCGACGCGAATTTCACTGTTATGCCGCTGCGATTATCACACGACGTTCCAAAAATCGTTAGCACACCCGTGGTTAGCGTATGTTTGACGGTTGACTTGACACATATATCTTCGATTCGCTAAAAAATAGTTGACTCAATTCCTTGGCAGCCCTAATTAGTCGAAAACCGATAAAATTCGCAGCTACCGAACATAGCTTACATGAAACTTTGTCACCTCGGCATATTTTTATCTAGATATTTGCAAGTCAAGCTACCGGTTTTGTTTCGTCTTTATCCGTGAACTGTTTTAAACATTTAGCAAGTCGAAACTCGTAACCAGGTTTCACAGTCTTGAACAATTTCGAAAACCTTATGGGATATGATTTTTTTTTATCCTGTTTCTTGTCACTCATTTTTCAAATTTTTAAACTATGTCTAGATTTTGCCACTGCGGTATGAATCTTAAATTCCTGCACACCACTAGTGTTTCTATTGCGACTGCCAATCTGCTTTACTCTTCTCCTTACTCCCTTGTTTACAAAGAAAATTGTGATAAATAAAGTTTATTATTATTATTATTATTATTAAATTATTGTGATATTATAAAAGTGAAATATTTCATTGCTACCTATTCTAATTTTTTTCAACCGTCAAAAAACAATAAATCATCACTAACTTCGTTAGTTTCTGTTGATACTATCCAATTGTGTTTCTGGCACAAGTGTGAACCTCATTACAAGTTTAATGAAACGAGTGACTCCAACAGACTCGATTTGCATATTTTTACTCGCTAGAAAAATATCCCATACATTAAGTATGCGACAAATCGAACTGGTGCCAGCGGTTGGTTGCGAAAATGAAAAATTCCCTTCGTTATCCAGCGGGTGAAAGTGTTGTGAGGTAAAATTTCACTCGGAATACTTTCTTCGTGTATTAAATCGTAACTGTATATACATCGAGGGAAGCTTTACTGCAATGGTGCTTTTGAGTGACTGTTAGAAATTCAATTCCCGGACCAGCATTGCGCGTTTTTTTTTTCTTTCTTGTTGAGAGTATCGCCATTGCTGGAGAATTTTCGAATCCCTGAAGAAACTGAGCGTAGTGTTACGTAAAAGTAAATATTTCGTACGATACTCGTACAGTTAATACGGTTGCGGTTAGCTAATCGGAAATCTCTGTGTGGGTGTATTGGCTACACGACTACAAACCATGGAAACAGGTGACGTTTACGTAATTTGATATCAACCTGTTGTTTCAATGAAAGTATTAGCCCGCCGGGGCGTGATGTCAATGAGAGAGAAAACAGAGGTAAAAATATCGAGTAGACGTGCGTGACCCGATTCATTGCAGGTAACAAGTGTTCCCAGCTGAGCACTACCTTAAATACGTTCGGTTGACAGAGTTGTTTTTAACTCGGGATTTTTCATTTTATTTATACCAGAATCCCCGGTTGGAACTTATTTGCATATGTGCGTATGTACCGATATGCCTTATGTTCCACTTTCTTTTCACGTAATTTGATATCAGAAATACTTCATATACCATGTATCACGTCTAGCTGCGGGTAGACAAGTTGTACGGATATGTGTTTTTCGTTCGGATACGTTTTTAATCGACTTGCGGATACGCGAATTTAGATATCAGGAAGAAGCGTAAGGCAAGTAAAATTTTATTTTACTTTATAAGTATTCGGTAAAATGGGAGTTTTAATCTTTACGATCATGTTAATTACTTATTGAAGGTATTGCGCTTCGAAATACGCGATTTTCTTACTGTAATTGCCAATTAGTTGATGGCAGGTCATCGACGTAAGGTGGCACCTTATACAAATCACGCGCCGCATACCGAAAGTATGTCAAGTTTCTTTTATTCAGGTTATAGACTCTTACCAGAATCTGTATAAAAATCAATTAAACTCCTTGACATCATAATAATTTTACGGATATGGATTATCTAATTTATCTTCTCGAGTTTACTAATTCTTCACACATAACTTATATAATCAAATTATATCACTTTTAGCTCGAAGCTGCAAGTCTAGGTTAAAAAATAGTTGAAACGTACCCGTGTTCAAGCGACGATCTCAAGATTTTTCAAAAAATTGTAACGCTGTGTGCAGTGCGTGCAAACAAACGCATCAAAATATTTTTTAACATGTCCAAGGACGGGTCATTTTGCCCGTGTGACTCACGGCTGTATCTAAATCAGCGCAAACGCGTCACCCTGAACCAATTGTAATTAACTTTGTTTTTTTATTGCCCAAGATTGTAACAAGTCCACACGTTTCTTATCTAAAGGTATAAATAGCATGCATAATTCTAGCTCCTACGACTAAGGTGTACGCATGTAACGTTTTGTTACTTGAACAAATTGAACTTATTTTATAAAATCAGTTCTCAACTATCATTGAGAGAATTCACATTTCAAAGTTTTCAAAAAGATACTTTATATTGAAACAAAATTGAATTTACCAGGTTTTTATTTCCTTATCGCAACTGCAAAACTGAACATAAATGCAAAATTGAAGATACAATGAAATGTTTAGTTCGGACAAATGACCGGAACTTCAATGTTAGTCGTGGTTAAGAATTGGATATTTTAACAATTTTGAAAAAATCGTACCAATAGTTTGCTTGAACCGCGCAATTGTGGCCATATAAAAAAAAATACAGATACAGTTGAGTGATTCATAGCTTGAAACGTGCCCTCTTCTACGGAGATGCTTTTTCTTTTCATATATATATACATATATATATATATACTAAACGATGAATGAAAACTCACGGACCGTCTCGACTCGATAGCTTCGAAGTCGAAGCTGAACGCGAGCCTCGGAAGCGCCTGGAAAGTTGTGGAAAGAAACCAGCTACGAGCTAGGTCAACGTACAAGAAACTGTCACGAGCGTTCATTGACGTTTAGAAATAAAAATAATTCGGTCTGCGTTATCCGTAAGCAGAAAGTCTCGATCGTGTGTTTTCGATATCGTTCCAGAGTAATTTTCCGAAATTAAAGTACCCGCTGCTCAGAATTCGCGGTAGACGATCATGCACCTACGTCTAGTTCTCATTGACCGATCACCACAAAGCTGGCTTTGAGGTGTTACCTGCAGGTTAGAAATTTGTTAACCCTGGTTTTGAAGGATGGATTTTACGGCCGTCGTCCGGCGGAGGTGTCAATTAGTAACTGTTTGCGCAAGCAGACCATTTCTAAAGTCGACTCAGGTTGGTTCACTAACCTCCTGGGAGAGACAGGCTGCCCAAAACATACCGTAACCATCACTCCCAGTCAGCGTATTTGCCGTTGCTGCTGCTACTGCATACGAAACGTGGGCGAGTTTCTATCGACGTCCAGTGAAATACTAATACCGAACGTAATTTGGAATTATATTCATCGGCGGTAATTAATTAACGTTTCTCCAATTTTCCAACTCACAATCAATATACATTATAATTTCTTTTTTTTTGTCAGTGAGCAAATTCCGTCCGCCATAATATTCAGCTATAGTACTGATGGATTTACTTACTAGAAAGTATTATACAAATTGTAAGTCTGTCCGAGTCTCTAGATTTTGAGTGTTCAAAAAGTAGGTTCGGTTCCTGAAGAACCACGCCCAAACGGTACCAGTTTCAATAATGAGAATCTAATAAGCGATTACAGTTACAGGAAATGAACAAGCGACAATTTTTCATGCAGATGATCTGGTTATTGCGACCTTGATCGTAAGTTGAATCGATCGTTGAATACAGAAAATTTTTATGCAGATTGTTTTACAAGTTTAGTGATTTGAAAAGTGATTCTTTCGGCATTTTCACCTTATTCGACTCAAATCTCAACTTGAGTCAAAAAACATTCTTGTATCCAAAAGAAATAGGCGGAGAAAATAATGGCAACATGCCTTGAAGCGCACGTATACGTACTATGTGTGCAAATAATCGATAATCACATCTTACTTTAGTTCATACGACTTGACGTCATTAACTACTAAGAAAGTAACGAAGCAGTACACAGCCATACAGATTTTCTGAACAGTTTTCGAACGATTCATATTTTTCATCAACAAACTTTCCTGCACATTGAATCAACCTGTTCGTCCACCTGAATTTTTTACTCTAGCAAATACATCCGTTTCGAATGGAACTGCATTGATTTCTTGAGTTCTCCATGCCCGTCCGTTTATAGAATACCACGGCATAAGTATCCGCCAGCAAGCTGAACTAACAATAAGCCGGATGTTTTGCGATCAGAAATTTCCGGTCCAGTGAAGACAGCCGTGGCGCTGAAAGGAATTTAAGCGAGTTCAAAAATCACGGAATGTTCTTCTTGCGAACTATTTTCGCGAGTCTCATAATTGGGCGTAGATTAATGCGTAGCTAAGTTCCACTAATAGAAGTTCCGCAGTAATTTCCTCTTCCAGTACTGCTAACCAAATCGGATATTGAATTAATCCAACACGCGACCCGGTCGATCGATACGGAACTGCGATTAAATCCCCCTGACTACGTAATCGTCTTTCGCTATCGCGCCGGGTGCATTACGACCTTCTACTGCGCCAGGAAATCAGTTAATACCGAATCTACTGATTAGAAAAATCGAACTGTTGGCCTAGCGAGGGAACAGTGAGAATGCGAATGCGTGAAGAGTGAATATTTTTATCTCAGAAAATCTACTTATTGTGGGTCTAGTTAAAATTTCAAGCCTGAGAAATGTCCTTAAATGTCGAATATTAATCACAAACGTAGCACATACCGCAGGAGGGATTGATGTAACTCTGGCCTGATACTGCAATCTTTAATTATGCAACCATCTTCTTCGCACGGTTAAACTACCCGAGGTTTCTCACGCACTCGAATCCCAGCAGCATGGCAGCGCTCTCTAGCATGTACTTGGCATTTCAAATTCCCCTTATTACACATCTTTACACACTTGTACAACTTGCGTACATTTGTGGTATACGGACTGCGTACATACCTACGTTATATATCCTCCTTTTACACTTTTCGCAAAAGCTTCGTAAATGACGCGAGTTTCAACCACGATTATAGGCATAATTTATGTACTTACGCATGTATTGCGGTACGCGTGTGCCTGATGAGAAAGTCGCATCTTTCAAATGGCATTTAGACGCACCTAGGCCGTTTTAGAAAAATCATATTCCTTGTCAGATCAGTCAAAATCTTCTTTCTCAGAAAATATTATCAGCTCTCAAAAAAACGTTTTGTATTGTCTAGTAGTATTCAGGCGTCAATTTTATTGATTCTTATCTTACGAATGATATCGAAGATTATTAAAAAATTCAAATTGTGTAACATTAGCAACTGTCAAACCTTTCGAACATGGTGAAAATTATCAAGATTTGACGAAGAATTTCACCGTACAGTGACTGTTCAACATATCGCGAACTCGATCAGGGCTCATTGAAATAACGCGAACCATGCTACAACAGACTATCGACGAATGTAAGTGAATGTGGTAATTTTTATATCACTTACAGGCTTATCTTAAATATATTCCCATGCGAATTCGACAAGTCTGACTATAATATACTGCGGAATAAAATTACGAGAAAGATCGGAAAATGAAGTAACACGGTAGCGCAGAGGTACGATTTGACATCCGTGATCGAAAATTTATAAATCGTACGGTGATCTGCAAATTTGACCTAGCCCACAAGGCCGCAGGTCTTCTCTCTGTACAGATTATTATCAATATACTTGAGTTTTAACCGTGCAGACTGCAAAGCCAGTTTCTGCTGCCGAGGGTGACTAACGGCTTGCGCGACAATAAATTATCTGGGAATTGCGTGCACGTCTAACTGGGAAACGCTGCTACAAGTACCATCTACCATGTAATTTACGACGTCGCCTTTGGAACCGCGCGCGAAGAACGCGCCGGCTACCAAAACTATCCGCGGCGCAAAGTTGGCGGGTAGGAAAATATCCGTACGTCATGCGTATTATATGTACGCTATACGTACGCTACGTACGTTGTTTGTACGCCCGGTATTCCAGAGGAAAACTTTCTTTCACCTGCGAGCCGAGTTCACATCACGTGCCCAGTCTCAACGCCCAAGAAAGGAACGCTCGGGTCCTTGTACAACTGCTCTACGGCACCAGTCGTCTTAACTTAAGTAATCCCGATTACCTACACCTTATGCCTCAAGGAATGCATACGTTCTTTGTTAAATATAACGTGCAATGTTGGTCGAGCGAAAATCGATGGTTTTTAGTAATTTTACGACGAGATGCAAGATTTACCGTGAATATTTATGATATTGTTCTATTCGTAAGCTTGAAACACTCTTGAAGAATACAAAAATATAGAAATTACTGAAATCATAAACAAGAGCTTGGGTACCGATGCTTATTTTCAAATTACTTAAAAATAGGTCAAAATCTAACAGGTCCGTTGGATTTTTCTTTACGATGGCGCATTTTATTCAGAACGCTATTTTCTAGCGATCCGTGAGATAAGTTTTTCCCAGTATTTCAGTTGTCAATTCAATAATGCCATTTCCTAATTGTAATCAGTATCACCACGGTATTGTAAAATTGATTTTTTGCGGTTGAGGTTTGCAACAAAATTCTCCTTCAAAAACAATACATTACCGATATGAATATATGAATATGGTTTTAATGTGTCGAGTCTATATCTGCTTTCCATTTTTTGCTGTCACGTATATACTAAATATGTTCTTTTTTTTGTTTTTCATAATTCATAATTCGTTGTATTTTTTTTTTTTTTTTTTTTTGCATTGTCGCTACTTTAATCTGTTTAGATGATATCTGTACATACAAAACCAGTTCATACTGATGGAAAGAGAAAGAAAGATATCGCCTAACAATGTTTTCACACCAATTATGCATGCCCCGGCGCAGTTCTCATTGTGACTTTATGTCACGCAGTACGAAAAGAAGTAAAACTACAAAATAACTAGAATTATACTAGTAGATATATTTTCTGACGATTTTAAACTTTAGACTTTTTTGGTTCATAACTTTTTTTATAAACGTTGCAGCTATCGTCAGTTCTTGATTATAATTTGTGAGCGAAAATAGCGTTTCAATTTAAAAAAAAAATTACATGAAAGGTATACGTGTTGCGAATTTTTTATTACTATATTTCGATTCCAGAGTATCAAATCTATTATAATTACACATAATAAAAAGAAGGAGAAAAAAAAATGTTTACAGACCTGTGTTATTTACCGACGTCTATTAAATTTTATTTACCGTAAGCCTTCCGAATGAAATGAGCCATAAATTTAAATACAAAACGAATCTATTAGATTTTAATTTCAACGTTTTCGAATGGATTTGAAATGAAGCATCGGTGTATCTAAACTTTTATTTTTAATTCCAGTATTTTATATATTTCGATTTTTAAACACATCTTCGTAGCATAATAACATAACGAATCAATAAATACTCAAAGCACGACCATCTCGTAATAAGATAAATAAAAAGTACGAATTTTAGGCCACCTTTAACCCTTACGTTCTAACCATATTTTTCAACCTGTAAGAAAAATCGGTGTACGCTTTACAGGTGCAGAATTTATGTCCAATTCACCGTCTATCCACCTGGAATTCACTTCGTAGAACTAATGTTTGTAATTGAAATAAAATTTTCAAATAAAAAACATTGAACGTTTGCGACAGAAAATGCTTGGCTCCGTTTATAACCAGCATCGAGGATGCTGGTATTATTTCTTTGAAAGAACACCTGGGCATACATGATACACGAGCGTGAATAGGAACATAAGTATACCCTTGTACCGCTGTACACTTTCACGGTGTATCTATTAGGCCTTTGTTAGTATCGCGTCTTCTTCGCCTCGGGGTACGCACTTTGGCATGGCATAGGCATATTATCCGAAGACACGGATGAACCGATGTAACAGAGAGTGAATAATTGCTATTACGCGAAAGTGTAATTTCATCTATACATACATATATATATATATAATATATGTATATATTATATACATAATGCCGCGTTTTACGCCGTAAGTACCACCTACGCACCAAACCTTTATCGCCCGGGGAATTTACGTGAGCATATACGGGCAGGTATATGAAACCCCGACGCAGTAGTGATAACGAATGTATTTTAGATGGGCTGTGTTATGAAAAGGCAGTGGTGGAGGAGGAGGAGGAGGGACAGGCACGCAAAAGTGATAAACAAGTCGCTTACGTTACATGCCTGCAAAAGCAGAAAAACCAACCGTAGCAGCCGACGATTTCGAAAATTATTCCGTGGCTTGAAGTTCGGATAAAAAGTTGATATTCCGAATTATATATACCGTGCGAAATTTTGGAAAAAATTAGAAAGATCAAACCGACGCACGACGGTTAACGATCCAAAAATTATAAACTTGAGCTGAAAGGGGTTTTTGGCGTTTTTTACCAAGGGTTGAAAAATTTCTCATCAATCTCTGTAGAATGTTTTTTACCGATCTCTATCTGAATCTCAGATGTGGATCACCGATCGGAAATGCAGGATGCGAAATTGTTTTCACGAATGGCAAAAGGTGATTCCAAGTTGAACTTCACCTTCACAGCGACTTATTTGCCAATGACAAATCTACGAGGCATTCCAGTTTGAGATTACGTGTCTTACCTCATTGTGTATATTGTGATCCGCAATACGAAGAAGTTCATTCGCAGTTTGACTAGGCCTCTAAGAATGTAACCTTAAGCGTGAAAATGATGAAGACTACGGTATTTTGGATCAAATCAAGCGTAAAGTAGAATCGAGCTGCATTACCCATGATCGTTTTTTTATCAGCGTACACGTATTATCCCTTTAACAGGGAAACTGTAAACATGTATGTACAGACATTTGTTGTACATCTACAAACAATAAAAATAGAATGACACATGAATGTACCGTCACAATGAGATGTGCGTCACACTGCTCGATAGACAGTTCAAAAAACATTCCAAGCCACCGGATGTCGTATTCTCGAAATTGGACGTATAGAAACAGTATAATACATAAACTACACCTTTGAATTGACTTCTTTTGCTTCGCCGATGATATAAGACGATAAGAACGTTTCGGTAACGATTGCTGAAAAGCTTTGAGTCGACGTTTTGCAATAAGGAAAGAATGACGAAATTAAAAACAGCAAATTGGCGATACGTGCGAGTATTTCAATAGGCTATCGTCTCATTTTCAAGGATAGGATATGATGGCATCAATCAGCGATGATTGAATACGATCCCCGATCACGTGGTTGAAGTTTTAGTGACGTTAACTTTACTAAACGCTGAACGAAAAATCACCATCTTGGTGCAATATCAGAATAACTTCGATGGATTTCAATTTACAAAACGTTGGTTTCGCAATGCTGTAGAATGGTTCATTTCATTTCAGATAACTCCAAAGTTGCGAAATTAAGAGATTTCCTAAAAATATGTACATCGTTACGGTAACGTTATGAACTTTAACCTCGTTTTCAACATATTCAGGAATATTGTCAGGATATTTATCAACGCGCCGAACTGAGAAAATGTTAGCAACATCTCCGTCCCATAAGTGCGAACCCTAATGATTTCGAGAACACTGTATGATTGTGCGAAATATTTTCATACTTTGTGAACCACGGTAACATACTGTTGTACGTAAGCATTTGAGAAGTTTTTTTTTTTTCTTTTTCATATTTATATTTGTACGCAACAATTGAGTATGTGTTAAAATATTCAAGATTCGATCGAGTTTTCTTGGAACTTTTCGGAAATACCGTACCGAAAAGGTAATCTGAAGTGTGACCGTGTCATTTCCATCGGCAAGAATTAGTGTTAAGTTGCATAGAGTTTAGACTGACAATGAGAAGAGTCAGTGAACCATTTATAGAAGGCTAATCTAGCCAGCGTTGAACGAAGTATAGAAAAGTCGTGCAACGTGCCCCAAGGATGAGTTGCCGATCTAGGACTCTTCGCTCGGTTTGAAAAATACGGCGACAAAAAATCAGAGACTGTGAAAAAATGGGGGAAAAAATAGCGAATTTACTCCCGACGTCGCGTCGAGACGCTGCCAAGGGAAAGCGTTCTTGTTCGCTTAAACTCGGGAACTATCTGAACCCTGAAGAAGCCGCAAGCCAACATTTCTAGTTTGTTGATTCGAGCGTAGTCAGCCGTGTCGTCATTTGGCGACTAACGCTCGCAAGGAAAGTCTCTCGGATGGAATATTATTTCTGATATATATATACAACCAGTGCATATTCGTATTTTTTTCCAGAGACACATACAGGTTTTCTACTCTTTGAAATATGTCATTCTTCTTTTTAATTAGTCTTGAAGTCCTACTTTCGTTCCTGGATGGAAAAATACTGCAATCGTTATTTCTTACAATTACCTTAACGCGCCTCAACAATATTCCCAGCATGGATAAACGTCTTGAATTACAAGGAAGTTTAAAACTTGATTAGCAAAATGAAGAACCGAACAAGTAGAAAGATTCAAGCTGCATGATCGGCAATATTTGCAACCATTGTTACGGTTCAACGGTAATACTGTGGCTGACTAGGTCCTGGAATACATCGGATGGAGTATGATTACCGTGCATAAATAATATCCCACCTTGAAGATCGGAGTGTAAGATATTTAGCTATACTCGGCGTTATCTCTTTCGACCAGAAAGAGTAATTTGCGTTGGTAGTTTAAAGTTTGAGTAACGTTCCTACACGAACGTAGCGGCAGTGTAAAGCGGCCCTAATATAGGGGGGTTTACCTTTTTCGAAACGCCTAAAAAATATGTGAAGTTTAGTACCGACAATGCAATTATCCGTATCTCTCAGAGATCGCATCTCTTCAAATAATTACAGAAACTCTCCGTGTACTAGCTACTTTGTTTGACCATTCGGAAATTATGTACCGATTGCATTATTATATGCTCTGCAGGATAGAGGAAATTGTTCATAACCAATTCATTCGCCCAAACTTTACTTGCACAAAAAATTTTCTATCGCAAGATACGCGCGGCACTATCGCAAATTGGTAGGTATAAAATGTACGAGTCTTGTATTAGGAGAGTTGCAACCACGTTTGTCCACGATTCGCTATATGAGGATAAATAATGGTTTTCTATTGTTCTGTAACGAGGAGTAGGTTATAGCGATACTTGAAGAGCTTGTACACCTATTGTGAGGAGTCAGCTCGAATTGTCCTAAGAGCTGTCGCAACGTGAGGATTGCGGTGAACGTTTGATTACGCGCAATTAAGCAACCGCCCTTTTTTCCACACCTATATCATCCTCTAAACGTTGCCAATCCTCACGTTTCTCACCCCTCAGAAAATATATCCCTCTCCTTCTTTCAAAGCTATATCGACATCCGGCTAGATAACAGGTAGCTGCTAGGCGTAGGACTGGATGAGGAAGCAAAAAAAAAAAAGAAACGCACACGTGACTCATGGGTTCTGCCCCTTTATTGATTCCGAAACGCCACCGAAACGGCGAGCAGATGGCGCCACTGTCGGGAACCCGCAATGGTCAACCACCCCACTTCTGGACACTGGGTACGAATGTTTCAAATATAACACGCAGTAAAACCGCGCGCGAGAAAATAATTCCTCTCGCTATCCCTCGCTAAAGCTTATGTCGTAAAAATTAATTAATCCATAACGCGGTTCACGCGCATTATAGTTATGGCTGCTAGGTTATGTATGCGCGCAGTAGGCAAAATAGCGGAATCCCTTTCTCCGGAGCATGCATCATAACATCAAGCTAAGTACGTACATACACATATACTTGAACAATTTTCATCGTTATAAAGTTGTAAAGTTTCTTTTCACCCTGTTCTTGCTTCGTTGTTTTGATCATTGCTTTTTTCTTCCATGTATTATCTTATATTTCATTCGACAGTTATTTTACAGGACTAAAAGTGCGAGTAATCAGAGCTGAAAGTAAGTAATGAGAATTGATGTGCAGAACTAGCTCACCGGTATACTGCACCAGCAAACATTGCGAGAGGTCTTATCGCCCTGCGACAATAAATCGATTGAAACCGGTCTTGGACCGCTAGTATACAGCCATTCGGAATTTGCCTATTAAGAGCGTATAATTCCTGTTCTGCTGATAATTAATCTCCGACCGTCTTTACCCTGCCTGATTAATTATTACGCCTACCATCACGGTATCTACGAGAGGACTAAACGTCGGGAAAACAAAACTCCAGACAATGCAGCGTACGCACAGATAGTCCGATAAAAATCATCTATCTCCACCCACCGAAGATACGCAACAGAGTTGAACGGTATCATCCTTGTGCCGTAGTTATACCTATCAATTTTAGATCTATCTACTTACGCGCATCAGATGGCGAACGTGCGATTGAAAGTTTAGATGCCAATCGCAGCTATACGTGTGGTGACCAACGATAAGAAGGGAAGAAATTAGTCAGATCGTTCGTGATTCATCTTTTGCACTCAGGTTTCGTAAGTGATATTGCCCTGGCTACATCTGACAAATAGCGGTAAATTAGTCAATCCTTTGATTATAATTCGTGAGCCGCAGCTTGCATCGTTGCTATTCTAGTATATGGATCTATGTACGTATGATATACCTCAGTGTGGGTTACTCGTGGTGTATTGACCCTGCAGGAAAAATCTCTCGCTGAGATCGCTCGGAAGCATCCCACTTGAGTCAGAAATTACGTAGAATTAAGGTGACATTTTATACACACACTTTCTTCTCGTGAATGCAGGATGCGTTTCTCAGCAAATTGTACAAGGGGAACCGCAGCGTGTATTTTGTGCAATCAAAGATAAATGGCACGCGATTTATAAAAAAAAATTATATAAATTTTCTCTGGCGTTTGTTTAAAATTTATCTGCGATCGTATTGGAAGCGAATACGGAATCATAATCTCGAGAAAATGTTACTGACTTTACACCGTACTTTGGAATAAAAATTGCATTGGATGAAAAATTTAACATTTCTTCGGAACATGAAATTTCACAACCTCGACAAATTTCCAGAACAGTCTGCGTAATTGTTCAGACGCAATTATTACGGAAACGTGAAAATTCACTTATATAAAACTCGGTAATGTCTTTCATAGTTACTCGGAAATTTCTCAGCTCTTCCTAGTTGAACAATGTTTTAAAGAAAAATAAACTAGGAGCAAATGAATGAGACGACATATCTGAATAACTATGAGAAACTTTTTCGCAATAACATCATACATATACGACGATGCCCAGTGATTTCTTTATAAGTCTATAAGTATGTAACATTTTCTACGCTATTATATAACATGTGAAATAACTTATATCCCTACAATACATGTGGTTGTAAGTTTTTCACAAATTTTCAGCCAATTTGTAACTGCACCGCGAAATATGAAATGAGCTGCACGAATAAGGTCGAATTCTGTGGTAAATATTGACGATTGACACCCTGTGCATGGAATGATGATAATACCCCCCATCGATTGTGATGCAAAGCCACGGGAGGCACCCTCCGTATTTTCATGGCAGCGAAATGCGTCATGCGGAAAATTCGGGTTCGCGAGCCTGTTTCATGCACGCCCGTACTACACACGGTTTGTCATCGTCATGTGTATCGACCGCCCCGAGAAGCATACGCTCCCATGACATCCTCCCTCCAACGAGTGAGTCCGTCTTCCACCGCCATGTGCGCAATACGTAAAAATTTTAGGTACATAACGTGTCTCTATGTGTACCACTAATATACGGTGTATTGTCGACACGGGCCGTTGCTCCAACCATATTCCGAACGAACGAATAAGAAATTACACAATGTTGGTCGTCACCTGCGCCTCTCGACCGGACCACCTGTTTCGCCCAAAACTATAATTCTGACAATGAGGGAGTCTAAAACGAACCCGCGTTCGCTTTTTCGATTAGTCCTAGGATATCGCACACTTGGTTGTTTAGTGAGTGTTGTCAGTTCGACGAATAGGCCCCAACTGGTACTATCTGATCGTAAGTCATTTTTTAGTAACGATTGTTACATAGTCTCCAAAATTTAGTTATTCAAACACTAAGTGACAACGTAACGACAATTAGCAACGGTTCCAAGTTCACATTCAATGTATTTCGATCATTTAGCTGCGATGTACTTTCGCAAAGGTAGGAATTTTATTTTTGACAGTACGAAATCAGTCCAACTAAAATTGTAACATCCCAGTTGCCAGCGAATTATATCTTAAAATCTAAGTTTCTTTTCTGCGGTCACAAACTCTAGAAACAGGGGTAGACCAAGAATGGATTTGTAAACTTACGATAATTTATACCGATTTATATTTTTCGAAACTGCTTATTCATTTATTTCTGTAGAACTATGGTTCGTCAGCCACTAGCGTATAATATAAGTTAAAACAACTTTTCCCTTTGTAAATCATTTACTCATTCTGTTTTTATTCTAATAAATCAATTTTCTCGTAATATTACTGCAACGCAAATGTGTATGTAATTTTCTCATTCCTCGAAGTTAATTCCTATACTGGTTACCTTAACGATGGTAATTGCTGACCGACTATGTCGTTTAGCATGCGAATTTAGACACCGTTGTGCATGCGGTATATTATAGACTCGCAAGCTAAACTAGGGAAAATAAACATGCTCTCATTAACCATCAAGACAAGTTTCAACGCCAGCGGTGAAGCCGAGTCTGTGAATTAAAAACGAAAGAAGCTTGCAAAGATCCACTCGCAGAAAATTGTTACGACAAAATTTTTGCTGCATGGCTATAATATGATGCTACTAGAAAGACGAGCATACTACTTCAGAGTTAAGAAAGCGACGAGCGATTGTTTCAGGTGCGGACGGTAAGCTAGCTGTGTACATCCTCTGATATTTTATCCATCTTTGCTGCAGTGTAGCCGCAGAAGCGACATGGGTTTGCAAATTTCATATTCAACGTTTGTTTTTTTTTTTCTTATTCGCTACGATTACACAATAAGAGTTATAATTGCTGGAACGGGACCAACGGCGGCAGCTGCAGCCGCGAAATAACTTGCTTCTGCAGGCTCGAAGCTGAATTATAATGTTGGGATTATAATGACTAATTGGCTGTAAGTATTATTAGCGATATTACAACTTTGCCGACATTGCCTGCAAGAGTGGTGCACGTTAACATCCAAAGAAATGCACTTCTGCTTTGTGCTACGTATACATGTGAGATTTATACGTGTGCAGGCAAATGCTCGCGAGCCTCTCGTGCCCGTGCGGATAGATTAAATTAGCACGCGTAATATATCCAACCAAAGTAAGACAGTGCGCAGGAGCGTTGTTGGCACCGGCACATTGCGCCTCGAGGATCAACGCACCGCGGATACATGACATACATATATACATGTATACATAGACACACCGAGCATCCCGAACGGCTGTGAAAAATTTTGCGCAAGTTTCACTGACTCGGCCCAAAATCCATACATACGTGCAGCAATCCGTACAATTTTTCCACAGAGCGAATAGACCTGTACGATAATATTTGCATAAATCTTGGCGCGGAATTCGAAAAATAATATATATATATATATAAGTATATATTATATATGTATATGTTATTTTTTGAATTCCGCGCCTATATATATGTATATATCTATATTACATATTTGTGCCCGACTTCAATAATATGAAATTTGTATACAGTGAAGAGAAAAATTCTAAGCTCTGCAAGGACGGGTGAACTCAGAATAATTACCAAACGGAGTTTAAATTTCAAATGAAAACTTCGAAAATGATCATTCGGACTGATAATAATTATACAGTAAAATTCAAAGCGTTGTAAACGAGTCGGATCAATGAAAATGCTATCGACGTGTAATCATACCGATGTGCGAAGGCTGTAGACATGTTACTATCCATGGGGTGGTTCCATATATCGTGATCTTCCTGCTTCACGGGGTGCACACTGTTTTCCCTCCCTCCTTATGTTCCAGTTTTATTCAAAACACCGGTCTTAGGTAAAGTTAAAAAAAAAATATATATATATATATATTCCCAACTCGGATATACCGTAGCTGTAATCACTCGACAAAGTCCGATCCGAAACAAAATCCGCGCGCTGCACCGCGCCTCGTTTGAAAATGTAGTTTTCGACTCGGAAGGCGTGGAACGGGAGACCGCCGGTTGAAAAGTCGGTTATTCGCAGAGGCGGCAGACCGTCCGCGCCTATCGTCCGCCTGAAATCGTCAACCTGAACAGACTGAAGTCCCGAAACAGCCCGTCCGCTCGTCAGTGTGGCTGCAGCGCCGCGGCGCAGTCGAGGACGACGATTCTCCGGAGGGGAGTCGGAGCGACTTGCTTGACTGCCAAGCCAACCGGGCCCAGCCGCCTCTTCCTTACCGACGCGACGGAGCGACCGGAACCCGACGAGATATTCCTCCCTCCTCCGCTCTGCCACCCGGGCATTCCGCGATCGTATTCCTCTCCGTTTCTACCTGATACAAATTACCGATTGCCCATCAATCAACCCAGGTTTAGGTGCTCTCTGAGTTTCTGCGGAGTGACGTTCGTCGAGTTGTAATGCAGTTCGGATAGAGTTATTGGCGATCATATACGTATACGGGTCAATTGTTTCCCATAATGCATTGCAGTTACGCTTTTCTTTTCTTGTCGGGGTATTTTTTTTTTGTTTTTTGGCAATTGCCAGCCAATCTCTCATGCGGCAAACGAAAACCATTTTTCATATTGAAACAACAGACTCACCGTCGAAACGTGTTGTTACATAAAATAAACTTGAGGGAGAAATAGAAACGTGGCTGTATTTTTTTTTCTGTCTTTGTTTGTCCAGGTACATGTAATTACGGTACATGTACGTAGTGCGGAAGATATTCTCTCCAGTTTTTGATTTTCAGTGTTCACGAAACTGGTTACCTCTGCGGACGAACAATTATATTGAAATTTAATGCCGCTGGAATGGTTACTGATCGTTCGATAGCGGTTTCGTCATATTTCATGCGACTAAAGTATCGCGAATCGTCAGTTATTCGGCGAGACTTCCGGTTCATTGACCTCGTTAAAAATTCAGTCTGGGAGGCCATGAAACATGAATGAACTGGAATATGGATTAGTATTTGTTAAAATTATCCTTAAATGTAACCCGAAAAAAACGAACGTACATCGCAAATGTATATTCGATCATCTTGAATTGTACATTCTATAGAGGCAATATTGCCGATATCGCGATATATACACAGCTAAACGACGTATAGACTACCAACGTATACCTATATGCGCATTATGCACCTCGGCAACTATGCGCGGACAAACTTATTTTTTAGGCTGTACAGTGAACGCCCGCCTGCAATATCGACCCCGACCACAGCACCTATCTGCACCGACCTCCACTGTCTGTACTGTAGAGTGCAGCCACACATGCATACTTAGAGTTGGCTATAGTCGATGGAGTGCAGGGCTCGAGGTATGTGCGATGGCACGATGGCCTCGCCGAGGTCTGCACAACTCTAAATAGGGTAAATGAAAATTATATAGTGGATATACGCTCTGCATGCATAGTGCATGGGTGTACGTTTGCCGTCGTGCATGCAGCCAGATTATACGTGTCACGATCATTCAAACCATTTCACAGCGCATGGGCGTCTCACACTTTGCAGTATGCAATTCCATCTGCAATTGCCACATACCTGTGCGGCGCTGTGGCGAAGAAAGCGATTAAGCGGGTGCATCATGCCCTGCTCGATTTCGACGTTGACGTGTATACCTTCGAATATGGAAGTCCGCGTATTTCAAACGCGAAAATCGACTTAACAGCCCCGTTCTATACGCAATTCTGAACAAAAACACTCCAACAAATTTTTATTTTACGCAGAAATAAGGACATGGCGTGAATTCTACAAATTTACTGTTCCGATTTCCTAGAATTCATACCGTTTCTTTATTTTCGTGTACAATGTAATTTGGAAAAATGAAACGCAAATACACGATTTCACAGCGCAGATTGTGGGGCAAAACGCATTCGGTTTTCTTCGAGAATTACCATGCAAAGACCTGAAATAGTTGAATATTTAGGGCGTCGATGAAGAAGAGAAGAAACTTCAATGTTGCCCTTCTTTCGGAAAATGGCTAAGCGATATTGTATAAATTTTTTGCTTTTTCCGATCTGTTGAAAGAGAAACCAAGCAACAATATCTGCAACATTTGCATCGATACCAATGAATTCGAAATCTTTAGTTATATACAACGAAAGGATTAGATGTATTTTACTGTCTTATATTGTCAGAATAACTGTCATAAATAAACAAATATCATCTCTGTCATTCGGAATCAGTTAATTCACGCCGTGTCGAGCATATAAACTTCAATATTTTCGGAAAAGAGGGCATAATGAATGCCTCCTTTTTACAATTAAGAACATGTTGCACAGTTGTGGTTCAATATTATCCTAAGAAATATCTTCGATCATTTCGATTATTGAAATGATTTGCATAAAAAAAAATCCTTCTATACTTTGACTTATGTCCACTTCCGTAGCATCATCCCGCCTTTCTGCAATTGAAAACACTCGCCAGCAACGTGATTATCGATTAGCCGTACACCATTATTTCCCAGAAACACGAGATATTGCATATACTTTTGGGCAAGCTGCAGGTGCGGGGTGATTTACACCCCCTCGTGACAGGGTGGTACCTGGTACAGTCATCGACGGATATCCGTACGTAGGAGTGACCCGGGACAGGGGGAAAATACCGTATTGTGTCTGGTATACATAGCATCGCCGAAACAAGGAGTATCTTCTGCGCAATAGGTACGTTCTTGATGCCCAGCCCTTGCGCAATACTGCAGTTCCCGGGTGCGCGATACCTTCGGATGAACTTTGCCCCAACAACAGCCTCGGAAATGTTCTTATTTGAAATAGAACTGGGTCAACCGGTGCATGGAGCAGGTTCAAATTGCCATCAGATCTTGGGGGCTTTTACGGTTTAAAATTGATGCTTCTTGGTAAATTATTATGAGATGGTCGGAGCGCGTTGAGTGATTATCAATTTACTTTATTTGGAAGCTGTAAATTGTTGCAAAGGAAATCTTGAAAACGATGCAAATATTGCAGAAAAACTGCTTGAAAACGATGAAAAACGGAGTAGAGTCCAAGTAGAAACGATTTCGAAAGAATTCGGTCAAGTGATGCGAAAGCAATTCTTTTCAATATTGACTACTATTTCAAGTATTTGAATAATAGAATTGATAGATATAGCTTTGTTTACAGGGTATAAAGGTAACTCTGACCCATTTCTGATGACTTGCATAAATAACTTGAATGACAAAACATTTGTAATTCGTTCTACATAATACAAGTATACCTATAGGTTTGTATAACTTATTGTTCTAAATGCAAAAAATATACTTGACCGTTTTTCAATTGTGGAATATATAACAAGAAGAATTCTTTTTTGAATTGAGAATTTGAGATCTTCTAGGATACACATATATGCGAAATAACGTTTAATAAACAGAGAATAATTCTTATTCAAATTTATGTACGTAGCTATTATTTTATACTTATTAGTCCAAGTAACGTTGTTTTGCGCAAAGGTTCAAAACTGATAAATCGCAAAAATCTAGATTTCGAAATTTATTTTTAGTTTATTACAGGCACCTACCTGGGTATCCGTGAAACTTCTTACATAATGCAATGAATAGTGTGTTTATGTACACATTTGAAGCTTAGTTCAAATCTCTAAATGGTGGTGAAATAACCAATGCAATACTCAGTACACGTATCATAGTAATATTCTTGACAATATGATCTGCGAGAATGATATTTGACCAGATATTGAAGTATATCAAGATTTGGTACGCTAACAGAAACTGTCCAACTCCAATCTTGCAAATTTTTGAAAATTTACGTATTATATTCTGCACTTCATTCAATGTTGCAACAACGATACAACAGTCGAGAAAAATATTATGATTTTGGTATAAAATAATAAGGAAAATGAATATTTGTATGACAATTTTGTAATATGCATATCTTTATTCGCCGTGATAAAAGAACATCGTGTAAGATAATGTGCAGTATAAACAAAACAAACTGAAAAATGAGAAAAAATATGATTGATATTGCTTGATAAATCAATGTTTTTTAATACAGAATGTACCATGATGACGTTTTGTGCGAATCAACGTTCGATAATTGGTAAGTATTGCAATTGATCATAGAGTCGAAATGGAATTGAAAGTGTACCATTAACGGCCATTTTAATTCTACACCATGGTTTCAAGTTGTCTGCCAACTATGGTGGTCCAAGAAACTTCTTTTGTATATGTTTCCCACCAAATATTTAAATGTAATAAGTAATTGATGTAATGTACCAAAGATTTTGAAAATACGCTCTACTTTTAATTCACTTATGTCACGAAATAGGTATGGCCAACAAATTACTTGACCGACAAAAATAAGAGAATATAGATCTCGATATAACATCAGCATTCAGCACATTCAAAAGTTAATGTCCCATCGTTGCGTAAGACCTCGCGAAAGAATGTATCGGAAATCGCGATACGAGAACAGCTCTTGAATATATCCACTCCACCTTGAAAGAAGGTAGGTACTTCAATCTCCTTGAGAACTCGCTAAGATGCAGGTTCAAGTGCCTATTCCTGACAATGACTAGGCTCGAGTCTGTTCTTACACTAGATCTTTCTAGTCATCGGCGTGGAAGCTAAACCCATTCACCTGAAGCATGACTTCCTCTTGGTCTTCTCAGATTCGATCTGTAAAAAAAAAAAGCTTCTGTGATAAGACTTGACTATCCTACGTGCGAATGGAGTGAATATGCTAAATAATGAATCGAGCCAAAGAAAATGATTAATCTTATAAACTTTTCGCAAAGTTTTGAAATGCCAATGAATACTTTTCACTTTAATTTTATTTATACGATGCGTAATACTTGTGCTTTACGCGAAACTTCTTGCGGTAATACGGGTACTTTATGTAAAATTTCATTGGTCATTTTTCCAAAATTCTAATTATCAATGAATATTTTTGTGTTTACAGAATTCAGGTTTTACCAAAAACATTATATATTTAATATGAACCCATTTATTATTAGCACAAATAAACAAACGATATTTTGACGTCCTTCTCGGCATAGATATCTTTCCTGGTAACTCTACACTTTTCTGTGACTGAGATATGATAAATTACCTCGAGATAAAGGTAACTTGGCGGTGATTCGCTACCCCGAATCTTCATTTAATTGAATTTGTTAAAAACGCGTAGTTCTCATATACGTATTGAATTCATTTGAATTTTACTTAAATCAAGTATCATATAAGTTACATCAAACAGATTGGACGACTTACGTTCCAAAATTTGTACCATGTTGTAAGTAAGCACAAATTTCATGACAGTCAGAATCCTGGCGTACAATCGAGAGAAGGGTTTTGATAAAAGATGCCACAAAATACCAGGGAATTTCATTAAACTAATAAGATTTTTTTCTAAGATATATTGTTATTTCACAGAGGGTAGAGACTGAAACAAAAATTAAATCATGTGCTTCAAGCATTCAAAATAAAATCCACCAATTTGGAATGATGGAGACATTTGTTATGTAAAAAGTAACCCTTCATGTTTCTCTCAAAAATGCTTGACAAAGTTATTCACGAAAATCTAGTTATTTGCAAAACATATTCTTATCACAATGATGACGGGATAGTGTTATAAATTCAATTCAAAAAGAAATCTTGACGTAGATGAATTCATAATGAATAAAAACTTTTTGGATTTCCACGTCGGACCAATCGTTACGATGGCGAAAAGTTGCCCATTATATTTTTTCGGTGAATAACGTACGTATGATCAGCTTGGAAATTTGTACGAAATTTATCTCGAACTGTGAATAAAATTTTTGAATTAGCAGTATACAGCTATAATTACGAAGTTAAAACATGAAACAAAAGCGTAGTTGCACAAATCATTCAACTCTCCAAACAGTTCGAAAAAGAAAAGGCTGTCTATTCAAACACAATTTTGCACGTTTTCGAAGTATTGAAAGAGTCGATTAACTTTTGCGTATAGGTAAATGCATTTATTTCATTCTCTTACGCATGAAGTTTCATGGCGGCTATCTCACAAACTTAATTCCCCCAAGTTCTGCATAATATTAGTAAAATTTGGGACGAAATTCGAATGTGTGTCTTTGATGATGCAAAATAATTATCGGCAATTTTTGATAGCTTGGAACTTTTTTGAATTCATATTTTTTATACGGTCCACGTTTTACGTGTTATGTGAATTTCTCAAAAAGTGATCTGGGAAACAGACCATTTTGGGAATATTAAAAAATAGCGAAAATACGTTTTCATGTCTTGAAAAAAAATCATACAAGTTATTCTCGAATAGAAATATTATTTAAGAAACTTCGAAAAATTACCGAAAAGATTTTGCAGGTGGCGCAGTTCACAAAGAATGGTCATATCGAATCTTCGACGAAATACTCACTTAGTTTTTTGGTTCTTTATAATAGGAGGCGTCATTGCAGATATACGTCGTGGCAAGGTGTAAAACTTACAGATACATGCCTCCATGCTATTCCAACTTCTCAAGGATTTTTCTTATCGTGCTCACTATTGCGATTAATCAATTGGTCTGCGTGATAAATTGTCTATTTGCAATCACAGATAGGCTTTACATCGTTCAGCTGCTTAATTTGTTCATTTATAAATGAATCAATGTAATGTTAATGAAACGCGGCTAAAAGGGTCTAAAATCTAATGATCATAATATTGGAACTTGATCGTCACTGTTTTGTTTAATTTTTATTCGCCATTTGTATAAAATATGTCGTGTATATACTTAAACAGGTATATCACTTATAAAAAATCTCGGAACAATGATTACTTAGTAATACACTCATAAATGTTTGGACATATGTTTATAATACTTATTCGCCTAATACATTAAAGTTTAATATTGATGTGTACCATTTCGGAATGTCGTTTACATAAGTATAAATAATTGCTCGAACACATATATTTGCACTGGTACAGTACTTGGTATTGCGCACAATACTCGATATTGATATTAAGATTAAATAAGTTTGCCTTGACATCTTGCTCTTAGTCAATAATTCCGATTACGGATAGATACATAATATAAAAATAGTAATAACAATCTTATATTTTCGTTATAAAAAATGGTGACTGATCTATACCGTGTATGCATACGCAAATACGTTGATATAGCATAATGAATATTTGATTAGACAAGACAAACCGTAATGAGATTTGTGTTTAACCACCGATGGTCAGCGCGACGTGGAACGTGCAATGTTTTACACTTGAACAACACCATCGTCAGTCCTTTAAAATAACCACATAAACTTTAAGATATAATAATTAATCTACTAAGATATGTTTTAGACCCTAAAAACTGCTGCAAGATTTAGCAACCCGCATTGTGAGTTTTCTCCACTCTTATAAGATAGAAAACCAATGATATTAGATTGCATTATACTTTACAAGAAATAATGGACGGCATAGTACCATTTTCCCGCGAGATCTGTGACCAGCGAATCGATGGGATTGTCAGTGAGCAAGAACTGTTAATATTAATCATAAATCTAAGGACAGGAGACAATATTGAAGGCGCTCGGACGGACATGTTAAAGAAATGATCAAAGTTGTGAATTCGCACTTTATACGCGAAGATCATAACGGATGAGTGGCATAGATCCCGCGGGCCGTATCCTAGTATCTATTTTTTGCATGAGCTGAGCCAAGTGGTGGCTGTGGCGAATCTATGTCCGGATCTTGCAGGTATTGGAGTTCTTGTAATTCTTGGAATTTCTCGTGATCTCGGATGTGTGCGTAGTTCGCCGAAAGGCACATCAAATAATGAATCAGACTGAGAACAACGAGGAGGGAAGCGACTGTTGCCAGGATAAACATTACTTCTGCCTTTTCCACGTAATCCTTGCAAAATAGTTTGACTTCTTG
The DNA here is from genome assembly GCF_021155785.1 of Neodiprion fabricii. Lineage (NCBI taxonomy): Eukaryota > Metazoa > Arthropoda > Insecta > Hymenoptera > Diprionidae > Neodiprion > Neodiprion fabricii. The sequence goes on from NC_060244.1 coordinate 11,433,261, forward strand.
CGACCCGCACACCTTCATATCTTCCACTCGCGTATTATTCGGAAATAGAAAATCTGCAGGAATAGAGATGGTTATTATTTGAATGTAAATATTCGACATAATTCGGAAATCTGTTTGATGAAGCAAATATTGTTGATCTAGGTATCTGACGTGCTATTCTAGAAAGGAAATTGAAGACTTACCGAACTGTGTGAAATCTATACATTGATCAAGCGATTGAACTCTAGGGTGGCTGCACATCCCCCAAAATATACTGAAGATCAAAGTTGTAATCACGAGAAAGGCGAATATAAGCAGCCAGCCAAGTTGTAGAATGTAAGTGATTGTCATAAACTGAAAAGTAATCAACACTTGTTTTAGGAAAATGTAAAAATATAATTTTTAATGCAATGTATAGACAAGGCTTTCGGTTGTGCTGACACTGTGAAGCGGGAAGTGAGGAAACGGAAAAAAATTAATCATCCAATGTCGTGTTCAAAGTTCTTCCACATTTTCAAACAGGCGGCTAGTAATTTGAGGATTTTCCGTATTATAGTGATGAAGACACTCAAACAGATTTACCTCCTGTTTAATTTTGCACTTAAATTGAAATATCGACTGTTGTAGAAAATAACTAGAATTAAGTAACAGAAATGATCTCATGAAACCGAAAATGAACTTAGTGACTCAAACTTACAACTGCGCAAGAAATCCTTCCACCAACTCTAGACCTCCAAGCTCGATATACTCTGTGCCTTGTTGCACCGGTTGCAAGGCATCCGACGCATAGTATCATGAATCCAAGAGCTGCCATGCTCGCTCCTACTATAGCAAAAATGAGCTGCACTGCTTCAAGCCAAACAAGTCGCTGGTGAAACACCTGCATAATTAAATGATGAGCATATTAGTTACACATAATTTATTTGAACTGTAAGATGATAGTGAGGGAAAGACAGAATTACCTGGTCTAACATCAAGGAGGCAAGTGTGGCGCCGCGGTACATAGTACCACAAAATATTCCCACTCCAAGACAACACATGATCGTTGCTATCAGAGTGGCGTATGGCACTCTGGCCATTATGTCGTTGCACATGTTTCCTGTGAAAGAATATAAAGAAATTTACATGCAGCATCTTTCGTATTTTACTGATCCCGTTTTTAAACAAATAGCCTCACCAAAATTTGGATTAGCAGGAAATCAGTTAAATTTGAAAATTAGCTGCGTGATGAATGGATCACTAACGGCCACTCAGAATTTAAAATGATAAAAGGGTTGAGTGATTATGGAATCAAATTCGAATCCATGAATACAATAAATAACGAGTTGAATAACGTATTTTGCCAATAGATTAATTCTAGTCTACCTTGAAAATCCCTAAATAATACTATTTCGGTTGCCTTTTGTTTTTGTATTTTGGTATTCAACAGGTTTGAATTACTTATTATTTTTATTCAGCAATAGTCAGACATTCTATTGTATGTATATATATTGTTTGACTATTGCTGAATCAAAATAATAAATAAAATATATATATATTTCAAAATAATACCATCTTGAAAAAGAAAGGTACAACATGCAGTAGCATCTTGAATAGTGAAAAAACGACGATTACTTTCTTAAGAAGATGCATGCTTCTGTCACTATATCTGTAATGTTTAATTTTAAACAGCAAATAAATTATTTTTACGAAAATGCCTTTCTAATGACTGAATTTAGCCAAGCAAGGATATTTTAAAGGGTTTCATACCAAAGGAATTATAAGGATCACACTCAAAACAACTATATTACATGACCAATACTTCGTTTTCATCTCGGTTTTTATGTAAAAGAATTGTTATATCTGGGAAATATTGTTGACCGATTGGGGTCCAATTTTGCATACGTAGTATAAAAATGTTACATTGAAAAATTATTTTCATATTTCTGGAAAGGGAGGTGGTAACTCACTCGTTTCATCGTTGATCTCATAGCGATCGTGAACGTTATGGTCAGAATACCTGTCCAAACTAATTGCACTATTAAATCTCTTTTTATTCAGGGGCACTGCAACAGAGGCTTCTTCGGTGCCTCTATTGCGTCTCCACTGCTGAGCCATAGCTCAATATTCTTCAACACTACCGAATCAAGTTTCACAAAGAGACCAGACCAGCGCTTACTTCAATCAACGCGAGTGATTATCTGATGACTAATCAAACTACATAGCAACGTAGATTCCAGATTAGATTGTGGAGAAGAATTTATATGTCGAGAAAATTTGGTAGGGATATTGAAGTAGGAAGCAAATGATGAGTAAAATGGATCGATCGCTATAAAAGGTATTTTATATTCAAAGTTATGGTTTTATTGTCATCCTTTGAAGCGTGAAGTGAAAACAAAATATGGCAGTAGCCACACCCCCCTTTCAAAACCTAACGTTATCAGCGCGAAGAGGATTGAGATTATAGATTAGAAGATAAAACTTACCCATGTTCGTGTCGAGAGATTCAGACTCTATGGACGAGAGTCTCCGTTTAGAAGGAGTAGACTGCCAATTAACCAAATTAAATGAACAAATAATGAACGTGGGTCGACATTCGATGTACAGGTACAATGACACGTCACAAGCTCCTCCGCTTAATCACTCTTTTCTTGGAACGTGAACGGAACGATTTGCCCTCGGTTGTAAATGAAGAAGTAATCCTACACTAAGTACATTGAATTGAGCCGTTGTGGACCATGAAATTTGATGAAATATGGCAGGAAGGGTTAGCTGCAAGCGTCGTTCGACGCCATTTTTAAATAACGCTTTGCTCGGAATTTCAGAATTCTTCGACGATTCGCAAGAGATGTTTATGCATTCCTCCTTGACCGACTGAAATTACCCGTGTCGCACTTTTTTTAATTACTCATCAAGGATTGAGTGAAATTTATTTTCCTATCAGCACCACCTCGTTTATTTATATGGCAAATATAGGATGTACATATTTTTGGTGAAATCATTAGCCAAAGATTGCTAACGCAGTCAACCCAGGCAAAGCTTGTGACGAACGGAAGCGTTGGTAGTGAAATACCGATACCGATGCTTACGTCTCAGCCGGTAACTATAGCACCGCTTTCCTTGCATTGCAAGTTATTGACGTGCAGGACGTACAGCTTACCATCAGAGTTCTTCACCTTATTCACACACCATGCTCATACCATAGTTCTTGGACTCGTATAGACACATACAGTTCCCATGATAATCTACTTCACTTTTATATCGTACATTATACTAATGCCGTGAGTAATGCCCGTATAAGATCATTCAGTTAGCCCAGGAATAATGTGAAGTTGGTCCGTGACGTGCGAATTTAAAAAAAACACCTGGCCCTTAATTGCCCCTAATAACTCTGTAATTCGTTTAGTTGCTTAAGAATCAACAGAGTTTACGAGAAAAGCGATAAAAACAAAACTGCCCTTTTTCAAAGTTTAATGACGGAAAGTCAAAAAATTTTTTTCGACTGAACGAAAAAGATATGAAGAGCTCTTAATTGCTTCACTCTTTTCATCGCTCGTCCCCTTATAGTTTTCAAAAAAATCTAATTTGGCGGCCCACCGCGTATCTCTTATTAATTTAATTTTTTTTCTTTCTGGATTTTCAATTCCATTAGGTAGCAGCTGTCCACCCTTTACTTGCAATCACGCAATGGCGGTAGGGTTTGGTACCAAACCTACAGTTAGCCGTCAAAAGCACACAGAGCATGCATTGCTTACATCTCGCTTGGAAAGTTTCAAGTTTCAATCACGTTTTCATAGTAAATTAGCAGACATGTACTTGGCAATGATATGTGATTTTGATTTTCAAAGGGGAAGGTGATCAAAATACGTGGAAAAATATGTAAATCACTTGCTTCGCAACAAAACTACGTCCGTGAATCATTTGATGAAAGGGCACTTTTGACACGTCACTTTTTGATTTTTTTGACAATGACGCACCATTTGGAAAAAGCTTAAAAATTTTTGGAAAATCACATGAAAGCAGATTTTGATGCTGTGAAAAAAATACGGTAGAGCCTCTTCAAAATCCACGAGAAACCAGTGAACGAGACGTTCATCAATTTTTGTAAGCTCGAGGCTGCTGCCGAAAAATCTGACAAAGTCCTCGATATATGCACATACGTCTGCTCGACCTGTGATTTTTTTAAACATTGTTTGGGTAGAAAAGGCGGAGTTATCGCGAAAGAACAGAAACCACGTTCTTTGCGATGACTTCGAGCTAAATGAAGTTAGAAGGCTAAAATTTGGTATGGGTCAGTCATTTACGAACAGAAAACAGTTGGTCACCCGCAGAATCCGTTTCGAGAAAGGGCACTTTTCGCATGCTTACTCGACTATGCTCTTTGTAATCTTTGTTAATTTTGAGGAAAATTGAAAAATTTTCGAGGGGGACCACTCGGCCCGTAATTTTCCAATTTTGCGATTGACGCTCGCCGTCGGTTAGGTTTTCGTTTCTCGGTTGAAATCAGAAGATTCAACGATTAAAATTTCAACTCCTATCATTATTTCCATAATAGGCCTACTTTGCCCGCCCCTCCCCTATAGAGCTGTCTGGAAAGCCACCCCTTAATACGTGTATCAACATATTGCATTACAACCTCTTGTCTGAGAATCGAACACTCTAAATTAACTCTCAACCATGCCAATTGATACGAAAATCTAATTACGCCTTGATATTCCATTACTCAAATCGCTGAACAAGTGAGGTGAACAGTTCTTCAAGTTTAGCATTCAATTTCGCGAGTGCCAATAAAGGGACGTAATTACTCAATTATAACGTTGTAACAATCGGTAGTAGTCGAAGTTCTTGACTTGTTATGATGATTTGCGAAATTTTTCACGCCCCAGTTTAGAAATAATTCTATTCGATTGTATGTCATATGTAGAAATTACTAGTCATGAATTAAAATATGAGTATAATCAATATCAAATTGAACAGCAGCGAAGGAAGCGTGTAGAGTCGAAAAACTTTCCAACATGTAAGGCTTCCGTGATTCTATGGTAAAAAAATGAGGATTGAAGGATGAGATATGGGCCGAAATAAAGTAATCAAAACACTCGATTGATCCACGAAAATTATTGCAATTTATTGGCTCGCAGGGGAAAAGCCGCTGAGGCATAAAAACCCCTTATTATATAGTAATAAAGTCGTGTCAAGAGTGGTCACAATCACTGGTTTTGTCTCGCACGTGGAGAACTGCCGTGAGATTCAGAGGCCTGAAGGCGTGAACCTGCTGTTTTTAATTGGAGAGGATAGGAACAGAGACTCAACTGAGAGATGGGAAAATGAGAATACCTAAGATGATCCGCGGCGATGTTATCGTTACCGTAGACTCGATCAGACTGAGAGTCCGATCCTAAATTCCCGGTTATTTATCGCTATTCATCCAACGATCAGCGCCATCTTTCGCGATTAACGACGATCCACCCCCGCGATCGCGCCTAAACTTGCCGCGGCTTGCTGGTAGAGGTAGAGATTCCGGGTATCAGACGGGGTAGAAGGCACGTGCGGACATGGGAAAGGAAAGGATGAGTTCGGTCGAAACAAAGCGTCTTGCCTTGAAGATCTGGTAACAGGACGAGGACTTTCAAAGCTTTTTGAAATTTTTCATTTGTATTTTCAATTTCACAATTGTACACGTATTGCTTTTGGCCATCCAGTATTGTAGGGCACTAAAAGTAGTTTTAGTCCTAATATTCTTCGCACGCACTACAGCCGGAATTCGTGCCACCCGGATATGTAATTCAAATGAATTGGAAAACGAGTGTACACGCAAGGGGTTAGCATCGTATCACGTCGGACAAACCGCAAGATAAATTAAACATTTGACAGTCTTGCGTCGTCGTGAAATCTGTCTTCAATTACGATATATTCAGTCTCGGCGATTTTTCTGGAAAGGGAAAGAAAAATAATGTATTAACAAAATTTCTCAAAATGGTCATGCAATTAGCGAATTCCTGTAGCAATCAAACTTGCAGTTTGGTAAATACATTTTTCCAAATTGCAGATGCGAACGAGTTCGAAAGAATTAATTTAAACCGATAGTTAACTACTTTTCAATATTGTGAATTCAGAATCTTTTGAAATGGGATTAACTAGTCTCTTTTTTTTTCACCGGTTTCTGCATTCGCGCTTTATTATTTATTTGTTGACATCACGGTGTATTAGTTATTTTTGATGCTGAATTACAATCCTTAATAATTCAAATGTGAAAAGAAATGTATAATAATAATACCTTTTATATAATTATCCAGCATTTCTTGATCCCGCTGCATATAATCTTTGACGTCTTGTACCATAATTGGTGTGATTTTACCAGCTTCCACAAGACATTCCATAAGTCCAGTGAGGGTAAATAGGCTCTTCATTTGAATACCGTTTTCCTCAAGATTTTTCCGCCCTCCTTGTTCTCTGTCCAAAATTACTAAAGTTTCCTCTACCTTCAATCCCTCGTCTATTAAATCCTTGGCAGTTCTCAAAACACTAATTCCAGTCACCACAACATCTTCAATGATAATGCAAGTATCACCTTTGCTGAATTGGCCTTCGATTAACTTTTTCGTTCCGTAGGCCTTGGCTTCTTTTCGTTTCATCAACATCGGGACGTCTGCTTCGACGGATATCAGTGTCGCGATTGGTAATGCTGTATACGGAACGCCACAGATTTTGGAAACATCCTTACTGTTTTTTCCAGCAAACTTCCACAAAGTACTAGACACAGACTTCTGTAAGGTTTACATAAAGTTTAACGGAAATTCGCATGTATTTGCAATTGAATTTCATGATAATTTCTAGCGCTCACGAAATGTTAATACTTCTGACATAGTGATTGCTATAATTCATTTCACAATATTTTATTAGGAATCAGAATCAGTATAATAATGCAACTTTATAGCACAAAGCTTGGACTAAAAATATCACACTGCATTTCTTCTTCCAGAAACTTCTATTTATTTCATGTCAAAAATGATTGGACACTTTCATTTGTGTCACCTTTGAGTGATTATAAGCAACGTACATTCATTTGAATAGGCCGTATGGGCAATTTTTGATTTCAAGCAAATTTTAAACCAGTTTTAAGTGTATACGTGTACGTACAATATAAGTTGATTCCAACATAAGACCGTGTAGAAATTTTATGAGAGAACGATAAAATTGAAGATTTAGTACAAGCGAAATCACAATGCAAACCTCTCATTAAATAAAATGTCAAATGCCAATTTAGCGCCAAATCTGTTCATCATAAAAACCCATAACGTAATGCACATGAATACTCAAGGTGGTTTCTTCGCTGAGGAAAGTATTAATAGTGAGTGTCAAACACGAGAGCGATGTCTCTCTCAATTTTCACCCAAATAATATAAATATAAATTAGAAATGTGGTATCCATAATATTTCACTAATTAACAATGAAATTAGAAAAAAATTACATGTGCGTTGATACGTTACTGATATAATAAATGAGAACTGCAGCAGCAATGCGCTACCTTCTCGCTCTGACTAAACATCGGATCGTTTTTTCTCTACATAGTATACTTTTGTGAGGTTCGCTGACTGATTTACTTGCCGAAAGTGTATGAATAATTCTTTTTTTACGTTGACGTATACCTGCAATATGAGAAAACAAAATGTGAAGAACACATGATATAACATTACCAGTAAATTTCAAATCTCGCGCGACGTTGATCGTGCACAAGCCTTAGGCAAAGCGACGTGGCCAATATCTACGCGTTCACGACTAGACTCGCGTTTTGTGTAGGTTTTACTTTTGCCTCGCTTTATCCATTGAATAGTTCTCCAGAAGTTCAGGTTACCCGTATATTTTTTGTAACCTATAAATAGAACCCTAATATTTCAAAGTACAGAATATATCCTGTTTATTGCGCAATTACTAAATCGTTTAACGTCACAACTACTGGATTACAATTTTGTGAGTGACTGATCGAGAATAACTACCGTGTTACAAAATGCGTTTCCTTAATTTTTCTAGATCGATTATTTCTCGGACTTACCCAATAAATGACCTTGAAATTTCATATACATATTATAACCTACGCTACTTTTTAACCAAGCTATCTGTAGTGAATGAGCTATCCTGTAAGTTAGTTGGCTAGCGGAAAAACCACCTCAAGTGAAGGCGCGTTGATAAAAGTTGAATAATGCGAAAACATCAGGAAAACTTACCATCAATTGCGGATGTGATATAATCACTCGCAGATCAAACCATACAGGTGTCAGAATACCAGCTGCGTGTGTTTCGAAGTTGCCAAACCTTAATGCGTCAATTTCGAACAGTTGTACCGCAATATTTTTGAGCTCTTCGTCCATCCCGAATTATAAGATGAATAATTTTCACTGATGGTACAATATTTGAGATGAGGAACACTTCACGGACTCTTCCGATGCACAGGTCACACGATTTGATGTGGGTCCTTTACAGTAACTGTCACAGTTAGTCGCGGCAATCACGGTACAGTCATTCAAAAAACTACGTACTAGCCCCGCTGTTCGTGTAATGCCCAAGAATTTACTATACTTTCTTCTTTATCTCAGACGCGTGTGTATAGTTCCAATCGCTTACACTTGTCGCGTACAGATAAGATTTTCTAAACCTCGGATACAAAGTGTTCAGATAACAGTTATTTGTTTGTTACCGTCGGGTATGCAACACCATCGACGAAAAGCAAGAAGTAGTTATACTCTGATGAGTGCATCCATGATCACCAAACAGTATGCGGATCATACTTTAGCACAGGATAAGCTCACGTTACACTTGTAATGCCGGAGTAAATGTGCGCGGTAACAAATTGCGGAGCTACGTCCAATAAGCGCAGCGTATCAAAAATGTACACAAACCCATAATGATTCAAACGCCTCAAAGGCCATGCGGACGTGTTAAGATGCTGGTATATTCAAGCACTGTTCCGTGTAGCTTGAATGAACAGATTGATGAGTTGTTAAGAGAACCTTATGCATACCGCGAAGGAATCTTCAAGCCTGCGATCAGAGCTTGATGAAGATGTTGTATCAAAAATGATACCTGTAAACGTACGAATTGAAACTGTATTGAACCGTATATATCTATTATGTCGGTGTATATCGAAATAACAAAAGACGAAATCCGCACATATCTCGTACGTCATCGTCATCTTTATATGGATGTACCCGGATTGAGTGATGTAAAGTTACCGGTTACCTAATTGATTTCTTACATGCCATGCCAAATAATTAATACGTTGGGCCTGAAATGACAATGATTTTAGACTGCATGAAAAAATACGGATAAATTTCGAGACGCTGTGTATAATAAGGATCTCAGTTTTTGGAATTGTAACTTAGCACGTTTGTAAATAAAAATTAAACACATTGAAAAAACGGCCATTTTTCTGCTCCGCGGACAGTTTTAGTGCGAACACTACAAAAATTGGCCACAGTTAGAGCAAGAATGTAAAAGGCGAGTTTTGTAGAACAAAGAATATTTCATAAAAAAGACGCTAAGAGTATCGTGAATACCTTTGCTGCGAAAGCTGGCCTGAAAAGAGACCACGAAGAAGGTCTGTTTTCGCGTAACTTCCGAAAACCAGTTTCAACTGTTAAACTCATTTTGAGTATGTCAATGCCTGAATGAAGGAAATTACAAAAATTCATGTGCAATAAAACATATGAAACAAGATATTTCATGCCTCAAGACAGTGTTGACTTGAGATTTCAAATTTAGTCGGTCATTAGTTGTTCGCTGTTTTAAGAACTTACGTTTTTTTGTTAATCTGCGGTAACGTTTGATGGAGCGATCAGAGTTGATTCAGACAAATTGCAAGCGCTTTGTTATTGAATTTTTTAGGAATTCGTTCCTTTGACATTTTACCGTACATCTAACCGTACGACCGCTTTCTGCAAGTAAACAAATGAAAAACTCTTCTCGCATTTTTCACGAAAACCAAAAATATTTTTCGTTTTTCTATTTTTTGAATTGGAACGACTCTGTATGAAGAATGTCTCTCTCTTAGCTTTTAGCGTTTAGAAATTTTCAACAATTGATTCCACGTAATTTTTTCACAACCTCTTTTCTCGGCATGTCATTCAAAAAATTACATGTTTGTAACGATTTTATTTTTAAAAAATGTTCACAATCAACATAATGTCTACATCCTCTACTTTCAACTGAGTTAACGACAGTTGGTCATCAGCACACGAATATATTTCGATCGCATCTTCTTTCACATAAGAATCCCTTGTATGTGATGTAAGTATACGACTTACTCGTCTCTTTTTCCTGCGTTACGTGTATCGCGTACGTAAAGTAATCGTATTTACGACAGTACAAAAAAGGAGCATTGCAGTACCAAAACTACACTTCTACGTCCTAGTACTAAGAACAAGCTATTTCTCGAACTCCACCATCAAACAAAAGTTGTGTACCACAATCTTGTTACCTGCATAGAGTATCGTATAAAGTCTATTGCCTCCTTGGTGCACATGGTCTACTATTTTCTTATAAAAGGTCAGGGCTGTTCCGAAGCATATGATAAATTTCAGAAATAGTTTTATTTTTTTCGCGTAACCTTGTTATAAAATGAAAATTTACTTGCTAAAAGGTCAAATATTAAAGCACATTAAAATATTATCTCATTAATGCTTGGTTGAACTAAATTTGGACTCCGGATAACTCACAGCAAAAAAGTTCATCTGTGGTAATTCTGCGCAGAATTCTGGTAATTATAGAATATGTGAAATTCTTCATACATATATTCTGTGAAAATTTGATAATTTCATTACCAGAATGCTGTTGCTTTTGAAATTTAGCTATGACATAAATTAGTTTCAGAAATATAAAGTCGGTGTAAGGTAAATATTCCAGTTGTGGTCCCGCTAGTGCGAGTTGTGGCCATTGTTTATCCAGATATGGCATATTTATTACGTGTGAGCTGAGTTGATAGCCACAAATGGTACACAGGTACTTCGCCTCACGTCAAGCCTAATTTTCAAGGAATAAAACGTATCAAGTATTAAAAATTTCGGTCCCAAACTTGCTCACTTGCAGCCACGAATCAAGTGATTAAAGTGATTATAAGTCAAATTAATAAACGTAGAATTTGACCAAGATGGCCATAAATGGCACAGTGACTATGAATAACGCATCTACTCTAGCGGTTACTAGTTAAATATTACTCTATACTTTAAACCATTGCCGAAAATGTACGATTGTTTTTATTCAAATTTGTAGTAAGAAAAATGTTCAACGAGGAATGTAATGTAAGCACAGCTGATTCACTTGAACTTACACTCAGTGAACAAAGATTTTGTAATATTTATAGAATAATAAGAAAGCGATTAAAAATGAGTATACGTACATAATGTGAAGGCAGTTGTGAAACTATATCGACCAGTATTACAGGCAATCATGTCGAGGACAGGTCTGATGGCTTTCAGAATAAAATACATTTTATTTGAACAAATGTGACCTACTAAACTCTTGATCTGATTCTTACGTTCAATTTATAAAATCAAATCGTAGCTCGTATTTCGCTCAGGCTTAAGAGCGCCATCATTCGATTTTTATCGATACACTGATATTTCCTGTTTTTGTTTTTTGACATACAATACGATCGGTGAAAACTGACTATAGTAGCATTCCCTTGAGCAACGATTTCTTACCTATATCTTACTGTGACTGTCTTTTGATAAATTATGGTACCTTTTGTTTGTGCAAATTAGCGAGAGTTTTAATATATAATCTTATGGTTAGGTACGAAGAAAATATCGCAGTACGTCTACTTAATCTCAACTTCACCTAATGCTCGTGTGCTTTTAGTATTGAACGTTTTTCTAGTTTTGTAAAGAGCCTAAGATTTAGCGCGGGGATTGATAAATAAAAACGAAACCGAGTCTCAACTCTCAAGGAAGACTATATATAATATTTAGATTTAAATAAAACCAGTATATGCAAATCCGTCGACGTTTACGAAAAAAGAAAAGAGGAAAACTGTTATCAAAATAAGGAAAGCAAAAAAAAAAAAAAAGAAAATGATAAGTAGACAAAACTAGACCAATACGTATAAATTTACTTTTTCTCGCGCCAAACCTTTTTACATAAATAGATATTTGCGACATTCTACAACTTCGTCTGTGATTTTTATTTTTCGACTATTATTTATTCTCGTGAGATATTCGATATATAATTGTAATATAGTCTATTTGAAATGTATTATAAATGAGGTTGAAATCGTATGTATATATGATTATACAAATGACAAATATATGAATTTAACAATTATATTTAAAAATTTCTGACGGTCTCTTCTGTTATTCGGCAATGTCTATCTGAAAGTGTTCTGAAATCTTCTTACTTTTCTATACTTTTGATCAGGGTCGAATGTTCGGTGATTGATGCACAAACGTATATAGCACGGTACGTTATGTATAGGTATGTATAGATAACTTACGGTCGACGTGAAATTTTTCAACCCAGCGAGACAAGAAACATTGGTGAGACTTTTCAAAATAGTACCAGGAAAATTGAATGCAACCTTGATCCAAGAGCCATTCGTCCTTTTCGCCCTATTTCCATATTTTGCGACTGAAGACTGATTTAACGGGGTTGCAAATTGACACACGATCGAGGCAAAGAATACAAAATTTACATACCTGCATGCAGATATCTGACTGTGTGATTTTTGGGATGATTTTTTTTCAGGAAGTTCACGAATGGTTGGTACAGTGTTTCGTACTAACAACGGCCTTAGGAATTTCTTTCTAAACAGTTTATTGTCGAAATGGTCTGTACAGATTCGAATGTGATGACAATCGTTGTTTTGTCTGACAAATTTCAAGCATTCATCACGAACTATGAAATAGTGCGCACCGATATATATATATATATATGTGATACTATGGGGAGTAATTGGATACGTGCGGCAAAAACTGAATCTTAACTTTGAGAACAAATATATAATTACGAACCAGGTTCATCGCCTATTTTTATCCTCGCCACAGAGATATTTGCTACGAGGGTAGTCATTGACGGTTGATCAGAAGTTATGAGATGGCCAGGGAATATTTCTTCGTGTCAGCAAAGAACTTACGTTTCGGCATCTGTCGGTGATCGAGAGAAGAAATGTTATTTATCGCTGGTTGAAATTCTTCGGTATCTTTTGACGTTGCATCTTATTACCATTTTCCAATTTTGATACTCAGTACTCACGTACAGCATTATTTTCAAGCCTGTTAGGCATTCACGCCATTCATATTATAATGGCATCCGTCGGGCGTTGGGCGTCCGTACGGTACGCACGTAGATCCGATCGGCTTCCAACATACGCGAAGAAGAGGGAACTTTCGCTCCCACAGGAGAGATGGCTCTGGTCAGGATCCACGGTCACCAAAAAAATTAAACAAACGCGCGTGAGCCGACATTATTCACCGTAGCACGATAAATTGATCGCCCTGCTGTAAAGGTAGTCTAAATATAGTTGCACAAAGGTGCTGTATAGTTAGAGACAGTCATTGCGTAGTGCACACAAGAAACAATAATGATAAAATTTTCAAGGTATTCTTCTAAAAAAGTCCGCCAACTACAACTAGCCCCGAGTACTTAATTTCGTACCTAATTCTACATCTTTAGTGTTGATTCCTTATTTTAGCCAAGAAGTTATGTACATACTTGGCAGTGAGGATTACGATTTGACCATTTTTTTTTTTTTGCAGGAATTGTATTGTTGTTGGTACTTATTTGAACGTACATTGTCATTTTGGTGGTTTCGAAGTTGCAAAGTGAAGTTTTATCGATAACTTCCAGTTTCATGTACTTGGCGCAAAGCTTTTGCACCAGAGGTGCTTTTGGGGGATTCAAAATACGCTAAGCGTTGCGTCTAACTAATCCTGTTTGGAAAAACATTCGTCTTACGACTTAACGCTAACTAGGTGTAAAATTCAACTTTTCACCCGCACAACATGAACATTTTCCCATGCTTTATACATAATATGACGAAAATAGATGCAATCCAAGAGATGCTTGAGAAGATAGATTTTCGAAACATGTCGAACATTCGTAAAGTCCCGGACGGTTCGGTAATACGACGCTGGCACATGCGCTTGGCTGAAATCCTAAATTTTACACACTACGAATGTCCGAGGCGGATGCCCACGAGGTCAGTGTTTCTCAAATAAAACTTCCCTTCGTTGGTGTCGTGAAAAAAGCGTGTGTCACGCGTACGGATGGGCGATATCTAATTCGTGCGATTGCAGCACTCGCCCTTACGGCTCGTGCTACAAACCTCACACTCCTCGAAAATCGCTCCTTTTTCGTAATTGTAACGCGATATACTATAGTAGTACGGGTAAACGGTTCATACCATTATCAAACTTGCCAGATATTTTTATTTATAAACACACAATAAATAAAATTACATAATCGAACGCACTGCAACGTCGCATGGTTAAATATAGTAGGAAGAAAAATTTTCACAAAAGTTGAACCTGCGGCCGGATGAATATCATTCTCGATGAAAGAGATAACTCATTGTCAGTCCGATTCTACGCTTTGCTGTACGTGAGCGAGGGCTGCACTTGATTCATCGGTATTCGTTGCAGTAACGTTATCATGACGGTGTCGGATATCTTTATTCGCTATTGCAAATTTCTCAGAGTTGATCTCGATTACCAATGATTCTTCACGTAACGTAAGCTTAATTATATTATGATTCTGGTACTCGGTGGCCGTGTTTTCGGAATTTCCCGTTGCTGCAGCTCCAGCTGCTCCTTCGCTGTACTCCGCCTGGTAACGACATTTTTATTACTTAGTATGAAATTGCGCTTCAAGATTATTTCCTTACAATACCTACGTAACTATCACTGACTACGATGAGATAACGAACATGCCGTGATTAATCGGCCAGAAGTCAAATTGCGCGCAATGCTTACCTCTGCGGCAGATAATGCTTCTTGATTCACAGATTGCCGTGCAGGCAAAGCCAAAGAGAATTGTGCCAGGACGACGACCGCCACGGTCAAGAAGATGAGTTGACTTGTCATGTTGATCGGATGTCTGTGCCGTTTATGGAAACGCAGTCGACTTTTATACGGATCGAAATTTACAATCGATATTGACATAGTTGTGAATTATCAATAAAATTTGTACACAACTGAGTCGACCTCTACTAGTTCACAGTTGTCCAAATGTTCTTACTGGTTGTGCAGGAACATCGTGCAGCCGAAAATAAATTCGTATTCACCGAGACCTCGGTTTTTATGATATTTCGCATAAGCGTTGACATACTTTGGAAAATGAGACCAATTACCGAAGGTCGAGATAATATTGCCTCAATAATGTACGCATCGGATGTAAACTGAAGGAAAAGCTAGCTTGCTTACAAGTCTTGCATGTTCCGATAATGGTCCTTGAGGTTTTGTTCTCGGTAATTTGACCGACATATCCAGTCGACTTTACAATTCTTCCGAAGCTGACAAGAATGCTGCTTTGAAAATCGCGATTTCTATTAGGCCAAAGTTTAGTTGGTAAAACATAAACAAGCTACAAATATACGCAACACAATGGAGAACGGATTAAATCAAGAATCTGTGACGACATTCAAAGTTTGGTTCAGAACTTGTAATATGTGTACCTACTTGCAAATTTTCAAATAAACTCGGTTCCCTGAACCAGATTCCAACAATTATCCATATCTTTGCAAATTTTAACTACATTCCACGATTTTTTTTACTTCAATTGAATATATTTTCTGCGTCGATATTAATAGTCCACTTTTCGGGTGGTAAGCAAACATTTCCAATTTTGTGATTCTCGATTTAATCCGTTTTCCATTGTGTTGCGTATATTTGTAGCTTGTTTATGTTTTACCAACTAAACTTTGGCCTAATAGAAATCGCGATTTTCAAAGCAGCATTCTTGTCAGCTTCGGAAGAATTGTAAAGTCGACTGGATATGTCGGTCAAATTACCGAGAACAAAACCTCAAGGACCATTATCGGAACATGCAAGACTTGTAAGCAAGCTAGCTTTTCCTTCAGTTTACATCCGATGCGTACGTTATTGAGGCAATATTATCTCGACCTTCGGTAATTGGTCTCATTTTCCAAAGTATGTCAACGCTTATGCGAAATATCATAAAAACGGAGGTCTCGGTGAATACGAATTTATTTTCGGCTGCACGATGTTCCTGCACAACCAGTAAGAACATTTGGACAACTGTGAACTAGTAGAGGTCGACTCAGTTGTGTACAAATTTTATTGATAATTCACAACTATGTCAATATCGATTGTAAATTTCGATCCGTATAAAAGTCGACTGCGTTTCCATAAACGGCACAGACATCCGATCAACATGACAAGTCAACTCATCTTCTTGACCGTGGCGGTCGTCGTCCTGGCACAATTCTCTTTGGCTTTGCCTGCACGGCAATCTGTGAATCAAGAAGCATTATCTGCCGCAGAGGTAAGCATTGCGCGCAATTTGACTTCTGGCCGATTAATCACGGCATGTTCGTTATCTCATCGTAGTCAGTGATAGTTACGTAGGTATTGGAAGCAAATAATCTTGAAGCGCAATTTCATACTAAGTAATAAAAATGTCGTTACCAGGCGGAGCACAGCGAAGAAGCAGCTGGAGCTGCAGCAACGGGAAATTCTGAAAACACGGCCACCGAGTACCAGAATCATAATATAATTAAGCTTACGTTACGTGAAGAATCATTGGTAATCGAGATCAACTCTGAGAAATTTGCAATAGCGAATAAAGATATCCGACACCGTCATGATAACGTTACTGCAACGAATACCGATGAATCAAGTGCAGCCCTCGCTCACGTACAGCAAAGCGTAGAATCGGACTGACAATGAGTTATCTCTTTCATCGAGAATGATATTCATCCGGCCGCAGGTTCAACTTGTGTGAAAATTTTTCTTCCTACTATATTTAACCATGCGACGTTGCAGTGCGTTCGATTATGTAATTTTATTTATTGTGTGTTTATAAATAAAAATATCTGGCAAGTTTGATAATGGTATGAACCGTTTACCCGTACTACTATAGTATATCGCGTTACAATTACGAAAAAGGAGCGATTTTCGAGGAGTGTGAGGTTTGTAGCACGAGCCGTAAGGGCGAGTGCTGCAATCGCACGAATTAGATATCGCCCATCCGTACGCGTGACACACGCTTTTTTCACGACACCAACGAAGGGAAGTTTTATTTGAGAAACAATGACGGTGCCACCGACATTGCAGAAAATCGGAGTTAGGTGACTTACGCTCAATGGCACAGTGTGTAGAACTGAGTTTTTCGATAGTGGGCATCCGCCTCGGATATTCGTAGTGTGTAAAATTTAGGGTTTCAGCCAAGCGCATGTGCCAGCGTCGTATTACCGAACCGTCCAGGACTTTACGAATGTTCCGCATGTTTCGAAAATCTGTCTTCTCAAGCATCTCTTGGATATAGCTATTTTCGTCGTATTAGGTATAAAGCATGGGAAAACGTTCATGTTGTGCGGGTGAAAAGTTGAATTTTACACCTAGTTAGCGTTAAGTCGTAAGACGAATGTTTTTCCAAACAGGATTAGTTAGACGCAACGCTTAGCGTATTTTGAATCCCCCAAAAGCACCTCTGGTGCAAAAGCTTTGCGCCAAGTACATGAAAGTGGAAGTTATCGATAAAACTTCACTTTGCAACTTCAAACCCACCAAAATGACAATGTACGTTCAAACAAGTACCAACAACAATACAATTCCTGCAACAAAAAAAAATGGTCAAATCGTAATCCTCACTGCCAAGTATGTACATAACTTCTTGGCTAAAATAAGGAATCAACACTAAAGATGTAGAATTAGCGACGAAATTAAGTAGTCGGGGCTGGTTGTAGTTGGCGGACTTTTTTAGAAGAATACCTTGAAAATTTTATCATTATTGTTTCTTGTGTGCACTACGCAATGACTGTCTCTAACTATACAGCACCTTTGTGCAACTATATTTAGACTACCTTTACAGCAGGGCGATCAATTTATCGTGCTACGGCGAATAATGTCGGCTCACGCGCGTTTGTTTAATTTTTTTTGGTGACCGTGGATCCTGACCAGAGCCATCTCTCCTGTGGGAGCGAAAGTTCCCTCTTCTTCGCGTATGTTGGAAGCCGATCGGGTCTACGTGCGTACCGTACGGACGCCCAACGCCCGACGGATGCCATTATAATATGAATGGCGTGAATGCCTAGCAGGCTTGAAAATAATGCTGTACGTGAGTAATGAGTATCAAAATTGGAAAATGGTAATAAGATGCAACGTCAAAAGGTACCGAAGAATTTCAACCAGCGATAAATAACATTTCTTCTCTCGATCACCGACAGATGCCGAAACGTAAGTTCTTTGCTGACACGAAGAAATATTCCCTGGCCATCTCATAACTTCTGATCAACCGTCAATGACTACCCTCGTAGCAAATATCTCTGTGGCGAGGATAAAAATAGGCGATGAACCTGGTTCGTAATTATATATTTGTTCTCAAAGTTAAGATTCAGTTTTTGCCGCACGTATCCAATTACTCTCCATAGTATTACATTTACCTATATATATATATATATATCGGTGCGCACTATTTCATAGTTCGTGATGAATGCTTGAAATTCGTCAGACAAAACAACGATTGTCATCACATTCGAATCTGTACAGACCATTTCGACAATAACCTGATTAGAAAGAAATTCCTAAGGCCGTTGTTAGTACGAAACACTGTACCAACCATGCGTGAACTTCCTGAAAAAAAATCATCCCAAAAATCACACAGTCAGATATCTGCATGCAGGTATGTAAATTTTGTATTCTTTGCCTCGATCAATGTATTTTTTGTGATCATACCGTCAATGTGGAATTCCGGATCACAGATAAATATACAGAGTCGCATGAGCCAGAAACAGCCGAACGGAACACAGCCCACGAACAAACGTATAGGGTTCAAATCGAACCTTAGCTATAAAGTAAGCCTGTTTGATTCTGCTACTGGTATCAATCCAACTGGGTGCACATAGTAAATTTAATTTAACATTAAGCATCGACTGAGTGTACACTTTAATTGATATTGTGATATTCGAATATTATCAAGTGTACGTTACGATTGGATACCGTAATATTATTTTAATAGCGAATAACGTGTGTCGAATGCCATCAAAATATTTTTCACCTGCTTGAAATAAAAACTCATTTTACAGTAATAAAATATTTTATTAAATTTATTAAAGATTGGCCGCTGAAAAGCGAGTGGCGGGTTGAGGGGGGCTGTTGTTCACGTTCCCACTTGAGAGAGGCGCCGAACGCCGTGTACGCAAAAATACATTGCGACCTCATGGCGGCGTTCCCTTTATCTAATCCTTGCGAATCCTTAAGTACGTTTTCCCGTACTTTGCGCCTACTGAGACGAAAAATTTGTTGATATCAGGGGCGTACGACTTTAAACCCCTCGTGTAACCGCGCGATACTCGGGGCGTAAAGTCGTACTTTACGCCCTTGATATGAAAATACCATATCGGGTAATGTATGTTCACGGTAGCATCTCGATATGAACCCGTTAGATTATAATTATTTCCTCGTCTTTCCGTATGAATACGTGAAAGCTCCATTGGACTTGTGACGTGAATTGGACATGGCTTTTGCCAACCGCCTGGAGCCGCTGATTTCGCAGTTCTACAGCCTCAAGAGGCGACTGTTTTTCATGAGACTACGGTATATCTGTAAAATACATTACATCGAATCGTGTGTCAACCTGCAACCCCGTTAAATCAGTCTTCAGTCGCAAAATATGGAAATAGGGCGAAAAGGATGAATGGCTCTTGGATCAAGGTTGCATTCAATTTTCCTGGTACTATTTTGAAAAGTCTCACCAATGTTTCTTGTCTCGCTGGGTTGAAAAATTTCACGTCGACCGTAAGTTATCTATACATACCTATACATAACGTACCGTGCTATATACGTTTGTGCATCAATCACCGAACATTCGACCCTGATCAAAAGTATAGAAAAGTAAGAAGATTTCAGAACACTTTCAGATAGACATTGCCGAATAACAGAAGAGGCCGTCAGAAATTTTTAAATATAATTGTTAAATTCATATATTTGTCATTTGTATAATCATATATACATACGATTTCAACCTCATTTATAATACATTTCAAATAGACTATATTACAATTATATATCGAATATCTCACGAGAATAAATAATAGTCGAAAAATAAAAATCACAGACGAAGTTGTAGAATGTCGCAAATATCTATTTATGTAAAAAGGTTTGGCGCGAGAAAAAGTAAATTTATACGTATTGGTCTAGTTTTGTCTACTTATTATTTTCTTTTTTGTTTTTTTTGCTTTCCTTATTTTGATAACAGTTTTCCTCTTTTCTTTTTTCGTAAACGTCGACGGATTTGCATATACTGGTTTTATTTAATTCTAAATATTATATATAGTCTTCCTTGAAAGTTGAGACTCGGTTTCGTTTTTATTTATCCATCCTCGCGCTAAATCTTTTCATTTACTTATGCATTCTTTTCTTTTTTTATATTATTTCTTATTGTTAGAGATTCAAATCTGACTCCTCTATTCCGTCAGTTTCTAAACTCTCCACATATCGCAGCGTAGACGAAGAGTTTAAATTACATTAAGTTTCCCGTGTAATTTTTTCCATATGTACATGTCCAGTATCAATGAAACACAGCCTGCATGTTTAAAATATCATGTTTTGATTTACTTGACCTCATTCTTTGTTGTGTTTTTTTTTTGTTCTTTGACTTTCAAGTGGTTTTTCACAACACGGGAACAACACTATGCATCAGCAATTGGGTCTTTGCACGATGAAAGATTCAAAATTTTTGGATACGTATAAAGTAAAGAAATCTAACGTAATTAAAACATAGATTTTTTTCTTTGGTAATAACGACAATTGTGAATGTTATATGCAATTGAATGTTACAGATCTTCTAGTACGTGGATCACGTATATCTTAGCACGCGTAACGTCGTATTATCGTAGTTTTCAATCTGGTTTATTTGCTTCAGTTTTGATTCAATTGAAAAACGAAACAATACGACCTACTTTAATTCGCTTTTCCACTTTGTGTATATCGTGTATTATTTATTTCAATATTTCTCATGCAAAAACCAAATTGTCAATTTTCATCCTCATGGCAACAAAGAAAATTCTTTTCCACACTACAGTTTGAAATAACATAATTATACATACAGGTATATAATGTATACAATACATTACTTTGGCAACACGCGTTTTGGTATAGCAGCGATTGTCGAAGGTGACAAAATTCGTTTAATATATATTTATACACACATAACAATAGTAATAATATTATTATCATCAACTGTGAACACTGTTGCTCGTTTGACGATAATTTTTTTTTTTTTTTCCTTTTTTTTTTCAAATATTTGTATACGATTTTTAACGTTAGGTAATATTTTTCCTTTCTATCTTTGTGCTTGGTAAATACTTTCTTATGGTCATCAATGGTCTGCTTTCGATGCGTCGATGTCACATACAAGAGCTTCACGATTTTCAATACATGCATATATAGGTATAAATATGTAGAGTAAACATATTTCATCGAATCAAAAATGATACTAGATTTGCAAGCATAAAACTATTACCCATTATTTATACGACGTGAAATGCACTGTAAAATCTAAACTCAAAATGATCACCATACGGTAATAATTATGTGTAAAAAAATAAAATAAAAAAATATTGTGTAGAAAGATATATATCAAAAGTCTCAAAAATTTGTAAAATATTACTTATTATATTTAAAGCGGTTCGGTTAGGCCGAGCAGAAAATGAGGAAAAATGAATAAACATTGTAAAAGTAACTTGCGTTGCACGCATTGTGGACATCAGAACGATATCGGCCTACATGTAAGATTATTATAAGACACCAGTTGCCGGATCCGTAGTGCTTACGGTGTCCGTCGAATTGCCACAGTAAGCAAGCGTTGTCCCGTGGAAACAGGAGTCGGTCGAACCCGAAGTGAAGATGAGCAGCAGGAGTCCGGAAATAGCCGCGAATACCCCAGAAAGCATCAGTCCCAAAGCGGGAAGCTTCTTTGCCGAAAACAGCGAGCCCTCTTCGAGTCTGAGGTAGCAGAGCGCGGGCAGAATGTAGGCCAATGGTACTGCGGCCAGAATCCCATTAAGTTCGAGGACGACCCCGAGGCAGTCGGTTGACATTGAAATTAAGTACGTCACCGCTACGATGCTCAAAGTTATTATCAAGTACTTTCGGTCGGAGCCGGAAATGTAGGCATCGTGATTCTCCGTTTCGTCCGTTCCCTTTATCGCGGTCATCAGTACCTGTTCGAACGAAATGCACGTAACGAATCAGTGTCTTTCTCTGCTGAAAGTTTACGCACGGACGAGTGGATACCGCGTGAGTATAAATCATTTTCTAAATAATATACACCGTACGAGTTTTTAATACAAATTCGATTCACAATTTCTTCATGCATCCGTTAACGAAAATTGTATACTGCCAGGAAAGTTTCCCGTGTTCAAGTTTCTGATATATTTGGAAAGTATAATCCTTCGGCATTATTATAACCCCCCCATCTGGTTTTATTGATAAAACCACATTATTATACGTCCAGTGGTTTTGTTGAAAAACATCAAGATCAGAAAGGAAATTTGGAGGTATAACCATTACGTCATCGGTCCATAATACAGTTCAATTTTTACCGTATTTCGTTACGAATATTTTAGAAACCAGGCGATACTGTATATATAGTTCAAAAGACGAAGACTTGTTTTCTGCAATCTACTACAGAATTAATTTTCTTGTTGGAAAATGTTCAGGGGTGTCCCATGAATGTAAATTCAAGTTGGTGGGACGCGCGGCGGGGGGAGGGGTTAAGCTTTAGCCGCCATCTCGGAAAAGACGTTTTATCAAATATCTCGTGTATACAGTTGAAATAGTTTTCACAGATAATAAAATTCTCTAAAACTTTTATTTGAAACTTTTTTCTGTATAGTCCATAGGTTTTCATACATAGTGCGGCAAACTTTTCGCAAAATGGTTATTGCCAAAAATATAGTTAACGGTTAATGAAACAATAAAAATGACCATAACGAAATTTGTTATATACAAAATTTCCATGAAATTTTTCATGAAAATGAAAAAATCTGGCACCCTATGTTTCCAATAAAAGTCGTAGAGCATTTTCTTGACGATGACGCGGAATTCACGAGGTATTTGGTAAAATGTGTTTTTTTCCAAGATGGCGACCGAAGCTCAACCCCCCCCTCCACAGCACCAACTTAAATTCATATTTGGGGATGACCCCCAACATTTTCCAATAAGAAATTAAATTCCGTAGAAATTTGCATTATATGAAGCTACTTTTTTCCTCTAACTCTTGGCCGAGTACTTAAGTAAATTACCACGATTGTAGGTTTCGGAGTACTCTTTAAACAGAGCAATAGGATGGAATTTGTTTTCACCAATGAACAATTCAGATATTGTAGAATGGCGCTTGTTATACGTATTAATTAGAATCTGCAGGCAGCTATCTTTTTCACCACCTTACCGACCGTGCATACTAGTTTTAATTTCAAATTAGGATTGGTTTCTCTAGCAACTGCCATTCTATCATGTATAAGTTATTGAATGCCGGAAGGAAATAGTTATTTTCGTATCAAGGGTATAAACTGTTACGCACGTGATGCAGACAACATTTTTCATCCGACGTAGACATTGTAAAATCCCGTTTTCCGCCTACCATGAGGGAAATATATTTTATTCCTCGGCTTACGCTTGAATACGAGTACAGTATCCTCAAGTGTATAGAAACTGTTGCTGGTTTTCAATTCACCACAAAAATTACTTCGATAAATTGAATTTTGATAGTAATAGCAACGGTCTAATGTTTTTATAGTTGAAATAAATGCATATTTATCGTAGTAATAGTATAGTATCCTCGGTCCAACTACCTGAACCAATGGTAACGAACCAAAATACTTTTAATTTAGATAACACATTATTATCTGCGAGTTCTATGCGCATATCGTACATTACATCTCCGTGCGTACCTCTCTAGTAACGAAACACTCGATAGGATAGGTGAGCAGTATCGTCCCACTGAACATGACCCTTGAGAGATTCATAAGATCGTCGTCCCAGCAGTAGTTCTCCATCAGATCGCCTTGGACATCGGCGGTGAAAGTGGCGTAACCAGCAATACCGAATGCAGCTGCGACGATGAACGATGTAAGAAGGGACCAGTGAGTGACGACGTCCCACTTTTGCTGTGTCACTCTTTCTATTGACCCGTAAATGAGGAAAGTGTTATGATGGCACATGAATGCAAAAGCCATTATGCCCACCGCTGGAATGATTCCTGGAAGGTTGGCGAATCTCCAGCCGTCTTCGTGACTTGGCCTAAGGGGTTTGATAAATACAATGTGTGTATCGTAATGCATGTATAGGCTGTACAATATGCATAATTGTTAGATATAGGGGAGACTGGTGTCAGTTGTAACAGGGCGTTAATTGTTACAGCGAAGACTCCGTCATCTTGCTGATTATATCTGAACTGTACGGACTAATTTACAGAAGTTATCACCAACGTTTCGCAGAAGTTATGCAAATCCTTTTTGTCCTGTGCTCAATTGTCTATTTTTTGCATTCGAAAGTAAATATTCCCCTTTCAATACGTTTTCGTCAGGTGTGTAAACCATGAGTGTTGTTCATAATTGATATCAACTACCTCGAACTAAGATGCTTTGACTATAAGTGATGCAGGTTAGGTTATGATTCGGAGCACAGGATTTTTATTTGTGTATAGAAAATTGCCGTAGGTGTTAATAGTAACACAGTTCAAATCCTACTGATTTTTCCATCTTCATTTCTTACACAATTCCTTATCCAATTACAAAACCACCAAGAAGAAAAGGATAACGAAAAAACCGAGTAAATTCATCGATCGAAAGTCTTCGGACCAAGTTACATTTTGTTTAATCTGCTTGCAGCCGTATACTCAAAGCAACGAAGAATGGCTCCAATCTGAGTGTAAGAAATGTGCACATATCGGTTGCACTAACGGTAGTGCGTTATTATTGTATGCAACAACTATTTGTCCAACTGATACTTTTATTTGTTGTTGAATTGTTGTCATTTATTTTATAACAAAGATAGGGGAGACCGGGGCACGGCGGGGCCTCTTTAAAAAACTTCCAAACAAAACTTAATTTTTCTCATTTTATAGAGGGCTGTCGTGCCTCGGAAATTATTTATTTTATTTTCTCTCCGAGCTATGGCAAAATAATAATGAATTTGCTCGAGGTAGATTAAAATAACATGTACCCGGTGCCCAAAAGCCATAAAAAATAATTAGCGACTCAG
The DNA here is from genome assembly GCF_021155785.1 of Neodiprion fabricii. Classification (NCBI taxonomy): domain Eukaryota; kingdom Metazoa; phylum Arthropoda; class Insecta; order Hymenoptera; family Diprionidae; genus Neodiprion; species Neodiprion fabricii. The sequence continues at coordinate 11,458,650 of NC_060244.1, forward strand.
GGGGGTTGTCGTGCCACGGTCTCCCATACGAAGAAGAAAATAGTACCCTATTCACGTTATGGTAACGTTAAAAGACTGTTTATCAAGAGAAAATAAATTTTTTCGATATGATTATCCCATGATACGCTTGTGTTAAAATCGATAGCAAGACTGCTACATTTCACCCCGGCAAGATGTCAATTGTAACGTGTGGCCGTGTCGTAATTCGATTGATAATAATAATACCCAGCGTATTTTTGAACTGAAAAAAAATTAATATAGTAAGAGTGAAGGTCAATGAATTCGGGAGCAATAAATCCAATCAGAAATTATCAATAATGAAAGAAAAAATATATTTTGTACAAATTGTTGCAACTGACCGGTATCAGTTGCACCATATAGGTGCAAACTCTTCGATGAATGGCTTTCAGTATTATATGTAAAATTATGTCAAGTTCTCAGCAAAAAATCCACGTGGGAAAAAATTTCTACCTATTCTCTAAAGTTTTGAGACCCAAGCAGATATTCAAGACTAACTAATTTTAAATTGCGTTTATAGTATTGACCGTTCATGTTGTACATTTCGTGTTGTTACGAATAAATTGGGCGTGGATGTTGATTTGTTAGGTCAAATGTCGAAATATTTCGAGTGAAATATTATCTCTTTGACGATAAGAAAAAATCCAAAATGCTTAGCAACAACAGAAAACAAAAATTTATCAAAGTTTCAGAAATCTCAGGTACAGTCATTTCAATTATGTTGTTGTGAAGCTTCAGCGTCTTTTGGCGAATAATATGGATGAATATGAATGGCTACTTTTTACGTGTCGTAATTCGTGATGCACAGTTCGTCGATATTTATCTATAACCGGAGTGAAATCCCGACTTCCTCTCTGGCGTAATGGAGTTTCAAATGCGTCGTCAAGGAAAGCTCGGACACCAGTTTTTGTACCAGTGTTTCGGCGCATTTTCACAAAAAAAAAAAAAAAAAAAACATTTTCATTAGAGGAGCTTAAACTTAGGAGGTAGATTATTAACCAACGATTATTTTAGCTAGATTCATTTTAACATTACAAAAACTGAAAACACATAACCTGTCACCGATTACATGTGCAAGCAGTAATTAATTTTCCAGCGATGAGCATAATATGTCTGACTACAATAACTACTGCTGTACCACTAAAATTATTGCGATCATGTTATTCGCTCAATCCCCCTATAGTCTGGTGATAAGTATACTTACTGCAGCGAACGAAAACAACAAAGTATTTTTCATTCCTTTGTTTGACCATGCAGTTCAGATATAACGTCAAATCATCGGTCAGCTCACGAGCGTAACCCAATATTGAAAAACGTAAAGGTGAAGCTTCTTAAGGAAGAGTTTTAAGAAATTCGATCGTTTTCCAGGTGACTTAGCTAGCGTAGGGTAAAGGGCCAGCTCTCGCCACGGATCGCGACAAAAGGAATCGTAAGCATCCCAAGTTTCTTTGTGAATCGTATTTAATAAACAATTTTCACATCCTTCGACGCATGGTTGACTCTAGGAAGTAAACGATCGGCATATTACTGCAATGCGGGTGATTAATCCTGTCAGCCATTATTTGGCCTAGAAGGGACGATTCATGCCACACATGTTGCAACATTTGTGAAACAAATGTTTGAGCAATTGAAAGATCTTGGAGCATAACTTTTCTAATTCCGATAACTGAAGTTCAATTGAAGCCGATCTACTCTATACAGTAGTTGAGAATGGATCTGGAGCATTTTATAATATGGAATACAAGAATAAGTACTTACACTACTGAAGCCAAGGTACCCATCCTAACGAAAATCGTAATCAGGATGAATCCCACGCAGACAAGAGATAGGAAAGATATTTTCGCCAGTCTTGCTATGTTTCTGTAAAGACACAGAGGTATCGTGATGCATAGGGTGGCCAGCAGAATGACGACCTGCCTTTTGGCGAAGATGTTCGTCTCATCGATGCCGGTTACCCTTATCAATACTTTGGTTACCGTATCTCCGACTACGACGTTGTAGGACACCATTGCTGAAAAAGGAATGTGACAGTTTCGTGTAAATATCAAGATATTGAGTAGCTAGGTAAAAGAAATGATTCCAATCTCAGGCGTCTGAAATGAATTAAAGACATTTTCACGGGAAACAATTAAAACTAGTTCAAATTTCAAATTAAATTGCGCTCAAGTACGTCTCGGGACTTGTTTGCTTTGTACGTTAACTCACCTATAAACGGGTACATGAACTGCAAGGCGGTGAGTATGTAAAACCCAGGTCGTCCGAAACTGGCTCTCATTAATCCCTGGTAACTCATTTCCCCGCAGATATGACCGCTCCGGACCATAAGAATAAGGGAATAGTCGGTTAAAACTGCTACAAGAACCAGCAGCCCGAGTCCCATGCCGAATCCAGCCTGATGTAAAGCGTAGGGTATACCTAAAATTAATTTCTAAAATTAATTAGCTAATTCAAAACCCTCACTTGCCGACGGTCGTTCGGGGTCACTATACGCGTAGAACTCGTTTTGCGTAGCATCAAAGCAGATCTAAAAATATGCTCGCGAGTTTGGAACATTTATTCGCGAGCAAGTGCCGCTTTTTCCATTTCGAATATCTTGTATCGCTAAATTGAAAATAATACTGAAATTGGAACAGTGCTTGCTCTTTGCTTAATTATCCATCAAGACTGGACACGTTAAAGCTGTTACTGCAATGAGTATTAGCTCCAAAATCGTACTCGGTATTTGATGGAGGCTTACTTTTGATACAGCGAAATACTTTTAAGGTTTTAAATTTCCACTGTCCCTAAAGTGAGGAACATTTTTCTTTTTCGATCAATGTCATGCACAGCTATTGTCATCTCGCTAAGTAATTAGAGAAATTGCGATTATGAATATTCGTGACTGTTACGATACGGAAGTTATATCATAGTTCAACACAATTGTCTACATACAATCTGTTTTCGTCAGATATACATAACGTATAATGGTGAAAGATAACAATGTATTCACGTGTGATAATCGATCTCGTAAAATGGTTGCAGTTATGCAAAGAAAATTGTTTAACCATAAACATGTCATTTAAAAATGTTAATTTGAGATGAACCAATTCTGAATCACTCATCTTCGCACTTCTGTATTGCATATTTTATATCATACTCGTTCAAGACTTGTGAGACCCGTTGCACTCGTAACTAGGTCATTCCAGGCAGTGCAAATCATACATCTTACCTCGATAAGCGTTTGTGACGTTGTTTTTTTGTTGAATGATAATCCGTTTGGTGCATCATGGATCGCGCAGGAGAAATTAGTGAAATAATTGTAATAATTGTTATAGCGTACCGATAACACCGCTGCCGATAATCGAATTGATGAAATTGAAACTAGCCAATGGAAGGCTGGTGAATTTTTCTGCATCTTCTTCGTCAGTCTGTAAAATAACAAAGAATAATTGCAAGATATATACGTACATCAGAAAATATCAGCGTGAGAAGAGTGGAAATATTTTATTCAAATGTACCGTTGTCTAGAAGGCGAGCGCGATAAGAAATAAAGAGTGTAAAAAAAAAATGGATAAGAACCTATTACAATAGAGGCAAATTGTTAATTGGCAAACACCAGCGATTACACTCATGCAGATGCAAATTGATGCAGACTCATCTCGTCTCCAGCTGATCTGTCTGCCATGAAATGAGAGTATGTAGAACTGAGAGCATGTATAATCAAAATCACTGACCCAAATCCATCTACACAGATATGGCTATAATATATGTGTTTATATAGGGCATTCCGCGTCAAACCAACACTTCATCGGCCTGACCCCCTGGGATTCTGATGTCCAATACATTTTTTGGTTTGTTTTGGTCAAAAATGATGCTTCTAATTTTTAAAAATTTTTCCGCTATTTTGTAAAAGTGCGATAACCCAAAATATCCTTGACATCCATTTAAACATTTTTAAAATCGATGCAACTTTTTTGTAAAATCAGGGACTCGGAAACACACAATTGGAATTTATTTTTAATGATGGTTTCTTCTGGTAAAATATAAAATAAAAAAAAAAACTTTGCTGTGGTAAAATTCGATTATCTTTTTTTTTTAAAGAGTAAAACGAAGGAAACTATGCTTAATTCGGAAAAAATCATTTCCTTCATTTTTCTCTTGGATTAATAAAAAAAAGTCGAATTTTATCAAAACGAAGTTTCGTTGATTTTATTTTTAGGGCTGCGTACCTTAAAAGGTAAAAATGGAGCCCTTATAGGATCACTTCGTTGTCCGTCTGTCTGTCAAGAACCACTTTCTCAGGAACGGGTAGAGGTATCAAGTTGAAATTAATTTCAAATACCAAGGTCTACGGTCCCTAGGAGGTGTAAGAAATTCAAGTTTCTAGGTCAACGTAATCAAACGATATGGTCACTTATGTCACATATCTTGATACTCCCAAACTCACTCATCATAACCTATAGGTTACTTCGTTGACCTGGATCACGGAATTTGGAGAGAAGCATGGTCTCGCAGCACAAGTAAAGGAAAAAGTCCAAAAATAATAAATTTTTAGTTATATCACATAAAAGAAAATAATTAAGTTTGTACGAAACCCTCGGAGCGCGAGTCCTACTCGCACTTGACCGGTTTTTTCCCACAAGAAACCATCATTGAAATAAATTCCGAGAGAAAACATTTTTTTTGTAAAAACAAAAATAGAAAAATATTCAACATTTTTCATCCCATTTTCGAATTACGACGAAAAGATGTGTTTTCGGGTCCCTGATTTAACCAAAAAGTTTCATCGATTTTAAAAATGTCCATCTTCATATAGAGGATATTTCGGGTCGCCACACTTTTACTAAATGGCGGAAAATTTCGAAAAATTTGGAATATCATTTTTGGCCGAAACAAACCAAAAAATCCATTGGACATCAGAATCTCAGTTGGTTTGATTTGGAATACCCCATATAAATACACATTGTATGCATAATGTCCAAGATTATTCACAGTCGTTAGTCTCGTCTATAGCTACGTAAATTATATGTGTGTATCTATGTACAGAAGTTACAGAGCAGATGGAGAATATCGAGGATGACTTGATCAGAGAAGTACAATAAACATTATAATGACTGCAGTAATGATATGAGTTATGGAAATTTATACACGGACATGAGCATGATTAAACTGCAGTATGGAAAATTACTTATCTATCTCTTGAATACAAAATCCCGGATGTTTCCATGCCTGAGACGGAAAAAAAAAATTGAGGATTTCTAATCGCCACATTCATACGTGTAAAATGCTTATCGACTTGCAGTCACTTCTTCTTGACTTTTTATTATCTCAATTACATAACTAGGCGATTATATCGATTCTCTAATATCATTGTAAAGGGTTGAAATTAGAGGAAACCTATAGCCGTGACCGTGAAACCAGGAAATATAAAAGTTCGCATAAAAATTTCATACAAAAAAAAAAAATGAAAAGAGCTCTATGTTTCTGTTTATCGACAGCACTCGACTAAACTTACAACGATGATAAAGACCGCTATAGTATGTATACATCTGATCTATCAGAGAAACTTAGGACAAGGGTAACGATCTGGAGACGTGTGTCATTTGTTATACGAATAAAAAATGAGTAGAATATGAGAATTATTTTTTGTTGTCAGATAAAGCTTAATACGAGCCTTCCAATAGTTAGAGAGTACATTCGAGGGTAAAAAACTATTATTACACAAGAAATCCATTCATCAAAATAAAAAAGTGTGACCCACTGACACTGAGTGACAAGAAGTACTCTACCTAATGTATTCATCGTCATTACAGTACGCGAAAGCTTAACGCAAGCACGATTTTTGCCTATACTCATATTGATCAAATAGCAATTAAGCGAGTATAGTGCACGATACATCGTAAATATATTATACACATTGATAAAAGTAATGTTAAGCGAGCAAGTCATGTAAACTTATATGCGGCGTAACGAGAGGTAAATCCTTAGCCTGAGGTTTGGCCTTACCCTGACCAGCTGCTTCATGTCGTCGTAAGTATCATCCGATCCAAGACTGCCACCCTGTCGAATCGAATGATCAATGTGTGATCCAGCGCATAATGAGAATATTTTCCCGAAATCACGCGCATCATTAGTCGTACACGACAATTACTCGACATAGTTTCCAATACAGTGCGAAAATTTACCGTCAACACCCAGGTGATGTAAGTATTTTTCATTATAGACGCTTAGGATGAATTACCAATCAATCGGTAAAATTGGAGGAACAAAATTGTAGTAAAAATTAAACGGTACTCGATTGACCCTTTCCAACGCCTACGTTTGTAAATAAAAGTTTCTATGTGAAATATAGCCTCCTGTTATTACATTTTATCATTAAAGTGAAAACTACTGGTTATATTATTCTGAACCTAGGTCCCTGTGAAGTTAATTTATTACGACAACTGCCTTGACTTTGACGTTCTTCAACTGTGAGATATGACATTCTGCAAATTGTGAAATAAACATAATTATATCATCAAAGACTATTCAACTGATGTTATCAAACTGTGCCATCAAGAAATACTCTCAAGTCAATCCAGTACCTACTTCGAAGATATTCTCCCTTACAACAATGAAAATGCGCTCTTGAATCATCATAAAATGCGATTAGTAAGGGCAAATTTTTTCTTTCAATGGATACGTCTTACATAAAATACAATATCTGAAGCGATCATATGTTGTACGTTTTTCCAATTCTATGTAGTTGAGAGTTTCAAACATTTTTCTATTAATGAGGTCAGATTACATATTGCACCAAATTTCACTATGTACAGAACTATACGATCAATTAGTAATAGTGACGGCGATGTAGCAGATGAAATTACTTTTGCAAACGAAAGTTAAACATCACGTCTGAAACTGTGACTTCCTGTAACTCCTTTGAAGTTAGAGAGCTTTTATAAAACCACAAATAATACCAAAGAACCCGACTGTATTTTAAAGCGCATTCATGTGACGATTGATTCACTTCGGAAAGTAAGATTACATTCAATATTGTATCCACGTATCTGGAGAACTGTTCACTGACTAATATGTGGAATACACGGCATGCGCTGCATTTACTGCCTAATAAAAACAGTTCCGACACTTCATCTATCAACTATTACTGAACTTGTTTATTATTTATTCACTCGAACTGGGAACACGGCGCAACTTTATTAAAAGCAACTGGTTTGATCGTCGACAAGACTGATTAACTTTGCTAAAGTGACATTTGGTGGAATGTAGCTGGAAATAGCCGGTTTTTTTACACATCATTTCAGTATCATTTTCATTGCAATGAAACGAATTTCGAGGGGCTATTCACTCCCGAGTATATTCGCTTCTTAACTATCTTATTTAACTTATTTTACCTAGCTATCCAAAGTCTAGTCGGTACTCGCCGATACTCGTCGATACTTATCGATACTCGACGATACTCACCAGCGATGACCGACAAGTCTTTAGATAGATAAGCAAAATAAGTTAAGTAAGATACTAAGAAGCGAGTATACTCATAAGTGAATAACCCCTCGACGAATTTACCTATAAATGTGCATGGAGAGATAATGTATAGTACGGTAATATTTAATGTTTAGATGATCATTCTTTAAATATTCCTGAAAGTAAAGCGTCGCGGAAATGTACGTGTCAGTAACACTGAGCAACAAAAATGAAAACTTTTAACTGATCATGTATATATGATATTAGAATATTTTAGATACGAATAGTTTATTGCAATATAATTTTTTTTGTTTTTCCAAAAATGTAGTTTCTTGAATAAAAAATGAGGTTACATATAGTATTACATTAAACTGGTCATGAAAATTTTGTAACAAGAAAGGCGTTTACTCATTTTTAAATACCTGTCTGCCCTCGTTATAAAACCATATTTATTTTGATACAATCAGGTCTAGTTTTTGTGTTACAGCTACTATCAGTAAAATTGAATGTTTATCGTTGTCACGTACCTTTTTTGATTCATGATGCTTTGTCATCAATTCTAACTAATTAACCGGTATTTATAGTAAATAACGAAACACTCTGAATCAAAAAAAATAAATAAGTCCAAACGATAAACATTCAATTTCACTGGTATTGGCTGTAACAAAAAAAAATAGACCTGATTCAATCAAAAGAAATATGGTTTTATAATAAGGGTAGATACATATTTCAAAATTAGTAAGCACCGTCCGTGTTACAAAATTTTGTTGACCAGTGTAATTTATTAGTGTTTATACTATATATATTATATAGACATGACCGCGACGTTTTAAAAAATTCTGCTGAAACGGACTTCGCGTGTCTCGAGTATAATAAAAAATCATCAGCATGCCATATCAGCGTACACCATAAAATATTTATTCGTCTACGTATGATGATGAGTTCGCGTTCGCTATGGCCTCACATGTGGAATTGAAACATGATGCTGGGTTGTATTGGGTTTGCAGACTCGTAAACCACTTAGTACGATAATAATTAACGGTATACTCTGTACTAGTTTAATCGGAGTAGCGATTATACTATGCTTGAAACCTACATTTAAGTGTGAAATTAGCTTGTGGTCGGAAGTGGTAACGCAATTAAAGAGAATCCAATGTAGGTCCAACACTTGATGTTATATATATATATATTACATTACATAATACGTGCTAAACTGCTTGTGGTCATAATTCATGGATGATAAAATTGAAATTAGAAAACGGGAAAAGTTGAGAGTATTTTCACGGAGTAAGCGGAATAGAAGTAGGTCAAGATAAGAGAGCATCAGATAATTTGAATTACAAATTTTTTTTATATCATGTGGGTGTAAAAGCACCGCGGATTCCTTTCCAAGTTCGAAAATGTTGTGTGTAAGTGCAAGGTTGAGATGCGACCCGCATAAATAAAAAAACAAATTCATTTTGAAATTGAACTCAGGCATCTCGAGATGTCTGCGGAAATAAACCTCGCACCGCTATTTCAATTTCTGTGCTCAAGCATTTCCGGAATTTAATAAAGTTCTCTCCTCTGAGCCGCAATAGTGGATCAAAATTTCTCAATCACAGAATTATGTTTCATTGAAATATAAGTGGAAGCACACTGCATGGCAATTGTTTCATCATTAAAATAATGACCTAAAGACAGTATTGTTATAAAAAAAATTTCAAAATCGTTTTCATCGGAAAGAAATGCGTCTAAACGGCAATGAGTTTTAAACTTTGTCAACTGGCAAGTTCAGCAGCTATAATATTTTGAGTTTAGTGCGAGTCTTTCAACATATCTAAGCACCATTACGCCCTATGGCAGGGGTTTTACACGTTGAAGTATCACTGTGACACACGCTTCCTTAAAGAACTGCATTAAACACATGTTGGTGTAAAGTAATTAAGACACTTCATGCCAATGCATCGTGAAATCCGTATTCACAAGTTGCTCAAAACTGTGAATGAGCGTCGACGACAGGTATTTGACGCACCTCTAGAAGCGTGGAAAAACTTTACCACTCGTAAATTCGCTCATATTGCACAGACTACGTCTCCATCGCACCCTAAATCTAGTATTCAGACTCCTGAAGCAACGACCGTATTGATGGTGTGTAACACTTTTTGCTTTTGTAGATTGTGTAACCATTTTTAGATCGAGAGTTAAGCGTACGATGAAGACGTAGTCATATATATTTATAAATATATAACACTCGTATAAAGATAAGATTGACAGCAAATGTGTTTACTTACATCCTCGAAATTCTTTCTTGCGTCTAAGATATAGCTCTTTTCGTTAACGCGATCCGGACTAACGAGCGCCATTGTTATACCAAAATTGTGTGTTGGAAAATGTGTAACAACACAGAACTGTAATCGGTGAGTTTCAATGTGGTCAAATTTTGACGGGTCTAGGCGCCGCGCGGGCCTAAAAGGAAGTGTGCGCTTGACTCGAATAATAGGAGTTTATTGATTGTGCGGCGCAACTCTGGAACACGCTATATGTCTCTGTTGGAACAAGCGAGCTAGTGCGCAATGTCGTCTACCTCGCCTCGCGTACGACACGACGTTCTGAGCTTCGCGGCTCTGACGAGGCTCGAGAACCCGCGACCCTCTGTCCGTTAATCGGAGCGATCGATCTCCCCAGGTTCGTTGCTCGACGAGATCTAGATCTTAGATCCATTTACCGCCGTCGCGTCGACCGTGATTGGGAAGTTTGAAATTCAAATGGATGTGCGGAGGGAATAAAGCCTTTTATTATTATTACTTTAAGCCTCACAACCGATCTGAAATATCAATCAAGAATAACAATTAGCAATATCTGTTTTGACTTGTTACGGGTATGAAATTCGTAAAACATTTTTGGGTAACGGCAATCGGAAATTGCGGGAATATAATCGTTCCTTGAATGTTATACCTATATAATGATCAGGAAGGAAGAGGGGAGGAGACATAACTCCCTACTCTTTTCGATGGCAAAGGTGGGACACATTCTGGCCGGAAGTTTGTAGTTCCGATAGCGCCGCTCGCAGCGCTGGTTTCGTATGTTGCATCGGAAATTTGAACGTGCTCCACGCGCGCCTGACGCGTGCACAATTTTTAAATGCATTTTTCGTGTTACAGCCATCAAACGCAGCGCAAAAGGCGATATCAGCGCTGCGAGCGGCGCTATTGGAACCATATTAAAACGACACACTCCTGACCAGAATGTGACCAAGTTTTATAATGTGGAGATATATCTGCTCTCCTCTTCCGTCCTGATAATGACATTCAGCCCTGAGCTAATATTTTCTTCAGTTGGGTGGGTTCGGGGGTAATTCTATTGTTCTGCATTCATCGACCTGTTTTATGGGATTTCAATGTTAAATCGAGTCAGCATAGCAGAAAACTGCAATTCCCCCCCCTAGCCCTTCATCTACCTTTACCGTACCTTTACACGCACAGCATTAATAACGTAACCCCCCCAAATCCAGTGTTTCGTTTAAACTCTGGTTAGCGAAGCTTAACCGGACATTTTGGTATTGTGAAACGCAAAGTAATAGTTAACTTTGGTTAAACCGGGTTTACGCGGTAAACTCTGTTTAAAATCAAGTTGTGGAACCGGGCATAAGGTATTGAATTGCTAGGGACAGATTTATATTCATTCGTCAACAGAACAAACTTCTGTAAGAAGTATCATGAGTATACTTCCTGGGCGGGTGACATCATACTGAAACAAAACTGTGGCCTGGAATTTCGCTCTTTTCGAATCTAAAGAAATCTCAGTGCACAGCCGCTACCCTACATAAAAAATCCGACAGAGACCCGACAGAGACTGTCGGATTTTTTATGTAGGGTGATGAAGTACGCTTTATAGCGGTGATCGTCGATCATTTCTTATGCACAATCGAAACCACTGATTCTATATATCAGTCCCTGAAACCGACTCGATTGCAAGAAACTAGAGAAGACACAAGAGACAGCACAGAGAACGTCAATAGACAATAAACTGCGATTTTGCCGTCTTGCAGTCGCAAGAAATCGCAGTGCACAGTCCCATGAGCACTATAAGACCCATAAGCGAATCAATAAAATATAGGGTACTGTCATCGTTAGGTGAAAAAGCCTAGTCAACGCTGCCATTCCCTCCCCGCCCGTAATGCCCTTTTGATTACTTTTAATAGAATGTACATGGTTGGTCATTTTTAGCAATTTTCAGTCAACATTAAAGATTATATCTTCGCTCCACGGTCACGGCAATTCACATTCCATTCAGCATTCAATTTCCAAGAGAGTATAGCCCTGGGAAATATTTTCTGCGGCTTCAGAGGGCTAATCGTAACTGGATTGAGTATTCGCCGGTAATTTATATAATTCACATATTTTGTCGGTAAGCGAAGACGTTGCTGTGGCATCCAGTCGATAACAGTAGATTCAACATTTGTTGCTACACATAAAATAGACAACGACATACCATCTTGGCCAGTATGTCAGTCAGTCGTACTAGAACACTGAAATATAGTGTACTGGAACCACGAAATAATGCCAAAGAAATCGAACTCAGCCGAGACCGAGTTCGAAAGTTGGTTCATTATACTGCGTGAAAAAGTACGTCCGCAGAACGGAATAGCTACATGCTCGCGCATGCGCTTTTCGCAGTATAGCCGTGTCCTTTTCTTTCTCATTGAGAGTGCAAGGAGAGAGCTCCATGCATATATAAGTAAACATCACAGACTGAATATAGCGACTTTAAGGCGCATGATTGTCAATCACGCAGGGAAAACAGAAAACATCAATGCGGTCGCATTTTATTATTCCTGAAAAAAACAGAGGATCAAAAGACGCAGCAGTGTGTTGACATCAAGTTATTAAAACATCATAAAGATTCTAAAAGTCTTATAATTCGTTATAACTTTGAACTCATGACATAGCCTCACTTCACTAAAATTTAAAATTGTTTACGTCGTTAAGCGGGAGTCTTTCACTCGCACTCTCTGTGAGACAGCAAAGGACACGGCTATACTGCGTACAGCGCATACGTCAGCATGTAGCTATTCCGTTCTGCGGACTTGGCCTTTTTCATGCGGTAAAATGAGCAAACTTTTACATGCAGAGTTCGGTCTCCTTAGCATTACTTCGTGACTGGAACTATAGAACTATCACCTATTGATCTGTTCTAATTTTTGATGTCGCTAAGTTGCTATTTAATTTTTGTGTGTATTTCAGTCACCGGTGAATCCATTACTTTTATCATCTGAACATCTGTGGTTAACCGTTATGTTCAGATGAACTTCGAGAATCTAACAAACTGTGCAGGGAACTGAAGTGTCGATTGACCAGTAAAATATGTAGAGGCATCCCTCTATTGTAATCGTTTATTCAATGGCTGTTTATCGCATGATGATGTTTAAACATGGCGACAAGCAAAGACAGAAAACGAAAAAATAATGAAAAAACTACAAAACACTTGTCTATATTTTATGGAAAGACGTGGATAATAATCTTGGGTAAGACCATTACATATTCAAAGTGATAAATTACTTTCGAGCCGTAAACATCGGGAGTTAACCTTTCCGGATTGCTTACTACAGCCAACTACAGTGGGATTGATGCACTATTTTCAATTGTTGAACAGCTATTTTCCTCGCGCCTCTCCACCACATTCATGTATCAACACTTTTTGAAAATGATCGACACTTCTCTCACTTGTCTGAGGTGGAAAGAGAGATGTCCTTCAGAACGGAAATGGTAATTAATTATTGTCACTCATATACACAGTCAAACAAAAGTTTGATCACTTGCCACTATTTACTAGGATTTCTAGGTGACTTTGCAACATGCTTACAGCTAGGTACAGGCATGTTTACCGACTAAATGATAAAGGCGTTTATTTACTTTCATTTTCAAAGAATTTTCCTGTAATTCTCAAAGAAAGATGGAAGTAATCAAGCTTCAAATTTGCGCATGTGAGAATAATAGAGAAGTAATATTTTCACTCTTTTATTTGTTTCAGGGGATGTATTATTCTTATTACAAAACTATTGTTGAGTCTGAAACATTCTCTGAAGGATTACACAAGATTAGGCACGACAACTTGACCGAATATCCAAACACTATCAATGCTATTAAAAAATTCAATTTGTTTCCAGAGGTATTATTTTAACTATTGTATATTAATTTAATCAACTTTCCTGATTTTTTTATGACTTATACTAAATTTCTGTTCCTTAAATTTCTAGGTTGCGATCGGTCTACTGTATCACAATTTCAAATGGCTTGGTCTGATCCCAGCACGATTATGCTGGCAGGTATGTAAATCATATTTTTGTCCTGAGAATTTCACTCTGAAAATTTGTTGAAATATCTATGTAATCTGATACCCTAAGTCGAATTTTTTTTACAGTGTTCTGATTTACTCTGACGATTGTCATTTCGCAGATTTTCAGGTATAGGTTCTCGGAAGATAAGCAGGTTGAAAATATATTCGGACCAAAAGAAAACTACAGGAGTTATCAAAGAAATAATAATTTTCAACTTTTTCCGTTTATCTCAATATTTCTGCATTGTTGTTCCATAAGAGTACTTAATTCACAAAATTTTTCAGGCTATAATCTCAAATATATCACATACATCTTCATTCCTTATACGTATCTTTATTTCAGATTGAACGAGGAGAAGGCTTGTCTCCTGTGACAAGCTGTGAAGGCCTAGGGGAGCCAATCTATTTTTACTTAGAAGTTGTTTGGTATTGTGCCTCCGCTACAGTGGCAGTACTCTTTCTGTATGCCGTCAACCTAAGTGATTCCATCTATGGCGGTCTAATAGCAGTCGCGTTGTTCTTCTACAATCATAACGACTGTACCAGAGTTCAATGGACGCCACCGTTACGTGAAAATTTTGCTTACCCTATATTACTGTGCCAGATGTTTAACGTAACAGCTATATTGAGGCAGTATACGAAGAATCGAAAAATCATCTGGAACGATATTTATCAAGATACACCAAGCAGGGTAAATTGATTTTCATGACACCTACTTTTACTCAATCCATTACAACTGATATATATCATACTTTTTTTTACCGATTTAATTACCAAATTAAATGCTCTTTTACTACAAAGTATATATATTTTTCAGGACATGGTTATGTGCACCCTGCTGAGTTTGCTCTGCTGGCAATTTTCGCAATTCGTATTTGCTACTCAGCTATTTGCGCTATTGATATTGAAGTGGTTGAAAATAATTCCCAATGAACTCTACCTGAAACTGTGTCTTATACACGCTGTGCCAGTAACCATTTTTATTTTCTGGACACAGAGCAATTTGCTTCTTTGTTCCTTGTACACTTGCATGTTGATTGCAAGCACTATTTGCTCTGTTTTGAGCACCAAGCTACCGCGTACTATAGCGCTGCCTCTCGACGTTGTCAGCACTATATTTGGGATGCAATTTTTGAAATTTTTTTTGTTAAACTCAGATGACGATGCACATGTTTTTGATATTTTACTGTCAAAGTTTACTAATTATAAAACGTTTCACACAATGTTGTATACTTGTTCTAGTGAATTTGACTTTTTGGGGTATGACACTTACGAAGCCATAGTAAAAACGTTTCTTTTACCAACAGTCATAATGTCGGGTGTTTTAGTTTTGTACTATTGGTACAGATGTTTCAATACAGACGGTTTTCCCAATTGTATCGAAATGGATGTCGCCTATAATGTACTGCAAACAGGAGCATTCGTAATTATGGCAATTCTCATAATGCGGTTGAAACTTTTCATGACACCACATCTCTGTATCATGGCCAGTTTAGTAACAAGCAAACGATACTTAGAAAAAGTTGAAATCCGGAACCCAAATATTCGTGCCTCTTTATTGGTTCTACTATTCGCGTCTATGTCGTATACTGGAGTCCAGCGCCTTTACGAAGAACATGGATTCGTTGGTATGAAGATTTTTAAATTCCATTATTTACTTGCAAGAATAGGTTTTTCTTTACGGGATTCTTTATTCCTTTGTCAAGATCCACTCTGGTTAGTTCAGTGTATTTCAGATCCACCATAATGATTTCTGTAAATGACTTGACTATGTCATCACTAAATTGGATACATACCGAATTCCATGTTACAGGTGAATACAGTAATATTGAACAAGAACAATTACTAGACTGGATACAGAAAAATACACCAAGCAACGCTGTATTTGCTGGTAAAATGTCATTAATGGCAAATATTATGCTGTCTACTAGAAGGCCTATTGTTAATAATCCGTATTACGAAGACAAAGAGATGAGGTCTGTCGAGCCGTCAGTGTAACACAATAAACAACTGTCTAATAGCAATACTATAACTTATTTGCTGCTGGTTCACTTGTGTCCTCTGCTTTCAGAGATCGTACCTTGAAGGTGTATGAGATATTCAGTAGAAAAGATGTTTCCACAGTTTATGAAACTTTGATGGAAATGAAGGTTGACTACGTTGTTATGGAAGAAACGTACTGTTACGATGCCGGTAACCCGTGAGTACGATTTTATTTCAATTACTGAGCTTTCAATATGCTTATATCATTTATCATCATTACCAGTCATAGCCATTCCTAGCCTTTTTGAGCTAAACTTCACCTTATAGTTTACTCATAACTTAGTCTATTAAAGATATTATAATATTTTTACTCAAAATTATCGTTCTGTAGAAAGCTTGGATGCAAAATCACGGATCTATGGGACATGGTGGACAAACGTAATCAAAGGAGACCGTCGGTGTGCCCGATTTTGTGTCGAGGAAACTCATATCCATTTCGAAGAGTATTTGTGAATGGCCGTTACATTGTATTGCGTTTAGAACGATCCATGTCTGTTGAATTAAAACCGAAAATCACGGAGCATTACCAATTCTGAATTCGTGAATTCAGATAGGAAGGTATTCTAATCTGAGTGGCTATGAAAGCAGAAAATTTAAGAACCCTGATATGATCGGGAAATTTTGTGACTTGAAAAAAATAGGGAATTGTTGAAATTCGTTCTGTGGTAAAGTTATTTAGGAAATTGTACGTAAAAGTACTGTAATAGTTTAGCCACATAGGATTCTCAGTTCCAACCAAAGTTAGCGCTTAATTGACAATGTTGCTTTTTGTTGATTTTTAAAAGAATTCCAACTTGACTATTTTCAACATCTTTTACGATGAACATTTGTTGTGAGTTTAGGTAGAGAAATCATTCAGTTCTGACTGGAAAATCTAAAGAAATCAGGAAATTTCTAATCTCATTCTTTATCAGCACTCGGTTGTTAAAAAACCATGCAACTGAGTCATTTTCGAATAACGTTACATCGGGGTGTGGACCATGTTTGATAAAACGACGTTAAAAACGTTTGATTTTCGTTTAAAAAAATGTGTCGATGAATGCAAAATACAGAGTGATTGTCGTTTCAATTAAGAATTATAATAAATCTATACATATATTCAATCATGAGAGTCAAAAATTATTAGAAATGATTGTTAAGTTTTTTTTATGTACCAAAAAATATTAATTATAGAGGTAACGTATGCAACTGTAGAGAGCAAGGGTGAGGGGGGGGGGAGGTCTGGGGTTTTCCAAATAAATTCTCTTATCAGTTACTTTTTGTCTGGCCTTTGCAATAGTCTTTGTTCAAAAAAAAATTAAGGATACGTGCGAACGAATTATATCTAATTTGGCGTTCGTTGTGTGTATTTGAGAGATAAAAAATTGCCGAACACGAAGCAATTACTCAGATTCCTTGTGACAACATTTTTAACTTTGACAGTATCTAATAAATAATCGTTTCACGCAAACCAGTTCCTCGTAAATGTCTGTGAAAGTTAAGGTAGAAGTACTTCCTCAATTCTCGGACGTATAGTATTATAAAGAATGGTTGTTCTTCCTGCCGAAGAGTTCTTCGCATACAAGTACATCTTCCATAGGCTAGAGACAAGATATGCCAAATGTTAGATAAAGTGATCTTGCCGAAAGCGTATTACAAATCTTAATATATGGTAACTGTCAACAAATTATGTGGAAAAAATTCGTCGGTATATAATCAATTTTATAGAGAGTTGATCAATAACTTGCGACGAAAATATTTTTTTTGTATATAATTAAGTGTACTATAAATGGAACCGTATAAAATTAGATAGTTGTTCGGTAATCGGTAAAGGAGAAAAGAAAGAAAAAATTTAATCAATCGAGGATTGTAATAATCGTGTTATAATTATAGTGGGAATGCTTAATAATTAGTGTTGATATTAATAAATATTTTTATTCAAACTAGTTACGTCTTTGCAGGATGCACCTACTTCTGATAATTTAATTTTAGTTTTATCTATGTTCACCTACCAAGCCATGCAACTGCTGTATTAAAGGGCCGCTGTGCTATATTACCTATAGTTATTAGGGTCAACAACCCTAATCATGTACATGACAAAGGGTTTCAATAACTCATTTCCAGCAGCATGCGTCATCTTGAACCTGGATTTCTGATCCTGCTGTTGTATGATTTTTCCTCAATTACCCAACGGTGTTGATACATAAGTGTCAATGTTTCTTTCAGATCCAATAAAATTTCATTTTGTTCTCAGTTGCATCGGTTTGCTGCACCTATCCAACAAAACAAAGTTAATATACTTTAGTAGTGTCTGGTCGATTAACTCTTCTAACAAAAACTAACTCACAAAAACTCTTCTGCTCTCTCTCTCTCTCTCTCCCCCTCTCTTTCTCAACTTCTCTTTCTATGTGTGTGTGTGTATTCAATAATTGAAACTGAATTTTCGCCCTTAATTCTTCGAGTGAATTTTGCACAATTTGATATGACTCCATCAGTGTTTATACCCAATATGTTGAGTCCAGAAGTTTTAATGAAAACTTGATCATTCAGTTCCTTTATAATTCAAGAAGTATCAGCACAGCTAAGAGTTTAAAGTTATAAGTAGACGGTCGTTGCAATGCGTTTGAAGACCTGTCTGAATAAATCAATTTCTATTTTTAGGGACTTTGGATTAACCCTTTAATTGCACACGTGAGAATTCATAGTGTTGAGATTTCGTACCAGCAATAAGTGTCATTTTAGTGAATTTGGTGAGACAGATCTTTTTATACAAACTTGTGTCTTACCAGGAAACCATTGTAATTTTTCCATTTCAACGTGACAAATTGATTCAACAAGAAATTTTACCAAAGAAAACATCTTACAGTTAAGAAAATCTTTCATTATGCCGTAATTATTACAGTTCGAAAATTTGAAATCCGAATTCTTACTGCATGGCATAGTGTTTAATTCACGAGTTAAGTGACCGAGGTGTGGAATTCACGGAAGAATCGTTTCTTTTCAATCGAGTTCAATTTGTTTCAATTATGTTTAATTCTGCCTAATTCGAAGACCTAAAGAATCAGAATTCAGTGAAAAGTTTTATTTTGTCACTGGAAAGTCGAAATTTCTACGACCACTTTCTCTACTAATATTTATGAGTTTAGAAGAGTAATAACAAATTTCAAGCTTTTTAATGACCATACCATCAAGATGAAATCTTTTATTCGTAATTAAAAAGTTCACTTTTGTTTAGAGAAATTAGAAAAGTCGTGATTCCTCAAAAATTGCTCTGAAATTATTTTTATTTTATCTTTTCAGAAAACGGCTCACAGTACACGGTTGAAAAAAAAATTCAGTTCAATGACTTTTATGCATCTATATTTGTGTTAAGAATACGAGTAACTTTTCTAATTCCCATACAATCTCCATTGAGATCAATGTTCCATTCTTTTATATCGCAATACCGTATCACGGTTAATTATGGGTCGAAGCTGATACCTAGATGATATTTCACCGTCGAAACCGACATTGCCCGTATTAAATTCGCATTATTTACGCAAGCCGATAAGCTGTAAAATGATTTGATACAATAACGACGTCGCATTGTTGAAGGAATGAAAGGTCGGATGGAAAAAAAAGAAATAGCAAAGATAACATCATCATAAATGAATGTCAAAAGGATAATAACGCGGTTCGGCCGAAGCCGTACCTGCCATGCATTTGCCGCTGCTGGGGCATCGAGAACCGGTCTGGAACCCGAAGAGCCGCCGAGTCGCAGAGGGGGAATTGGGCAACGAATTGGAAGGAGTCGAGAGAGGCGAAGAAGTTGAGAATCACGTTCGCTTTGTTACACGGCACGCTGTGCTGCTGACCCAAATGATTGTTGCAAGTCCCAGTCCCAGCAGTAGTGCTGCTAGGTGTAGGTATACGTATAGGTATACCAAGAGTAAGCCTCGGGGCTTCTAAGCGGGGCGGCTTGCTGGCAGCGGCAGCGGCACATCGCCAGTGAGAGGAACCAGTGGCCACTGCTTCTATGCCCCCGAGAGTTGCGGAGGTGTCTGCATGCAGCTGCAGCGCGCGGTGTTTGTCATGTGTAGAAACCCCCTTGTTTAAATTTCTTATTTATTTTTTATTTACACTCCCGTCACGGGGGTGGAAAATGTGATGCGCGTGTTGTTAAGTATTCATTGAACTTCCTCCTCCTTTCCTTCGGCTTCCTCCTCTCCCCCGCCACTGTATCATTTTTGACAAAGTTCCGAGTATCACATGCCGAGAGTCTACGGGTGCGCGTTTTGGCGATTTTTTAAACCCTAACAAATCGCTCCTATTCCCATTATTATCCTGATGAGTGATAACATCGTTTTCGCACGTAGAAAAGAGGACCGGTATTGTGGAACTCGTAAATACCTGACAGTGTTGAAGTCTGTATCTGGATCACAGTGCGAGCTTGGGCTTGAGCTAAAAGCGTTTGGAGCGGACTTTGAACGACTCGGGTTCTTGCGCCGTATCGAAGACGTCCCGAAATAATCTGGTGCAGCGAGCAGCGGCTTTGTATATCCGGCATACGATTTCGGCCTAACGTTATCTATTGTCTATTAATAATCCTTTTTGTGGTATCGGACAACTGTTGGAAAGAATAAATAAGCGAACGCCGAGAAAAGATGAGGCTGCACGTGGCGCAGGATCCAGCTGCAGGTACCCCGGAAGATGATCAAAACTGATTAGAGGATCAGACACACGGTGAACCACGCGATGAATCTTACATATATGCAGTGAAAAAGTATAGTGAGACAAGTGGAAGCGGGATATATTTTACTAATAATATCCGTCGATAAAATAACCGAGTAAAGGGACAGACAGAGAGAGAGAGAGAGAGGGAGAGAGATTACACACTCACACACACGTGTAAGAAGAGAATTCTGCAAGGGAAACTTGGAGACATTTTTATCCAGGCGATGCGGTTGGCGGTGCGGACGACTTTCGAAGCCAGCAAGAAAGCCGGTCGTCTTCGTTAAACGCTACCATTTCCAGTAAGTGATGCGGTACCTACATATTCATATACAAGAACTTACATCCATTTTCAGAATCGCGAAAGGCGTGCCAGGCCAACGTTACGCCCTCGAAACGTATGATAATGTTTATCGTTGTGATTTTGGAAACGGTAGAATGGAAACAAAAATTTTTACACAAAAATCGGCCCAATAGTTGTGGTCCTTAATGCATGAAGTTTCGCCGATGAACTTAACCGTTACGAAACGTAAACGAGCTCCTCGGTTTCGTTGCGTATAGATCCGTTTTACCCATTTCCAATTTTTTCAATTCAGTTAACCATCTCGGTTCCCACGCTATATTCAAGTACATAAATGTCCTACTAAAAACAAGTCCGCGATGTCCGCGCGCTTTCTTGTTCCCTTGTTTCTCTCAGTTTCCGTTGCGAACAGTAAACTTGCAACAACACTCCAACAAGCTTGTCCATCGTTCCGTCCACCATGTTTTAGCAAATCAACATTTTTCTTCTTTTTCAACGTCCTGAATTTAGCTGTGATGAAACTGTCGCATGTTCGCTAATTCGCCCTCCTTCCCAACGCTAGCAACAATGACCTTACCTCGCAATTAATGCAATTAGCACGGCTTAATGCCTCCAGCTTGGGCTGTCAACTTGCAACCCACGTTCCCCGTGGTACTTGATATACACATTAAACGACCGCCAACCGCACGCGTGGGTCACTGCATTTATTGCTCACTGTTATACTGCATATACAATTTTCGCGGACACGCTTGACAAGGTCGTGAGAATTTTGCCAAACGGTCCTACGAGTTCCGCGTTTTTTTCAGCATGTTCATTCCTTATTCCCACTTTCAGCTTCCGACATACTTCTCTTATGTTATTACAGCCTGTCAGCTCGTGTCACAACTTATTCAACGCTTTGTGTAAGCTTCGCTTCTCAGTACCTTGCAAATAATTTCAGAAGGAAAACATTCGAATCGTTTTTCAAATTCTTTTTCAATTGCCAATGGGAGCATCACGCGTTCTACAGTTTTGTATTGTTATCAATTTCATTCCGATTTTAAAGTTTTCCCAGCTTTTATGAGAGAAAGTGAATTATTAGACGGTCGTTCCAATTTCGTACGCGTATATCGCGAATGCGTACATACGTGCATGCGCTCTAGTCGCCTGCGACCTTTGCCCCCATTTATTAAGCACACAGCATGATTCTGCTATAACTACAGAAAGCATAGTACACACACCTTAAAAATTTTCTGCCTCACATTTCCTGATCTCTCACATACCCACGCTGGTTTGAAAAAGAGAAATTCCGCAGTTGCGCATGTTTTCACCGAGCAATCTCTTCTCCGGCATCTAAAATGAGCGGCAAGATACTAAAAATATAAATAAATAAGCAGTAAAGTTGATCTATTGCATACTTCTTCGCCTAGCTTTATTTAAATCCTAGTTTACCTCGATTTGAGGTTTCGGATAAAGATTATAATAACTGTAAACGTACATAACATCTCCCGGTAATTTAAAATTTATCGTTCGACATACGAAACCTGAAAAAATATTCTCGACTCGTCGTTGATACGAGTTAATATAAAGAAGTTTTAGAAATAGGCTTACCAAAGTTATTTTTATCGAAATAATTATACCCATAAGGCTGCACGCCTTCGAATTGCGAGCCAATTGCCGTCCTTTTTGCCTATCGTGAATTGTACCATCCGAAGGTATATTCTTGCCCATAATGCATCCAGCTACTGGATAAAAAAAAAAAAAAAAAATTAAAAATAATACGAACTTTTGCAGTCCGTGGATAGCATAAACTGAATCTTATACGTCGTCAGCTCCTATTATGCTGAATCCAGAACAACCGTGAAATATAACGCTACGCTATACTATAAGTATATGTCGTCTTGAACGCTTGCCTGCGTCCTGTTTTCACGACCTTGGACCCGCGGGTATAAAGCCTCCACATTCCAACCGAGACAAACGACACACCCGCACTGCGATCTCACGATCCTTAGATCCTCTCGATGCGTGCAATACCGTATGCTCGGCGTTGCATGACCGCCAATCGAACTAGGTGCCAAGTATGACTTCGTTTGTCATGAATATGCATGGGTACACTGCCTAATGTAAAAGCCTACATCTTACGACGTCGCGTCGTTGAGAAGGGCCGGCGTATAACATACCTGCAGGAGGATTTAGGAATTCGTGGACCATGACGTACGCTTTTTCAGAGATCGCGCAGAGCCCGCAGCTAAAGAACGCGAGCGGCTTAGGGGTCCTGAGAACCACTGATGGTACCATTAAAGAAAAAAAAAAAAAAAAAAAACTCTTATTTGTACAGAGCTTGTTTTACCTTCTTTCTGTTTTGCTACCCGAAATCGGGCTCAAGTTTGGGCCGGAGGTATTTTATCGACAAAGAATGCTCTTTTCTCAACGCTAAACAAGTTCAATCGGTAGGGCATATTGTACACATGTACGCAGCGTAGCGTATGTGTGGTTAAACCTTCGGTCTTAAGACGCTTGGTCTGCAGCTCTTCGTTTTAACGTCGACGAAAAGACGTCGCGGCGCAGTTGTGCGCCACTCCACAGTCTCTCGATACGTATTTCAAGTGTGCACCGATATGCATGCACACTTATGCCCATACTCAAACGTATAAGATGCATTTATTTGTTATCTTAGTGGTGGAATGCGAGGCGTGCGATCGTTTCGAAGCCCAGGCCTCGATGCTTCTATATCGTGTTGGTAGTTTTGTATCGTGTGTACAGATTTTCTGCATCCTTGAAAGTTCACGTTGTTTACGGAGCTTATTTTTCATGTTTCGATGAAATACGTAGGAGTGAGTGCACCTTCGGGTATTCGCTGCACGACTTTCGAATTAATTGGAATGCCTTAAAAAGTTCATGCTTCATTATGGCTTTCCGCCGTGTGAAGTGCAACGAGAAGAAAGTTGTTGGGTACGGTAATCGTTATCCTGAATTATGACCACGTACGAAAAGTTCCTTTTGGCTCGCGTTTATGCGCTTTTTGTACCTTTATTTCTTTGCGCTGGTGGTTACCTATATTCATAACAAAACTGGTTGAACGTTCAGTTTAACTCGAGCACTGTAAACACATCTCGATTATCTCTGAAGATATGAGCAAGATACGTGTTTCCATGCGGTTACAAGTCTTCAACGGACTGAAATAACGAAAAAAGAATGGCGTAGCTGAACTAACGATATGGTTGTGATCCAGTTTAGTATACAAATGTTTTTAGGTCCGGAGTTTATCGAATCATTCCATTATTGAGGTTCGTTAAATTTGACCATCAATTTTTAATGGTAGTCTTATGATGGAACATCTTTCAAGAGTTGTCATGTCTTAGAGAAATCTGTTAGCATCGTAGTTTTGTTTTATAAGTACTGCAGCTGTTGACTATAATAATTTGAAGTGTATAAATTATGTAAAAGTCAGATTTTATCGTAAGTCACTTTGCGCTGTTAGGTACGGTCAAAGTAAAAGCAGTTGTTGCACCAAACCAGACAAACCCGCTGCTCGTAATTAGACTCTAGATGTTTTTATCTCCGATCGTTTGTGAGTGAAACATGGATTTATTTTTTAAGACACTACCTGTCAAATTTATACGATTCAATAAATAATTTACCTTCTTAATCCAATCTATTTATACGTATAGACAAAATTGACAGAGCATAGCATTTTCTGTTCATCCGTGATCCGAAAGCACATTCTCTAAAGAATCAGAGTTGAAATAATCCATAATCTGGATAGTAGCATTGCAGTGAATCAATTTTCTACGGTAACTGTTCTCATTATACTGTGACACGATTACACTTCCGAGGACCAAGCGATTGCTGTACAAAATATATGTCTGCCGATAAAAAAGTGTTTTTATTCATCATGTACCGTACAAATGTCGTGCTATGACGTATACCCATACACTTGCGATAATATATATATATATATATATATATATATATATACATATATATATTAATACGGCAATCAAACGTAAGTCAGTACGCGGTTTACGATTATCTATGCAATAGTAATAATTAAAGTAAGTTTTCTAATTTTCCATCGACTTATGTACATTGTACATATATGTAACGTTTGATGCAGGCGCTGCAGTTAGTTGCTCTATCCGTACTTGCTCGCCGACTGTCATTAGCTAACGAAACGTTAATTAATTGTAGAAACTAGGAAGTTACCGTAAGTGCAGCGTATATCGTATAAACATCCAAGCGTGGATTCCACAAATAGCTGATTCCTTATATATCTATATACATTTGCCTGTTCGGAAGAGCGCGCGTCCAAGAAGTTGTTCTATAGACGTATTAATGCACTGGTCTCCGGAACTCGACATCTTTCAACTTCTCTGCACATACTGCCACCTCGACTTTCTATTCGCTTCGGTGTTACCCGACTACCACGTTTACCTCAACCTCTTTGACAACTAAATTATACCTACCTGCTAGCTACGCCTTGCTTTCCACCTTGGTTCAAAATCGTGCTGCCTACCGTCACTGCCTCCAAATCCAGCCGTATTTCAGATCAAAGGTGCTTCCTCGTTACTCGGACTTCTCGACCTTCGAAGCTTTTTGAAAAGCTCGACTACTGACAAAGTAGTCATATTAAGTCCACGGCTGGATCGCTGCAGCAGAACCCATCTCACATTTCAGATCATGGAATTTGAGGAGCCTTACTTGATATACATACACTTACTGCAAAGAAAAGACCGTTACTGTAGCTATGTATAGGTATACTCGCTGAGGGCGTGAGCCGCGGATCATGTGGATGGGATGGTTGGACCAAAACGCGCATTTGCATTTTTTGATTACTTATTTGAATAATCGTCATCTCGCGGTGGACGAGCTTAGCATGCGTGTACGAAGCCTGCTCAATCTATATTCACGTCTCACGTACCGTCCGAGCAAAAAACTCACCGGCACAAAAATACCCACTTTCAGGTTACGTGCGCTATTATATACAGAGCAGTATCTAAGGTATACGATTTTGCTGTAACGTCTGTTTTTCCCTCGATCCTATTCCTCGACTTTATAACGCGCGATACCGTCCGCTTGATCTCCTTTTTGCTTTAGTACCCTACACCATCGGCAAGAAAAGATTCAATTACATTCCAATCTTGAGACTCGGTTACTTCAGGTAGCTTGTTCAACTATATCCACGAGTTTTGTTCAACGTATTTTTTTTCAACTATTATAGGTTTAACACAGTTTATATGATATTTACATCAGCTTGGGATGAAGCTGCGAACCCTGGTACAAGAACTTACCACAGATCCCTTGTGATTAAGTTTTTTTCTCACCGTATACAGGTACTATTTTTTACCAATTTGACCATTAAAGAAAAACATCAAAACAAAAAAAAACGTATGGTGGTTCTTCAAAATCTCGACTCAATGTTTATACTATTGTCCATTGCGATGATTGCCGCCACTACATTACAGCCATTGATCAAAGAAATGACTTTCCGACTACTGCAGTGCCGATCACAATTATTATAGCTATAAACTATCAAGGATCGTGTCGGTTCGCCAGACATTTTGATTGTGAATTCGAGCCGAGACTCGGAGCACTTTCACGTGCAGTTGCCTATGTCGGTGTGTTTCTATTTAATGTTTATGCATATCCATATACAACGGGTATGAAACTTCTTACGTGCCCAGGAGACAAATGAGAGTAAAAGAATCCTATAAATGGCATAGCTGTCGTCGAACGATTTCTTCCTTGTTACCAGTTGGCAGTTGCTTGTCGGTTTTCCGGCTTACATAATCACAGAATAGACGTATCAACATTTGCACCAACAAATTGCTAAACTGTACTGAAATGGCCTATCAGCTAAACCTGGAAAGAACCTGCTGCATGGACGATTGTGCAGCTTACATTAGACGCAAGAGTTGACAAGAAGCCGCATTCCACGTCTCCTTACTTGTAGCAATTCCCAAGCGTTTCCTGATGGCCTCGGTATGTCGAGGGACGATATGCCGCCAATATCGATCTGGAACGAAAATATCGCATAACAAATATACGATGCTAAGCTTGATGTAAGCCGGTCGATCTTTCATTAAGACGATGTTCACGTATTCCTACCATCGTTATATTTACCTACCTACTTTGGCGGACTTCATGTTTTTACTAGAGAATATCGTTCCTAATAGTAAGTTGTTTCTGGAAGAGGTAAAAAGAGCCTCTGCATGGTTGAGGAACTCCGTGAACTAATGGAATTTTCAAACCTGCAGAGTTACCTGTGTAAAAATCAATGAAAATGATATTGCGTTTGAACGGTCGAATTACTTCGGTTCGTGGTATGAACTTTAAGCCAATCGGAGAGTGCGACGGTAACAAGCGTAGTTGATCGTTGCTTGAAGACCTATACAACATCGTGATTCTCCACCCTTAGCAACAGACACTTTTCGCAATCTGTCTCCATTGCTCTTAAATATTAAATTGAAAGCTTAAATTTTCACAAAAAGAATTTGCAAGTTTTTACTATTTTCACAGGTTTAAAGGCAATAATTTTCTCGCGAAAGTGATGAGGGACACTTTTTACATAATTCCTATACACTATCTAACGTCTATTAATCAGGCTATGCGCCGAATGATCTTTGAGAGAGTGGATCAATACAGAAAAATTTACCACTCCTGGATATGTAACTTGGTATTGGACAATTTCTCTAACAGATATTGCCTCAGAACCAAATTTATTCAAGAAACTTGTGAGGAGAAAGGAAATATTATGTATACGCAGTCCAAGTTGGTAACTTTAACGTCACCAAACGTCGAATGAAAAATTGCAAATGTTGTATTAAACAACAAATTATGACATAATTTGCAGAAACACATTCTGAAGTAATTTAATTTAATAGTTGGAATCGAGTACAATTTATATCGATTTTTATTACACTGAGAGAAAAAAGGCGTTAAATCAAAATAAGAAATTGTTTCGGTCAATCAAATGCGGAGTTCACGGGCGGCTAAACGAATATTTAGTTATTACAACAATACAGCAATAAGTTGCACAAACTAAATAAAAAATATTAAGTTGAACGACCTGTATTATATAGTTAAAATGAAAATTACTTTGTTAATCTGAATATCCTGCCTTTTGATCCAACAATTCTTTCATCAATGCAAGAATATATTCTGTTGGTTTAAAAAAATCTCAGTTAACGAAACTGAATGTTTAGTTGGATAAATCACAGTTAGGTACGAGGAACTGAACATTCAGTTCAGTCTAGTGTTTCAATCATCGATTCAAACAACTTATTTGTTGACGTATCGTGTGCATAAACAAATTCTCAGGTTATAAAGTAAAGTAATGTTTTACTAGAATTATTATAAGCTTCGATTGACAAGAATGACCATGAATCATGGAGTGAAAGGAAGTCCTGCAAAAATTATTGGAATGGTTCTAACCAAAAATAAAACTGAAATGTATAGCCTAATTACGGCAGTTGGCAGAATTTTCAGTAACGCAAATAACTTGTAATTGTTCGCAAGTCGGATAGAACGCAATATTATTTTCCAATTGAACACCGCATGATTTTTATCGGGATTTCAACCAAGGACCGCTCGGAAATAGTTATCATCCTACACGAATTGCACACCTTTTTTTTATGTATTTTATATATTAGATGAACTATTGTATCCGATACGCCAAACTATCGCACAAACTTCGGGTTAACTTTTGCTCACTTAGATGACGAGATACATTTATTTCAATGCTACGAAGCTATTGCCAGGTGACATGAAACGATTTTGTACAAAACTGTACGGATTTCATCGTTATTTCAACAATTTGAAAGCAGTGAAAAAGTCGATGAAACAGTTCACGTATGGAATAAAATGCTTCCAATCAGTAAAATATTTATTCGACATAAAAATTTCGTTTGTATCATTGGCCCAACGCACTGAAAACTTAAATTTCATCACCTTTATGTTTTTCCAGCTGGACTTTTGTGGTTTTCTTTCGACCAACGAAATATTCAAAAGTAGCTAAATTTATTGGCCTATTCGTGATTGTAGATAGATTCATTGGACTATTTGCGTGGAAATTTTGTTGTTCTTTCGACTGATACGTACATTTGAATCAGCAAAAGTATTTGCGCTTATTCGAATTATATTCGCTGACTTGGATCAATGGAACAAGTGATACCTACAAAATGTAGATTTGTTTAGGCTAAGACTTGATTTGTTTGTTTCGATCATCAAAAGTTCCTAACAAAAGGCATATTTAGTTCGTTCAACTATACGTATTGAACAATGTATAATTTTTAACGGAAAGAATAAAAATCACTTAGTTTGACGAAATCAATTTGTTTACCAAATCGCATGCAGGGGTTGATTCGAGAGGATCAAATTTGACTCCGCGGAATACTGAATTTTTCGACGGCAAAAAAGTATTTAGTTAAAGCGATTGCACGCGTTCAACCCTTCTTCAACCAAATCATTGAGTTCACACAGCTAAATATCGTTTGGACGTATCAAATTTTGAATGAAATTAACCGCATAGTTCGAATAACTCGTTTGGTTGTTTTCACGTGACAGAATTTATTATGTCAGCTACGGTATATTAATTTTCACAAAATAATGATCAAAGCAACAATTTTCTATCCAACTAAATCGATTCGGTTAATTTAACGACTTTTCTCTCTCCGTGTACATTTGACTTTATCGAAGCACACGTAACGAGGTCATCTCGTGAAACTGCTTCTTTGAACTTCGAACACTGGACTAATTTTACTTTTCCGTTTTGGTTTCAGAAATGCGAAGCGAAGTTAGCGAATGGCTCGCCACGTGTGTCGGGTCACCTATATGCGTTCTATTGATTTCCTGGACTCTTTTGATCTACCAGAACCAGCCGTCGTCGGGTAAACGAAGAATCGATCTTTTAGTGGTCGCCGTACTCGCCCAGAGCCTCATTCACCAACTGGCCCTGCTTTTCTACGCCATTCTTAAGCTTATAAGACCAGTCAATCATTTTGGAGGTACGTAACATCGCATCGGTAAAAATATTCACCTCACAGTGATGTGGTTAAAGCGTGAGCGTTTTTCGCAAATATTTTCCATAAGGTCTTTACCAGTCTTTGGAATTTTTTTTATTGTCTTTAAACAAATCTGTAAACAGGAACGTAGAGATGAAAGTTGCTGAAATTGCATTTATCATATTTCGATTACTCTGACATTTTATCCCTGGAACCATGAAAAATTTCGCAATATATCATGTAAGACATGAATTACAAAAAGTGTCTTGTCCGGTGGACTAGAACACCACACCTTTATATTTTAGCCGTGTTGAATCCGAATATGTGGTTAGAATTGTTCCATCAACCCCAAATTTTAAGTACTCCTGCCTAAAACGGTCGTTCGTCGACCTCGAACACTGTAAGATTTTTCGATGCGCAAGTTAGAGTGAAATACCCCACATATAACTCAAAATCTAGGGGTGATGGAGCATGTCTGACATCAGATTCGAATTCAGAATAAACAAAAACATATTGATACGGTTGTCAAGTCCGGCTTACAATTGCAGCTTTCTTATAAGAACAAGTATCAAAAAAGTTTTTGGTATGGTGAAATTTCATAAAAATTTAGACATTTCCAGGATATATCAACACTTGAATGTTTGAAAAATGTTTCAATTTGAATTGAATCATCGCATGATTTTTTCGCACGGATCACCAAGGTGAAAAAAAATCTAAGTGGTCAATTGTTTATCAAAAATCAAAACGGTGTCGTTAAAAAAGATTCCA
This sequence comes from Neodiprion fabricii, assembly GCF_021155785.1. NCBI lineage: Eukaryota > Metazoa > Arthropoda > Insecta > Hymenoptera > Diprionidae > Neodiprion > Neodiprion fabricii. Next base: position 11,489,211 of record NC_060244.1, read on the forward strand.
AATTTTTTCCGAAATCTTATTTTAGGACGATTTACCAAAGTTTTAACGATTTCGTATTAACACACCTTACTCAAAAGCTACAAGGTTGGTCTTACATTAGAGTGAGAGTATCCACTGATTTGGAAAACCGGAAAACCTCAGGGATTTAGCTTTTTCACAATCCAATGTCAGGAAGTATGGTAGAGACAGCTGTTTAACAAATGTCCAACCCACCTGAAAGGATTCGTTCATACATTATTGGCAACAGTTCTTTTTCGCTGTGTTTTTCTGCGATCGCGTCTTGTCTTTAAACTGGCATATAGCGAATACAAAAAACAAGATGCGACCTTGCCAATGAGTGTAACTCAAACTTACTCAACAGAACTAGACGAAGTGTTAATTGCTTTTACTCGCCGTGGGAATGGACCAGATATGTTCAATTCCAAAAGAGTAATCTCCAAAATAGGTTTGCACGCAAGGAATTTTTAGGAAATGTATAAATCAAGCTGCCTCATTCTGGAACAGGAAAATGTCCTCGTCAGGACTCGAGTGACCTTCTCTGGTAGTTGACGGTCAACTAACCGTGTCTTCTGTTGCAGAATTATGCTCAACTTTGGTATGGATGCTGAACTCGTCGAGCATATTACAGGAGTTGTCGCTAACGACTATTGCAATTTTCGCGGCAATAAGCTGCGAGGAAGTGACGAAGAATCACCTGAAGTATCACTTGTTGAGTATGAGCATTCTGTCGGCCTGCATTGGCGTGACGGGTGTCCTGAACTTCCAGCCCGACACCTGCGTCTTCGTAGCCCACGAACTCTCACCTAAGTACGGAATCTTCTTCAACTCCCTGCGAGGTCTGCTCATGTTGACGTCGATCCTGAGCCTCTTCGTGACCTTCTACAAGGACATATGCGCCAAACCGAAGAACGAGCTCCTGAAAAGCGTCTCCGACCTGTCCGACCTAAGCTCGAAAAATTCATCAGGGTTCGAGTGTCCTCAGGATCGGACGTGGGATCCTTCGAGTGTGTCCTGCACGAGCAGTTCGACGAACAGTAGAGCCTGCCTCAGGAAGAAAAAGGTGGTGGATGAGAACAACAGCCATTCAACGGTCTACAGCGTTCTGTTTGTCTGCTATATCTGCAACCACATTCCAGTGCTGGTAATTGAAATTTTTGAGTTGTATCTTGTGCCCGGTATCATGGTTACTCAACAGTTGACGCGCGTCGTTCGAATTCCGCCCGCACGGTGAGAGGGTATCTTTTTGCCAATTATTGCTCGCCAGGGCCAAGCCAATATTTCGTAACTCGGTTTAACTCGGCCGCCATGTAACGTTATAGGACTCGGAGCGGTCGAATCGCGAATTAAGCCAACCGTGAAACTTTCGACTCGCGTACGGCGTGCAAGTGGCTAAGCCGAAATTATATTACGCGGTAAAAAGTTTTATTCCTGATTACCGATCGGGGCGGATGGTGTTCGGCGAAGATCTCGGTATCCTTGAGTACCTCGAGGTCTTGAGATCGCATCGCGATTCGATCAGGTTGGATGTGGAATGGTTCGATGGTTGTGCAGCGAAAGGCCTCTCGAGGATGAAGCCATGCGTGCTTTCAGCCACACGTACCTATAATATCTCGCTTACGAGTGTCCGCGTTAAGTTTCGGATACAAACATACCTACTTGTACAAACCTCGCAACGTAATCAAGAAAGCGACACGATCTGCGCTAGCGCAAAAGAAGTAATTATAAAATAAGGATTTCCAATGACTGAATCCACCGGCGACGGAAGTCGTTGGAACCTTCGTCTAACCACGTATAGTATCCTGTAATGGGTACGCTCGTTGATTTTTTGTCGCCAAATCAAATGAGCGCGTGTATATGGATTCATTCTGTACCTCGGTTTGCCCGGCTATTGCCTTGACACCATCAAGCGTAGAGAGAACACGGATTAGAAAATAGTTAGATTTTGAAAAAAGTTTATACTACGATCGGTTTAACCCACCTGCAAGTCAACGGCATGTTATTCCTCCGACCGACGGTATATTGAACTCTGTTTTACGCGTAAAAAAGAACCACATTTTTTGGATACTTCAATTCGACGAACATACAATTTATTTACATATTTTGACCGGTTCGTTCGAGTCCAACAAGTGTTGCTATTAATTTGAAACATGAGAAGTTCGTTTCGCTTAATGTAGCGGCAACTCCCGATACCTGTATCGATGCGAAATATATGTGATCGATGATGAAGTATTTTTATTTTTTTTTTTATTGTTCTTGTTTGACGTCTTGGATCATCCACGCGATACGTGATAAGTGTTTCGGGATAATTGAAAAATTGATCATCACTAGCTGTTATCAATGATGAGACGACAGTGTTTACGTCTTGTTGAATTAATTTTGATTGCAGAAAAAAGAATATGCAAATTGATGCTCATTATAAGAGAGTTCGTCCCAGCTATACGTGTGGCGTCTTTCAGTAGCGAAGTCGCATTCCCATTATAATTCGTAAGACAGACAGCGACACGAGCCGTTATTTTGATCTCTGTGGTATTTTGGGTTCGTTGATCGAAGCAAATTCTTGTCTGTATAATTTAATATTCATACATTCTAAAATAAAACTCATGCACGAATCAGATGAATAGTCCTACTTGCACAAGAAGTATTGTATATTATACCATCATTTCTTTTGAAATGTATAAATTTCAATCAGGTATACGTGTAATATAGGTGCTTTTTGAATTAAGTGATTTCACATGACAGGCGGCATTGACGGGTTGATGATAATTGTCTTGGTGTAAATTGATTGCGAAAGAATGTCGACGGTTGGTTATTTTCTTTTTTCTGTTCTCTTCGGTGTCTTGAACTGAATGTAAAGGTATTTTGAATGAAGTTTTTTTATAAATCGCCACATGACGAAATGCCTATAGAAACGTATCTACTGAACCAAAAACATATAGCGTGTGCGTCCGCAACCAGATTCATCCCGCAGTTCGAAAGTGTATTTTGCGTTTTCACTTGTGCACAATTAAATCTACGGATTGTTTAAAACCGAAAGTTTCGCCTAGCAATTGCACCGTGCACTCGCGATGCTTCAGCGACACCTGCAACCGACTTGTTTCCCGTTCTAATTTATCATCAGGCATTTCAGTCAGCTATTTTCGAAATTATATTTCTACCGCAATATAATTAATGCTGCCGTTACATCCAGCGTCGCGAACCACTGAAAATACCACGTTTGGCTGAACATTATTTGTAAATTGTATTATGCTCCGTGCTGCACGCGTGTTTGCACATAATGCAAGGGCTGACACGTGTTCATTACTATTGGGCTTGTGCGTGCGTGTGGGCTCGTTCGGGTTCGGTGCACAAGCACTGTGAGGTAGAATTAAATATGTTATATGCTTTCCCCGGCTTCTGCGTGTGCGTCTGTGTGTGTGGGAGGCATATAATGCCCGGCTACCTGGGCAGAAGATAATTAAATGAATTATAAATTGAATCGAAACTCCTGGGAAACCATCGCGTCCTAATTGAACTGCATTTTATTTCACATTGTTTTACCATTTTCAAATCGTTTTCCGTTGCACCGCCGTTTTCATTTATTACGATTTTACGTTTTTTTCTTCGCTTTAGTTTTAATCTGAAAGCGAAATCTGTGAGTAACAATTTTGTAAGCGCGGTGCAACGGCTTGTACTCGCGGTGTTGCTAACTTGCTACGCGTATAACATAACGCTATACGCGCGGTGTACCTGCAACTATCTCGACTCACTTTACGATTTCTCTCATTCGAAACTTGTAATTCTACGCGCATTACACGCCTGCGTATTCTACCTCAGTATGACGTACCTCCGTGTACGGATAAACATAGAACGGATGATTCTGAATTATAATTAAGTTTATTCCGCCAAGGAGGGCGGCTCTACATAAGTTATTATACAGCTTTTAAATTGTTGATTTTCAACGGCGACAAGTATTTGCGAAATACACGAATAAAAAATATTTTCAATTCGTTTGCTTTCATAATGAAATCAATTTTGATTTTATCACGAGTTGAGGAAGTGAGAAAAAGTATATGAAATTCCTTTACAGGTGATCTCCATAAGACCGGAACTACTGCGAGGCTTTTGTACACCACAAAATATAGCCACGTGGCTACCGCTACTTCAGGATGTTTTACTTCCAATTTGTTTGGCAATTTTCGACAAGATGTTCTGCCACTACGTTGCCAAAGTTTACACGAAGCAGGATCACGCAGGGAAATTATCACACGGTAAATACGTAACTCGAATATTACAACAGTAGGAATAATAATGATACGCCAATTCCGTATTTCTCTACATTATTCGGTTTGTTCAAACAGCTTTCAACTTGGTTATCGCTTCTTCGTTACATTCTCCATTTACTTTTGCATCGTGTTCTTGTTCTTTTCGCCGAATGATCGCCGCCTATATATACCACATCTGATGATACATACCGTAAGATCATTTAATCGTTTACATACGAACAACTATTCTCTTTGCAATACACAAAATTGCGATCCGATTGTTGATCATTCTACCTAAGTAGAATATACCTGCGTTTGAGTGCCAGGAGGAGTTATCTCTACATTTATTAACAGAACGAAACCGTATTGAAACGTTCCACTTGCTGCGAAGTTACGAAAGAATGTTGCCAACCAACAACAGTTATACCGTCCCTGCGGATGGAGGTCTGATGAAAAATAAAAAGAAAGATGAAAATTGATTGACAAGAGAATAAAGGCTGAAAAATTGAAAAATAAATTCTGTTTTGTACATATTTTTTGCGATACGGGTACTTGGCCTAATATAAATAAACAACTGTAAGTATAGGTATATTGTATATACTTATAAAGTTGCAGTAACGTCCATAATTTTATTGCCTCGTAAAATTTAACCATCAGCCAATTAAACTTGCCGCGCGAACTTTAACCGCGGAAGGTTCACGGTCATTGAAATAACAGTTCGCGGTGTAACTGTTATGTTAGGATCGTTTTAAATCTTGGAAGAACTTCTTTATATAATTTAATATCGGGAATGTTAATCGCTGCATAAATTACAAGCGAAATGATTGAAGGAAAAAAAAATCACCTGAAACTTAAATAAATAATATGTATCCAAGTAGGCGATATTTGGATATTACCTCGGTAAGTAGGCATCAACGCGAAACGAACAGTTATAATGAGAATAAGTTGTTCGATTCACCGGGTGATACCTATTTTCCTCCGGGCTGTACAACTTTGTTCGTTTGAAGCTTTTTTTCGTACGTATAACCTACCTTGCAATGGCAAGCACGATACACGTACATAGCCCATTAAACGCGCTTGATGTTAATGAGCATGACGACTGTGAACTGCTTTATTATACACGCATAGTTGTCTACAACGCGTATATAATAATATAGGTAGGCATGTAATGGGTTACGAAGGCACTGTGCATCTAATAACGAGCGCTGTGATCACGCGTAACGGAATATTAAGAATATTTCTAGGCCAAAATAGGCTTGCATAGACGTTTAACTCTTGACCACAAAATATTACGCACATTCCACTCGTGCGTAGGTTTAATATTAATTTCCGTAAGGGCACGTGACACGGCAATTCGCCATTAGTGATGAAAAATATGTAAAAAGTTGGAAAGGTTAGTTTCATGCCTTCTCGTGGATTACGGTAAATTTGACTTATGATACCTACTATAGGTCCGTACATGCCCAAGTAAGGTAGGCGTTGGTGTCTTGAGATGGACAAACTGTGACTAACTGTGATTTTCATAGACGCTTTACTGCTGTTACTGCATACATACGATATTATAATATCTTCTATGGCAAAGTTGCATGACTTTTCTAATTCTTATGGTGCTTTCTTCGTCAACTGGGTTACTCTTTCAATCAAACTGTCAAATTGTTGAGCCTAACAGTCGTCCGAGTTCAACGGTAATTTTCATCTCATATTCAAAATCTGGGGTTACTGTTCAAATAAAACATAAAAATTTGGGAAAATGTCACCGCTAGTTTTCTCAACTAGTGTTACAGTATTGTGGATCGTATAACAGAGGTTCGAGAGGTTGACAGCGAAGTGGCCTGTATAGTTGACAAAGAAACCGTACATGTGGCTGCACTGTGTGATTGTTTCTATTACATGCCTATTAAGTTCAGCGTAAAACCTACTTTCGTCTGCGGAATTCTATTTTTGCTTCAGGTGGTATCGATGGAAAATTCAGACATTTCGAACAGGACGCCGAATATAAGTTGCAGTTAAATTTGAATCATGGCTTAAAATTTCCACTAACTAATGGGAGTCTCTATGGAAGGTTGCATAACCACCAAAATAGAGGTATATACTTTATTTCTTATACTATATCTAATGTTTTTTTACACTGTATGCATGCGTCAAACTATTTGTTTATAGATATATGTATACATGTATATTAGCGCGTTTCTGTGCGGTTTGTTTCAACCTCGTCTCCAAATTCCTATTGTTTTCAATTTAACGATTGCAAGGTTACAGGATCCCACAAAAAAAATTTATTGATGAATTTTCGAACCTTGAATGGATTTAACGTAGCTTCATCAAAAGATCATTCAGACTGATTCGGGTTAAAAAAGCTTCTTCCAAAATCCGAAGTCGTAAGAATATTGAGACGTTTTACGGCATGGTCATGAATATTTAAAAATTGGATTTTCAATTCCAAAGACTATCAGTAAAACATTTAGATATGGCCATCATAAAGTTGAGAGCATTTTTTAATTAATCCCGACCACTCAGATTCCGAAGTTGTGAAACTACTTGGCACCATTATTTTTATTTTCGTCAATACCGATTCGAATTTTCTTTTCAACATACCCATGAAGTGCTTAGTTTTCTTTTGTCTATTTTTAGCTAAACTTGTGAACCAGATAACTAGTAATTCGTATATCCTAATAACTGAGAATGCCAAATAGAATTTTTTTCTAACGCAGAGATTCAGTTAAATACCCACAGATCAAAAACGGTGCCTCGGAAATATATTTTCCATCGATATATGAGAATGAGACGGTGGACGTCGTAACGACAATTGTTTATCTTCACTTCTACGCACAATATGCTTTTTCCATTAATTCCTATAACACGACGCGGTTCTTGGTTTTCCAAGCTGACAAAAAATATGCCGACCTACATCTTGACTGCAGGATGATTTTAAATTCAAGATGCGTTACTGCTAATTTGTTTACATGTTTTGAATTTTAACCGGTACTAATCCAGCTAAGAGAGAGAGAGAGAGAGAGAGAAAGAGAGAGAAAAAGAGAGTCCCACATATGTACTCGTAACTGCAGCAAATCTTCCGATCAAAGTTCATTCGATAAATCACGAATCTCCTCCCATTTATAGGAAGAAACGGTACTATAACGATGGGAATACAGCACTATCCAAGGTCACAGTCTCACGATGAAAATGCCTACTCGTCCCTCCCGGCGGAATTGACCTCGTTCACAAGTTCGACGTTTGAGCCCCGCAAAGACTCGAGGATAGGCTCGCAGAAGGGAAAGGTATCGAGCGACCAGCAACAGCAGCAGAAGCCGGACAGAATACGGATAAACGAGAACTTCGAGTTCGGCAGCAAGCGGAAGATCAGCAGCACGGACGTCTTCGGTCAGAACATGGAGAACCTCGTGCAGCTCGACGACGGCGTCACCGCGATCGCCAGGCCGGGATCCGGGCCCGGAAACGCTCCTCGGAATCACTACATAAAGGGGAGTCTGGGTCAGATATGCGAAGAGGGTCCTCGTCTTCACGTTCCGAAGGTCACAGTCGGCCTCGAGAATTGTTCAAGGCTGGAGAAAAGCCTGGACGCAAAATTCAAGTACAACTCGTGCACGGAGATTCACGAGATACCGAATCGCGGCAGGAAGCCGATGCGCCGGAACCAGAGCTTCGACGAGTCGAGCGGAAACGCGGTTTGCGGCCTCGAGGGCGACTCGAGGACCTACGTCAAGGGCAAGGGATGCTACCCCTCCGTATTCGAGCTCCATTACGGCAGCGTCGAGGCCTCCGGAGGCTACGACACCTCCGACGACGAGAGTTGCGACCTCGACGACGAGTTCCGAGATTTCGGAGACACGATTAGCTCCTGCAGGAGTTGCTGCTCGGTGACGACCGTCGCAAACGATGACTTCGAGTTTTACCAACGTCAGGAACCCGCGAGGGTGGATATCGGCGGATCGAAGAGAACCGGAAACTCCGATGCCTGCAGCAGCATGCGGTCATTCACGCCGAAGATTATAGACAAGAAATCTTCCAAGTCTTCAAAAACTAACGCTTCCGCTTTCGCCGATAATTCACCCGGCTCGAGGAACGCCCGGAATCTTTCCAAGCCGACGATACATTCGTATCATTTGAAGAATAAAATAACCGCTGGATACTCGATGAATGATCTCGACAAATTAACTGTCAGTAACAAAGATCTTGCTCTATCCGTCGAAAGCCTTCGCAACGTAT